>NC_085842.1:212660345-213260345 GCF_035594765.1 Anolis carolinensis | reverse complement strand
GCTCTTTTCTTCTTCCTGTCCTACATGTGGATATCTGCATGACTGGCGAGATCTTCTTTAGCCATCCTGTCTTACAGATGTGCGTTTATATTCATCAGCAAAAAGCACGTAGAAACTGTTTTCCTGATCCGTTTTATCTTGTTCTGAGGAACTCTTTCCAATTCGCATGATCGCTCTTTTCATCTTCGTGTCCTACATGTGGATATATGCATGTCTGGCTAGATCTTCTTTAGCCATCCTGTCTTATGTAGTTGCGTTTATATTCATCAGCAAAAAGCATGAAGAAACTGTTTTCCTGATCCTTTTTATCTTGCTTCTGAGGAAATCTTCCCTATTTGCATGATCGCTCTATTCTTCTTCCTGTCCTACATGTGGATATATGCATGTCTGGCTAGATCCTCTTTAGCCATGCTGTTTTACAGAGGTGCGTTTATATTCATCTGCAAAAAGCATGAAGGAACTGTTTTCCTGATCCGTTTTATCTTACTTCTGAGGAACTCTTTCCAATTCGCATGGTCGCTCTTTTCTTCTTCCTGTCCTACATGTGGATATCTGCATGTCTGGCTAGATCTTCTTTAGCCATCCTGTCTTACAGAAGTGCGTTTATATTCATCTGCACAAAGCATGAAGAAATTGTTTTCCTGATCCGTTTTATCTTGCTTCTGAGGAACATTTTCCCATTCGCATGATCGCTCTTTTCTTCTTCCTGTCCTACATGTGGATATCTGCATGTCTGGCGAGATCTTCTTTAGCCATCCTGTCTTACAGATGTGCGTTTATATTCATCAGCAAAAAGCACGTAGAAACTGTTTTCCTGATCCGTTTTATCTTGTTCTGAGGAACTCTTTCCAATTCGCATGATCGCTCTTTTCATCTTCGTGTCCTACATGTGGATATATGCATGTCTGGCTAGATCTTCTTTAGCCATCCTGTCTTATGTAGTTGCGTTTATATTCATCAGCAAAAAGCATGGAGAAACTGTTTTCCGGATCCATTTTATCTTGCTTCTGAGGAACTCTTTCCAATTCGCATGATCGCTCTTTTCTTCTTCCTGTCCTCCATGTGGATATATGCATGTCTGGCTAGATCTTCTTTAGCCATCCTGTCTTACAGATGTGCGTTTATATTCATCAGCAAAAAGCACGTAGAAACTGTTTTCCTGATCCGTTTTATCTTGTTCTGAGGAACTCTTTCCAATTCGCATGGTCGCTCTTTTCTTCTTCCTGTCCTACATGTGGATATATGCATGTCTGGCTAGATCTTCTTTAGCCATCCTGTCTGACAGAGGTGCGTTTATATTCATCAGCAAAAAGCACGAAGAAACTGTTTTCCTGATCCGTTTTATCTTGCTTCTGAGGAACTCTTTCCAATTCGCATGATCGCTCTTTTCTTCTTCCTGTCCTACATGTGGATATCTGCATGTCTGGCTAGATCTTCTTTAGCCATCCTGTCTTACGGAGGTGCGTTTATATTCATCAGCAAAAAGCATGAAGAAACTGTTTTCCTGATCCTTTTTATCTTGCTTCTGAGGAAATCTTCCCTATTCGCATGATCGCTCTTTTCTTCTTCGTGTCTTACATGTGGATATATGCATGTCTGGCTAGATCCTCTGTAGCCATCCTGTTTTAGAGAGGTGCGTTTATATTCATCTGCAACAAGCATGAAGGAACTGTTTTCCTGATCCGTTTTATCTTACTTCTGAGGAACTCTTTCCATTTCGCATGATCGCTCTTTTCTTCTTCCTGTCCTACATGTGGATATCTGCATGTCTGGCGAGATCTTCTTTAGCCATCCTGTCTTACAGAAGTGCGTTTATATTCATCAGCAAAAAGCATGAAGAAACTGTTTTCCTGATCCGTTTTATCTTGCTTCTGAGGAACATTTTCCCATTCGCATGATCGCTCTTTTCTTCTTCCTGTCCTACATGTGGATATCTGCATGTCTGGCTAGATCTTCTTTAGCCATCCTGTCTTATGTAGTTGCGTTTATATTCATCAGCAAAAAGCATGAAGAAACTGTTTTCCTGATCCATTTTATCTTGCTTCTGAGGAAATCTTCCCTATTCGCATGATTCGCTCTTTTCTTCTTCCTGTCCTACATGTGGATATATGCATGTCTGGCTAGATCTTCTTTAGCCATCCTGTCTTACAGATGTTCGTTTATATTCATCTGCAAAAAGCATGAAGAAACTGTTTTCCTGATCCGTTTTTTCTTGCTTCTGAGGAACTCTTTCCAATTCGCATGATTGCTCTTTTCTTCTTCCTGTCCTACATGTGGATATATGCATGTCTGGCTAGATCTTCTTTAGCCATCCTGTGTTACGGAGGTGTGTTTATATTCATCAGCAAAAAGCATGAAGAAACTGTTTTCCTGATCCGTTTTATCTTGCTTCTGAGGAAATCTTCCCTATTCGCATGATCGCTCTTTTCTTCTTCGTGTCTTACATGTGGATATATGCATGTCTGGCTAGATCTTCTTTAGCCATCCTGTCTTGCGGAGGTGCGTTTATATTCATCTGCAAAAAGCATGAAGAAACTGTTTGCCTGATCCGTTTTATATTGCTTCTGAGGAACTCTTTCCAATTCGCATTATCGCTCTTTTCTTCTTCCTGTCCTACATGTGGATATATGCCTGTCTGGCTAGATCCTCATTAGCCATCCCGTCTTACGGAGGTGCGTTTATATTCATCAGCAAAAGGCATGAAGAAACTGTTTTCCTGATCCGTTTTATCTTGCTTCTGAGGAACTCTTTCCAATTCGCATGATCGCTCTTTTCTTCTTTCTGCCATACATGTGGAGATACACATTTCTGGCAAGGTCCTCTTTAGCCATCCTGTCATGTGCATTTATTTTGACGTGCGAATATGTATTGATTTGCGATTATCTGCATATGAGAAACTCTTCCTAATTTGCCTTACCGCTCTTTTCTTCTTTTCATCCTATATGTGAATATATGTCTGGCTAGATTCTCTTTAGCTATCCTTATAAAGGCGCATTTATATTGATCTGTGAAAAGCGTGAAGAGACTGTTTTCCTGAGTCGATCTGTCTTGCTTCAGAGAGACTCTTCCCAATCCGCATGATTCCTCTTTCATTCTTCCCATCCTACTTGTGGATATATGTCTTTCTGGCAAGGACTTATTTTCCCATCCTGTCTTGCTTTCACATTGATATATGAATATATTAATGTGTGATTGTCTGCATCTATTTCTCTTTAATATCTTTATGAGGAAGGAATTTCTTCCTCTCAAATTCAAAATTCACCTGGCGGCAATAACCGTGTCGACATCCAAGAATCTATGCACCAAGTGGAAGATCTGTAGGAACAATTTGCAATCATCAGGTAAGGGATTTTCAAGGAATGATTTCTAACTACCAGGTAAGTAAAGCATACATGTGGCTGTACGTATTTCTGGCTAGGTCCTTTTTAACCATCCTGTTATGAGAAGATTAATTTATATTGACGTTCGAATGTATAGATTTCAATTTCTTTAGATAATAGAAATAATGATGATGGTGGTGATGATGATAGTGATGATTTTCAGATACCTCGTGGTGGGTATCTGAAAGATGGGAGAGACGTATTCTTCACTTGAGAAGACTCAACGTCAAAAAGATAAAAGAAAGAAGCACTGGTCCAGAAGAAAGAGTTACAAGGAATAGGATAAGAGTATTGAATCTGGCCATGATCTGGTGCCTCTGAAAAGGAATCATCTGCAGATCTGGGTCAACTTTTCTTGTGGGGGGAAGCCAATTCGCAGGACACAATGGGTGCCAGGGTTTCTTCTCTGAGCCAATGGGATGGAGGTCTGTGGCCCTTGCCGACATGCCCAGGGTAGCACTGACCGCCACTTTTGGGGTCGGGAAGGAATTTTCCTCCAGGGCCAATTGGCCCAGGACCCTGGAGGTTTTTCGCCTTCTTCTGGGCATCCGGCAGCGGCCACCAGTTAGGAATGTTATTAATCATATTACGTTTAAAACTTGCCAAATCGATCTTGGCAACTAGATCATGCAAAATTAATAAAAACCACAACCACAAAAACAGTTCTTTTTGTCTCTTTTTCTTTCATTTGGTTGTACTGCTCTCAAAGCATCAGTTCAGAAAGGGCAACATTTGCTCTCTGGTGGAACTCATTTTATGTCAGAAATCCTAAACTGGGATTAATACAGGATTCAGAAATCTTATTAACTTATGCTGGAGGAAGAACAGGTTGCATCCAGGCCTGTAGCGAGGGGTGGGTGGGTGTTTAGGGGTTCAATCCCCCCCTGAAATTTTTCAGGTTATTAAAAAAAACTTGGTTTACTCATGAATTTTAACTGGTTAACCAAATCCCCATGCTAAATCTATGAGACGTAAAACATTAAGAGTCTCTCCAGGCACTATCTCAAGCAGATATTGACAGGTCTGAACCCGGGGTGGGGGTGGGTGGGTGGGTGGGTCAGGGGTTCAACCCCCCCTGAAATTTTCAAAACTCCTCCCGAAATTTTTTTCTGGCTACGGCCCTGGTTGCATCTGTTTAAATACCATCACCTTGTATCAGTACCTCCTTCTGTGAGACTTCTTGCTTGCCTACACAATATAACTGTCCCCCTTTGCCCACCCCAATGGACACTGATTTGCCATGGGGTATATCCACCCAATGCTGTTGCACAGTTGAGACGAACAAGTTGACTTTCTTGGTTAACTTAAGTTTAATGGGGGAGCTCCACCAATATCCAGTAGGGCATTGAATGCTGGCCACCAAATACAGACTTTTGGGAAAATGTGGATATTGAAGCAGCTATTTCCAGAAGAGAGACAGTGAATGAATTGAGTGGTGTGCTTGACCCCTTCTTCTGGCTGTTGCTGCCTCTGCATCTTTCCCTTGCAAATCCTCCCTGAGATCCTAGAAAATTCTTGTTGGATGTACAATCGTTTGTACATGACATGAGGTACTGAGTCCGTCTCATCTTGTTGGATTTCTTGAGCCATCCATAAGCAGCCACCAAGTCCCGGAGTTACTTCTCCATCATCTGCTGTACATACAGAGACCCTATACATGTCTCCTACCATGTGGCTCTTGCAAATAGGGTCAAGTGATCAAGTGGCACATCATCCAGGGCCATTTCCAACCACATTTCAAAGGATGAAGCAGAAACTGCAATTCCTATCTTTTGGGGAGGTGTTATATATCTGAGGAATAGTTACTGCAACTTAAGAGTGCACCTTCACCATAGACTTAGTCCGGCTTGACACCACTTTAACTTTCATGACTCTATGCTATAGTTTTACAAGTTCTCTTTAGCCTTCTCTGCTGATGCTTCACCAAGCTATCTACAATTGGCATGCTTCCATAGCATTGAGCCACAGCAGTTCAAGTGGTGCCAAACTGCATTAATTCTACAGTGTAGATGCACCCTTAATTAGAAACACATCATTTTTCTCCATAGCAAGCAAATTGTGTGCAAGTGTCCTATTACTGCCTTTTCTGTGACCTATTTTCTAAATGCTAAGCATGAACCCCAAGGCAACTGAAGTTCATCATCAGCATTGAGCAACTAAGGTCATCTTAAAGAGTTTTCGGTTTGAACAAATGCTTTGAATGGAGAAGCAATGGGTATAGATAAAGAACTTGCCACGGATCCTTCCAAGAAATCCTTGGATTTGTAGTTTGTCAGAGGACTTTGACTTCTCCACCAGAGAACCCTCTAGGGAACTTTTCTACAATTCAAGAACTCTCTGGAAGGGAACACTTAAGGCTGGATCTACACTGCCATACAATCCAGTTCAAAGCTGAATATCTGGAATCAGAAACTGGATTATATTGCAGTGCAGAAGGGGCCTAAGTCTGTCACTAAACTACACATCCCAGGATTTCAAAGGTTGTGGCCATGACAGGTCAGAATGAATTCAAAATAGAGGATTGTTCTCCAGAAAGCAGGATAGACACTTGAAAAGTAGTCAACGTAAGTCTCCCTGCTGGCTTTGGGATTTTGAATTCAAAAACTGCCGCCTTTAAAAAGCCATTGTCTCCATCTGAAGAAGGAGATAAGGATGGGAGAGACAGTCCTTCTGGACCAGACCTATCGAAGCCAGTGTTGTGCTCCACAAAGGCCAAGCAACCGACTACAGAAAAACCACCAAGATCATCCATGCAATAAGAGTGCATGTCTCCTACTGGAGCTACTAAAAGACAAGGCCATCAAGAAATAAGAATAATTTCTTGTTAAAAAGAGGAAGTCAAGGGAGAGGATGGGAGGAGATGAGACAGAAAGCTTTTAGATTTTTTTAAATAAGAAAAAATACCCACCTCAGCATTGTTCAGAGTTGTCTCCACTCCACATGATGTCCCAAGCCATTTAACTCTAGATAAAAGCAAAGCAGAATCGCAGATGGTGAGGATTCTGGAGTTCGTAGTCACATAAATTGACTTCAGCCTCCAACAAGAAAAAGTCTTTCTGCCATTGCTGTTTATTATTTTCCTCTTTTCAGGTGTGTTTCTATTTCAAGAGACCATTCCATTGACTGCAAGAAAAGCTCTGGGGCCAGAGCATTAATCATTAAGCCATCCAAACTGTGGGGTTGGCAGGTATATTTTTCCCAGAGACCTGTAGCCAATGGCTCATGTAGCTTCCCAATCCATTACTTTAAATGGCATTGATCTTGAACAATGTTCCTCAAGCGGATGGTCCTATGGCCAGTGCTGTTTCCTGAGCCGTTGCCTGCTGGTTCCCTTGCAAATAATAATTAAAAAAAAACAACACCCGTACCTAATAGACATGAATTTTGTGCCAATCCATGGTACATTGTGGGGAAAGATATAGCCTGTCCCATTACATCATATAGTGTAAGAAGAACTACAGGATCTCAAATAATCTGACGATTCTGCAGAAAGGCAGCAAGGTAAGTGAGTTTGCAAAAGGTGAATATTGTATCTCTGAATGCGGCTTCTACTTCTTTTGTTGTTGCATGCTTTCAAGTCATTTCTTCTGAGGCTGAGAGAGGACCACTTGCCCAAAGTAGTTTTCCAAGAAGAGGAGAGTTTGAAGCCCAGTCTCCAGAGTCCTGATTCAACTCACTACATCATCCTGGCTCTCTCCTCTTTCTTTGTTGTTGTTTACCTTTAAGTTTTTTTTTCCATTTTACAGTGGGTTTTCTTGGAAAGATTTGTCCAGTGTGAGTTTGCTATTGCCTCTGAAGCGGGAGGGTTTTCCCTTGACAGAGAGATCGAGAAGAGATGGTATAGAGTCAGGACACAGAGAAAGAAGCACATGGGTTTGGGGAGGATTGAAGGTTCAAGGATTAAGTTATCAATTCCATGTATCTTCATCAACTTCAACTTGTTGGTTGGCTTTTGCCGTTGGCTCTGCCTGTTCACATCAACAGGGAGATTGGTGGGGAGATTATCATGATATATATAGTGAATCTATCCATGTATAATTTATCCATATATAATCAGTCCAATGCCCAAATAGCCAACCCAGGAAAGGATTAAGTTGGAGCGAGGACAGAATTCCAAGGGCTGAATTTTTAATGCCATCCTAGAAAGGGATCTGTCATCAGAGATTTAAAGATGGTTATCATATCCCAAAGCCAATGATAAGGAATCACAGGCTTAAATATGATGACCCAAAACCATTTACACTTACACTAGTGAGTGAACTCCCTCAGCAGTGACCTACCATCCTAAGAGACATAGTTGAACCCATTAGATTTTAAACCTTCATCTGTAAATTTGTTTTCTAACAATGTTTAATATTACTTTGCTTCATTATAAATTGTTTTATTAAAAGCTATTCATATTGAGTTTTATTAATAGATTTTAATAGTTTTTATGTATTAAGGTGGTCTTGAAAAAGCAACTTGACATGCTTGAATGAGTAATTCATATAAATAAATAAAGAGAGATGTATGGTGCTGGACCTTCTAGACAGCCATATAATCCAGAAAATCAAGGCAGATAATCCACATTATCTGCTTTGGACTGGGTTATCTGAGTCCACACTGCCATATAATCCAGTTCAAATCAGCTAATCGGGATTTTATACAGTTGTGTAGAATGGGCCTGAGATGCTCACTCTTTCTGTCTTTTTAAATATATATATATTTATTGGGCTTTTAATCTTATAAAATAAAATAAGTTTACAACGAAAGAGTGAGAACATTTTGGTTGTATAGAAAGTAGGAATACAAGGGAAAAGAGAGGCTAAGAGAGAGAGAAAAAAGAAAAAAAAGAAAAAAGATATATGCATGTATATATTTAAAAAGGAGATTCTATCTAACAATAGTGAATTCTAAAAGAAAAAAAAGAAGAAAAAAAAAGAAAGGATTAAATTTTTTTTAAAAAAAAGTTTGTTGACTTCCTTCTTACTTTGATAGTCCTATAATTTAAATCCAGTCCATATATTCTCGTTTCAGTTCTACTTCCCCACTGTCTTCTTCTATTCCTTGAGATTGCATACTTTCAACAAATGAGGTCTATCTTCACCTGTTTCAGATAATCTTTTACAAGGTCCCAGTTAGTTTCTGTCTTGGGTAAGCTGTGGTTGGGTGTTAACCAATATGTAAGTCGGTCCATATTCATAATCTTTCTCTCTTCTATCTTCAGAGTTACTGGGACCAGAACTTTCCAGTTGGTCTTGAGCTGAAAGAAACGAAATTTCTCCTTTTCTCATTACATCACTGTCTAGAGTTTCATTCAGAAAAAAAATTCAGTGTAATTTTCACTCTGATAAAGTAGGTCTGTGAGATAATTATCCTGATATTTATTTACCCTATTTATACCCCACCTTTCTCACCCCGAAGGGGACTCCAGTCAGCTTACACATGGCACAATTTGATGATCCAAAACACATACGGTAGAGTCTCACTTATCCAAGCCTCACTTATCCAAGCTTCTGGATTATCCAAGCCATTTTTGTAGTCAATATTTTCACTATATCGTGATATTTTGGTGCTAAATGCGTAAATACAGTAATTACAACATAACATTACTGTGTATTGAACTACGTTTTCTGTCAAATTTGTTGTATAACATGATGTTTTGGTGTTTAATTTGTAAAATCATAACCTAATTTGATGTTTAATGGGCTTTTCCTTAATTCCTCCTTATTATCCAAGATATTCGCTTATCCAAGCTTCTGCCGGCCCATTTAGCTTGGATAAGTGAGTCTCTACTGTATAAAATAAAGCTTAAAATATTAAAGATTTAAAAATTTAAAACATAAGCATTTAAAACATTACGAACAGTTAAAACCACGCCATCCAAAAAATCGTAGTCTAAAGCTGTTCCGAGGTCATTATACATATTAGACATCTATTATTGCACTGCACACAGTTATCCAAAAGCTTGATCCCAGAGCCAGGTTTTTACTTTCCTTCTGAAGGCCAGGAGGGAGGGGGCTGATCTTATATCTCTGGGGAGGGACTTCCACAGCCGAGGGGCCACCACTAAGAAGGCCATGCCTCGTGTCCCTGCCAGCCACAGAAACAGGCAGAACCGAGAGCAGGGCCTCCCCAGATGATCTTAATCTACGAGGTGTTTCATAAGCGGAGATATGTTCAGACAGGTAAGCTGGGCCAGAATAGTTTAGGGCTTTGTAGGCTAAAGCCAGCACTTTGAATTGTGCTCGATAGCAGACTGGCAGCCAGTGGAGTTGGCGTAACAGGGGAGTTGTGTGCTCCCTGTACGCTGCTCCGGTGACCAACCTGGCTACCACCCATTGGACCAATTGATTCTTCTGAACAGTCTTCAAAGGCAGCTACTTCTATAGGACCTATGGAACAAAAAAGTAGGCATATATGTGACCCCTTTTTCATTAGATCAAAAGGAAATTCTGCCTTTAAATTAAGTGACAACACTTTAGCCTGAACTATATGCACAGGTGGGCTTCAAACCTGTAGACTGGTTATTTATTTATTTATTTGCCCTATTTATACCCCGCTTTTCTCACCCCGAAAGGGACTCAAGGCGACTTACACATGGCACAATTCAATGCCCCAAAACACATATAAAATTAAAGCTTGAAATATTAAATATTTTTTTAAAAAAATTAAGACATAAAAATTTTAAACATTACAAATAGTTGAAAATCACGCCATCCAAAAAATCATGGTCTAAAGCCATTCCATGGTTATCTTATTAGAAAAACAGACATTACACACAAGGAAAATTTGCAGTTCAAAAATGAATCACTGGCTGGAAGAACTGAGGCCTGTCTTCAGGAAACACACCCGTCAGATAAGGGGAGTCACAGACCACTAATGAAAAGAAGATCCTATCAACAACTGTTATCTTTAAAAGCTTGAAATTCACAAACATGTGAACCACTTCAACAGAAAGGAGGAAACCATGAAAATGAACAAAATCTGGCTACCAGTATTAAAAAACTCAAAAATCAGAACAGTAAATAAGAAGCAATATTCTGAGACATGGGAACTAGGGGTAGTTAACAAAGAATGCCCCCAGGCAGAAAGTAGCCAGTAGATGTAGCCATTCAATGCAAATTAGGGTGATTAACTGGAACATTTACACTGGCCTCCAACTGATAAGAGTACTTCCTTCACCCTGGACTTCCCACAGATATATATATAAACATTACTTGCTTAGTTTCTCCATACCTCACAACCTCTGAGGATGCCTGCCAGAGATGTGGGCGAAACGTCAGGAGAGAATACTTCTAGAACATGACCATACAACAACCCTTTAAAAGCTTGCTTTTTAGATTATTTTTCAAAGAGACTCCTCAAAGTATAGTCCAATAATAGTCAAAGATGTTAAAGATGCAATGTGCCACCTAATCCAATCCTAGAAGAAGCACCTCAGTGTACCACATTTTAATGCTGGTCCAGATCAGAATCAAATACAATGCCAAATCTGAGATTGCCAAGTACGGGTGCATCCCAAGAATACAAGGCGGGCAGTGATGGGGCACAACGTGCATTGGTTGGGGTGGGGGAACAAGCTCTTTCCTGAAAACTCTAGTGAGAAGCCTGCCTCATCCATTCATATCGGTATGCATCCCATATTTTTTTAGGACTGGATGGATACTATATTGAGATGGGATGCACACTCTCCTCATTACACCTGATTATTATGATTCTTATGATTTGAAAATACTGCACTTTATTGGACATTCCATAGCCTATTGCAAAACATAATTTATTGCATAAGTATTGGAACATAACTGCACCCAGTCTGTGGGCACATATCCTTTTGGCAAATGTGAATCTCCTGTAATCTGTGGAGACCACCTTTGGGAAACGTCTAGTTAAGAAAAGCATGACCTTGTTAGAAGTCAACTGTTTTAACTAGTGATATTCACAATCATGGCACACAGGTGACTTCAGCTGTTAAAGTGAAGAACCATGTCTTTAGACTGTCAAGGGTAAAGACATGTCCCTACAAACATATATTTGGTTAGCAGAGGATGGTTGTTTGTTTGCAATTGAAGTTTCCCAAAAGATATATACTCCCTTTAAACCTCTTAGTTAAAATATGCACTCAGAGTTTTCTAAGGTCCATACCCTTCCCTTGGTGCATTTACACTATGGAATGAATGCTCTTGGATCTTATTTTAAATACCACAGCTCCATACTATGTGGTCCTGGGAGTTATAGTTTCCCAAAGTCCATATCGTTCTCTGTGGGGCAGCCAAGGGGGAGGAGAAAGAGAGAAAGAGAGAGACCATCGCCACTTTCCATCCCCCCATCCCTGTTTCCTTTCTTCCAGAATTGAAGACACATAACAGCTGACATTGCAAAGAGAGGTTTTTTCCCCACAAGGAGGGATGGTGGGCAGTGCCTAGTGATTAAAGTGTGATGGCAAATCTACTGAAAGAATGCTGAGTACCATGGAGTACCACAGATACATTTAACCACGTGATAAAGGTAGGGAAATCATCCATTTCATTTAAAAACTGAGTGAGACTGAGCTCTACACTTCCCTGCTTCAATGTGATGAAGTGATAGTCGTGTCCACCTCTGGGGGTTGGTGCTCATCTCCATTTTTAAGCTGAAGAGCCGGTGTTGTCCATAGACACCTCCAAGGTCATGTGGCCGACATGACTGCATGGAGCGCCGTTACCTTCTCGCAGGAGCGGTACCTATTGATCTACTCACATTTGCATGTTGGCAGAAGCTGGGGGTAAAAGTGGAAGCTCACCCTGCTCCCCGGATTTGAACTGCCAACCTTTCAGTCAGCAAGTTCAGCAGTTCAGCGGTTTAACCCACAGTGCCACTGGGGAATAATCCATCCCATTTCACCTTGATATAGGACTAGACCATTTAGTTCAGATTTCTGCCTTAATTTGCAAATAGGAAAATATTGTTTTCTCCTCATTCTTCCCTATGTATGTTAATCTGAGTGACAAATTGTGAGCAACTTTGGTTGATATGTAATGCATAATGTTTATGACTCATCATGTTCTATCTCACTGATAGCAGCATCTAACCTGTGTTTGCTATGTACTTTGGCAGAGCAAAGAAAAGCAAACCAACAAATAAACATGCATAACTACACCCCAAGAATGATAGGCTGTACTTAACATCTAAGTATAGGACTCTATATATCTATATCTTAAATTTTCAGCAGTCATTTCTAGAGCTCTGATTATCTATTTCATTATGTTTCTGGGGAAGAAAATATCTCCTGCATAAGAACGCAAGTATTTGATGTGGGGCCTGCTTTTGATATGGTGTTGGAAAGGTATCATGTTTAAGGATTATAACCGGGATGGTTTAAGAAAAGATAAGAATAAAGCAGTCCCTGAAAAGAGGAAATATTGAACAAGATTGAATATCTCTATTTCGGCGCTTTAGGAACCTCTGAGTTGTCTCCAGGAAAAGGAGACAACAAGGGGTGATTAAAATACGTGAAAGAATTAAAAATGAACAAAAAGACATCTGTAGAAGACTTGGCAACTGGCACAGAATGGATTATGAAGGCAAACAGTGAAGCTTAAGTCTGCATGGGTGACAAAGGCTGCATTGAGACGCCACACTACTAAGGATGAAGGGGCATGTGTGCTCATGCCAACTAGGAGGAACTGGTTGTGGTTGTGATAAATGGGCTACATTTGTCTGGTTTTTGTGATGCGGCAGCTAAAAAAGCCAATGGGAGTCTAATGTGTAGGAGTCTAATGTGTAGATCCAAGGAAGTCATTCTACCCCTCTGTTCTGTTGTCTTGGTCAGACCACACCTGGAATACTGTGTTCAATTCTGGGCACCACAATTGAAGGAAGATGTTGATAAGCTGGAATGTGTCTAGAGGAGGGTGACTAAAATGATCAAGGGTCTGGAGAACAAGCCCTATGACGAGAGGCTTAAAGCGCTGGACATATTTAACCTTCAGAAGATAAGGTTGAGAGGCGACATGATAGCCATGTATAAATATGTGAGGGGAAGTCACAGGGAGGAGGAAGCAAGCATGTTTTTTGCTGCCCTGGAGTCTAGGATGCGGAACAATGGCTTTAAACTACAGGAAAGGAGATTCCACCTGAACATTAGGAAGAACGTCTTAACTGTGAGAGCTGTTCAGTAGTGGAACTCTCTGCCCCGGAGTGTGGTAGAGGCTCCTTCTTTGGAGGCTTTTAAACAGAGGCTGGATGGCCATCTGTCGGGGGTGCTTTGAATGCGATTTCCTGCTTCTTGGCAAGGTGTTGGACTGGATGGCCCACAAGGCCTCTTCCAACTCTATGATTCTATGATTGTGCATCTGAATAATGTGACAGGAACTGATACGAAGAGAGGTGGGCAGGCAGGGGAATTGAACCAAGGAGAGAGGCAGTAGCTTCATGCATCCCAGATTCTCAGACAAATGCAAACTAAAATGAATGTGCAATACAATTTGCATATATTTATTGCATCCATTAAGTACCCCAACCTAAGTTAAATACTCTCATCTCAAATTGATCGTCAGGTTGAGATTCAGCTGTGTGTTACACCCGCAGAGAAAGAGGTGGGATATAAATAAAATGATGAGTGAATTTGTCAACAAGTGTGTGCTACTCTAATCAACAAGACTGATGAATATTTCTCTTGATTTGGATCATACAAATTACTGTTCCAGTAGGGGGCAGTGCTGAATCACTGCAAAATGTCAGAGTGACGAGAGGATATGTGACTATGGAAATACAGTAGAGTCTCGCTTATCCAACATAAACCGGCCAGCAGAATGTTGGATAATAAAGAGGGATTTAGGAAAAGCCTATTAAACGTCAAATTATGCTATGATTTTACACATTAAGCACCAAAACATCATGTTTTACAACAAATGACAGAAAAAGCAGTTCAATACATGGTAACGTTATGTAGTATTTATGAATTTAGCACCAAAACATCGCAATGTATTGAAAACATTGACTACAAAAACACTGATTACTAAAATATTGACTACAAATAAAGATAGAATTGCATAAAATGAATTTACAGTACAGTAGAGTCTCACTTATCCAATGTTCTGGATTATCCAATGCATTTTTGTAGTCAATGTTTTCAATGCATTGTGATATTTTGGTGCTAAATTCGTAAATACAGTAATTACATAGCATTAATGTGTAATGAACTACTTTTCTGTCAAATTTGTTGTATAACATGATGTTTTGGTGCTTAATTTGTAAAATCATAACCTATTTTGATGTTTAATAGGCTTTTTCTTAATCCCTCCTTATTATCCAACATATTTGCTTATCCAACGGCCCGTTTATGTTGAATAAGTGAGACTCTACTGTAATAACATTATTGAAAGTTAAATCCATAAAAAGTTCAGTCCTGTGAAGATTTTTAAAAAATCTGTGATCCTTGCCTGCCTAGAGAAACAGCTGTGGATCCGAGCGGGAGGCAGATTGCGTTGGATAATACAGAACGTTGGATGACTGAAGGTTGAATAAGCGAGATTCTACTGTAGTTCATTTTAGTTGGATGGATAAAACAAAAGTCATTCTTTAATGAAGTCGCTTTTTATCTTCTGTTCCTCTCCCCAATCCTGGGTCCCCAGCTTGAGCCCTGTTAGCCCCCTTCCCTCCTTTACAGGGCCCATTTTGTAGCCAGTCACAAGAAATCACACTTTCCTATCAATGTTTGGTTGCATTAATTGTTTACACCAAAGATGTCTTTGTGCCTGCAAATGGCACCATCAAGCAGTCTTTATAGGTAACCCTACCAATGTCTTGTTGTTTTATTGTTCTCTTCAGAAGAATATTGACAAACTAGAACATGTCCAGAAAAGTGTGACCAAAACGATTTAAGGTTTGGAAACCAAGCCTTATGAGGAATGGCTTAGGGAGCTGGGTATCTTTAACTTGGAGAAATGAAGGCTGAGAGAAGACATGGTAGTCATGTTTCAATATTTGGAAGAATGTCACATTGAGTAGGGGACAAACTTGTTTTCTGCTGCTCTGTAGACTAGGACATGGAGCAATACAAATTGTAGGAAGAGAGATTCCACCTAAACATGAGGAAAAACTTCCAGATAGTAAGAGCTTTTTGGCAGGGGAATATGATGTCTCGGAAAGGGGTGCTCTTTCTCTTGAGGTTTTTAAGTAGAGGCTGGATGGCCATCTATTGGAGGTGCTTTGATTGTGTGCTTCTGCATAGCAGGGGGTTGGACTGAATGGCCCCTTTTTAAGGGCATTAAAGGTGATACAATCAAAATGGTCTTTTCTGTGATATTTTTGTCATTCTACTATTGATTAGTCAGGCTGAATCTACACTGCCCTATATCCCAGGATCTAATCCCAGATTTTCTGCTTTGAACGGGATTATATGAGTCCACATTGCCAGATAATTTGAGATAAGAATATAGTCAGGAATCAGATCCTGTGATACAGGACAGTGTAGATCCAGTGTCAATGTAAAGTTTTTGAGGGCAGAGAAGAATTTATGCACCTAATCAGAAGTGATACTGATTTCATACTAACTTTAACTTCCTGAGAAAATGGTTTCTATTTCCAGTCTAAATCCTACTTTCTCTAATCCTTGTGGTCTTTCCTCCCTTTGTTGTTGTTCTCTGCCAATCTTTTCCCTCATTCCCTCTGATCTATCAGTCCCTTCCTCCTCTACTGGTATGACCAAACTTACCATATATACTCGAGTATAAGCTGAGTTTTTTAGCTCTTTTTTAGGGCTGAAAAAGCCTCCCTCAGCTTATACGCGAGTGAGGGTTCTGGCTGGTTTATATTCAGTTTGGCTTATTCTTGAGTATATAGGTAATCAGAGTTAGACAGTCTTATCTTATTCAAGTCTTATTATTATCTTAAATTACAGTTTTATGTAAATATTCAAAAATATTTAACCTACTGATGCCTCAATTAATGTAATTTTATTCGTATATTTTATTTTTATTTTTGAAATTTACCAGTAGCTGCTGCATTTCCCACCCTCATCTTATATTTTATTTATTTATTTATTTCTGGTGTTTCTACCAGAGTCTTAGGGGACTCAGGGCGGCTTACAAGTTGGCAACACAGTGCCATCACATCAACAATACAATAGGCATTAAAAACTAAAAACATTTAAAACATCATAAAAACCAATATACAATAATAAACATTACCATGCACCGAGGTAATGTCCTTTCATTCACTAGACCTTGTTAATCCAGAGTCTTAAAAACCGAAGTCAAAACACAAGTCAATAAGTTTTCCCAGGTATATATACAGTATATGGAGATGGACATATTGCACTGAGAAAACCAAAGATTTTAAAATTCCTGATGAATTTGTAGTACTTTAGTTTGAACAAGCACAAAAATTTTATTTATAGGATCTATTCATTTCCTTAAAATATATTATAGCAAAAGTTGCAAAATGCATTTGATATAAAAATAATTACACAGCTGACCAAAAAAATCCTGGTATCTTGGTTTTTAGATCTGTTTCTGGGCTTGTTGGGGTGTTGATTCAGAAAATTGCATTGGACAGACCACATCAGTTCTATCTTTTATGGGTGACCAGATGAAGTTTAGAGCTGATATGAGGGAAACTAGTATCATATTTGGAATTAGCAGGTGAAATATATCAGAAACATGGCAAACATTTGGCACCGATGTGTGTTGGCCAATGCATTCATCTGTTCATTTATTTAACCTTTTGTAGGTTCTGTTCATGACCAGGGAAGAGCCAGAAGTGAATCTGACCTACTCCCTTGTTCAAGGAGCTCCATTGGCTGCCATTTATTTTCCGGTCCCAATTCAAGGTGCAGACCATCACCTATAAAGCCCTAAACGGTTTGGAACCCACCTACCTTCGTGACCGTATCTCCTATCATAAACCTGCCCAATCCCTTCGATCGTCAGGGGAGGCTCTCCTGTCGCCACTGCCAATATCTCAGGCCCGCCTTGTGGGAACAAGGGAGAGGGAGTTGTCTGCTGTGGCTCCCCGATTGTGGAACTCACTGCCTGGTGAGATTAGGCAAGCCCCCACACTAGCAGCCTTTAAGAAAGACCTGAAAACATGGCTCTTCCGTTGTGCCTTTGGAGAGTAATCACTACATACATCCCTTTTGTTGCTCTCCTTCAATATTTGTCCTCCAGATTGCACCGCCACTTTATGACCCTGTCCTCTGTGGTTTTTACTCCTATTTCCTTTCTCACCTCGAGTTTTAATCTAGTGTTTATGTGGCCCGCCCTTGGTTTTATTGTTCTTTTGATCTTGTTTAATGTAGTGTATATTTTCTTTTATTGTGTTGTTTAATGTGCTATGATTTGTTGTTCTATTATATTTTGTTATATTGCATTGTTCTGGGCATGGCCCCATGTAAGCCGCCCCGAGTCCCCGTTGGGGAGATGGTGACGGGGTATAAATAAAGTTTATTATTATTATTATTATTATTATTATTATTATTATTATTATTTATTACTCTGAGGTGCATACCATTTATTTCAACATAAATTAGTATTACGGGTTGCCTTTGCCTTTGGCTGCATCTGCACTGTAGAATTAATGCATTTTATCAATACTTCAACTGCTCAATGTTATAGAGCTATTGGCAGTATAGTTTTATCAGGTCTCTAACATTCTCTATTAAAGGGTTCTAGTGCTTCACCAAACTACTGTCTATATATGTGTGCCTGTGTATCCTCATAGGACAATTATCTTCCCAGTTGATTCTGCTTTTAAGTTGTTGGCATGTGAGGTTTCCCTTTCCTCCCCCTTGTAACTTCCTGTTCTCAACATCTGTATTTTGTTGCATTTGCTTCTTGATGCAAGTCAAAGATGTTGCTCTGTATGCAGTTGGTCCAATTGGGTTAAAGTCCATAGTGACAATTTTTTGTTTTCTGCAGAGATGTTGAGAAGTTCCTATTTGCTTGTCATTTTATGTTTTTCATCTGGTAAGTGATTCACTCCCATAACTTATATCAACCTTTGCAGTCTTGGAGTTTATTTTTTTCAAACTTGGCCTGAAATACAACACTATTTGTTTTTATGCATGTATGTAGATACAACAATTTCTGAAGGAGTGGAAATGGCACCATAGAGGTGTTCTTTGCCATTGTGTACAGAATCTTTATATCATGTACGTCTTGTGTCAATTCAGTTCCTGAAAAACTGTAAAAGATCAATGAAAGCCTTTAAGAGGATTTTGCAGTTGTCTTAGGGCCCTTCCAGACAAGCCCTATATCCCAGGATCTGATCCCAAGTTTTCTGTTTATCCCAGATTATCTGGCAGTGTGGATTCATATAATCCAGTTTAAAGCAGAAAACCTGGGATCAGATCCTGGGATATAGGGTCTGTCTGGAAGGGTCCTACATCAGAATGAGGAAGAGTGCATAAACTCTGTGACTGCATGTTTGTTTTTGCCTGAGCCTTTTTGGGAAGGGCAAGATCTCTGTTGAGCGCAAACTGCTTTTACATTTTGAATTGGGTTTATAGCAACTGAAGCAAGCTGAAGAATAAAAGCAAAAGAGAAAATGATATTTTAAAATGCATCTGAGAAAGTAGAGTACAGATACATCTACACTGCAGAATGAATGCAGTCTGGCACCACTTTAACTGCGATGGCTCAATGCTATGGAATAATGGGATTTGTAGTTTGTGACGGCGCTAGCACTCTTTGGCAGAGAAGACTAGAGACCTTGTAAAGCTATATCTCAGGATCTGATCCCAAGTTTTCTGTTTATCCCAGATTATCTGGCAGTGCGGATTCATATAATCCAGTTTAAAGCAGAAAACCTGGGATCAGATCCTGGGAATCTGGAAGGGCCCTGAGTGATATATAGTTACCCTGCTCACCATGTTCAGTTTACGTGACTTAATTAAACCATCAATTTAATCAACATTTAAATGTCTAGACAAAGATAAGAAACTGGATAACAAATAAATTGTAAAATGTCTTTGTCCATCTACATTTGTGCTATATCTTTTACTGTGTTCTTCCAACTTTTCTACATACAGTAGAGTCTCACTTATCCAACATAAACGGGCCAGCAGAATGTTGGATAAGCGAATATGTTGGATAATAAGGAGACATTAAGGAAAAGTCTATTAAACATCAAATTAGGTTATGATTTTACAAATTAAGCACCAAAACATCATGTTATACAACAAATTTGACAGAATAAGTAGTTCACTACACATTAATGCTGTATAGTAATTACTGTATTTACGAATTTAGTGCCAAAATATCACAATGCATTGAAAACATTGATTACAAAAATGCGTTGGATAATCCAGAACGTTGGATAAGCGAGTGTTGGATAAGTGAGACTCTACTGTATTGTGATAAAAGCATGCCTTGGGAGGCAGGTTTTGCAGAAAATTCATTCCATTTTCTAATCATGAATTATTTTTGATTCAGTTGATGAAATCTTCAACTACTCTGTTCTTCTTTTTTTTCCCTAGGGTTTGCTCTGAATCAATCTCTGGATGTGGTGGTCTGGGTGGGACAGCCAGTTAGTCTTACCTGTTCACAGGTGAAAACCAATAATGTGTACATGTCCTGGTACAAGCAAGAAAGGGTGAAAGATGCTCGCCTTCAGCTGATTATTTTAACATCAGAAGGTTCTACGGGAGACCCAGCCATTGAGAAGGAATTTCAAGGCCGTTTCAGTAGCACTGGCATGACACAATATGCATTGCCTCTGTCTTTGAAGAATGCCCAGCTGGGAGACACGGGCACCTACTTCTGTGCAAAGCAAGATTACACAGAGAGGTAATTGCTGAGGAAGCCAAGCATAAACCTTCTCACAGCAGAATGCAAATACAGTAGAGTCTCACTTATCCAACACTCACTTATCCAATGTTCTGGATTATTCAATGCATTTTTGTAGTCAATGTTTTCAATATATCATGATATTTTGGTGCTAAATTTGTAAATACAGAAATTACTACATAGCATTACTGTGTATTGAACAACTTTTTCTGTCAAATTTGTTGTATAACATGATGTTTTGGTGCTTAATTTGTAAAATCATAACCTATTTTGATGTTTAATAGGCTTTTTCTTAATCTCTCCTTATTATCCAACATATTCACTTATCCAACGTTCTGCCGGCCCGTTTACGTTGGGTAAGTGAGACTCTACTGTATGTACACAGCACCAGCTCAAAATATTTTGGGACTTGACAAATAAAATATTGACTGCATTCCTTTGTGTGTATGAGATTTGTATGTGTGTGTATGTGTCTTCAATTATATAATAATAATAATAATAATAATAATAATAATAATAATAATAATAATAATATTTTTGTATGCCGCCTCCATCTCCCCAGCAGGGGACTCGGGCGGCTCACATGGGGAACAAGCCCAATATAATCACATAAAATCATAAAATAACAATTTAGACATCAGACAACACAATTTAAAAACAATTTAAACAACTCATAGTTAAAATCGACATAGTTAAAATGTTAAACAATCATCCAGGCATTATAGGATAACATCTGGGCGATAATCAAAACTGATTTAGGGAGTGTCTATTACAAATAGGGCATACATCAAATAGATACAACAGGTAGGGAAGATAAATCTGAATGGGAATCAAACTAAAAAGTAAGTAGGGCAAGTTTCAGTGTTGATATGGACCAGGTTATAACGGACTTGTCTACTCAAAAGCACAACAGAACAGCAGTTATCTGTCAACTTAGGCATTTCATAGGGTTGTCTAAGGCAAGAAATACTCAGTGGTGTTTTGCCCAGTTTTTGCTCTGAAACATAGCCTATGGCACTTTATATTCAATTATTCTAGCCAATTCTACTAGAGAAATTATATTATTTAGCTGGTATTGTACCACCTGATATCCGTGGGGAAGTAGCAGTCAGCAATGAAAGGACCAAGGCGTTGACATTCTGGCCCATCCTCTGTTCGGATATCAGCCAGCATGCCAACGTATTAAATCAAGAAATAATAATAATAATAATAATAATAATAATAATAATAATAATAATAATAATAACACTTTACAGTAGAGTCTCACTTATCCAAGCCTCGCTTATCCGAGCTTCTGGATTATCCAAGCCATTTTTGTAGTCAATGTTTTCAATATATCGTGATATTTTGGTGCTAAATTCATAAATACAGTAATTACAACATAACATTACTGTGTATTGAACTACTTTTTCTGTCAAATTTGTTGTATAACATGATGTTTTGGTGCTTAATTTGTAAAATCATAACCTAATTTGATGTTTAATAGGCTTTTCCTTAATCCATCCTTATTATCCAAGACATTTGATTATCCAAGCTTCTGCTGGCCCGTTTAGCTTGGATAAGTGAGACTCTACTGTATTTATATTCCACCCTATCTCCCCAAGGGGACTCAGGGCGGATCACAGTACACATACACTGCAAACATTCAATGCCGTTTGGACAGACAGGACAGAACAGAAGGGAAGGAGGTATGTTGTGTCGAAGTCCAGCTTCAATGCCATGAAGGTTGTGCTTGGATTCAGCCACAGGGGGGTGCTGTTGCTCCATTCTCTATGACGAAGAGCTATCAGGACTTCTTTCTTTTGGTCACCGGCATTTCTGGTCTTTTTCTTTTATGGTGTCTTAAAATACCTGCCCTGCTTATTAGTGGTACCTAATTTCTCTACTTATAGTTCAAAGCTGTTTTCAAACTGCTTAGGTAAACAGTGAGCTGGGCTTGACAGTTGGATGCTCACCCCAACCAGGCTTCGAACTGGCCACCTTTCGATTGGTAGATCTTATTACTGCTCGTGATTTACCAGCCATGCTAAAGCTTCCTATGATCTACAGAGATACTTGCAGGAACACTTCAGCAAGTGAGAGTCCAAAAGTGGCAGGCTAAAACCCAGAATCTCAAACAGTGGCTGATACGGAAGAGAAACTCCCCCTTGGGCACACAGAAGACTGGGTGACCTGGAAGGCGCTGAACAGACTGCACGAGATGCAGAGCCAATCTTAAGAAATGGGGCTTCAAAGTGGAGTCCACAACATGCAAATGTGGAGAAGAGAAAACCACAGACCACCTATTACAACACAGTCTGAGCCCTGCCACACACACAATGGAGGAACTTCTTATAGCAACACCAGAGGCACTCCAAGTGGCCAGCTACTGGTCAAATAACATTTAGTATAATGCCAAGTTTTTAACTTTGTGGTTTTTCTGTACATTATGGCTGTAGTCTCAATTCACTTCTGACACAATAAATAAAAAAAAAAATAGCCAATTTTACTGTGACACTGTGTGCCTTCCGACAAAAGACAAGGTAAGCAAGATATGTCATAAGCACGTCTTACTGAGCATGCAAATGAACAGTTACACAGGGGGGAAAGGAGAGCAGATAAGCCTGCCTCATTACTCCCAAAATATTAAAGCATATAGATCTCTAAAAATGTGGAAGTTGATGAAAAATAAAAAGTCACCTGGAAATATTTTGGAAGAAGTCTTAACATGGTTACTAGATGGTTCACAGTTTTAGGCAAGGTTTAGGTCCCTTCTAAACTGCCACATAATCCAGTCCAAAGCAAATAATTTGGATTTTATATGGTAGTGTAGAAGGGTCCTAAATTAATATGTCTGTTTCATTTCATACATATGCAAATCTATATAGTAAAGGTTAAGGTAAAGGTTTTTCCCTGACATTAAGACTAGTGTCTGACTCTGGGGTTTGATGCTCATCTCCATTTCTAAGCCGAAGAGCCAGCGTTGTCTATAGACTCCTCCAAGTTCATGTGGCCGGCATGACTGCGTGGAGCACCGTTACATTTCTACCAGAGATGTATTTGTCAATCTACTCACATATGCACGTTTTTGAACTGCTAGATTGGCAGAAGCTGGGGCTAACAGCGGAAGCTCACCCAACTCCGTGGATTCGGACAACCACCGACCTTTCGGTCAGAAAATTCGGCAACCCAGCAGTTTAACCCGCTGAGCCAATGAAGACTCCCGCATATCTATCATCTATCTATCTATCTATCTATCTATCTATCTATCTATCTATCTATGAAATGAAACATAGTTAATGTGAATTAAAAAATTCAGAAATATGTTGAAGTGTTCACTTTTGGGGTGTAAGAACCTATCCCAGCTCTTTCCCTTTTTCAGCTAGCTCTGGTAACATTTTCTGTTAAAGGTGGCCCTATCTAAGATGCCATATGCATTAATCATTAATCACATTATATTGCTGTGTAGCTATGATTCCTATGGGTTTAAGCAGCTTAAAACTTTCTGTGGGTGTTAGTTAACACAAGAAGACTCTCATTCAATCTAGTCATTCATGGCCAATCCAGGTTGGGTTATGTCAAATAGACTGCTGGACAGTGAAAATGGAGAGGGCGGTTGAATCCTAAGAAACCAGCTCCTATTTCTTTTGTATTTGGAATTTTAAAAAACTGGTGGGTGGAGCTGGGAGAAACGTATTTCTTTTGTTGTATGTCTTCAGTCATTTCTGACTTACAATGACCCGATCATAGGGTTTCCTTGACAAGTATGAATGTGACCTGTCCAAATAATGTCTGTTAATTGTTTCTGTACCAATATTCTGATCAGACCCTTTAGCTGATCATTTCCAGTAGAGGGCAATGCTGTATAAACACCCCAGCAATGTAATCTCCTTACAAAAATGTCTATTTTGTGTCTCTTGGCATTTGCAATAGAATAAAGCACATCTTGCCTCTGAAAAATATGCAACAAAATGTACTATTAAAAATATAGGTAGTCCCCTCAATTTTTCATGAGGGGAATTTTTTAAAAAGTAAAAAAACAAAACAAAAAACAAGCCAACTCAGAACTAGGACAAAATAAGAATGGTAGGGTTATTGTGGGAAACAAAACACAAATGAGTCAGAGAGATGTTCACATCCTAGCTCTATTACAGTGGTTCTCAACCTACCTAATGTTGCGACTCATTAATACAGTTCCTCACATTATGGTGACTCCCAACCGTAAAATTATTTTCGTTGCTACTTCATAACTGTAAATTTGCTATTGTTATGAATCGGAATGTAAATATCTGATATGCAGGATGTATTTTCATTCACTGGACCACATTTGGCACAAATAGCGGATACGCCCAAATTTGAATACTGGTGGAGTTGCCGGGGGGGGGGGGTATTTTGTCATTTGGGAGTTGTAGTTGCTGGGATTTATAGTTTACCTACAATCATCCACCAACAATGGAATTGAACCAAACTTGGCACACAGAACTCCCATGACCAACAGAAAATACTGGAAGGGTTTGGTGGGCATTGACCTTTAGTTTTGTAGTTCACCTTCATCCAGGGAGCATTGTTGACTCAAACAATGATGGATATGGGTAAAACTTAGCACAAATACTCAATTGCCCAAATGTGAGCACTGGTGGAGTTTGGGAAAAATAGACCTTGACATTTGGGAGTTGTGGTTGCTGGGATTTATAGTTCACCTACAATCAAAGAGCCTCTTGAACCCCACCAATGAAAGAATTGGGCAAATTGGGCTTTTGGTGGCAGTATTTTTCCAAAAAGGAAGGGAAGGACAGGCAAAGGGATCTTCAGCCTTCTCTGCCAAAGGGGTTCCTAAGACCATCAGAAATATCTGATGGTCTTTAGCGACCCCTCTGGCACTTCTTCTTCCCAGGGGTCCCAACCCCCAGGATGAGAAAAACTGCTCTATTGGAAGCCAAATACAAGCAATACCACGGTCAGCAACTTGTCTCCTATCCACACTGCAGGGGATGCTGGGATAGAACCTGAATGCCCAGAGTAAGATAGAAGTGACGTGGAGAGAGTTGTTTTGAAATCTCACAGAAGTTCCCAGGAGACCAGAGAAAGCATATCAGTTCTCACGAGAACCTGCTAGAAGTACAGGCTGAGAGATATGTGAGATCTTCAGAGGCAGAATGTACAACAGAGACAGACTCGCTTTTCTCAGCGTCTTAAGAGATAAGGAGAGGAATGCCAGGTGTGTGAGGAATGATGTAATAGGAGGGATTGAGCTATTTTAAGTGATTTCTGCTGGTACAATTCTATGTGAGAGGAACTTTGCATTCAAGGGGAAAACACAACTCTCGGTTCCTTCTTAGGTTTTGTTTCATGTATCCAAGATTTCACATTTGTTCCTATTTCTAGTTCATGTGCAGATTAGGTCGCCTGCCTTGGATTCCTGCTATCATGTTTATGGATTAATTATGAAGACTGTGCTGTAATTGGATTTTGGCCTTCTGGGATTCCTTTGGAATAACTTTTTGCACTTTGATGCTATTTTATAAAGTTATTCATTTCTTTATATATTCATCTTTAATAAACTTTATCTTACTGGACTATTTGGACAAAGTGTCGTGTGTGGTGGAAAAGGTGGTTCAGCTCTCTAATGCAACAGTTTGCTCCTGATTCCTGGGAAGAATTTGGAAT
This sequence comes from Anolis carolinensis, assembly GCF_035594765.1. Lineage (NCBI taxonomy): Eukaryota > Metazoa > Chordata > Lepidosauria > Squamata > Anolidae > Anolis > Anolis carolinensis. Next base: position 213,234,571 of record NC_085842.1, on the reverse strand, counting down.
AATCCATGGCAATTGCTAAGATGGTTCTGATCTGTGGGTGACTGGGGGTCTCCGGGTCACAAGCACTGGCCATGTTCAGATGAAGCCATTACACAGCTGCTTGTACTTCAGTTAAGGCTTCTATGGGAATGTTCCCCAATGGACTGAACCCCATGTTTTACAAATGGCCCTCCCACTCTGTTATCTGTCTGGAGGCCATGTTATTCACTACAACAAATCCATTCTCCTCAATAGAATGAGCATGCCTTCTTTGAATGTAGAATATTTAACCCATTTGATGGCTGCCAGACCTACCTATTATAATTCCTCATCATTGACTACAATTAGTCCAAATATTGACTATGATTCTGGGGATCTGGGTTCAAAATCCCGCTCAGACATAGAAACTCACTGGATGACCTTGGGCATCTAGATTTCTCAACAACAGAACTAGAGTGCACTGCAATGCAACAGTCGGCTTAAATTAAGACATAATATAAAATAATGTATAAACATTTAAGAAGTACCTATGGTTGTATTTTTTGCACAGTTTTCTTATTTTAAGTTCAGATCATTATAATTGTAGGAGAATGTTTGGTTCTGCATCGAAGCGGCTTCTGTGTTTTGTTTTGGTACCTGTAAAGGCGGAGAATCCCATTTCACAGAGATCTGTAGTTGAGAAAGGCAGCAATACTAATTTTGCTTTCTCAGACAAGATTTTGAATTCACCTTGCAAATGCAGTCTGAATTTTGGTGAACGTTGGTTTTGAAACACAAATTTGAGTTTGCTGTGAGATGTCAAATCTATAAGGACCTCATATTCAGCTGAGTTTAAGCCAGGTGGGTTTTTTTGTTCATGCTGAATACATTTAGTACTCATTTGAATCACCTCAGAGTTTAGGATCATCTGGGGATGCTCAACAAAGCAAAATGTGCTATTTATAGGATGATATCCTTTGCGCAAAGACAAAATTTTGGCAGTGTAATAAAGTTTTACCATGTTTCTATGACAGAACCAATTAGGAAATGACATTTATCACCCAGGAAAAGAAATCATAACACACCATCAAGCCACTCCCGACAGATGGCCATCAGCCTCTTAATAAAGAAATCTGTTCTTGGTTTGAAAGAGTTATTTACTGTTTGATTGGGTGGTCTTTGAAAGTCATAGTCATAGTCATAGTTCTACTCCAGAAACGTTGTTCTTGCGGCAGAAACTTTGTTAAATTGGTAGAGACTCAACAAAGAAAAATGTGCTGTTTATAGAACGATGTCCCTTAATCCTGAAAGATTTAGTGCAGGAGCCCCATAAAATAAAATGCTCCATTTTGTGTTTTTCCTCATCTGTTTGCAATAAAGAAAATAGATCATTCACAGCCATCCTCTTTGCAGATTCAGTGACTGGTGTTAGGGAGGGGCAAACTTCTCTATCTTGACTGGAGCCTGCCTTCTGATGCTGATGCTGATGCATCTGGGAAATGTAGTTTTAAAGCAGCATATGGCTCCTCAGTTATTACTGGGGAAACGTCAGGTGCTGCTATCGCTCACATATTTAAAGCTATTGGGTGAAACTTCCTACAGTGGTAGAACACACTTATCACCATTTGCCTATCAAGTTTCATGATGTTTCACACATTCTCTAATTTTTTGGGAATTTTCAAAGTTTTTTAAAACAACATTTTTTTAAAAAAAGACTACAAGAAAGACTACAAACCAAAGGCACAACCCTGTCATGGTTTGCAAAGGCACTGTGCTGTGTGTGTTAACTGGAAAATGAAGTGCATGAAGCCAATTGGCTGAGCCTGCAAAAGACCTGGGGATTGATTTGATTCTGTTTCTGTTCTGCTGCTGCAGAACCACTTTGGACAAGTTCTTTCAATACTGACTGAGTACTGCTGGTGAAGAGAGCGGTGTACTCAGGAGACGCCTTGCTACTTTTGAGGCTTGTTGCTGCTGAGAAAAAGAGAGTGAAGTACCAGGACTATATTCTTCTCTGAAGCAGATTTGTGGACTGAGAAAGGACTGTTTATGACTGTGGACTTCTGTAAGCAATCAGAGGGACCATTGTAAATGCCACTTTTCTTTTGCTCTCTTGGAATTAGTAAAGTTCCTGTATTTTTGTTCTGCAAACCTGGATGGTACGTCATTGTTCTGCGGGTGACTCTGGGTCATGGGCACATGAAAGAGGTTCACTTTATCATTATCAATCTGTAATAAACCCTAGTAGACACATATCATTCAGTTCAAATCAGATAATCTGAGATCAGATCCTGTGATATAGGGCTGTATAGATCCAATCCAAGTTTCCAGTGCATACTGGACTGAAATCTTTCCCTGTTTTTAAAGCTACAGTCAGCTTTATTTCCAATTCATGTGATTATAGTAGTTTAATTTTAAAAGATCCACAAAAGTTCTACTTGCCATCCGTTTCTAGATATGGTAGTCGGTGTGGGCCATCCAATTGTATTAAACTGAACCCAAGTGAAAACCCATCATATTTACACACATATTTAGATAAACAAGAAAATAAATGCTTCACGAGTTTTGGTTGGTGTTACATGTCAAGACTTTTTGAAGAGCCCTGGTGTAATGAAGTGTGAATTTTTTAATTTACAGATGTCATGTTTAATTGTGTTTTAAAAGGGTCAACATTTCAGTTATTACATCTCTTCACTCAAGAGTTGGTTGCCATGGAGAAGTGGGAGGAGCCAACTGCCGTTTTGGTGGAGAAGTGCAGGTTTGAAAAGAAGCAGTTAGTCTGTGCCCTTATGAGGTACAATGAAGACTGATCCTCAGTTGAAGGGATCAGGGAGACTCAGTTGCTTATTTTGAGTCCATTTAAAATAAGTTTGGTGACTTATTTTAAGGTAGTCTGTCTCCTGATGAGGAACAGACAATCTGTGATTGTAATTCACAGGGTGACTGCAGTTTAAAGCAATAGAGAAAGAAGTGACATTTTAAAGAGTTTGAAACACCTCATTCTAGCTTTGCAACTGTTAAACAAAGTGCCTTTAAGTAGAAACGTTATTGTAACCACTAAGCTCTGTGCCGGAATAAATGTGTTATTGTTCTTTCAAAGATCTCAGCTTCTGTCACATATATTACCATCAAGAATAAATAAGAAGAAGAAAGAAAAACAAAATTTAAAAGATCTCCTCATTGAGACAGTTAGTGGCTGCATCTTCCCATAGTGGTGGCAAGCGTTGATAATCCCCTTTACATCTGGTGGCAGCATTATAAAGCCTTTATATTTGGTGACACCGTTTAAATAAACATCTTTACATTGGTGGCAGCAGTTATATAATATATTTAATTAATAAAAACATTCCTTCTCCACACCTGGAATAAAAATACACAGTTTTTGGAGAAAGTCCAGATAAGGCCCCTTCTACACTGCCATATAAGATCCAGATTATCTGCTTTGAATTGGGTTATCTGACAGTGTAGATAATCTGGGATGAGATCCTGGGATATAGGGTAGTGTAGATCCAGCTTGAATGAGTCTTCATTGCATATTATTATGGTATTGTGTCTAAACAAATCCTCTTCCTGAAGGCTGTGACTTTACCGCACTTGTTTCCATGGCACCTATATGATGCTTGCCCACCACACAGCTTCCTGTTCTGACATGAGTATTTTGTCACATGAGCCCTTTAGCGTGTGTCAAAAATGCTCCTGTTGCTGTTTCTGCAGTTGGCCCAGTTAGGCAAACGGCTGATGAAATGCCCCATTACTCCAATAGGCTTTCATTTGCTGGCTGTTTTATTGTTCTCATCAGGTAAGTCATTTGCCACAATCATTAAATCTGTGGTCTACCATCTTTCCAAACTTGGGATGCATTTTTTGGCCCCAAATTGAAATATGGTGGGTGTCCTTGAATTTGTCGTTGCATTTCATTTAGTCATGATTAAAGAAATTTAAGGCTGTGCAACGCAAGTATCACTTGCATTAGCGTCTCAGCTAAAGCTGGTTCAGGGGGGAAATCAACAAAAGGCTGAAAAATAAAATTGTGGTAGTAATAATAAAGTAACTCATATTTAGTTGGTACAGGATTCCATTGTGTGTCACAAAGAATCCTATAAGATTGCAGATGTGTGGTTTCCAGAACATAGAATTTGGCTTCAAAGTAGATGCTGAAACTATGCAAGAAGAAAACAATATTTTTTCCCCTTAAACTTGGACCCTTTTCTGTATTTCTTTTTATTCTAACCTTATAAATTGGTTGTAGTATTGTGTTAGAAATAGCATGTTTGATAGTATAGTCCTATATAAGATAACTAGCTGTGCCCGGCCACGCGTTGCTGTGGCAAAGTATGGTGGTATGGGAGATAAAGTCTTGAGGAATTGGTGGTAGTTAAGGTAAAGGTAAAGGTTTTCCCCTGACATTAAGCCCAGTCATGTATGATTCTGAGGGTTGGTGCTCATCTCCATTTCTAAGCCGAAGAGCCAGCGTTGTCCGTAGACTCCTCCAAGGTCATGTGGCATGACTGCATGGAGCGGCGTTAACTTCCCGCCGGAGCAGTACCTATTGATGCACTCACATTTGCATGTTTTTGAACTTCTGGGTTGGCAGAAGTTGGGGCTAACAGTGGGGGCTCTCTCCGCTCCACCAATTCAAACCTGCGGCCTTCCGGTCCAGAAGTTCAGCAGCTCAGTGCTTTAACACGCTGCGCCATCAGGGGATATTATTTCCTAAAGGTTGTGAATATACAATATTTCTGATTGGTTTTTTTGCCTGTTGGAGGCAAAATGATTAGGATGTAATGGCTTGCAGCTTGAAAGCCTGGCTGTTTCCTCCCTGAGTGAATTTTTTGTTGGGAGGTGTTAGCTGGCCCTGATTGTTTCCTATCTGGAATTCCCTTGTTTTGAGAGTGGTGTTGTTTGCGATATTTTATGTGCTTCTACTGTCTGTGGCCCTGAGAAAACAGAGGATTTGCCAGCCTTTGATGATGGGAATACTTTGTTGGGAGGTGTTAGCTGGTCCTGATTGTTTCCTGTGTGGAATTCCCCTGTTTATTTACTGTCCTGGTTTTAGAGATTATATTGTTCTGCATTATTCTATCCCAGTAATTATTTCATATTAAAGTAGAATTTCACTTATTCAAGATTCGCTTATACAATGTTCTGGATTATCCAACGCAGTCTGCCTTTTCATAATCAATGTTTTTGTAGTCAGTGTTTTAAATTCATTGTGATATTTTTGTGGTAAATTTGTAAATACAGTACAGTAGAGTCTCACTTATCCAACATAAACGGGCCGGCAGAACATTGGATAAGCGAATATGTTGGATAATAAGGAGGGATTAAGGATAACCCTATTAAACATCAAATTAAGTTATGATTTTACAAATTAAGCACAAAACATCATGTTAGACATCATGTCTGTCAAATTTGTTGTATAATATGATGTTTTGGTGCTTAATTTGTTTAATTGGCTTTTCCTGAATCCCTTCTTATTATCCAACATATTCACTTATCCTGCCGGCCTGTTTATGTTGGATAAATGAGACTCTACTGTATATTGATAACCTTGTATTATCTGCTTAGAACTGGATTATATGAGGCCCCTTCTTCACAGCTGTATAAAATGCACACTGAAGTGGATTATAGGGCAGTGTGGAGTCAAGATAATCCAGTGCAAAACAGATAATATAAGATTATAAATGGGTAATATAGCTGTGTGGAAGGGCCTTGGGTCTACACTGCCATATAATCCAGTGCAAATTAGATAATCTGTGGAAGAAGTCTAAGTGAGGCCTAAATCTGCCTGTCCCCTAACTGAAACCTGGCTGTCCCTTGGTTGCTAGGCAACCAAGTGGGCAGAGATTAGCCCTCTAAACTGGCAGCAATTGGATAAAAAAAATTATTGCTCTCCCTCTCATTAGGACTTTATTTTTCTTTTCTTTTTGTTGTATCAACCTTGAGGCATGGATGATGGGTTGTGTTGTCAAATTTAGAGGTTGGGGGGCCTGTACTTTTGTTGTTTTGTGAATTGCCGTGATGCCATCACTCTTTTATATATATAGATGAAAATGTGAGTTCAATGTAACTAGTCCCTTGTTTATGCGAATGCAGCTTTCAGTGTTATACTTTACAATGTTAGATGAATCTTCACCATTTAAAAATGAATGTTTTTCAAGTTACAGTAGAGTCTCACTTATCCAACATTCACTTATTCAATGTTCTGGATTATCCAACACAGTCTGCCTGCCGCCCAGATCCACAGCTGTTTCTCTAGGCAGCAAGGACTGAACTTTTTACGCATTTAATTTCTGACAATGTTATTACTGTAAGTTCATTTTATACAATTCTATCTTTATTTGTAGTCAATTTGTTAGTAACCAATGTTTTTGGTAGTCAATGTTTTCAATACGTTGTGATGTTTTGGTGCTAAATACGTAAAGTTTAATAGACTTTTCCTTAATCACTCCTTATTATCCAACATATTCGCTTATCCAACGTTCTGCCAGCCCGTTTATGTCAGATACGTGAGACTCTACTGTATAACAAATCTCTTAGGCCCCTTCTAAATCCAGATTATCTTCTTTGAACCGGATTATATGACAGTATAGACTCATATAATCCAGTTCAAAGCAGATAGTGGGCTATCTACTTTGATAATCTAGATTATATGGCAGGGTAGAAGGGACCTAGGTTTCCAAATCTTCTGATTCAGTGTCAGACTGTTGTGTTTCCTTACAGGTTCTGCACTTGAACAATCTCTGGACACGATAATAGAGAAAGGGAGTTCCGTGACTCTGAACTGTTCTCAAAAGAAATCCCAACATACTTACATGTTCTGGTATAAGCAAGAGAGAGGAAAGGATATGCAGCTTCAGTTGGTGGTTTTTTCAATTGAAGGTTTTGGAGGAAAGGATGATGTTGAAAAGGAATTTAAAAACCGCTTCAAGACCACTGGAGTGAAGGATTATGAATTGCCTCTGTCATTGGAGAATGCTCAGGTGGAAGACACTGGCACTTACTTCTGTGCCAAGAGAGAATACACAGTGAGATAACCAATGTGGAAGCTGAACATAAACCTCTTCACATGGGAACCCAAGACGATAAAATAAATCAGCTGTTATCCAGCTCTGTTGTTGTTGTATTGTCAAAGGCTTTCATGGCCAGAATCACTGGGTTGCTTTGAGTCTTTCGGGCTGTATGGCCATGTTCCAGAAGCTGTTTCACCCACATCTATGGCAGACATTCTCAGAGGTGTGAGGCATGTTGGAAACCAGGCAAGGGAGGTTTATATATCTGTATAAGTTCCAGGGTGGGAGAAAGAACTCTTGTCTGTTGGAGGAAGGTGTGGATGGTGTAATTAATCACCTTGATTAGCATTTGATACATCCCTTGCCTAGTTTTCAACATACCTCACACCTCTGGGGATGCTTGCCACAGATATGGGCGAAACGTCAAGAGAGAGAGCTTCTGGAACATGGCTATACAGCCCGAAAGATCACAGCAACCCTCTGTTATTGTTGTTTTTACAACTGAATTGTTAGTTACCCAAGATATTTTTAGTACCTAAAGACCCAGATCAGTGTCTCTTGCCAGGAAGTAACATGAGGCAACAGCTATTATATCTCTGAGTGTGGTGGAGGTTTATAAGCAGAGAATGGATAGCTACCAACCATGATTGCATTAATTGTACATTCCTGCATGGCAGAATAGGGCTGGATTGCATGGTTCTTGGGGTCTCTTGCAACTATGATACTATGATTCTCTGGGCCCTTCTAGGTAAGGTAAAGGTTTCCCCTGACGTTAAGTCCAGTCATGTCTGACTCTGGGGGTTGGTGCTCATCTCCATTTCTAAGCCGAAGAGCCGGCGTTGTCCGTAGACACCTCCAAGGTCATGTGGCCGGCATGACTGCATGGAGTGCCCTTACCTTCCCGCCAGAGCGGTACCTATTGATCTACTCACATTGGCATAATTTCAAACTGCTAGGTTGGCAGGAGCTGGAGCTAACAGCGGCTGCTCACGCTGCTCCCGGGATTTGAACCTTGGACCTTTCGGTCTGCAAGTTCAGCAGCTCAGCACTTTAATGCACTTCGCCACCGGGGCTCCTTTGGGCCCTTCTACACATGCTTAAAAAACCTGGACTGTATGGCCATGTTCTAGCAAATTTTCTCCTGATGTTCCGGCTTCATCTGAAGATGCCAGCCACAGATACAGGTAAAACGCCGGGAGAAAATGCTGCTAGAGCACGACCATACAGCCTGGAAACCGCACAATACCCCAGTGATTCCGGCCATGAAAAATGTTGACAATATATGTCTTCTTTGTTTATCAACACCAGGAATGTAGAATTTGAGGCCTTTTAAATGGTTGCCAGAGTTTTCCTCCCAAGATTGCTTGTCATTGGCTAGGATTGGTGAGAGTTGTTATGTTGGAGCTTATATCCAAACATTACAACATTTCTGTTGACCCTGATTATTTTCTTAGGATTCCTAGCATCACCAGCAGAAGAGTTAACAGAGCTTAATAGGCATGTGGGGTAAGAGGGCACGTAGATATCACTATATTATTCTTTACTTACCTTTTGTCACACAAAAGACTTACAGTTGAATCTGTAAACTGCCTACAAAAACCCCCCAGTGTGCCTTGGGAATGAGTAGTGAGAACCAGTATGACGTAATGGTTCAAGCGTTGGACTATGACTGGAAATCTGGGTTCAAATCTCCATCTGGCCATAGAAACCTTGAGCAAGTCACATTATTTCAGCCTCTGGGGAAGGCAAAAGTAAGCCCTCCTCCAAAATAAAACTTACCAAGAAAACCCTATATGGAAATATAGAATATAGAGCCCCCCCCCCCCGTGGCGCAGCAGGTTAAATCCAGGGACCAGGATGAGCTCCCGCTGTTAACCCCAGCTTCTGCCAACCTAGCAGTGCAAAAACATGCAAATGTGAGTAGATCAATAGGTACCGCTTTGGCGGGACGGTAACAGCACTCCATGCAGTCATGCCTGCCACATGACCTTGGAGGCGTCTACGGACAATGGCGGTTCTTCAGCTTAGAAATGGAAATGAGCACCAACTCCCAGAGTCAGACACGACTAGACTTTACGTCAGGGGCAAACTTTTACCTTTACCTTAGAGGATGAAACATTGGCCTTACAATGCCTTTTGTTCTGCAGCTGTTAATGGTGATTGGTGACATGGAAGATATATCAGCTGACACTGTTAAACAACAAAGTGTTAGCAATTGATCACAAAAATAAATAAAATTAAGTAGAAACTGTGACCTTGTTCAGGGGAAAAAAACCACTCCACCAGCAATGTAGAGAAAGCATAAATAATCACCAAACCAAGCTTTGCATGAATTGTACTTTTATTTTAATGACAATACTTTGTATGAATCATAGCTCTCAGTCCAAACTAACAGAAAAGCTGTGATCAGTTGGAACGTACGGTGTTTTGAATCCATGAAACGTAGTTGCAGACCTTGGTATAGACTCCAGGATAGCCCCTCTGAGCACATCCAATGCCCCAGGAGACGACACCCTGGAGCTGTCCATTGCAGACTACAGGGCCACCTGAGTCACCCTGTAAAGAAATGTGAAGGAAGCACATTATGTAAATGATACAATCAGAAAGAGAAGATTATTTGCATTCAAAAATGCATCTCCTTCACCACCCAAAATTAGATAGGACTAGTGGTGGCAGCATGTAATAAATGTGCTGCACCCTGATGGATGCCATGGACCTTTTCTCTAGTCACACGAAAGTATATACAGTGCAATAATCTATAGTGAAGAAGTCAGGGTTTTTTTTCTGCATTGAATGAACACAGAAAACTTTAATTGCTTTATAAAGCACCAAAGAACACTCCTGTAATGCTATCTACCACACTTGAGCTACCAAATCAACCAACCTGTCAAGACCATAAGAGATCTATTATTATTATTATTATTATTATTATTATTATTATTATTATTGACACAATGACATTGTATGGCACAGCAAACAAGATATATATGCTGGATTTCGTATCACAAAATCACAAGTCGAACACTTCCCAAGGACTGTGTGATGTGTATTATTATTATTATTATTATTATTATTATTATTATTTGTCAAGACCATATGGATCTACAAAAGATCCAATTATAAACAAACCTGCTCTGATCTTCTAAACTCCGGCCCTTTTCTGGCTTTTAAAATAAACTCATACCAATAACCATTTTATTGAATCGCACATCTTACATACTTTGTAACGTGTCACAGGTAGAAACTGAGACATGTGTGGTCCAACAATATCAGAGTGAGGTCAAGATAGTAAAACTTATGACCGAGGAGGAACACACAAGTCATGAGAGGTTGCAAATACTGTTTGTATTTGAGGAAGTGGGGAAGAAGATTTACCTGGCAAGCATCTTTGCCACCTTCCAAAAATCCTATACATATCATATTGTTTGTGATTTGTCCTGGATAAGCATTCTGGCATTGAGTAGAAGACAGTACAGGAGCCTTTAAGCACTGCAGCGTGTCAGGATAGTTAGCTACAAGAAATGAGACAAAAGAGATGTATTAATTCTGGAAACTGGAAGCCCTTTGGTTTCATGGAGCCCCTGGTGGTGCAGTGGATTAAACTGCTGAACTGCTGAATTTGCTGACCAAAAGGTCAGCTGTTTGAATCCGGGACGTGGGGTGAGCTCCTGCTGTTAGCTCCAGCTTCTGCCAACCTAGCAGTGCAAAAACATGCAAATGTGAGTAGATCAATAGGTACTGCTCCAGTGGGAAGGTAACAGCATTTAATGCAGTCAAGCCAGCCACATGACCTTGGAGGTGTCTACAGTCAACGCTGGCTCTTCAGCTTAAAAAAGGAAAAGACCACCAAACCCTAGAGTTGGACACGACTAGACTTTATGTAAACTTTAAAAACTTTAACTTTACCTTTGATTTCATTTGTATTAATGGAATAACTATACTTTTCCAGATATGCAAATGTTCTAACAGAAGGGGGGGATATTGGGAGGAGTGATTTTGAGAGCACATGCAATAAGCACAAAGGTATCTTTGCATATTTATCTTTCTATTCCTTCTTTTGAATGCATTCAAAAGATCATGGCTATCAGTTTATAACGCTAACATTTCATTAATATTCCTATTTAGTTATGTGTAGTAACATTGCTATTGTACCTGCTGGCAAGTATCACATGTTGAGAAAAACACAAAGAAGACTTACTGCCACTGCTGAGTGTGTTACCCCAACCAGAAATGAGACACTGTGTCCCAGTCGAGACACAGCTGCTGGGTAGAGAGACGGATGTGACTCGGCTGTTGAGGTTGGCTGTTGTGGACAGCTTGATCAGCATGATGTCGTTGTCCAAGAGTCGTGAGTTGTAGCTGGGATGACGGATGATTTTGGCTGAATTTATGTACTGCTCAGAGCCATCATTTAAGGACAAACTGTGTTCTCCAAGTCTCACTTGGATTCGTCTAGGTTGAGAGATGGAACAAGAACACCATGAAACAGCTTCACTATTAGCCAAACACTTTCAGCACCCATAATCCCAAAGACATAGCAGCGCTTGGGAGCATCCTGTTGCTCAAAGTGGCTTGGACACCGACAACTCTTGGTTCCATTGAAAATTAGCTTATAATATTCTTTTGGAAACAAACTCCTATACTTAAAAAATTAAAACATCTTCTTTAGCACAAGATGGAAACTGCAGATAGTGATTTCAATTACAAGTTTCATGCCCAAGTTAGCTATAATGTAAAAACAATAGTGCTGTCACAGGCAGAATGAGAAAAAACATATTGCTTACGATTTGTAGCAGTGAGCAGCTGACACAACCCACTGGTTGCTGATGAGGGCACCCCCACAGAAGTGGTATCCAGAATTTAGTGAGACTTGATAGGGGACTGAACCTCTCTGGCAGGTGTATCCTCCCACAATCTTATCATCATCGGCATCATCGATGGGGAAGGCAACTGGGGAAAACCACAGAAAATTCCATCACCGGGGTTTCTGGGAGGCATATGCTGAGCTGGTAGCTGATTTCTGAATACATGCCACCACCCAGCTCATGTTTAATGCACAACAAAACTATGGGCACAGATAGTAAAGGTAACGGTTTCCCCTGATGTTAAGTCCAGTCATGTCTGACTCTGGGGGTTGGTGCTCATCTCCATTTCTAAGCTGAAGAGCCGGCATTGTCCCTAGGCACCTCTAAGGTCATGTGGCTGGCATGACTGCATGGAGTGTTGTTACCTTCCCGCCTGAGCGGTATCTATTGATCTACTCACATTTGCATGTTTTCAAATTGCTAGGTTGTAGAAGCTGGGGCAAGCAGCGGGAGCTCACCCCACTCCCTGAATTTGAACTGCCGATCTTTCGATTAGCAAGTTCAGCAGCTCAGTTGTTTAATCTGCTGCACCATCAGGGGCTCCATAGGCACAGATACCTGGCAGTAATTTTTATGGTGTTATTTTACAATGTTCATCTCAGTGGGGTTTAATGCATTCCCTGGAGCATTTTATCCCCTAAATAAGGCTACATGAGAGCCCGGAAAGTCATTTTAAGGGACCCAACTCTAAGGGTCTCTCAACCAGCATGACTTCTAGTCATTCGTACTGGGGATATTGGGCTTGATTATGGAGGACTTCATGACACCAACCTGCTCTCCTACAACAGTAGCATCGCTGGAGATTATAGATACACACCAAGATGAGTACCTTTGATACCACATCTCTTTTCAGAAGTGCAATTACACTGGATCGCCAGTCTGTGGCCCTGTGATCAGATTTTTACACACATTCATATCATCACTTTCCTGCAATACTCCCTACCCAGCACACCTGCACATCAAGTCACTGCCTGATTTCGATGGGGAAGTTCTGGTTCTTTCAGCTACTGTTAAAAGCCTTGTGGTTGTGTTGGACTCATCGCTGACGATGGAGGCCCAGATCACTGCCATAAGTAAGCAGGCCTTTTTTCATCTTTGCTAGGCAAGGAAATTGGCATCCTATCTTTCGACAGAAGCATTGGCAACGGTAATCCATGCAACAGTCACCACTAGGTTGGATTATTGTAACGCCTTATACGCCAGCCTTCCGAAGACAAAAACCCAGAAGATCCGAATGGTTCAAAATGCGGCGGCCAGGCTGCTAGCGGGATCATCTATAAGATCCCATATTATACTGATTCTGAAACAACTGCATTGGCTACCAATAGAACATCGGATCTCTTACAAGATACTGATCCTGACATTTAGAGCTCGAAATGGCCAAGGACCATTATATCTTAGGGACCGCCTCATTCCTTTTCTCCATCAGTGGTCACCTCGATCCTCCCAGGAAAATCTTCTATACGTACCAGGCCATAGGGAGGTACACCTTTAAGCTACAAGGCGCAGAGCCTTTTCGACCTATGCTCCAATTCTGTGGAACTCATTGCCTCCATATGTTAGAGCAATGTCGGAGTTGCAACCTTTTGTAAAAGCGCTCAAGACTTGGCTGTTTGGTTGTGCATTTAAGCAAATCAGATCTAATTTGACAAATAGTCACTGTTGAATGTTTTTATGTTGAATGTTTTCATATTGTGGAGTGATATTTTAAATTGTAAGTTGCTCGGAGCACTCTGGTGGAGAGCGACTACCATATTTCCCCGAAAATAAGACAGTGTCATATTAATTTTTGCTCCCAAAGATGCGCTAGGTCTTATTTTCAGGGGATGTCTTATTTTTCCATGAAGAAAAATTCACATTTATTGTTGAACAAAAAAATGAACATTTATTATATACTGTACAGTAGTTGTCATCACAAACCAGCATAACCAGACAAATTGTGAAGCCTATCAAGAATTTCTTGTTACTACCAATATTTCCATGTACAACACTCTATGGTATGTATATTTACCGATCCTGCATACTCTGGTGTTCTGTTTGGCGGGCATGCTTCCAAACAAAATTTTTGCTAGGTCTTACTTTCAGGGGAGGCCTTATATTTAGCAATTCAGCAAAACCTCTACTAGGTCTTATTTTCTGGGGATGTCTTATTTTAGGGGAAACAGAGTAATTAAGAAATAAAGTGAAGTGAAGTGAAGTTGGCATAGAAGTGGAAGGGGACCATCACATTAAGGGCCCTTCCACACAGCTGAATAAAATCCTAATTTATCTGCTTTGAACTAGAATATATGGCAGTGTGGACTCAAATAACCTAGTTCAAAGCAGATATTGTGGGATTTTCTGCCTTGATATTCTGGGGTTATATGGATGTGTGGAAAGGCCCTAAGATAAGTAATAGGAATGTACCGGGATGGAGAGTGATTGGCTGTTTTTACCTATCAATTAAAAGGGACGGAAGAATTATTGGAGATGGGGGAGGCAAAATGGCATTGCGTAATAAGGACCGCCACCAAATGTGATGGTCCAGCTGCAATACTAGTTTGACTGCCTTGTGGAACTGTCCTGAAAAGTAACCCTTTCACTACTTAAACTGAGGTATCAAGAGGATTTTCAGGAGTTATTGCTGAAAAACAAACAAACAAACAAGCAAAGCTCTCCTGCCTAGTTTCAAAAATTCAGCTATACTAAAGACTTCATCACTGCAAATAGATCTCAGGTTCATCAGTCTATACCAGTGGTTCTCAACCTGGGGATCCTCAGGTGTTTTGGCCTACAACGCCCAGAAATCCCACCCAGTTTACCAGCTGTTAGGATTTCTGGGAGCTGAAGGCCAAAAACATCTGGCAACCACTGGTCTACATAGCACACTTGCACGAGTATATATGGAAGCCAACAGAAATGCTCTCCTCTCAGTCATAAGATAAACATGGGCTCTATAGTTTGAGTTGCCACAACACCTTGGTTTGTTTGTTTTGTTTTTTTAAATTTTATTACATTCCAACAATTAACAAAATTTTAGCGATGCATGTCTTATTTCAATATACATAATACCAAAAGTAACTAATGCTTAAATGACAACACCTTGTTGTCCACAGAGGAACTATAAAAAGAAATACAGACTTACGAGCCACTCCCAGAAAGGCTACGAGCAAAATGGACTTCATGGTTTTGTCTGCTTAAGGTTAAAAACCAGAATGGATTGTCTATATTTATCCTCTGGGAGAGACCTTTATCTCCATCCCAAGGATTGTACACAAGAGAAAAATACACAATGGAAAACCTGAAAATCATTATTTGGGCCTGTATCAACAACAGGTGGAAAAGAAACATACCATATCATGCATTAATCACAAAATACACAAATTAATCTTTTGTTATGATTCTGGCTATTTTTAGAAACCTCCCATTGACGCAACAGGTTAAACTGCTGAGCTGCTGAACTTGCTGACCGAAAGGTCGGTGGTTCGAATCCGGGGAGCAGGGTGAGCTCCCGCTGTTAGCCCCAGTTTCTGCCAAGCTAGCAGTTCGAAAACATTGAAATGTGAGTAGATCAATAAGTACCGCTCCAGCAGGAAGGTAACAGCTCTCCATGCAGTCATGCCGGCCACATGACCTTGAAGGTGTCTACGGACAACGCCGGCTCTTTGGCTTAGAAATGGAGATGAGCACCAACCCCCAGAGTGGGACATGACTAGACTTGATGTCAGGGGAAAATCTTTACCTTTACCTTCTCCACTTTTGCAAATTATAATGGTGTGAGCTTGAGAAATGTGATCTAAATTTTAATTGGCCAAATTATTAATGGGAGCGAACTACAGGGAGCAGTCTACCCCCCTGTTTAAACAGCTCCACTGACTGCCGATAAGTTTCCGATCCCAATTCAAGGTACAGATTATTACCTACAAAGTCCTAAATGGTTTGGGACCTGCCTATCTTCACAACCGCATCCTCCCCTATGAACCCATACGGGCTCTAAGATCTGCTGGGGAGGCCCTGCTCTTGCTTCCATCTCCATCTCAAGCGCAGTTGGTGGGGACGAGGGGGAGTGCCTTCTTGGTGGCGGCCCCCAGCTCTGGAACTCTCTCTTCAGGGAGATTAGACTGGCACCCACCCTGTCCACTTTCCGTAAAGACCTAAAACATGGATGTTCTGTTGTGCCTTCTATTAAGCAGTTTACAAGATACTCGGCCCCAACTATAACTTATTATCAGCTCCTGCACTTTATCGCTGTCCCTTGTCTTATAGGTTTCACATTCTAATTGATATTGCCCTTCTAGCCCTAAATTATTATTGCCTCTGCACTTTCAACCAGCCTGTCTAGAAGTTCTATTGCACAGGCTCCTACCCTCCGATTTCCAGTATTTATTACTGTTCAGGCTATTGATTGTTTGATGATGTTGTTTTATGTTGTTATAATGCTGTTAATTTTACTGATTCATGTTTTTAATCTATGTTTGATCAGGCTTGTCTCCATGTGAGCTGCCCCGAGTCACTTCGGGGAGATGGAGGTGGGATATAAAAATAAAGTTGTTGTTGTTATTATTATTATTATTATTATTATTATTATTATTATTATTATTATTATTATGACACAGCAAACAAGATAGATATGCTGGATTTCGTATCACAAAATCACAAGTCGAACACTTCCCACGTGTCTAGGACTGTGTGATGTATTTTCAGATGATGTGTGCAGATCCCAGTAGGGTGGCCTTTTGCAGTTGGCAGATCGTAATTTTGTCAATGCCTATTGTTTCCAAATGCCGGCTGAGATCTTTTGGCATGGCACCCAATGTGCCTATCACCACCGGGACCACCTGTACTGGTTTCTGCCAGAGTCTTTGAAGTTCAATCTTGAGACCTGATAGCGGCTGAGTTTTTCCTGTTGTTTTTCGTCAATGCGATTGTCACCTGGTATAGCAACATCAATGATCCAAACCTTTTTCTTTTCCACAACTGTGATGTCTGGTGTGTTGTGTTCCAGAACTTTGTCAGTCTGGATTCGGAAGTCCCACAGTATCTTTGCGTGCTCATTTTCCAATACTTTTGCAGGTTTGTGATCCCACCAGTTCTTTGTTGCTGGGAGGTGGTACTTGAGGCATAGGTTCCAATGAATTATTTGGGCCACATAGTTGTGCCTCTGTTTGTAGTCTGTCTGTGCGATTTTCTTACAGCAGCTGAGGATGTGATCAATGGTTTCATCTGTTTCCTTGCACAGTCTGCATTTTGGGTCATCAGCTGATTTTTCGATCTTGGCCTTAATTGCATTTGTCCTGATGGCTTGCTCCTGGGCTGCAAGGATCAGGCTTTCTGTCTCCTTCTTCAAGGTCCCATTTGTGAGCCATAGCCAGGTCTTCTCCTTATCAGCTTTTCCTTCAATTTTGTCAAGGAACTTTCCATGTAATGTTTTATTGTGCCAGCTGTCAGCTCTAGTTTGTAGTGTGGTTTTCTTGTACTGGTTTTTTGTCTGCTGTGCTTTGAGGAGTTTCTGATTTTTGACTTCAATCAAAGCAGGTTTTTCACTTTGCTTTACATATTCTGTTATCATCATCATCATCATCTTCACCATCTTTCAGTTACAAATAATAGGGTCTTTCTTCCTTAAACATGTCAGAATCAGGTTCCTATGAATTCCTTGTTAAGAGCTTCTTTGCCACATAGACCTTTCTGTCTGAACCAACATTCTTGGTCTTCATCACCCCCCATAACTGAAGCCCTATAACTGAAGCCAGAACTCTGTTCTCTCTCTGTGTGTTATACCCCCCACCCCTTCTAGTAGGCAGCATGAAAAAGTCTGCCTGTGGAAAAGATTTGTGGAGCAAAATAAACCAGTATGTGTCTGTGGCTCTCCCACATATTACAACCAAGGAAAACAATGTTTTGCTCAATATTCTGCATAGAGCTGCCAATGAATTTCACTTGTAATGAAAGGAGAAATGCAGTAGGAAAGTGAGATATACTTTATCAAAAAGTATATCTCACTTGAGTGGTGTGCGGACTTCTCTTCATTTTTGTCAGTCCACAGAACAACTAAGGCCCCTTCCACAAAGCTGAAGAAGATCCCACATTATCTGCTTTGAACTGCAATATATGGCAGTGTGGACTCAGATAACCTGGTTCAAAGCAAATAGTGTGGGATTTTCTGCCTTGATATTCTGGGTTATGTGGCTGTGTGGAAGGGCCCTATGAGAGCTTGGTTATGATGAGAGTTTATGATAGTTTAAGCAAGAGCACAAAATAACTATGATTTTTTTCGGTTTCAGGAGCAACTTGAGAAACTACAATTTGCTTATGATGTGAGAGAATTGGCGGTCTGAAAGGACGTTGCCCAGGGAATGCCTGAATGTTTGATGTTTTACCATCCTGTGGGAGGCTTCTCTCATGTCCCTGCATGGAGCTGGAGCTGACAGAGTTCACCCCGCTTCCTGGATTCGAACCACCGATCTTTTGGTCAACCCATTGCGCCACCGGGGACTCCTACTATGATAATATTATAAAATAATGATAAAATATTGACATAGAGATGAGTTCTTTCTCCCTTGCAGATCTTTAACAGCTCTGCCTCATCCATCTCAGTCTCTGCTCCTCCCACCAATGAGATGTTCAAGTGAGACGCCTTCTTTATGAGCTGCTTTCCTTCAAGATGTGGGTGAATTGGGTATCTTCTTCACTTCTTCATAGAAGCCATGTGGTGGGAGGTGGTGAGCATCTTGGCATGTTTGCAACTGTTGGCTGGTAAGAATCTCACTCACAGGTGGGATGCATTTGCTAAGGATATTTGGTGGGATGCATTTGCTAAGGATATTTTGTGGGATGGGGAATGTTAGGGAAGAGTGGGTGGGTAGAACTTCTGGGAAAAATGTAATAGAGGGATGGATTTGAAAAAGTTAAGGTGAAGCGATGAGATCTTAAGCTCTCCTCCAACCAGTTACAGCATGTTGTGGACCTCACTCTTTTCAAGGAAATGCAAATATTAGGTATAAAACCCATATGTTATTGAACAAGGGGAAAGAGTGATAATTTAACTGGCATATCTCATATCTAACAGTGATCTGAGTAGGCTTCCCTCCCAAGGATCTTTATTCATATCTCATTTCTTTACAGGTGTTTGCCATGCAGTGACTGTGACACAAAAAGAACGGTACAAAATCATCCAGGTGGGAATCCAGACAAGTATTGACTGCAATCACAATGACAACACCTACTTGACTATCCTTTGGTATCGACAGGACAGCAACAGCGCAGACAGGACACTGCAGCTAGTTGGCTACTCTGTCCATGGGAATGACCCAGAGATGACTATGACCACCTACACCATACATGCATCCCTTTCTGTCCCCGCAAGACAGGCTGCAGACTCAGCAGTGTATTTCTGTGCAGTTGGAAAGGCACAGCGAGCACTTCTTGCCTCACAGCTGCACATGAACGTTGGAGTAGCCCCGCCTCCACCCATCTGAGCCACAACTGCATAAAACCCAACCATGTCCTGGATAATATTTCCAAAGACGGTGGGAAACACAGCAGCTGCAGCTGCTCCTGTCTTATCATAATATTCGCCAGTCGGATTCTGGGTTAAATAAATCATGATGCTTAAACTTTCTGCTTAATAGCCAAAACAACGTTCAGTTTTTGTGACATTCAAGTACAGTCCAAGCTGCCAAGGCTAACATGTTCCACATACGTGGCTTCCAAAATCCAGACAGCCTGACCTGCACATTAAACAAAATGCGCTCAAGCATAAAATCAAAAACATTAATGAGTTTTGTGTACTTTTGCTCTGTGCATGGTTTCATAAAAAAAAAACCCTCGCAGAAAATCTAGGAGAAATGAGTTAATTCTTTTTAGATCTGGAGGTTTGGGAATTTGTGACCCTCAAGCTATAGTTCAACTGCAGCTCCCATGTCTCATCAACAGAGGAAATGGCAAGGTGGGCAGCTGTAGTCAGAAAAAAATACCAACAAGGCCACTACTGAGTCAAATAATAAAGGTAAAGATTTTCCTCGGCATTAAGTTTAGTTGTGTGTCCAACTCTTGGGGTTGGTGCTCATCTCCATTTCTAAGCTGAAGAGCCGGCGTTGTCCGTAGACATCTTCAAGGTCATGTGGCCGGCATGACTGCATAGAATGCTGTTACCTTCCTGCTGGAGCGGTACCTATTGATTTACTCATATTTGCATGTTTTTGAACTGCTAGGTTGGCAGAAGCTGGGGCTAACAGCGAGAGCTCACCCCGCTCCCCGGATTCGAACCACCAACCTTTTGGTCAGCAAGTTCAGCAGCTCAGTGGTTTAACCTGCTGTGTCATCAGGGGATCCGAGTCAAATAATACACATATAATAATCAAAGCCTTAGAATTGTAAGTATGGTACTACTTCAATGAAAACTACACAATACAAGTGCCATGCATATACAGTGCTTCCTCTCTCTGTCAGCAATGGGTTTGGAATTCTTTCACCAAATTTCTAACACCAGAGCAGATTCTGAAACATTAATTTTGGAATGTAACACCCAGAATCCACCAGTCATTTGATCACTGACCTTAACTGCGCCTTCACGCAGATCTATGTCTTGTTCAGACATGCAAGCAAGTGTATTGTACTTCTTATTGTATAAAGCATGACACGATCAAATTGGAAGTTCCAACTGGGCACGGATCATATTTTTCATAAACTGCATCACAGGAAGTGTGACGGCGCGAGTGGCGCCATCTATATGTCAAACTATAAGTTTCAAGATCTGAATTGTTGTATCATGCCTGATTTTGCCCTTACCCTGTAAATGTAGTTGGATTGGTTATTTATATCTGTCAATCAATGTTGTTTGTACCTGTTATATTGCTCACTCAGCAAAACTGTTTGGCTCCACCTCTTCCTGGAGTAGGACTGTGTTTCCTCCTTTTCATTCCATCAGCAAGTTCTCTATCGGATGGACGTGAAAGAGAGGCTTAGCTCAAAAAGCCCTTCAAAAGTTACCTCTCAGCACCAATTCTGAGGTTCTTACCCTTGGGACTCACACTTCGTGTTCAGGGCCAACCTGAACAATGTTGAGGAGTCTCAAGCGCCTTCACATCAGTCCTTTGGCAACAGAGGAAGACTCTTGTCTTCAGACATAGGTCATTGGACTGAGGCTGAGTTTGCTCCGGCATTCACAGCCAGAGAAAGAGGGATCTGGACAAGCTTCATGGACTTAAACAATCAAAGACTGTAATGTATATTTTCTTTTATCCCCTTTGTGAACAATAAACCCAGTTTTTGAGTTAACTACAGTGTTTTGGTCCTTGGGAGTTCCAGTTTCCCTAAAGGAGGGCAAGAAGCAATCCCCTGGGGAAAGATGTCACGTCCATGCCTCTTTCACTAAGAGTTTACAGCCTCAGGCGCGACGGCACAGGAAGACTCAGAAAGGAAAACTTATGTTAATCTTCACTTGCAAGCACTATTTCTTCCTCTTCCATCTCTGCTCTTATCTTATCTCTGACCGATGATCAGAAATAAGAGAGGAGTAAAACAACACGGTCATGAATTATTTTGTTACAGTAGAGTCTCACTTATCCAACATAAACGGGCTGGCAGAACGTTGGATAAGCGAATATGTTGGATAATAAGGAGGAACTAAAGAAAAGCCTATTAAACATCAAATTAGGTTATGATTTTACAAATTAAGCACCAAAACATCATGTTATACCACAAATTTGACAGAAAAAGTAGTTCAATACCTAGTAATGCTATGCAGTAATTACTTTATTTACGGATTTAGCACCAAAATATCATGATGTATTGAAAACATTGACTACAAAAATGCATTGGATAATCCAGAACGTTGGATAAGTGAGACTCTACTGTAGTTCCAACACATCGAGCCATTGAACCAATAGTTATTGAATCAATGGAATTTCCTTACCTGTTGACTCAATTCAACTATTGATTTGTTGGAGCTTAGGTTATTTAAGGGACCACATTTATCGTTATGGGTTCCTTAGAGTTCCACAATTATCTGAAGAGGCCTTTCTCTCAGTCCCACCAGCTTTTTGGGCTCATTTGTAGTAACAAGAGTCAGGACCTTCTTACGTCTCTTCTACAGTGCCATTTAATCCAGATTATCAAATCAGATAATCCACATTATCTGTTTTGAACTGGATTATATAAGCCTACAGTCTATGAGTCAAACAGATAATATGGATTTTATATGGCAGTGTAGAAGGGGCCTTAATGGCAGCTCTCAGACTTTGGAGTTCTTTCCCCAGAGAGACCTGAATAGCCCCAACCATACGTAGATCTGAGCAGACTGTCTTGAAAATATTGGTGAGAATTGCATTTGATCCGACCTACCCTGTCCTTGCTCGTGCTCTCTGTATTACCGAAACCCTTCCTAAACTGAAAATTAGATGTGGTTCTTAAAAACATAACTGTAGTATAACCAAGATGACACTTTTTGGTTCAAGGATTGTCTTTCTGTGAATATCATCATCATAGACGATACTTTGTGGCTGAGTAAGATTGTGTTCCAGACTTACTTACTACTTAGGCGATCCCTCATAGTTCGAGGATGATGGTCCTCCAGGTGTAGTGTCTTGGCGGTGGATGCGTAGGTGGCTGTGGAGACCTATTCTTGACTCATATGTTCTTCCGCAATGAAGACATCGGTTTTCAGATGGAAGGCGGTCCCGGTCAGGGTTGTCTTGACACACCTTCCTCTTGGCATGTTTCTCCCTTAAGCCCTCTATTCGTGCCTCTTCGAATTCTGCAGCACTGTTGCGAACAGCTGACCTCCAGTTAGAGCGCTCAAGGGCCAGGGCTTCCCAGTTCTTGGTGTCTATGCTACAGTTTTTAAGATTGGCTTTGAGCCCATCTTTAAATCTCTTTTCCTATCTACAAACATTATGTTTCCCGTTCTTGAGTTGGGAGTATAGTAACTGCTTTGGGAGATGGTGATTAGGCATTCGGACATTGTGTCCTGTCCAGTGGAGTTGATGGTGTATGAGCATCGCTTCAATGCTACTGGTCTTTGCTTCTTCCAGCATGCTGACATCTGTCCACCTATCTTCCCAAGAGATTTGCAGGATTTTTCAGAGGTAACACTGATGAAATCTTTCCAGGAGTTGAGTGTGACGTCTGTAAATGGTCCATGTTTCACAGGTGTATAGCAGGGTTGGGAGGAGAATAGCTTTATAAACAAGCACCTTGGTGTCCCTACGGATGTCCCATATTCTGGATTGGCATTATCTTTTACAATGAGGACATCAATTTTCAGGTGGAAGGCAGTGATTGGGCATTCGGACAATGTGGCCGCTCCAGTGAAGTTGACGGCGGAGGATCATCTTTTCAGTGCTGGTGGGCTTTGCCTGGTCTTTGCCATGACTGACTTAATCACAGTTCCAACAGGTTCTCTTTCAAATTCTTCAACAACAAATCAGGGAACACACACACACACACACACACACACACACTATTCATAAAGTGCAGGTTATTATAATACATTTAAATACAGTAGAGTTTCACTTATCCAACATAAATGGACCGGCAGAATGTTGGATAAGTGAATATGTTGGATAATAAGGAGGGATTAAGGAAAAGCCTATTAAACATCAAATTAGGTTATGATTTTACAAATTAAGCACCAAAACATCATGTTATACAACAAATTTGACAGAAAAAGTAGTTCAATACGCAGTAATGCTATGTAGTAATTATTGTATTTACGAATTTAGCACCAAAATATCATGATTTATTGAAAACATTGACTACAAAAATGCGTTGGATAATCCAGAACGTTGGATAAGCGAGTGTTGGATAAGTGAGACTCTACTCTACATGCATTACACAGTGCAGGATGATCTTTCTGTCCACAAGGGAGAGCCCCTGAGCCATTATATTTCTTTGTTGAGAGGAAGCTTGCTATAAGCATGTTACATTTGCTCACAAAATAAAAGAAAACAAAGGTTGTTGAGAAGCAAACTGTCAGAGATAAAAGCACAGAGTGGTGTGCAGCTGTTTCTTTCATGGTTGCAGGTGAGTATTTAGTCAAGACAGGAAGTATTCACAGTATTTCATTTTCTCTAGAATGAAAAGCTCTTCCATTTTCCCAAAACGGATCCAGAGAGTGAATAAAGGGACAGAGGTGAAAAAGGAAAGCTTCTAGGGTAGATGCCTTTTACACTGGAGCACCCAATAGGGCCTTCAAATCTCCCAGTGCAAATGGAGAGCAGGATGCTGACACTTTTTCTTGGCAGTCTCCTGAGCTGATTTCCCTCAATTGCTGGGCCAGGCAGAGCCCTATAGCAAAAGAAGCCTGAAGCTGTGGGGAGCAGCAGCAACTGTTGTCACTAGAGTTGTGCACGGATACTGGGTTCATGTAATGGGAAGGCACGAAAACCCGCTCAACATGAAAGCAAGCAGGAACTGCTCACCGGCTCCCCCTCTTCTTTCAGGAGCACATGGCGCTTCTCATGTGGTACAGGGAGAACTGCCATGTGTTCTTTCCCTCTGAGCCCTGCCTGTTGGGTCAATAACTTGTCATGACTTCAGTTATGCCATGAAATATGATGCACGCTCTCTCTGTCTTGTCCTGCATTCAAAGCTGAAAGAGATGTTGCTTTTACAACATTTTTGAAATCTGATGAACTTTACTTAAAGAACTGACTTGCTAATCATGTGCCTTTTGTTCAGTGCTTTCCACGTTTGTTCTCATTATATAGATTTAACAGAGGAAGCACTTTATAGGCATGACATTTGTATATGTTTATAGTGCACTTGTGCTGAGCATTAAAAAATAATGTGATTGTTTGAAAAAAAATTATTTTCATGTGTTTTTCCTTCACCAAGGGACACATAGATGAAAAGATCCAGCAGAAAATGAGTTTCATTGTAGAGAGAGGGAGGCCCACCTTCAGTGTCATACAAATATCTTCAGCTTCTGTACCTTTTCAGAGTAAATATTTCTGATTCTGAGCAAAAAGAAAACAACAATGACATATAGTGTTCTGTTGTCTTTAAATGATACAACCAGCCAACAATGATAAAAATAAATGCCAAAAATAAACTGTTTACATAAAAAGGTTTATTCATGGAAATCATATAAGTTGAAATCCTATTGGTGATACAGGCACACTGGTAAAACATTGGCTAGTTGATGCTACTCTTTGGTGGATATGTACCATAGTTGTTTGACCAAGATCAAAAAATCTTCATCAATTATTATTTGTCATCCTGGACAAAAGTGGGATGCCACAGGGCACTTAATTACTTAATTAAGCGATCCCTCTTTGTCCGAGTATGATGGCCTTCCAAGTGTAGCATCTTGGTGGTGGATATTCTTGACCCACTTGTTCTTCCACAGTGAGGATATTGGTTTCTAGATGGAAGGCGATCCCGGTCAGGGTTGGTACTGTCCTGGGTTTGATGTTGTTTAACGTCTTTACCAAAGACTTGGATGATAGAGTAGAGGGCATGCTTTTCAAATTTACAGATGATTCCATATGGCAACTGATTCTCCAGAGGTCAGGATCAGGATTCAAAATCACCTCAGTAGATTGGACAGCTGGGCCAAAATAAGAAACCAGGTTTAACAGGGAAAAATAGAAGGTTCAACATTACGCAGGAGAAATGAAATATACAAATACAGGATGAGTGAAACCTGGCTTAACAGCAGTACCTCTATGATATGTGGGTATTCAGAGAGGGTGAGAAGACAAATGTTGTCACCATCTTCAAAAAGGGAAAAAAGACGTTGCATGATACTTGGCTTGACAGCAGTGAATGGGAACCAGGAGTATTAATAGACCACAAGCTGAACAAGATTCAACAGTGGGATATGGCAGCTAAAATAAACTAATGTGAATGTGGTCTGCATCAATAATAATAAAAATATTTCTATTCCGCCCCATCTCCCTGAAGGGACTCAGGACAGATTCCAACAATCAACGGCATACATTCAATGCCTTCATAAAACACATAAATATTGGCATAAAATCCCAACAAAACCCTACATATGAAAACAGCATTAAAAACCTAACATCAACTTAAACCTAGTACGGTAGAGTCTCGCTTATCCAACGTAAATGGGCCGGCAGAATGTTGGATAATAAGGAGAGATTAAAGAAAAGCCTATTAAACATCAAGTTATGATTTTACAAATTAAGCACCAAAACATCATGTTATACAACAAATTTGACAAAAAAGTAGTTCAATACGCAGTAATGTTATGTTGTAATTACTGTATTTACGAATTTAGCACCAAAATATCACAATGTATTGAAAACATTGACTACAAAAATGTGTTGGATAATCCAGAATGTTGGATAAGCGAGACTCTACTGTATCAGTGAATTGAACATCACATCGATACATTAAACCAATATAGTCAGACAGAATCAGATAAGAATTATATAGTGACATAAAATCTAAATAAACGTTTACAGTAATTTACAAAAGCCAATAGGATTATAGTGTCTATATTAAGAGAAGCAATAGTGCAAATGTAATCTGTTTTGGTAGGATCTCACTTGGAATACTGTGCCTAGTTCTATGCTCAATAACATTTCAAGGTTATTGACAACATGGATGTGTCCAGAGAAGGGTGGCCAAAATAGTAAAATGTCTGAGGAATGGCTTAGGGAGCTGCATATGATTAGCCTGACAAATAGAATATCAAGAGGTGACATGATAGCAATGTTTAAATATCTGAAAGGATGTAATATGGAATGAAGCAAGTTTGTTTTCTATTGCTTTAGAGACTAGAACACGGAACAATGGATTCAAACTATAGGAAAAAAGATCCCATTTAAACATTAGTAAACACTTCTTGATACAAAGAGTTTTAGAAATACATTATCTCAGAGTGTGGTCAAGTTTTCTTTTCTGGAGGTCTTACACAGAGGTTGAGTGGCCATCTGTGAAAAGTATTTTCATTGTGTGGGGAGTTGGAATGTGTGGGAGTTGGGGTATCTTATAACTCTATGATTCTATGACAAGATGCAAAGTATCTAGAAACCAAAGCATATGACAAATGGAAGCAGGGTGTGTTTGTCTTTGAGAAGATTGAATCCCAATATTATAGTAAAGGTAAAGGTTTCCCCTGATGTTAAGTCCAGTCATGTCTGACTCTGGGGGTTGGTGCTCATCACCATTTCTAAGCCGAAGAGCCGGCGTTGTCCGTAGACACCTCCAAGGTCATGTGGCCAGCATGACTGCATGGAGCGCTGTTACCTTCCCGCCGGAGCGGTACCTATTTTTTTTTTCAATTTCCCTTTCGCTTCCCCGGAGCGGTACCTATTGATCTACTCACATTGGCATGTTTTCGAACTGCTAGGTTGGCAGAAGCTGGAGCTAACAGCGGGTGCTCATTCCGCTCCCGGGATTTGAACGTGGGACCTTTCAGTCTGCAAGTTCAGCAGCTCAGTGCTTTAACACACTTCGCCACCGGGGCTCCAATATTATAGCCACATTAAATATCTGAACAAATGCAATATAGAGAATGGAGGAAGTTTTTTCCTCCTCTTTAAGACAGTAGAACAGAAACTAATGTATTCAAATAACCAGAAAACACATTCTGCTTAATATTAGCAAGATGTTCTTCTATCATGGAGTCCTTCAACATTGGAATAGAGATTGTCAGACACAGTAGACTTTCCTTATATGTAGGCCTTTAAACAGAGATTATATGCCCTGCTCTCGGGTCTGTTTTAACTTCATATTCCTGCATGACACTGGATCTTGGTGTCCCTTCCAATTCCACAACATGACTGTTTTTGGGACATTGAATAAGGAGTTATTCATCAGCTCTTTGTGTAACAACACTCAAACAAGCCCATTAGCAATTGTCAAGTATGACGGTGTCCATTGTGGTTATTTACTGGGTAGTGAGGCATAGCAAAGTGGCAATCTGTGTCTGGTTGCAGCCAAGAAGGAAAAGAATGTAGAGGCTCACCTGAATCTCCATGAGGGGGCAAAGTTAGATGCAGGTTCTTAGCCAATAAAATCTGAACCAGAAATGTAGAAAAATATTGTTGTTTTTTATTCGTTCAGTCGCTTCTGACTCTTCATGACCTCATGGACCAACCCATGCCAGAGCTCCGTCAGCCTCCTTCAAGGTCAAGTCATGCTCACCTCCTTCAAGGTCAAGTCAGTCACTTCAAGGATACCATCCATCCATCTTATTATTATTATTATTACATGCATTTATACCCCGCCCTTCTCCCCGAGGGGACTCAGGCATCTTGCCCTTGGTCGACCCCTCTTCCTTTTTCCTTCAATTTTCCCCAGCATCATTGCCTTCTCCAAGCTTTCCTATCTACTCATGATATTGCCTCTAATATCTTTCCCTCCAGTGAGCAGCCGGGCATTATTTCCTGGAGTATGGACTGGTTGGCTCTTCTTGCGATCCAAGGCACTCTCAGAATTTTCCTCAAACACCACAGTTCAGAAGCCTCTATCTTCCTTCGCTCAGCTTTCCTTATGGTCAAGCTCTCACATCCATAGGTTATTACAGGGAATACAATTGCTTTAACTATGCGGACCTTGGTTGCCAGTGTGATGTCTCTACTCTTCACTATTTTATTGAGGTTGGTCATTGCTCTCCTCCCAAGAAGTAAGGTTTAAGGTTCTTTCCTGATGTTACGTCCAGTCATGTCTGACTCTGGGGGTTGGTGCTCATCTCCATTTCTAAGCCGAAGAGCCGACGTTGTCCATAGACACCTCCAAGGTCATGTGGCTGGCATGACTGCATGGAGCGCCGTTACCTTCCCACCGGAGCGGTACCTTATTATTATTATTATTATTATTATTATTATTATTATTATTATTATTTACAGCATTTATATTCATTTATCTACTCACATTCGTATGTTTTCGAACTGCTAGGTTGGCAGGAGCTGGGACTAATAGCAGGCGCTCATTCCGCTCCCAGGATTTGAACCTGGGACCTTTCGGTCTGCAAGTTCAGCAGCTCAGCGCTTTAACACACTGCGCCACCACCAAGAAGTAAATGTCTTCTAATTTCCTGGCTGCAGTCTATGTCTGCAGTAATTTTCACGCCTAGAAATACAAAGTCTGTCACTGCCTCCATGCTTCTACCTCTATTTGCCAGCTATATATATAATATGTAATAAAATATTTCCCTACCACTTTTGGGTTAGTAGACTCATCAGTCCGTAGACAATAGACATATAGGATTGGGATGGAAGACTAACCAGAGAAGAACAGGCTTGCCTTGTGTCAGCTGCTAGTTACACTATTAAGGATTTCAGTGAATTATTACAGTAAAATATTGTAAACAGGAATGAAGCCCCTCCTCTCCTCACCATACCTTTGTGATGTCATCCTTGGACCAGAGCAGGAGGTGGGGCATAATACAGACCTGAAAAGCCCAACAGACAGCTCAAGGAAGAGATGTGGATTGTATGGTGTCTGGCCACTGGCCTTTTGGAAATAGGTACATCCCTGATTAAATCTCCTTAAGCACAGCTCATCCGAGACCCTGCTGTACAAATCCATTTCCTTCTCTGTCCTTTCCTTTGCAGGAAGCTCAAATGCCGAGATCAAACAACCATGGAGCCTGGTGCTATCTCAAGGCGACTCAGCCACCCTGGCATGCAGTCAAAGCCATGGGCATAACAGCATGTACTGGTACCGGCAGGACAGAGGGAAAGGGCTGCAGCTCCTTTATAGTTTCTATAGCAAACAACTGCAAGCACAGGGCACTGTTCCAGACCGGTTCAAAGCTGATCAACCCCAGAATGAGCGCTGCAACCTGAACATTTCCTCCGCAGAGCCAGGAGATTCAGCTGTGTACTTCTGTGCAAGCAGTATAGACACAGCACTTCAAAGTAACCCTTTCTTCCTACAAAAACGTTTTATTGATGTGTGTGGTGCTTGTGGGAGAACTGTTACATGGGCCCAATCTCATATTTCACCCATAAACATATCAGTGTGTGAAGCTGGTACAGTACTGCAAGGAGAATAGGTGGACAAGTGAAGAAGAGTTTTTTTAAAAAATCATCTTTATTAAGTGTTTTCCATATATATAAAATTCCCACATTGCGTGTAGGAAGAGAAAAGAAGAAGAAAAATAAGACAATTGAGGAAGAGTTGACCATTCCTTTGTTTTGTTGATGTGGTTGGTTATTCATTCCCTGCACTTGAGCTAGCGTTCTCTTTAGAAATACAAGAAGTGAGTAAAGGTTGAGTTTGAGGGAGGGAGCTGATGCTTGAGTTTCACTTGTTCTTCTTGTTCCTCCTGCCTGCTGTACATTTCACAATAACTGGGAGAAAAAAAGAGAAAGATATTACAACCCAGAAGACAATTAGAGACCCAAAGAAATCTACCTTATTCTAGAAGAGTCAGCTTGTTTCTTAATCCATAGCCAACCCACATGAGTTATCTTGTCTCTAGTGTGAAAATGAGGCTATGGATACTTCTACTGCTGTTGAGATGCCCACATGTTTTGAAAAAATATGTCTTCTCCCCTGTGAATCAAAACATGTAAGCAACTCATATTATGTTCCTAATCTTTAAAAGTATATGCTACAAGGCAGATATACTGGTTACTTTAGCCCAGTGGTTCCCAACCTTTTTTTGACCAGGGACCATTTGACTAAGGACCACTTGACCAGGGGCCACTTTGACCAGGGACCACTCTCCAACATTAGTAGCAAAAAGGGTTACAAATCAGTTTTTGGTCAACTTTAGATTTGGTTTGGTTATTTGGGATGCTGATTCAGAAAACTGCATTGGATAGACCACATTAGCTCTAGTTTCTCATACAGAACATATGCCATCCAGTAGTCACCATCTGATCGCTCACAGAAAACCAATGTGATTTCCTGAATCAGCACCCCAAATAACCTCAGGAACAGGCCTAAAAATGAAGGCACAAAATTTTTTTCCCCAGTTGGGCTGTATTATCTGTAGTAGTAACAGTGAGGCCACATACCATATTTTAGTTCTTGTAGACCACTAGAGGTCCACGGACTACAGGCTGGGAACCATTGCTTTAGCTATTATCTTTCTGCTACTTATGAAATTTGCACTAAAACCTTTATTAAAAAATGAAAAAAAATTACTTTTACCGTTACCTTTACCTTATGGCTGTGTGGAAGGGCCCTGAGAGTCAAAGTAAACATTTGATAGTACACCCAATTCAAGATCTTGGGTTATGCTCAAAAGAAAGGAAGGAGGTGAAGTCATATTTAAAGCAATGTTCAGGAAGTATCAGCGAAACCCTCGCCCAATAGTTCAGCCCTGCATCATTTCCCTGTGCAGTCACAGCTCTTCTTTTCCAAACCATCCATGGTCCTGCCCCATGTTTCACATTTTGTTTTGCTCGAAACAACTTGCAAACTTTTGATCATGCTGTGCTGCCTCTCCTGACCTTTCTGCAAAGTCACTGGCATGATTCAAACTGGAGTTTGAAGAGGACATCTCCAGTGCAGCTGTATGAAACAGCAAGTCAAGAGCCTACTACATCTCAGAGAAGCAATAATGGGGACCAGCTGCTTTCTGGCTATTTGCCTCTTGAAAGTAGGTAAGTCTTTAATAATAAAATTGCTTTATCATTCTCAATGAAGATCAGACATGCCTCAGAATGTGGTAGGGAACCAACACGGAATATAAATATGCCATTTTGCAATATGTTTTAGTGAACTAAAAATTGAGCTGGAGGGAGGGATGAAGCTTGGAATCAAGCAGAGAAGAGATTCGTATTATTAATTTTGCCACTCTTCTATGGGCTCTTCCACACAGCCATATAAATCAGAATATCAAGGCAGATAATCCACAATATCTACTTTGAAATGTGTTATCTGAGTCCACACTGCCGTACAATTCAGTGTGGATTTTATACAGCTATGTGGAAGGGGCCTAAGAAAAGCCCTCTCCATTGTTCTTGTTAAAAATAATTGCATCTCTCTTTCTTTCCTAGGATATTCCATTGCAGGAATCAGTCAAACACCAAGTCTAGTGCTGCAGAAAGGTCAAGACGCCAGCCTGGAGTGCACCCAAACAGAAGAGCATGAACGCATGTTCTGGTACCGGCAAGATGCAGGGTTGCGCCTGCAGTTCCTCTATCACTTCTATTTTGAGAACCTGATAGAAAAGGGCACAGTTTCTAACCGGTTTGTGGCCAACCGCCCTCAGACAAAACGCTGCAATCTAAACATTTTATTAGTTGAGAGGCAGGATTCAGCTGTGTATTTCTGAGCTAGCAGTCTAAACACAGCACTTCAGAGTAACCCCCGTCTCCTACAAAAACTCCCTCATTTCAGGCGTGCAGTTGCAAAACCAAAAGCGTATACTCAATGGCCATTCTTACTGAGAGGGAAATGACCAGGTAGCTGTTAAAGTGAGAATTTTATGTTAAACCTCTTTCTTGTTAAAAACAGTAACTTCAGAACTTTTCTTACAAAGTGGAGTGCTCAACACTGACATGCAAGTAAACATTAATGTTGAGTACTTGAAAGGCACTGCAGATTAACTCAACCAGAGAAGTCGGCCATAGCAGAGCACTTGATGAATCAACCTGGACACAGCATATTATTTGAGAACATAGAAATGCTAGACCACTCTAACAACCACCATGTCAGACTACACAGAGAAGCCATTGAAATCCACAGGCATGTAGACAATTTCAACAGAAAGATACAAACAATGAAAATGAACAAAATCTGGCTACCAGTATTAGGTAAAAGGTAAAAGTTTTCCCCTGACGTTAAGTCTAGTTGCGACCGACTCTGGGGGTTGGTGCTCATCTCCATTTCTAAGCCGAAGAGCTGGCATTGTCCGTAGACCCCTCCAAGGTCATGTGATCAGCATGACTGCATGGAGCGCTGTTACCTTCTTGCTGGAGCGGTACTTATTGATCTACTCATATTTACATGTTTTCGAACTGCTAGGTTGGAAAGAGCTGGGGCTAACAATGGGAGCTCACTCTGCTCCCCAGATTCGAACTGCCAACCTTTCGGTCAGCAAATTCAGCAGCTCAGAGGTTTAACCCGCTGCATCACTGGGGGCTCCAGTATTTAAAAAAACTTTAAAATCAGGACAGTAAACAAAGAACAACACTCAGAAAACAGGGGAACTCAAGACAGGAAACAATCAGGGCCAGCTAACACCTCCCAACAAAGGATTCCCCCAGGCAGGAAGCAGCCAGGCTTTGAAGCTGCAAGACTATTCAGTTCTAATTGTGGCCAATTACATTGTTCACACTTGCCTCAAACAGACAAGAGTTCTTTCTCCCACCCTGGACATTCTGCAGATATATAAACCCCACTTGTCTAGTTTCCAACAGACCTCACAACCTCTGGGGATGCCTGCCGCAGATGTGGACGAAACATCAGGAGATAATGCTTCTGGAACACGGCCATACAGCTCAGAAAACTCACAGCAACTTAGTGATTCTGGCCATAAAGTCTTCGACAGCACTTGAAGATATCATTTTGCAAACAACAAAAAATACAATACATTAAAGAAGGAGGAAGAGGAGGAGGAGGAGGAAGACAGCAATTTAATAATAAACTTTATCATATGAAACCGCCATCCCACAACAGTTTCATGATTACTGATCATGCAACATACTGGGATTATCACCCTTGCTATCACACCTCTCCGCATTCACCAATTTGCTGGTCTGTGGTTCCACGGCCAAAGTTCCACTCAGACTTCTAACTATGCCCTCATGCTATCGTTCCTTAAAGTCTAAATCAATGAATTACTGCAAAGGATGGGGGACAGAGTGGGAGAGGCGAGAAGCCTATCCCCTTATTTTTCTTTGGTGTCAGCATGCTGGCATAGAAGCAGAATGGGCTCATCATACCAAGTATGCAGTAGCAATGTGGTTTGAACTGCGGCAATGAACCGGCTTTCTCATCAATAGAAAGTGGTGGACTTATCATGTGGAGGTGGCAGACTTGACAAGTTGTACACTGTATCATGATGGTTCTGCTTCAGTGCTGAATTGTCACCTTCATTTGATAAAATCCTCACCTGAAAGCAGTAATAATTTTTTTTTAAATTGCATAAACAAAAAGAAATAGGTCCCAACAGAGGGAAAATATGCCACACCCTATTAAGAGAATGCAAAGGTCTTATCATAGCCACCTATCCACTATTCTAAGATAATAAGCTATGGAGATGCATTAGAAGATACAGGATTGCAGTCTCCAATGAAAACATAAGCCATTTGTAATCCTTAAGCTTGGGATGTAGAGAGTCTCTTGATGCAAAACTGAGGGTTTTTGTGGTGGATGGCGATGAGATCATGTTTATTGATTGTAATAAATGTATTAGGATGCTGAGAACAGAAAGAAACGAGATAGTAAAGAATTTCAAAGGGATATCTTCAGACTAGGAGATGAACATTAAATGAAAACAAATGTTGACATTGTACAACATTTATCTCACAGTCTCCGGCAACTGATATACATTAAAGACTCACTACTGCAGATATTTGACATGATACATGGCCAACCCAGGAGCCACTGATGACTCAAACCTGCATAAATTTATCTTTTTAAAAGCTAAATTGATAGTCATTGCTACTATGAATTTTACAGTTTTCAGGATCTATCTATCCTGCCATTTTCTTCCTGCAAGCCCTAACCTTTTCACCACCAGCTCTTTTTTTACCTCTAATCATGGATATGAGACAAAATCTGGAATTTCCCTGCTGGGCACTGAAGAATCACAACGGTTTCCAATGCATAGCAAGTAAACATTGCTACATTCCCTGACCAATTATTGCAATAAGAAAGTATTTAAATGCATCACAAATGTAACACCCTCTTCTCGACTCTTTTGTATAAACTGATGTAATGGCCTCCTCAAAACTAGCACACATTATCTTCATGATGAAGGATGGAACTTCATTGACATTAAGCCAGTGTAAGAAAATTACAAGACTGCGTTGCTGTGAATTTTTCGGGCTGTATGGCCATGTTCCAGACGCATTCTCTCCTGATGTTTTGCCTGCATCTATGGCAGGCAGCCTTAGAGGTTGTGAGGTCTGTTGGAAACTAGATGAGTGGGGTTTATATATCTGTGGAAAGTCCAGGTTGTGAGAAAGAACTCTTGTCTGTTTGAGGCAAGTGTTAATGTTGTAAATGGCCAGCTTGATTAGCATTTAATGGCCTTGAAGATTCAAAGCTTGGCTGCTTCTTGCCTGAGGGAATCCTTTGTTGGGAGGTGTTCAGCATTATATCTCCTCCACCTCAAAAATCGAAGTTTATCTTGTATAGACTCATAGAATCATAGAATCATAGAATAGTAGAGTTGGAAGAGACCTCAAGGGCCATCTAGTCCAACCCCCCGCTAAGAAGCAGGAAATTGCATTCAAAGCACCCCCGACAGATGGCCATCCAGCCTCTGCTTAAAAGCCTCCAAAGAAGGAGCCTCCACCACGGCCCGGGGGAGAGAGTTCCACTGCCGAACAGCCCTCACAGTGAGGAAGTTCTTCCTGATGTTCAGGTGGAATCTCCTTTCCTGTAGTTTGAAGCCATTGTTCCGTGTCCTAGTCTGCAGGGCAGCAGAAAATAAGCTTGCTCCCTCCTCCCTATGACTTCCCCTCACATATTTGTACATGGCTATCATGTCTCCTCTCAGCCTTCTCTTCTGCAGGCTAAACATGCCCAGCTCTTTAAGCCTCTCCTCATAGGGCTTGTTCTCCAGACCCTTAATCATTTTAGTTGCCCTCCTCTGGACGCTTTCCAGCTTGTCAGCATCTCCCTTCATCTGCGGTGCCCAAAACTGGACACAGTATTCCAGGTGTGGTCTGACCAAGGCAGAATAGAGGGGGAGCATGACTTCCCTGGATCTAGACGTTATTCCCCTATTGATGCAGGCCAAAATCCCATTGGCTTTTTTAGCTGCCGCATCACATTGTAGGCTCATGTTTAACTTGTTGTCCACGAGGACTCCAAGATCTTTTTCGCACACACTGCTGTCAAGCCAGGCGTCCCCCATTCTGTATCTTTGATTTCCATTTTTTCTGCCGAAGTGAAGTATCTTGCATTTGTCCCTGTTGAACTTCATTTTGTTAGTTTCGGCCCATCTCTCTAGTCTGTCAAGATCGTTTTGAATTCTGCTCCTGTCTTCTGGAGTGTTAGCTATCCCTCCGAGTTTGGTGTCATCTGCAAACTTGATGATCGTGCCTTCTAACCCTTCGTCTAAGTCGTTAATAAAGATGTTGAACAGAACCGGGCCCAGGACGGAGCCCTGCGGCACTCCACTTGTCACTTCTTTCCATGATGAAGACGACGCATTGGTGAGCACCCTTTGGGTTCGTTCGCTTAGCCAATTACAGATCCACCTAACCGTAGTTTTGTCTAGCCCACATTTTACTAGTTTGTTTGCCAGAAGGTCGTGGGGGACTTTGTCGAAGGCCTTACTGAAATCTAGATATGCTACATCCACGGCATTCCCTGTATCGACCCAACTCGTAACTCTATCGAAAAAAGAGATCAGATTAGTCTGGCATGACTTGTTTTTGGTAAATCCGTGTTGACTATTAGCAATGACCGCATTTGTTTCTAAGTGTTTGCAGACCACTTCCTTAATGATCTTTTCCAGAATCTTGCCTGGTATCGATGTGAGGCTGACCGGACGGTAATTGTTTGGGTCGTTCTTTTTTCCCTTCTTGAAGATAGGGACCACATTCGCCCTCCTCCAATCTGCTGGGACTTCTCCTGTTCTCCAAGAACTCTCGAAGATGATTGCCAGTGGTTCTGAAATAACTTCCGCTAGTTCCTTCAATACTCTTGGATGCAGCTGATCTGGCCCTGGGGACTTGAATTCGTTTAGAGTGGCCAGGTGTTCCTGGACAACTTGTTTCCCTATTTGGGGTTGGATTTCCCCCAATCCTTTGTCCATTCCGTGTTGCTGAGGTTGAAGATGGCTTTCTTTTTGTGAGAAGACCGAGGCAAAGAAGGCATTAAGCAGTTCTGCCTTTTCCCTATCCCCTGTCACCATCACCCCATCTACTCCTTGCAGTGGCCCTATCGCCTCCTTTTTCTTCCTTTTTCTACCAACATAAGCAAAAAAACCTTTTTTGTTGTTTTTTATGTCCCTGGCAAGCCTGAGCTCATTTTGCGCTTTAGCCTTGCGAACCTTTTCCCTACAGGAGTTGGCTATACGTTTGAATTCTTCTTTGGTGATTTCTCCCCTTTTCCACTTCTTGTGCATGTCACTTTTGAGCTTTAGCTCAGTTAGAAGTTCTTTGGACATCCATTCTGGCTTCTTTGCACTTGTCTTATTTTTCTTCTTTGTTGGCACTGTTTGCATTTGCGCCTTGAGTATTTCACTTTTGAAAAACTCCCATCCATCCTTAACTCCCTTGTTTTTTAATATCGGCGTCCATGGAATGCCGCTCAGTAATTCCTTCATTTTTTGGAAGTCAGCTCTCTTAAAGTCCAGAATGCGTGTTTGACTTGTCTTAGTTTCAGCATTCCTTTGTATTGCAAACTGCAGGAGCACATGGTCACTTGCCCCTAAGGATCTCTCTAGGGACCTGTCCAACCATTTTCTTCCCTTTCCTCCCACTAATTTTTTTTAAAGCATAGCTAGCTTTATTGCCCAGAGCAAAACAGCTATTTTAGGGTGCTTTCAGACAGGCCAAAAATGTGTGCCAAAGCGGGTTTTTAAAATCTGCTTTGGAGTGCACTTCTATCCCCACAAGCTCTCTAAAATCCAGGCTTTCCCAGGGAGGGTGGTTACATGCCATCCTGACTTTTCAGGAAGGCCTGGATCGAATGGGGTCTTTAATTAACTTAGAATAATTGAGGTTATTCCGAATTAATTTGTTTTTAACCAGGGGTGTCAATTTGACACCTCTGGTAAAAACCCAGACAGGTCCCGCGTTTTTTTAAAAAAAATTATTATTGAAAATATAACAGGCATTCATGAAAGTGAAAAACAAGAAGTAAAATAAAATAAACACATACAAAAAAAAAAAAGAAAAAAACTACAGAAAGATATAAAGGTTTGCACTGTAGTGTACAGCCAGTGTGTAGTGTACAGCCAGTTTTACTAGAAAACCGGAGGTTAAACCAACCCCTTATA
Source organism: Anolis carolinensis (assembly GCF_035594765.1). Taxonomy (NCBI): domain Eukaryota; kingdom Metazoa; phylum Chordata; class Lepidosauria; order Squamata; family Anolidae; genus Anolis; species Anolis carolinensis. Next base: position 213,196,697 of record NC_085842.1, on the reverse strand, counting down.
AGAGATACAGACACATACATAAATAGTAATAATGAAATGTATGAGGACATAAAATATTTCATGAAAAACGTATATTTTTAAAAAAATGATTTATTTTACATAGACTCACAGGTTTCTTGTTATATTCATTTACACACCTACACACTGCAGCCAACACAGTAATGTGTCACCACTAGACGTGTGTGAAATTTGTTCCAACTGTTTATACCGTTTCTTTCGAGTCTTCCATTTCTTTGGAAGCATGAAATGGGAAGCCCCATCCCCATACAAAAATCTGCTCGACACAAAAGCCTGCATGTCGGGAAGGAGGGCCAGTGGGTGGGAAACCCCCCTGCCATAATGGTCTCATTTTCAGGCCATGAAACAAAAGAACTGAAAACAACCCTCCCAATTTCGGGAGGCTTACAAAAAATGAATCGGGGCCCCTAATGAAAGCCAAGACACAAAATGGGACAAGGTTTCCCACAAATGCACATGTCTAGTCACAACACACCATTTGGGAAACTCTGCTTTAGAAGCACAACTCTACTCTTGTTGTACATGGCTCTTTAAGCAAGCCTTTGATCTTACATAGGTTTTTAAGGATTAGTCCGAAGACTTACTGTGGGCATCATATCAGCACTGGGCTATGTCAACTGAAACAACCTGTTTTTATCCATAGCTATGACTGCATTTTATGAATTTTAATGTTTTACGTTGTAATCATGTATGTGTGTGGTTGTAATTCTGTGGTTCAGATTTATGATGTATGTATTAGATTTCAGATTTATGTATTATCTATATGTGGCACTTCATTGTATTTTGTTGGCTGCCTCGGGTCCCTTCGGGGAGATGGTGGCGGGGTAGAAATAAAATTATTATTATTATTATTATTGTATGACACAGCAAACAAGATAGATATGCTGGATTTCGTATCACAAAATCACAAGTCGAACACTTCCCAAGTGTCTAGGACTGTGTGATGTAGTTTCGGATGATGCGTGCAGATCCCAGTAGGGTGGCCTTTTGCAGTTGGCAGATCGTGATTTTGTCAATGTCTATTGTTTCCAAATGCCGCCTGAGATCTTTTGGCACGGCACCCAATGTTATTATTATTATTGTATGACACAGCAAACAAGATAGATATGCTGGATTTCGTATCGCAAAATCACAAGTCTAACACTTCCCAAGTATCTAGGACTGTATGATATATTTTTGGATGATGCGCGCAGATCCCAACAGGGTGGCCTTTTGCAGTTGGCAGATCGTAATTTTGTCAATGTCTATTGTTTCCAAATGCCGCCTGAGATCTTTTGGCACGGCACCCAATGTTATTATTATTATTGTATGACACAGCAAACAAGATAGATATGCTGGATTTCGTATCACAAAATCACAAGTCTAACACTTCCCAAGTGTCTAGGACTGTATGATATATTTTTGGATGATGCGCGCAGATCCCAACAGGGTGGCCTTTTGCAGTTGGCAGATCGTAATTTTGTCAATGTCTATTGTTTCCAAATGCCAGCTGAGATCTTTTGACACGGCACCTATTATTATTATTATTATTATTATTATTATTATTATTATTATTATTATTATTACAGTAGAATCTCACTTATCCAAGCCTCGCTTATCCAAGTTTCTGGATTATCCAAGCCATTTTTGTAGTCAATGTTTTCAATATATCATGATATTTTGGTGCTAAATTCCTAAATACAGTAATTACAACATAACATTACTGAGTATTGAACTGCTTTTTCTGTCTAATTTGTTGTTAAACATGATGTTTTGGTGCTTAATTTGTAAAATCATAACCTAATTTGATGTTTAATACGCTTTTCCTTAATCCCTCCTTATTATCCAAGATATTCGCTTATCCAAGCTTCTGCCGGCCCGTTTATGTTGGATAAGTCAGACTCTACTGTATTCTTCTTCTTCTTCTTCTTCTTCTTCTTCTTATTATTATTATTATTATTATTATTTATAAAAATAGAGCAGGACTCTCAGATGGCACTATTTGACTCTTGATTGCATTAAAAAGGTTTAGGTTACCATTATGTCAAGCCTTCCCATCTACCGTGTTTCCCCGAAAATAAGACAGTGTCTTATATTAATTTTTGCTCCCAAAGATGCACTAGGTCTTATTTTCAGGGGATGTCTTATTTTTCCATGAAGAAGAATTCACATTTATTATTGAACAAAAAAATGAATATTTTATATATACTGTACAGTAGTTGTCATCACAAACCAGCATAACCAGACAAACTGTGAATCCTATCAAGAATTTCTTGTTACTAGCAATATTTCCATGTACAACACTCTATGGTACGTACATTTACCGATCCTACATGCTCTGGTGTTCTCGGGCATGCTTCCAAACAAAAACTTTGCTAGGTCTTACTTTCAGGGGAGGCCTTATATTTAGCAATTCAACAAAACCTCTACTAGGTCTTATTTTCTGAGGATGTCTTATTTTAGGGGAAAGAGGGTATGAGGTCTGAATTATTACAATACATTTAAATGTATGCTTCACAGAGCAGGATGAACTTTCTGTCCACCAAGGGGAGCCTTTGAGCCATTTCCATCTCTGATGGGATGGAGAAGCCTGTCTCTTTACTGTTTTAAGAGCATTACAACTGCTCATGAAATAAAATAAAACTAAGGTCGTTGAGAAGCAAACAGTCAGAGATGGAAGTGCAGATAGTGTGGTGTGCGGCTATTTCTCTCCTGGTTGCAGGTGAGTGTTTGGCTGAGACAGGAAGCCTACACAGAGAAGTAGTAGCATCTTTTCTTTATGATTAAAAAGCTATTCCATTTGCTTAAAATGGACCCAGAAACAGGAGGGAGAGAGAGAAAGAGAGAAATTAAGTGGGCAGAAGTGGGAAAAAAAGAAAAGCTTCAAGGCTATATATTCCTCTTAAGCTGGAGCACCCTCCCAGTACAGCAGGAAAAAAGGGAGCTGCAGGAAATCTGTCATGATGCCTCTCTCTGGGCTCTTCCACAAAGCCATATAACCCAGAATATCAAGGGAAAAATCGCACAATATCTGCTTTGAACCGGGTTATCTGAGTCCACACTGCCATATATCCCAGTTCAAAGTAGATAATGTGGGATTTTATTCAGCTGTGTGGAAGGGCCTTCAGTCTTATCCTGGGTTAAAACCTGAAGGAGAGGTTGCTTTTACATTTCTGAAATTTGCTGAGTTCTACCTGCAATGTTCTTTGACAAACCCTGTGTATTTTGCTCTAGACGCCAAATGCAGTTTACTGGTTGAGAGTTATTAATGACAGATTCAAAGAGTGGGTCTAACTATCCAGAGGATAATATATCTATCGACTTTCTGTTAGGAGTAGCTAACCCTATATTCTCACTTTGTATGCAGAAAGTATGTCAGTTAGCACAGCAGCGTTCAACTTGTACAGATTTGCAATGCAGACAACTGAAGAATTAGAAAGATTTACATGATCATCTCCTAAGCAATTTCTCTGAGTGCATTCTCTTCCCTCTCCAAAGGACACACTGACGGAGAGATCCAGCAGCCACCAAGTTTCATTGTGGAGAAGGGAGCACCAGTCCGCTTTCAATGCAAGAAAAGCAACAACCACGATGCCATGTATTGGTACCAGCAGCAGCAGGGGAAGGGCCCTCAGCTTCTGTATTTCTCCAGAACAAATATTCCTGATTCTGAGCAAAAAGAAACCAATGATGACAGATTCAGTGCTCAGCGATTAAAATTCGAAGACTTTGACTTAAGCATATCCTCTGTTGAGATGGAGGATTCAGCTACATATTTTTGTGCTAGCAGCTTACACAGTAGTGGTGAGAATCCTCCTCAGTGTACAATAACTCCCCTGTTTGTATATCGTTTTGGCAGGAAGGAGGAAAGGAAGTATTACACATATCCCTTATTTATAGTATTTTTCTGCCCATGATCTTGAAAGTCGTGGGTGAAATAGCAAGTATACAAGAACCTCACAGATTAGTTCTTGTCCAAGGGCCTGTCCAGACAGTACCTTTATCCCAGGAGCTCCTGCAGCAGTCAGGAGGGTGGCCAGATGCTGTTCCCCGTAAACCCGGAAGCAATCGCTAAAAAAGGCAAAAAACACGAGATGTCCAGGTGTAGGAATATTGTGGTTTTAGCTGAATATCTGGATCTTTGCATGTTTGTATGTTCCTGCAATCGGAAATCACAGGATTTTTTTATCTGGGTTTGTTCCCAGGTTTTAGATGTTTGTTTCTGATTGGTTAGTTCCTAAGAAGAAGGTGGCACTTGAGTAGAAGGACACTTGTCCTGGGAAGAGGAACTTTGTCCTTCACCTGTTTAATGACGTTTGTGGCAGAAAAATGAAGTGCTTGGGGTGCAACAAGTACTTTCACATTAAGTAGTACACAATGACACAGGAACAGACACTTTCAAACCAGGAACAGAATGTCATCATCACTGTAGTCAGACCTTGTTGTATGGCCATCTGTGCAGACAGACATGGTGTACTTGTGTCAGGAAACAACAGGATAATGTTGCCGGGTTATATATGTTGGTTCCTTATTGGGTGTATGCTGACAATATGGGTAAGGGTAAAGGTAATGGTTTTCCCCTGACATTAAGTCCAGTTGTGACTGACTCTGGGGGTTGGTGCTCATCTCAATTTTTAAGCCGAAGAGCCGGCGTTGTCCGTAGACACCTCCAAGGTCATGTGGCCGGCATGACTGCATGGAGCGCAGTTACCTTCCCGCCGGAGCGGTACCTATTGATCTACTCACATTTTCATGTTTTTGAACTGCTAGGTTGGCCGGAGCTGGGGCTAACAGCGGGTGCTCATTCCGCTCCCAGGATTTGAACTTGGGACATTTCGGTCTGCAAGTTCAGCAGCTCAGCGCTTTAACACACTGCGCCATCACCAGGGGCCCGACAATATGGGTACAGTTTAGTAAATGGCAAAAACTTACTACTGGCTGTTGGGACATGGATGTGGTGGAGAGGAATGTAAATACTGAGAGCCAAAGTCATGCAGTTGGCTAATAGGAAGAGCCATGTATAACCCAGGAACAGCACCCTGTTGTTCCATGCCACAAGTACACAACCAAATCTGTCTGGACAGATGGCCAAGCAGCCAGGCTCTAAAAAGTGTCAATAATGACAAAGTTCTGTTCCTGGTTTGAAAGTGTGTATTCCTGTTTCATTGTGCAGTGCTGTCTTGGGCAATAGTGATCCTGCCCCATGAGGTTTATTTGTGTGATAGATATTTCATGAAGCATTTGGAGGGCACAGTTCTTCTGGTCAGGACAAAGAACAGAACTTTTGCAGAGATCTGCATATCTGTATATCTGCATCCCAGGGCTTAAAAAAAAGCTGCTGAGGTTTCTGGTGGAAGTCCCATGGTGGCCATTTTGGGAGCCTCTAAATCTCAGAACAATGCAGCAGGTCTGGACAACGGAGGCAGAAATCCCAGGAGTAACAGGTCTGTATGTGGACCTCTTCTGAAGTCCTGGGATTTTTTGCCCTTGTTTAAAACCCGTGATTTAGTTCTGCCTGGAAGCGCCCCAAGATCCTTTAAATAATTCCTCATCATTTGGCTTCGAGTTTCCTATAAAAATGACACACCAGTGAGAGAAATTGGGAGGACAGATAGACACTGAACAAAAGACATCATGTGTATCTGCATGAGTTGGGTGACATTAGATAGCTCCATCCATTGAACATATGGCATTTCCAGAGCACTTCCTTAAATCACAATTGATACACTTGACAGCCTTTCTATGAAGTATTGTTGTAGATGACGGGAGAGATAACAGCAAGAGAGATCCTTTGAAAGGCCAAAAAGTCCGGTTTATTATTTTCAGCTGAGTCTCTGGAAGTGGAATCTCTTCCAAAAAGCAAACCAGAGCTCCAATCAAGGCGTTGACTTGCCTTTTATACATTTTCAGACAAAGAACATGCTTCTACATACATCTCGTCATTAGTACGTCACTTCACATGCTTACATACATGGGCATAAATATGCACAATCTGCATTTTTCTATCTAAGCACTCTAAAAAGCCTGTAGCAAAACACCAAAAAGAGAGATCCATCAAGAGGCCACCCTTGGCCTGTCAAGCTGTACTAGGAACCAATTCTCACTGGAATGTATAGAAAACAGCCCCCCTTCTCCCCCCTGTCCTGTCAGCTTGTGCATCCCTAAAATCTAACACAGAGAGAGTCTGATTTTTCTACATTTCACTGCTTCTAATGTGCATACAATATATGTCTAAAAATCCATATTTTTCAGTTCCTCATCAGTATAACACTTCCAACTGAAAATAGCATTCAAATTGCTGGGGGCCCATCCACACAGTACCTTTTTCTCAGGAGCTCCCAGTTCAAAAATGGAGGGTGGCCAAATAACATCCCCTGAAAACACCAGAGGAATCGCTACAAAGCACTAAAACATGAGAATTTTCAGTTGCGTGTCTGGCTGAAAATGCGAATATTCTAATATCTGTGTGTCCCTACACTCTGAAAATGCGGGATTTTTTAATGTTGGTTTGTTCCCAAAAGTCCCAGTGACTTTTGTTGGTTTAAGATGCCTGCCTATGTAATAATAGACCCACTGATCTGCCCTCTTATTGTCACTATTGTCATTTATAGTACTTCATTGACTATGTCAATTATGTAACTATCTCCTCCCGATTTGACACATTCACCTTTCGGCCCAGACTTGTGTTTGATATACCTGTTTTTTAACATTTTATCTTGTAAGATTGTCCTTTTCGACTGTTTTACTGATATTGCTGATCTATTGTTGTCAATTTGTGTTTTTGTTTTGATTTTATATTGTGATGTTGGGCAAGGCCCCATGTGAGCCGCCCCGAGTCCCTTCAGGGAGATGGGGCGGGGTACAAGAATAAACTATTATTATTATTATTATTATTATTATTATTATTATTATTATTATTATTATTATTATTATTATTATTATTCCCGGGTTATACATCTTGGTTCTTGATTGGTTGTATCCTAAAAACGTGGCAACAGTTGACTAGAGGGCAAAAACTTTATCCTGGCAAGAGAAACCTTGCCTCCACATGTTTAATGAAGTTTGTGACACACAAACAAAGGCTTTGCCATGTAATCAGCTTTCCCCATGTTTTTATGATAAATGCAATGAGGAACAGATATGTATAACCCAGGAACATCACCCTGTTTTTCCCAGGCACAAATACACGACCAAACTTGTCTGCACAGATGGCCACGCAGCCTCTATAACCCAGGAACAGGACTTATACAATGATTCGCATATTTGCATATTCGCATCTTAAGTTTCTTTAAAAAAAAAACACCAACATTTCGGACAATATTTCTGTCCTGTGGTGGGCATCCCAGGACACAGCAGCAAGTGTGGACTATGGAGGCAGAAATCCTGGGACCAGCAGGCCTCGATGTAGCCATTAAGTAAGATCTATAGCTATGGATTTCAAGCGTGAGGTAGAGACTGACACATCTGGATTTATTTTCCTTCCTTCCTTCCTTCCTCCCTCCCTTCCTTCCACATTCTAATTTTTTTCTGATTCATCTAGGAATAAATTTTCAAAGTTATTATTTTTTTCAAATCCGCTAGTCATTACTTTCCAACATTTGGAAAGTGTGCCGTCCGCCGGACAATAAAAAACTATAAAACTGAAACGTGCTGTCCTTTATCCGGGCGAACTGCAAATCCCTATAAGCTGTCCTATAGATATTGAACGACTGAGTCTGGATAACTTCAAAAAAGGATGTTTATTCATACAAGGTTGTAAACCTGGCACAGATCTTAAAGTTGCAGAAAATGAAACAAATTTCTATAGGTTTTAGTCACAGAATTATCCCTGGTTCCAGAAGGCAAAGGTGATTATAAAACCACTATACCCTAATCACGCTGCCTATATTAGAAGGAGAAACTCTTTCCTTCCCTATCTTTACAGCAAAGATTAGTTCTAGAAGCGATGGAATAACTCTGCTCCTCTAACTAGATTTCCTATTCCAGATCAATATAATTCAATACTTATCTAATTTGGATAGGCTTAGATTGGCCTGGTTTTGAGGATGATTTGTCCCAGTTAGCCTTGCACAGCTCCAGCACGTTGGAAGACTATAGCCAGAATGAAGCTCCAAAATGGAGACTAGACCCTGGTAAAAAGGGCGGTCCTAAGATGTTGCACTCTTTGACCAATCACTGCAAAGAAAACTGCAGCCAGCTCTTGCAGATTCCAAGCCACCTTTCCTAGGCCTTTGCAGCCAGAGGCTCAAACAAAATGTAAAGGAGGGAAAACAAACAAACGACCAATAGGTAAGGCAAACCATCGTCCTGGGGGACGGAACACTCCCCGCTAAATTCCCAGGATGTGGGAATTTACCAATCAAAAACATACAAACACCTTTGTATACACAACAATAAAACAGTATAAAACTTACACACTTTGGACAAGCAACACGAGATTGCTGGTTGGTCTGTCCAGGACAGACATTTTGTCCTTACTATGAGTCTTTACCTGAACTTTTCTAACCTTACCGTCAGGGCAAGGAAAGGTCTTTAGTGTAATGCCCATAGGCCAGGCATAGCGGGGCAAGTCTTTGTCCTTTAGCAACACAAGGTTTCCCACCTTGAAATTGTCCTCTGGGGTTTGCCAGAGTCTTCTGGTTGGAAGCTGGCTTAAGTATTCGGCCTTCCACCTCTTCCTGAAGTGGTTGGCTAAGGTCTGCACATGCAAAATTGGTGCCACAGTCCGATCGAATTGACTTAATTGGCCCTCTGAGGGCTATGAACCTTTTCAATGCATTTAAAAATGATGAAGTGTCCATTCCCTCTACATCCTCAATATAGACAGTTCGTTTTGACAAACAAGTAAACAAAACCGCACATCTTTTGTTATTTACAACACCACCCCTGGTTTTCCTAGTGACAACCTCCCAAGGACCAAACACATCGATTCCCACATGGGAAAAGGGGGGGTCTGTCAAAGTCCTGTCCTGAGGTGACTCAGCCATCAGCTGACTCTGAGTCGCCGACATTTGACACACTTAAAAATAACACTGCTGACCAAACTTTTAGCATTTACCACCCACAGGCCTTCATTTCTAAGGGTCGCCTCAGTCAGAGTTCTACCTTGATGATGGATTTTCTCATGGTAGTGACGAACCAACAACAAAGCAATATGGCTATTGGGGGGTACAATGATAGGGTTCTTTATACACACTTTGAGTTTAGCCTTAGCTAACCTCCCTCCCACTCTTAAAATGCCCTCCTTGTCTAGAAATGGGTTTAACTCACGCAAGAAACTCCGGCTGGGGGTGTCAATCCCTTGTTCTAACCTGGCTATTTCTAGACTAAACTCATGCCTCTGAACTGACCTGAATATTACTCCCTTAGCCTTCAACATGTCCTGAACTTGCAAAGGCTGACTATCTTTGCAGACTAAGCGATGTATAAGCCTAGCAACTGCTCTAAGAAGACTGTGCCACTCCGAAAAACGTTCAAAACGGTGTGGTTCCAGGCAAGATCTTTGGCCCATCTTGATTTCTGTGGTCATCTTGCAAACTTTCACCTCTGGAACAGACTCGGGCAATTCTGTATTATCGGTGGGAGAAAAGGCTGATGGAAAATTGACTTCGGTTAAGCATCTGGGGCCTGTCAGCCAACTTGAACTTGACACTCGTTGAGCTGAAGCTCCTCTGGAAGCGATGTCAGCTGGGTTGTTGCTGGTGGCGACATGGTGCCACTGGCTAGGCGTAGAACTGGATAGAATGTTGTTGATTCTATTAGCCACATACACCTTGAATCTTTTGGTTGTGTTGTTGATGTAACCAAGCACAACTGTACTGTCCGTGTGGAAATGGACATCTTGAAACAAGTCTCCTATCTCTTGCTGGATGATGCGCCAGAGCTGGACAGCAAGAACTGCTGCACACAATTCCAGCCGGGGTATTGAAGTTCCCATAGGAGCTATTTTAGCCTTTGCCATGATGAATCCTGCGTGACAAAAATCTCTGTCCCTTTGTCGCATGTATGCCACAGCTGCTATAGCTTGCTCAGATGCGTCACAGAAGATGTGAAGTTCTGTGGTGGGTTCTATCATCGCCTTGCAGGGAACAAATTGTCTGGGAACTGTGATGGTTTCCAGTCCTTCAGCTTGAGAAGTCCAATTTGCCCAAGCTGCTTTCACCGATGGGGTCAGCTCTTGATCCCATCCTATCTTCTTCAGTGACCAGAGTCTTTTTTCTGTCACATGCCTATTGTTTGGCAAAGTGGGTTTTTCTGCTTTAAAAGGCAGAGGGGCTATCCAATTTCCCTCGGGACTCCGGGAAACTTGAGAGTTCATGATCTCTAAAAACCTCTGTTCATCTTTGGAAAGCGCTGTAGTTTCATCCCTTTCGGAGACCTCAAAGATGGAAGAATACTCTGGTGTTATTGCTTGGCAGTAGACTGAGATATGACTTAGGCAACTGCGCACAAGTGTAGGACGTCCACCTTTAAGCACCTGTGCTTGATTGGAGTCCAACGACGATGGTGGGTGCATCTTGTTTATGCACACTGGGCCTATGACTGTCCAGCCTAATGGCAATTGTTGTGCGATAGGTGCACCTGGAGGTCCTTTAACTTGGTCGTTCACACAGAACAAGCTCGGGCAGTCCGAGCCAAGCAAAAGGGCAATGTCCACATCTGGCCGAAAGGCTGGTATAGCATTCTTTAACCGTCGCAAATGTGGATGAGCCTCCACAACTTCTCTAGTTACAATTTGTTTTTTGTTCCGAGGGATGGAGGAACACTCAATCAGGTCTGGCAACTTGAACTGTCTCTTCTGGTCGCAAGAGGAGACAACAAAGCCAGATGCTATGCGACCCTGCAACTTCTTTTTTCCTGCACACGTAGTCATAGTGTAGTCGACCATCTTGGTTTTAAGGTCAAACATGCGGAAGAACTCTGGAGTAGCCAGGGAGGCGTCGCTCTGTGAATCCAGGGCCACATAGAGTCTCTTTCTAAGCCAAGGGCTCTTGGCTGGATATACATCCGCTAGGCAGATAGGATGACAAACTCTGTACTGGTGCGAGTCAGAACACAGCTCTGTACAGGCGACTGCTGAAACTTCCACCTGCATCTCTGGTGCGGCTGGCTTGTCGGTGTCTTCGACTGCTGACTTTTCTTTTGGTGAAGCGTTCTCTTTGGGGTGGGAGATGATATTGGAGTTGTGCATTGCGGTGCAATGCTTGAGGCTGTTGCATTTCTCACACTTGATGTTTTCTTTGCAGTTGGATGCAAAGTGTGGAGTTGCTCCGCAGCATCTAAAGCAGATTCCCTGCTTTTGAACTAGCTGTTGCCTTTCTTTGTATGTCTTTCTACTAAACTCCCTGCAGTTGGCCAAGCTGTGAGGCTTTTGGTGAATAGGGCAAAGCAACTCTTTTACCTCCGACCTGGGTTCATCAGTCTTGTGTTGAGTTTCGACTGCCTTTACGCTGACAGGTCTATTGGCCTCTCTAGATGGTTTCTTGTCCACTTTAGGTGCCTTCTCTGGCTGGGTCCCTTGGTATAAGGTGGGGAGGCCCGTCTGTGGATCATTCCTTTCTCTGGCTGCCCTGGTGATGAACTGGACCAAATGAGAAAATGGAGGGTATGCCTGGGAGTGGGCCTCCTTGTAGTTGAAGACCTCCTGTCCCCAGCGTTCTTGCAAAGTGAAGGGCAGCTTGGTCAAGATCTGCCTCTGGGACAGGTGCTGATCGAGGCACTTCAAACCGGGCAGTTCTGGATTCTCCTTGGCCGACTCTAATTCCGCAAGGAGATCGCTAAGGTCCCACAAGAGTTTGAAGTCTTTGAGTTTTAAAGCTGGGAACCTTTGGAGCTTGTCCATAAGAGATGCTTCAATCTCTGTGCTGGCCCCATACCTCTGCTGCAACCTGGCCCAGGCCTTTTCCAGGGCTTTGTCGGGATCGTCTACGTGGGCTGCGTAGATCTTCTTAACTTGTGAGGATGAGGCTGGGCCCAACCATGCAGCCAGAAGAGTCAGTTCTTCCTCAGGCAATAACTTTAAGTCTCTGATTGCTCTCTGGAAGGTGGCCTTCCAGAGAAGAAATTCCTCAGGCTTGTCCGAAAACTTTTCGACACCCTTGTCCTTAAGATCTCTTCTGGGGCTTCTGATGATGGAGACAAGCTGGGACTCTGACGTCGAAGGGAACAATTGAGGAGTTTGCTGTTGTGGAGTGGACTCCCACCGTGTACCTTGCGTCAACCTTTGGCCTCTTGGAGGGATGACATCGACCACTGACGAATCGATGGTTCCCTGTGCAGCTGTCTGTAGGGGCCAACTAGCACTCGGCCTTGAGGCCCTGATTGACTGACCTAGGGTTTTAGCAGGAGGCACAGGTAGCTCGAGCAAGGGTGAGCTCCCCGCTATGACGCTCTGCTCTGCAGGAAACTCAAAAGTGACTTTGGGGCCCTGCTCTGGGTAAGGAGAGAAGTCTCCCTGTTCCTCATCCGAAAACTGGCTGTTCATGCTGCCAAGGTGCGCAAACACTTTGGCAGAAGGATCCTGTATTGGTAACTGGCTTACATTTTCTTCTGTGAGTGGCTCAATTAGGGCTTTGGCCAAAGTCTCAGCCCTTACCCTTTTGGCTGCGGCATCCATCTTTATTCTAAGCATCTCTATACGAGCCTGTTCTATTTGCATTTCGCTTTGTCTACGGGCCTGTTCTATTTGCAGTCGTTGCTCTTCTTCTTTAAAGGGAAGGGTGAGATCAGCTGCCTTAGCATCAGCCTCCGCCCCCGCTACCTTGCTCTTTAGCTCTAGACGTGCAGCCTCCTTAATGTGCAAGGCAGCTAGGGAAGAGATGGCACTCCCAGCAGCAGAAGACTTGCTAGAGTGGCTATGTTTAGATGATGCACACTCCCTTAGTTTAGATACCTGGCTAGAGCGGTTGGACTTAAGACTAAGTGCCACAGCAGGTGATTTTAAAAGATTGGTCTCATGGCTGCATAAGGAAGACTGATTTCCTTTTGGCTCAGACCTTAGATTAACAGGTGGAGAACTAAATTCCAAGGCATCTAGAATTGCCCTCACCTTATTTTCTTTCTCATTAGTGTCAGCTAAGACACTCACTATTTCTAACTCTGAATCCTTGGCGTTAATGCGCTCGAGGACCTGGACTATCTTAGACACCAAACCCCTCCAGAGACCGAAGGTCTCTTCAAGGTCTGTCTGTAATATGGATGGCACCCTTGTAATACCCAAGCTCTCAATTCTGTCCATCAATGTTACAATTCGCTCCCATGCCGAACCTAACCTCACATGGAGGAGCTCCTTTTCATCTATTAGATGGGCTAGCATCTTGGCTGAAGGGTGCTTTATCCTTTGGGGCCTTTCATTCCTACTTTCAGCCTCAGAAGGAGGTATACCATCTGTATCATCTTGAAATTGCATAGACATTATGTATTCTTAATAGCAAGTAAATTTACAACAAAGGCAAATACAACATACCAGCAAGTAAATTTACAATAAAAGCAAATGCAATATATAATACAATGCACAACACTTAACCATAGCAATATATATCACTAAGTAACTATACTTTACAAAGATTGTGACCTTTGGCGCCAGACTTTGGTAGGCAAGCTGCAAAATGTCAACTGACAGCAACTTGCCACTTGATACCTCCCTTGCCCGAGTGACGTAAACTGCCAAAATGGCGACTTCGCCAAATTTTCAAGCACCTCGTGCTCTGCGGCTCGAGGCCTGCCGCCGAAGGAGCACCGAGGCTGGCTTTGGAAAGGAGGAGAGAAGAGACGCCTCCTCCCCGCTGTGAAGGGAGGTCACCACCGCAGGTCGATGAAGCAGGTCACCACCGCAGGACGATGAGGCAGGTCACCACCGCAGGACGATGAGGCAGGTCACCACCGCAGGACGATGAGGCAGGTCACCACCGCAGGTCAATGAGGCAGGTCACCACCGCAGGACGATGAGGCAGGTCACCACCGCCGGACCATGAGGCAGGTCAAAGCCGGCCGAGTGCTCCGGCTGAACTCCTGATGAAGAGGCTGTCAAAGCCGGTTGAGTGCTCCGGCCGAACTCGCAGCAGCGTTGCCAGGCCTGTCCAGGTTCTAGCCTGGTTCTGGTGGGCTCCACGCCTCAGAGCCAGCCAAAGAACTGTCGCTGGTGCTCCGCGGCTCGAGGTCTACCGCCGAGGGAGCCCTGGACGTTGCTGGGAACTGCACAGCCTGTGCAAACCCAGAAAGCCACTGGGCTACGTGCGCACACGCGAGCCAAATAGCAAGGAAATAGAGCCCCACTATTTGACTCCTTCAGGTCTGAGAGCGGGCTCCACTGCCTCAGACGCTGGTAGAGTCTTTAGGTATGCAGACTGAGCTCAGGCGGAAAAGCCGCAGCCTATACTAAAACTTCCTAAACTATAAAAAACTATAAAGCCGTGCAAGCTAGCTGAAGCGGAAAAACCGCTGATCGACCTCAAAACTGTGCCGTCCGCCGGACAATAAAAAACTATAAAACTGAAACGTGCTGTCCTTTATCCGGGCGAACTGCAAATCCCTATAAGCTGTCCTATAGATATTGAACGACTGAGTCTGGATAACTTCAAAAAAGGATGTTTATTCATACAAGGTTGTAAACCTGGCACAGATCTTAAAGTTGCAGAAAATGAAACAAATTTCTATAGGTTTTAGTCACAGAATTATCCCTGGTTCCAGAAGGCAAAGGTGATTATAAAACCACTATACCCTAATCACGCTGCCTATATTAGAAGGAGAAACTCTTTCCTTCCCTATCTTTACAGCAAAGATTAGTTCTAGAAGCGATGGAATAACTCTGCTCCTCTAACTAGATTTCCTATTCCAGATCAATATAATTCAATACTTATCTAATTTGGATAGGCTTAGATTGGCCTGGTTTTGAGGATGATTTGTCCCAGTTAGCCTTGCACAGCTCCAGCACGTTGGAAGACTATAGCCAGAATGAAGCTCCAAAATGGAGACTAGACCCTGGTAAAAAGGGCGGTCCTAAGATGTTGCACTCTTTGACCAATCACTGCAAAGAAAACTGCAGCCAGCTCTTGCAGATTCCAAGCCACCTTTCCTAGGCCTTTGCAGCCAGAGGCTCAAACAAAATGTAAAGGAGGGAAAACAAACAAACGACCAATAGGTAAGGCAAACCATCGTCCTGGGGGACGGAACAGAAAGTAAAAGGGGCCATAATGGCGCAATGGGTTAAACCCTTGTGCTGCTGAACTGCAGACCTGAAGGTTGGCAGTTCTAATTCGTGAGATGGGGTGGGCACCCGCTGTTAGTTCTATCTCCTGCCAACCTAGCAGTTCGAAAACATGCAAATGTGAGTAGATAAATAGGTACCGCTTTGGTGGGAAAAAGCATAAAGACGTTCCAAGCAGTCTTGCCAGACACACGACCAGAAGGTATCTGTGACAATCCAGGCTCTTTGGCTTGGAAATGGAGAAAAGCACCTCTCCCAGAGCCAGAGATGAGCACTGCCTTCAGAGCCAGAAATGAAAGGAGAAGCCTTTGCCTTTGTGTATTTGTGTTTCATTTTATTTTCATTTGAAACAAGGCATTGAATGTTTGCCTGTGCTTGTTTATATGTTGGAATCCTCTCTGAGTCCCCTCGGGGAGAAGGGAGGAATATAAAAAAATGTTGTTGCTGTTGTTGTTTGTATTAATGACTAAGATTGCACCTACACTGCCATATAATGCAGTTTCAGAATGCAGATTATCTGTTTTGAACTGGATTATATGAGTCTACCATATAATTCGGTTCAATGCAGTTACCCAGAGGACCATTGGCTGTCCCAAGACTGTGGAATTACTTACTGGAAGAGATCCGGCAGCTAAATTTATTTATTTGGGAAATTTCTATAGCGCCTTTCTCTGAAGACTCAAGGTGGTTTACACCAGCAGTTAAATATAGATATAAAATAAACCACCATATTTGTGTCCACTATGTTTTAATGATTGTTCTGAGTATCTTAAAATGTGTATTTTGTAGAAATACATTTTGTGTGTGTGTGTGTGTGTGTGTGTGTACACACACACACACACACACACACACACACACACACAATGTATTTCTACAAAATATATATAAAAGGGTAATGAAATTTCGGCCTAGGACAAAACAACAAAACCACACATCCCAGAAACACTAAACTTGGCAGCACAACCCCTCATCCATGCCTCTACATTCATACAACAAAAAGAAAAGAAAAATAAAGTCCTAATTAGGAATAATGGTTTTTATCCAATTGCTGCCAGGTAGAAGGTTAAGTTCTGCCCACTTGGTCTCCTAGCAACCCACTCAGCCCAGGGGACAGGCAGAGTTAGGCCTCGCTTAGGCCTCTTCCACGCTGCCTATAAAATACAGATTATCTGATTTGAACTGGATTATATGGCAGTGTAGATTCAAGGCCCTTCCACACAGTTATATAACCCAGAATGCCAAGGCACATAATCCACAGTATATGCTTTGAACTGGATTATATTGAGTCCACACTGCCATATAATCCAGTTCAATGTGGAGTTTATACAGCTGTGTAGAAGGGGCCCATATAATCCAGTTCAAAGCAAATAATACAAGATTATAAATATAATATATACAAATTAATGTGGTATAATAAAAGATAATATAATCTCTAAAATCAGGACAGTAAATAAAGAACAACACTCTGAAAACAGGGGAATTCCAAACAGGACAATCAGGGCCAGCTAACACCTCCCAACAAACTATTCCCCCAGTGAGGAATCAGCCAGGCTTTGAAACTACAAGGCCATTCAATTGCCCTCTTTCTCTGCACATCTTCCACCTCAGAGTTATTATTATTATTATTATTACAATTATTTTTATTGAGTTGCTGAGGGAAGGACTGATGCTGAACCAGAGGATAGAATCAGGTCTAATGGCTTAAAGTTATAGGGAATTCTGATTGAACATTAGAAGGAACTTCTTAAAAATGGGCTGGATCTACACTGCCCTATATCCCAGAATCTGATTTCAGATTATCTTCTTATCCCAGATTATCTGGTATTGCAGATTTATATAATCCTGCTCAAAGCACATAATCTGGGATCAGATCTCGAGATATAGGGTAGTATGGATCCAGCCTAGAGAGGTTGGGTAATGGAATCAGTTGCATAGAGAAGTTGTGGAGTCTCCTTCTCTTGACATCTTCAGAAAGAGGCTGGGCAGTAGGCATGTCCGATCGACAAAAAAAATGTTTCAATTCTCGTTTCTAAAGTAGGGGGCGCTGCCGCTTCAATATAGAAAGTATTTCCGAATTTTTCACCCAAAAAATTCTGATATTTCCGAAAATTCGTAATGATTCTAAATGTTTCTAAAATGGTGGACGCGCATGCGCAATCGCCAAAAAAAAAAAGGAACCCGGGGGGGGGGGACTTTTACAGGGCTCTCCCGCCCTCATTTCTTGAGCTATCCTCATCAAATTTGCAATGCCCTTGCAAGTTGTGCAAAGATACTTTGAAAACTAGAAATTCCCTTCCTGTAATTGTAAGCAAAAAGGACACTGGAAATCAATTTTGTCTCTGGCTATGTGATCCCACAAGCCTCAACTCCATGCCTTCAATTGGAAATGGACCAGTGACCACCATACCAAGCAATGCCCTGGCAAGGAGTGCAAAGATACTAGATACTAAAAATTCCCTTGCTAAGAGAAGGAACCAGCAACAAAACCCTAACCCTTTCTCCAAACCCCTCTGTGGGAACAGCCAGACTGGGCCCTTTCACCCTCTCTCTCCCTCAAGAGGCTTGCTTGCTCTCCGTTTGCAGACCACCACCCTCGCAGCGCAAAGCCCAGCCCAGAATGGCTCGCCCAGACTACACAACAGTCTTTTATGGCAATCTTCCACGTGGACGCAGAGGACCCTAACCCCCACCTTTGCGTCCATCGTGGAAGCTTCTGATTGGCCGTGGAGCAGCAGCCATGTTAGGCTGCGCTAAGTTCCCATTCAAGGTAGGTTGCAGAAACAAAATAAAAATAAAAAATATTTTTAAAAATATATTAAAAAATTTTTTGGGAAAAAAATTAATGAAACATTAAGAGACAATTAGAGAATGGGCCAACGATGGTTCAAAATACATTGCCGGTTGCGGCGTGAGTCAACATTTCGGAATGCGTCTCATAAAGCGAGAAGAATCCAATATCAATCCGATATAAGATACAAAACGATTTTTTGGACATACCTACTGTGGCTACCCTGGCTACGAGAGCACTGGAAACCAATACACCAAGGCCAATAAACAATCTAATATCTTTATTAAGGAATTAAGAAATTAAAATGAAAACAAGCAGAAGGTATAGTTCATCAATGGACCTTCCAGGAAAGGTCAAATATAGTCCAGTAATATATTGTCCAATATATAATATTAGAGTTTAAAGTTTGTAATCCAAAAACCGAAACGCACTCAAACTTCCAAGCAGTTTGAGTGGGGAAATGTCCAAGTCTTTTTCTAAAGTTCAAAAGCAAGTCCAAGACAAGGAATTGAAGACAAGGCTGGATACACGGCACAACAAGGCAAGGCTGGTGTGCCGTCCGCCGGACAATAAAAAACTATAAAACTGAAACGTGCTGTCCTTTATCCGGGCGAACTGCAAATCCCTATAAGCTGTCCTATAGATATTGAACGACTGAGTCTGGATAATTTCAAAAAAGGATGTTTATTCATACAAGGTTGTAAACCTGGCACAGATCTTAAAGTTGCAGAAAATGAAACAAATTTCCATAGGTTTTAGTTGCAGAATTATCCCTGGTTCCAGAAGGCAAAGGTGATTATAAAACCACTATACCCTAATCACGCTGTCTATATTAGAAGGAGAAACTCTTTCCTTCCCTATCTTTACAGCAAAGATTAGTTCTAGAAGCGACAGAATAACCCTGCTCCTCTAACTAGATTTCCTATTCCAGATCAATATAATTCAATACTTATCTAATTTGGATAGGCTTAGATTGGCCTGGTTTTGAGGATGATTTGTCCCAGTTAGCTTTGCACAGCTCCAGCACGTTGGAAGACTATAGCCAGAATGAAACTCTAAAATGGAGACTAGACCCTGGTAAAAAGGGCGGTCCTAAGATGTTGCCCTCTTTGACCAATCACTGCAAAGAAAACTGCAGCCAGCTCTTGCAGATTCCAAGCCACTTTTCCTAGGCTTTTGCAGCCAGAGGCTCAAACAAAATGTAAAGGAGGGAAAACAAACAAACGACCAATAGGTAAGGCAAACCATCGTCCTGGGGGACGGAACAGCTGGAATCATGGCAAGACAAGACAAGGAACATGGCTAGGCAAGGCACGGCAAGGCTGGAAGGTAGTGAACTCAAACGCGGTCCACACTTGGCTGGAAGTGAAGTTATCCCTTCAACTGACACGTTGACTCCGCGCTGGCTAGCCAGCGCACAGAACTTTTAAAGAACTTCGAATCTTCCCTCAGAACAGGTGTCTCAAATGCTCTTTTCCCAAGGGAAAAGAGCTAGAATAACATCTTGACCAGATGCAATCCTCCCTTAGAATTCTCAGGGGAAAATAGGTTAATCAGCAGATTCCCTTGCTGCTAATCTCGCGCTTCGTCTCCTGCCAGCTTTCTCCTGTCTGTTAGTTTCCACAAACATCCTTCTATCAAAGGGAGGGGAACTGGGAAGAGAAAACTCCATTTCAAGGGCCTTTTTAATGAGAGTTGAACTAGAATTGTCAATAGGGAACATCTGGAACAGGGCAGAGTCTTGCTGAATTGGCACAAAACCTGTTTCCTCATCACTGTTGTCTACAATGGAGTCAGGTTCACGGCCCAAGGGTCCATGGGACATCACACCTACTAGGCAGCTATCTGCTGGATATGCTTTAGCTGGAGATCTTGCACTGAACTGGGAGTTGAACTTAACGGCCCATGGAGCCCCTTCCAACTCAAGCCCAGGTGATTACAATAATTAGTAAATAAAACACATCCAAATAAAATACTGTTCCCTGTAGAACATGGTAAAATAACAATAACGTCAAAAGTAACACAAATAGTTTAAAAACCTGACCAAGCTCATAAAAGTGAACTGGGCCAAAAAGTGCATGGAGTGAGAATTGTAAACTAGATAATGGAGTAGGTAACCAAAGTGCTACAATTGGTAAGGGACTTGGAATGGGGTTGTATGCTGTCCCAGCAGGAAGTTGGGTGGCAGATGCTTCCCCCAATGGGATGGGTAAGGGGGAGACTGGGAGATGTGGGACGTGGGGCAATGGGTTCCCTGTGACAGGCAGTGCTGGTTTCGCCATGATCCATGGCAATTCCATAGGCAAATATGATCAGGCCCAGCATGTACAATGGCTTGAGTTTGTGTATCTGGGTTCTAGTGAGAGCAGGAAAAGCTGCCACTTTCCTCTACACCTTGACTCCTCTTACGTTCTCAGCTCAAAAAAGCTAATTCTATGGAAGAACCAGCCTCTTGTAGAATATCAGATGAAAGTGAGCATTGTTCAAAGTAGAATGCGCTGGTGTTTCCATATAAGTTTAGCATATGCTCTTCAAGCACGTCTGCAGTATCAGGGACAGCTGCAGCAGCTCGAACTAGAAAACAAATAAAGATAAGTTTCGATCAAAATAAAATAAAATATCTGGCACACTATATCATATTCATTTGGCACAGAAAGAGCCCTGTTGGTGGAACCAAATGTTTACTCTTTAAAAACAAAATTATATGTAAAAACAACTATTGTATCCTTGGATAACAAGAAAGCAAGAAGATGAAGAGAGGGAGGAGATCACCTGTGGTCTTTAAATTAGTAATTTTGTTGGACTCCATGACACTTTCTCCATTCTGCTTGTGAGTAAGCCAAGTTCCCAAACGTCACCATTCACAAAACATCCTGTTTGGTACCAACTGTGGGGGAGTATCTTGAGGTCCCTTGTATAATTTTAAGAACTATATTTTGGTCCTCAATGTTTCTGAATATTTCTGCTTTGTTTCTGAGGGGAAGAACTAGTATGTTCTGTCTTGAATAATATATCGGCGTTTTTGATGTCACGCGGGAAGAACCACAGTGATGCCGAAGAAGGAAGTCTGTACCGTAACCACATTACAACCATGCCAAAAACCTGTTCATCACCCTGAGAAGCAAATATGAGGATTGGTTGGTGTGTGACTATTCTCCTCTTGCAAGCAGGCAGGTGTTTGGCTCCAAATTCTTTCATATGCTTTGTTGCTGTTTTTGTTGCTGCTGTTGCTGTTATTGCATGCCTTCAAATCTTTCCTGACTTATAGTGATCCTAAGGCAAACTTATTGGCAAGATTTGTTCAGAGCGGGGTTGCCCTTGTCCGAGTATGATGATGGAAGATGCCTGTGTGTGAGTTTTTTTTAATGTGTGGAGGTTGGTGCACAGTCTATCAACACACAGTCTTCAAAGAGTGAGGGTCCCAACCAGTGGCATGGTTAACATGACGATGGTGGCTTCTCAATCTGTTAAAGCCTTCTTCTGCCTTCACAGCGATTGCAACATGTGCCATGTTGTCTTCCACCTGATCCGCCTAATCTGAAAACCTGAAGACCACACAAGACCTTCTGACAGAGCTTGCCCTTGACAATGGTTGGATCTAGACTGCCATATAATTCAGTTTCTGAATCCAGCTGATCTGCCTTGAACTAGATTATATGAGTCTACTCTACCATATAATCCAGTTCAAAAAAGATAATCTGGATTCAGAAAGTGGATTATATGACTCTATGGATGGGGATTTCTCAGAGTCTTAGTCTGTATGACTCACTCAAGTTCATCCATAGTGCAAACTTGAACCCGCGTCTCCCAGTGTCCTATTCCAATGCTCAAACTACCCTACTATGCTGGCTCTTTCATATGCTTTACATGTTGTTTTGGGCTATAAATCCTGTATCTCTTATCGGAGCATAAACTCATTGGGATTTTGTTGTGGTTAGCATGTACTACATTGTCTGTTAAAATTCAGATCCAAGTCACAGATCTTGATTAATTTTCTTTCCTTTTCAGAATGCACAAATTTGAAGATCACTCAATCCCCGCTGAGTCTTGTGCTGCAAAAAGGCAAAACCGCTGAGCTGAAATGCAATCAAACGTATGGGCATGATGTTATGTTTTGGTACAGGCAGGACAGAGGACAGGAGTTACAGCTCCTCTTTCATTTCTATTATGAAAGCATGCAAGATACTGGCAAAAAGCCCGACCGCTTCACTCCCGAGAAGACCCAGAAGGAGATTTGCAACCTGAAAATTAATCCTGTGGAGCCAGGGGATTCGGCTGTGTATTTCTGTGCAAGCAGCTTAGACACAGCACTTCAAAGTAACCTTGTCTTCCTACAAAAACCTCTTTGTGTTAGCATTATTCCTGTGCAGACAAAGTGAACATTCTGAATGAGAGACAAAATGGATTTCTTGCTAATATGGACGGTATATGATATTATTATTATTAATAATAATAAAACTTTATTTATACCCCGCCACCATCTCCCCGTGGTGACTCGGGGCGGCTTACATGGGGCAGAGGCCCAAACAACATAGGACAAAACATAGGCAACATAATACAAATCACACTATAAAAAGATAAAACAGTAATACAATATATCAGTGAAAACAAAAATACAGGATAAAAAATTGCATTTAAAACACATAAATGGTATTATGAGTAGAAAAAGGTTCCCAGCCGTATCTAGTGCAGGCTGGGTCAAAGAAATCAGGAAAATTCTGCAAGAAAACTTTCCAGGACATGGAAGAAAACATACTTGCTTGTTAATGCTTAGTAAGTAACCTTAAATCTAAGGCCTCTTCTACACTGCCATACAAAATACAAATTATCTGCTTTGAACTGGATTATATGGCAATGCAGACTCATATAATCTAACAAAGATAATGTGGATTGTCTGCTTTGATAATCTGGATTATATGGCAGTATAGAAGGGGCCTTAATCCTAAACCTAGGGATCATTTGAAAACTGGAAATACCATCTGAGGTCCCTTCTACACTGCTGTATGTTCCAGATTATCAAAGTCCACATTTGCTTTGAACTGGATTATATGCGTCTACACTGCCATATAATCCAGTTCAAAGCAAATAATCTGGGGGCCCTTCCATGCAGCCTTATATCTCAGAATATAAAGGCAGAAAATCCCACAATATCTGCTTTGAACTGGGTGCCAGATAATGTGGAACTTTATGCCTTGATATTCTTGGATATAGGGCTGTGTGGAAGGGCCCTGGATTTTATATGGCAGTGTAGATGGGGACATAAAATTCCATCCTTATTTATTATTATTTATTTACTACATTTATATCCCGTCCTTCTCACCTCGAAGGGGACTCACTAGCACAGCACAACACTAGCACTATATACCAGCATATTGCACCACACCACTATACTGTAATATTGCCAGTAATATTACATGTAAGAAATAATATATAATTAATATTATTATATTGTATTATTATTAGTATTATATTGCATTATATTATAATATTATTATCAATATTACATGTATATACAATATATTAATTATTATTTATTATTGTAAATTATATTGTATATTATATAAAATTATATATATATATATATATATATATATATATATATATATACACACACACACACACACACACACACACACACACACACATATAAAACTATATTATTAGCATAGCATGTTACTGGGGGGGGGGGGCAGCTTCCCCTCTTTGCCCCTTAAATCTAAGGCCTCTTCTACACTGCCATACAAAATACAAATTATCTGCTTTGAACTGGATTATATGGCCATGTAGACTCATATAATCTAAAAAAGATATTGTGGATTGTCTGCTTTGATAATCTGGATTATATGGCAGTGTAGAAGGGGCCTTAATCCTAAACCTAGGGATCATTTGAAAATCATCCTTCTCCACTCTTATCAAGTTCAAGTAGGTTCATTTTTTATTGGAAATAACTTGTCCTTGTTCATTATCTACATAATGATAAAATGCTCAAGGTCATGCCATGTTCCTGAGAACTGAAAATTTGGCAAAGCCCTGAGATTTGGCAAGACAAGCCCTGTATGAAATTAAGTGGGGCACAATGCATCCTTGATAAGCAAATTCCTTTGACCATTACTTGAATAACACTACTTTCTCTTGATTCCCAACTATTGGGAAGCAGCCGATGGAACTGCAAAGGCTGGATCGACATTGCCATAAAATACAGATTATCAAATCAGTTAATACAGATTATCAGATTATCTGATTTGAACTGGATTCTATGAGCGTACACTGCCATATAATCAATTCGAAAGCAGGTAATCTGGATTTTACCTGGCAGTGTAGAAGGGGCACTAGTCTGTTCCAGAAGAACCTAAAAGAAGCATCAGTCCTATATCCTCTATGTCAGTGGTTCTCAACTTCCCTAATGCTGTGACCCTTTAATACAGTTCCTCATGTTGTGTTGATCCCCAACCATAAAATTATTTTCGTTGCTGCTTTATAACTGTAATTTAGCTTCTATTATTAATTGTAATGAAAATATCTCATATGCAGGATGTATTTTCATTGTTACAAAACTGAACATAAATTAGGCATGGGCAATTTCCCCGGAATCGTCATTAATCGGAATAAAATCGTATCTATTTTGGGTTCCGAACAGGGTTCCGAGGTGGTTTGGCAATTTGGAATTAACCTTCCAATTCAAAGTGTTGGAGCCCATTTATTTAATGGCCTCGGAAAACCTTTGGATATATGAGAAAGAGTTTTTAATTCAACCAAACTTTGTTGCAGAGAAGAGCAGCCTAGCCTGGGCTTGCCTCCTTGCCCAACAATCAGTGCTGAGTCTTGGCAGAAAGGGAAGAGCGTTTTCATCCGGGCTTAATAACAACCCCATAGAAAGAAACCAAGTCCTGAGCGTTTTCCCTCCTGGCTGAGGCTAGCAAGGGGCGCAATAACAGCCCCATAGAAAGCAACCAAGTCCTGATGGTTTTCCCTCCTGGCTGGGGCTAGCAAGGGGCTTAATAACAGCCCCATAAAAAGCAACCAAACCTTGGCATTTTCCTCCTGGCTGGTGAACTTGGTTGCCCCATAGAAAGCAACCAAATCCTGAGTGTTTCCCCTCCTGGCTAGCAGCGGGCCCATTTTGAAACAGCATCATGTAGTGTAGTGGTTTGAGAGTTGGATTATGATTGTGACTTGATTCCCCACTCAGTCATGGAAACCCATGGGGCAAGTCACACACTCTCAGCCCCAGAAAACCCAATGAAACAGGAAATAACACTTTCAAACCAGGAACAGATTTTTGTTATTCTTAAAAATGTTTTTAATAAAAACTTTGAAAATTCACCAAATATCTGAGGTTAAGTCAAACATTCTTAGATTTGGTGAGCTAACAGTGGTAAATGTGTTCTACCACTGTAGCACGTTTCATTAGGATAGCTCAAAAAATGAGGGAGGGAAAAGCCCTTCAAGTTTCCCCATTGACAACAATGTCTTCCTTCATGCGCATGTGCATCCACCATTAACAAGGTTCATATGAAGATTCAGAAGTTTTGGAAAGTTTTGAACATTTTACCTTCAAAATTCGGAAATGACTTTAGAAATGAAGCGCCAGCGCCCCCTACTTTCGAAGAGAGTTTAGAACCATTTTTTTTCCTGGATCGCAAATGCCTATAAAGCATAGTAACATAGAGTGGCCTTGGAGAAGTAAAGTGTGTGTGTGTGTATATGTGTGTGTATGTGTGTGTGTGTGTGTGTGTTTTGGGAATGGGTCAAGAAGCAAGCCTGGACCTGGCAACCCCTGTGAAAGGATCATTTGACCCCCAAAGGGGTTGCGACCCACAGGTTGAGAACCGCTTCTCTATGTCTATGCATTAGTATTGTTATGGATTCGTGAAGGTGCGGAAAGAGAAAAACAGAAATATACGACCAGGTGAACTCAACCAGTTTATTTTCTAGCCAGAAAATAGGTGACAGTCCCATTCTCATAGGCAAAAACCAAACTGTCACACCCAAGATCAAGTGGGGGAGGGGGCTTTTTATAGTCTTTTCCCAAGTTAAATTTCCATTTACTCAAAAGCATGAGATTAACAAGAAATCAGATGTTCCTATTCTATTGCCTCAGGCTGGCTCATGTGCAGTACATGTTTACATACCTTTAAGCAATCATTGCTTAAAGGTATGTAAACATATACTGCACATGAGCAGTTTTCTGAATCAGCACTCCAAATAACCAAATCAAATCTAAAGTTGACAAAAAACTGATTCATAACCCTTTTGGTACTAATGTTGGCAAGTGGTCACTGGTCAAAGTGGTTCTGGTCAAAAAAAGGTTGGGAACCACTGGTCTATACAGTAAATCATTTGGAACCATCATGACTAGAGCTTTCTGGTTGGAAGGATTCAGGCTGGATCTAAACTGCCATATACAATCCAGATTATCTGCTTCTAATTGGATTATAAAGCCATGTAGACTCATATAATCCAGTTCAAACCAGATAATGTGTTTGGTCTGCTTTGATAATATGGATTATATATGACAGTGCAGATCCAGCTTTGGAACCCTCCTCCCATGTAAATCAGCTTTAGAACAGATCTAAGGAACAGATCTACATTGCCATATAATCCAGTATCTGATCCCAGATTATCTGCTTTGAGCTGTATTATATGTCAGTGTAGGCTCATATAATCCAGTTCAAAGAGGATAATCTGGTATCAAATACTGGATGATATAGCAATGTAGATCCAATCTTAGCGTTCTTCCACACAGCCATATAATCCGGAATATCAAGGCAGAAAATCCCACAATATCTGCTTTGAACTGGGTTATCTGAGTCCGCACTGTCATATATATCAGTTCGAAGTAGCAAATGTGGGACTTATTCAAAGGTGTGTGAGGGTCTTTAGAAAGTGGACACTTGTTAGGTTTCTAATGGAAAGTGGGTTCAAGGGAGGACTCAACGTACTATCAGAATTGCTTGCAACCATTGTGTTTTTTCTTTCCATTCTGAGAAACATTCCCGTTTGGATTCAAGGTACCTGCAGGCTTGTTATCACCTTATGTACTTATAAACTTTTATTTTAAGAAAGCTTATGCAAGATCCTGGGAAGTGAGAAGCTGGTGGGACCTTGGGCTGAGGAGATAACATCCAGAGTTTGGTATAAATTTGAAGGGATTTCCCTAGCAAGTCCTATTCACGGTTGCAAAGTTATCAAAGTTATCATGAAACTCCTCTTGGTCTTGGCTTTTCTGGGTGCAGCAGGTAAGAATTGTTTAAAAAAACGCATTTGGTCTCATGTATTATGTGGCAGTGAGGTGGAATACAGTGGAGAGTTCTGACATGGCAGGAGTAATGATTTTAGACTATAGATAAGGACAATTATATTTGTATAATACTTATTTGTATTGAAAACATCTTGCAGCAGATCCATTCTTCACTCCAAGCCATGTTTCTTAGAATATCCTGGACTATGTATAGATAGCACACCCCAATTGGACCCTAAACACCAGAGGTAAAAAACCAGAATAGAAGGGCAAAAAATACATGGGAGGAATAAATTCTTCCTGGATCTGCTAGCTCTTTTACTGACTTTGCTTGATAGTAAGGTGAGATCTAGTCTAGCCTCTCCAGGAAGGGAGTTATAGGCCCCATCTAGACTGCCATATAATCAAGTTTCTGATCCCAAATTATCTACTTTGAAAAGGAGCCACGGTGGTGCAATGGGTTAAACCCTTGTGCCAGCTGGTCTGCTGACCTAAAGGATGGGTTGCTGGCCTGAAAGTTGTCAGTTTGAATCCACGAGACAGGGTGAGCTTTCGTCTGTCAATTCCAGCTTGTGGGTGCATGAGAGAAGCCTCCAAGCAGGATGGTAACACATCCGGCCGTCCCCTGGGCAACGTCTCTGTAGACAGCCAATTCTCTCACACCAGAAGTGACTTGCCGTATGTTCTCAAGTCGCTTCTGACATGATAAAAAATCTAATTTGAACCGGATTATCTGGGAGTTTAGCCTGATATAATCCAGTTCAAAGCAGATAATATGGATTCAGAAACTGGATTATATGGCAGTGTCTGAAAGGGATCAGAAGGCAGTAGAAGCATTGCAGCTAGAGAAGTGTGTGCTCCCTGAAGTAGTACAGGTTACAAATGCTTACTCATTCGAAATTAGGTTTCAATATGTAAAACTACAAAAAAGATGATTTTTTTTTTCAAATTCTCGTATGAATTCTTGTGAACTGCACCTCCCTTACAATAGATCAGTACACAATCACTCCTGGGCTTTGTTCTGATATTTCACAGATTTAGAAAAATAATCCAAAGCATTTAAAATTTTTATAAGAAAATAAAAATACTTTGGGTTCATGTGATTTTTTCCTCTTAAAAAGCTGTCTGATTAATACAGAAATAGAAATAAGTCAATATCCTGACTATCTGCAGTCTGAAAAATGTGAGGCCATGGGACAACTCCCTTCAGCTCCCTAACTGGCATGTGGGCATTAAGGTTGTTTCATGTTGTGAATGGAGCCCCCGATGGCACAATGGGTTAAACCACTCCCCAGATTGCTGACCAAAAGGCTGATAGTTCGAATCTGGGGAGTGGGTTGAGCTCCTGTCTGTCAGCTCCAGTTTCCCATGCGGAGACATGAGAGAAGCCTCCCACAGGATGGTAAAGCATCTGAGCATCCCCTGAGCAACATCCTTGCAGATGGCCAATTCTCTCACACCAGAAATGATTTGCAGTTTCTCAAGTCATGCCTGACACAGAAAAAAAAGTGAATTAGACTTTTGCAGCACCCTAGAAATTTTACTACCTTTATTCTTTGTGTTCCTTTTTATCAGTTGCTGCCCCTTTGGATGATGACGACGACAAGATTGTTGGTGGGTACACTTGCCAGAGAAACTCTGTTCCCTATCAGGTGTCACTGAATGCTGGATACCATTTCTGTGGTGGTTCCCTCATCCAGGACAGATGGGTGCTTTCAGCTGCTCATTGCTACAAATCGTAAGTGAATGCCAGCTGTTGTTGCTCTTCCTACATTTGCAAAGTTACCAGGAGATGGGATGATGGAAGATCTCACAATGTCATCATATGAAGAACACTGACCTAGAATGGATCGCACATACACTATTATTATTGCTTTTATAATTATTTTTCAACCTCTTCACATGGGCCGCCGGAATTGCCACACATCATGGTGAATCTGGTGACTGCCATCTGGGGATGTGGCGAACCCATTGTCCCATGCCCCGCATCACTCAGCTTAACTTTAAGCCAATCCCACGGGGGTAAGCATCCCCACGTTTCTTCTGGGACAACATGGGAAGCCTCCCGTGTTGCCACAGTGGCAGTATATACCATTTCCATGTTAGTTGACCCACAGAACCCTGCTGGTAGTTCCTTTGTGTTGTGAGATGGGAGCCGGCGGGCTCCATGGGTCAACTAGGGCTAAAACAGTGTATGCCGATGAAATAAGCCTCATCTGATGAGGTCAGTAATGTTTCTGAAAATGAGAAGATAGAAAAATAAGAGTTTCGCAAAAGAATAGAGAGAGGAAGGGATAAAGTATGGGGAAAAGCCAAGAGGAAAATGAAATACAGTAGAGTCTCACTTATCCAACATAAATGGGCCGGCAGAATGTTGGATAAGCAAATATGTTGGATAATAAGGAGGGATTAAGGAAAAGCCTATTAAACATCAAATTAGGTTATGATTTTACAAATTAAGGACCAAAACATCATGTTATACAACAAATTTGACAGAAAAAGTAGTTCAATACGCAGTAATGCTATGTAGTAATTATTGTATTTACGAATTTAGCACCAAAATATCACGATGTGTTGAAAACATTGACTACAAAAATGCGTTGGATAATCCAGAAAGTTGGATAAGCAAATGTTGGATAAGTGAGACTCTACTGTACGTGGTATTTTTTTTTTAATGGGTCTCATGATGAGGCCTAAGTAGAAAAGTAGAAGGCTTTTGCTATAAAACATATACAAAATAATAATAATAATAATAATAATAATAATAATAATAATAATAATAATCTTTATTTATACCCCACCACCATCTCCCCAACGGGGACTCGGGGCGGCCTACATGGGGCCACGCCCAGAACAATACAATATAACAAAATATAATAGAACAACAAATCATAGCACATTAAACAACACAATAAAAGAAAATATACACAAAATAATTCCATTTATCTCATCAAGCTGCTAACATGAAGCTTGATTAGATCTAGGCGCCTTCCACACAGCTGTATAAAATCCCACATGATCTGCTTTGAACAGGGTTATATGGCAGTGTGAACTCAGATATCCCAGTTCAAAGCTGATATTGTGGATTATCTGCCTTGATATTCTGGGTCATATGGCTATGTGGAAGACCCCAAGTTACAAAATCCAGTATGAACAGTTACAAAGTTAATATTTTAGATGCCCCCCCCCCCCCCCGCTACATAGGATATTGGTTCATCTCATTGATTTGTTTATCCAGAGATTGAACAGTGCCTAGTAATATGTTCAGTACAATATATGATGGTTAATTTTGCAGCCGCATCCAAGTAAGGCTTGGTGAGCACAACATTATGGAGCTGGAAGGGGGGGAGCAGTTTGTCGACTCTGAAAAAGTCATTCGCCATCCCCAATACAACTCTTGGCTCCTGGATAACGACATTATGCTGATCAAGCTGAAAGACCGTGCTGAACTGTCCACACGCATTGCACCCATTGCTTTGGGAAAAGGATGTGCAGCTACTGGGACTAGCTGTTTGATATCTGGATGGGGCAACACACTCAGTGATGGGGGTGAGTATGAAGAGGAGTTGGCCAACTAGACTTTCCTGCCCAAGCATGTCATTTGAGAAAGTTATAATTCAGGTGTTTTGTATCTTCTTTGCTATGGCCATAGTATTCATGATTGAGAAGTCAATTTCATTTGCCATGATCTTAATGGCAAGACATGTTTTTTTTATTTCTAGAAAGAGAAATGCTGTTCCTCAAGTCTGGGGGGCCTTCTAATCTGAGAACCTGCCTCTTAATATGTAGAGAAAGTAATTACTGAGTAGTAATGGGTCACTTTCTCCTTTCAGTAAACTACCCTGACCTTCTGCAGTGCCTGGATGTTCCAATCCTATCTGATGAAGATTGCAGAAATGCTTACCCAGGACAAATCACTGATAATATGATCTGTATTGGATCCTTAGCGGGTGGCCAAGACTCCTGCCAGGTAAGATGAAATGCCTTTGAATTGCTTGAAAATAATTTACTATCCAAAGTTCTCAAATTAATTTGAAAACAGATACCACTTTTTAGGAAACACTGGGTCGCAGACTCTTATTTATATCTTACATGCATCATGGAAACATGCATCATGGAAACATGAGAAAAATGCAAAATGTATAATTATTGTTTAAAATCTGAGTGAAGTTTGGTGGTTAGTAAAGGGAGGATTTGCTGGTGAGAATGAGCCCAGACTTGCTAGAAAGGTTAAGAACAATACAAGGGGCTCTTTTTGCTATCTCCATAGCAAAAGGAAAAACAAGGAAATGTAGGAAGGCTACACATAGGTCGTGGCGAAACCATAGTCCCCTCTATTCTGCTTTTGTCAGACTTCACCTGGAATAACACTGTGTCCAGTTCTGGGCACCACAATTTAAGAAGGATATTGATAAGCTGGAATGTGTCCAGAGAAGGGTGACTAAAAATGATAAAAAGTTTAGCATCAGGCTTTTTGAGGAACAGGTGAAGGTGCTTGGAATGTGTAGTCTGGAAAAAAGAAGGCTGAGAGGGAAAATAATAGCTATGTTTAAACATTTGAAAGGATGTCACATTCAAGAGGGAGCAAGTTTGTTTTCTGCTGAGAGTAGGACATGGAGGGATGGATTCAAATTGCAGAAAAAGATATTCCACCTAAAGAGCTGTTCAATAGTAAAATATGCTGCCTTGGAGGCTTTAAAGCAGAGGATCAATTGTTGAGACTACTTTGATTGTATTTTCCTGCATGGCAGAGGGTTGGACTGGATGGCCCTTGTGGTTTTGTCCAACTCTATGGTTAGGAGCCCCCAGTGGCGCAGTGGATTAAACCCTTGTGCCAGCAGAACTGAGAACTTGAAGTTTGGGTTGCTGCTCTGAAGGTTGCTGGTTCAAATCCAACCCAGGGAGAGTGCGGATGAGCTCCCTCTATCAGCTCCAGCTCCATGTGGGGACATGAGAGAAGCCTCCCACAAGGATGGTAAGAACATCAAAAACATCCGGGCGTCCCCTGAGAAATGTCCTTATAGACGACCAATTCTCTCACACTAGTTGCAGTTTCTCAAGTCGCTCCTGACACACACACACACACACACACAAACCCTCTATGGTTCTATGATTCTTTGGTGGTGATTTATTTATTCATTTCGTGTCAAAAGCATTGCACAAATAGATAAATTTAAAACTGATAAAATAAAGGGATCACAAGCTGCTAAATGGTTTTAGACCAAAAACGGGCAACAGAAACTGCATTGTCTGTAGCTTTAAACAGTTCTTCCTCTGTGCATGAAGCAGGGCATTGTGGGCAAGCATATTTATTTATTTATTTATTTATTTACGGTATTTATATTCCGCCCTTCTCACCCCGAAGGAGACTCAGGGCGGATTACAATGAACACATATATGGCAAACATTCAATGCCAACAGACAAACAACATATATAGACAGACACAGAGGCATTTAACATTTTTTTCCCAGCTTCACGATTCCGGCCACAGGGGGAGCTGTTGCTTCACTGTCCACTAGTGGCTGTACTTCCTCATTCCTTTCCTCGTGTTTTGCTGGCAGTTTTATGATGTTGTAAATTAGTTAAATTAGCCTCCCGCATAAAGCGTACCTAAATTTCCCTACTTGACAGATGCAACTGTCTTTCGGGGCTGCATAGGTCAACAGCAAGCTGGGCTATTTAATGGTCGGGGGCTTAACCCGACATGGGCTTCGAGCTCATGACCTCCCGGTCAGTAGTGATTTATTGCAGCTGGTTACTAGCCAGCTGCGCCACAACCCGGCCCGATACAGATGCTGAGTTGTTTGTTCTGCTTCACAGTTGGACAAGGTGGAGGATTCTTCTAGGTAGTGCTATTTAGCCAGGTTGTCTTTTAATCTGCCAACTTCACTTCTGAGTCTGTTCAAGGACTTCTAAGTTGCCCATTCTTGGTTTGCCCCTGGAGGAAGACCCTCGTGGGAGGCCATCCAGTTGGAATTGCTTGATTTTGCTGCCCACAGGGATATTCTTGCTGTTACTACAGGAACATTTAGAGGAGTGGTGGTTCTCATGAAACTTTTTCTTGATTTAAGTCTACTGGGAGGAAGCTGATAGCCATACAGTGGGTGGCTTTCACGGTGTTCTGGCTTATTTCTCTTGCAATTGGGAGCAACATCCCATTGCACACCCACGGGGACAATGCCAGCTAGCTTATAGAGTCTATCAACAGGTGTAGGTTTAAGACATCCTTTGATTATTCTATATGTCTCATTCAGTGCTATATTCACCTGCTTTGCATGTGCAGATTTATGCCAGGGTGGTGACTAACTCAGCAAGGTCTTTTGAAAATCCATGATTACTTTGTAATGTATCACAGCAGTTATCTGTCCTGTCTCACATTAAGGCCTGTTCATACATGTTGATAGGGATCCAGTTTCCAAAAGAAATAAAGATTTACTGAGAGAGCAGGATCACTGCAGCAGGCTCTGTCCTTGAATGGCATGCATTCTGTAGTCTGTAAGAATAGAGCATTTCTACCTATGAACTTCCCCCAAAATGGCAAACTTTGCAAAAGATAAGTTCTCCAGTGAGATGGATCAGCTTCCATGTGGACCCCTCTTCTAATTCCAACCCCCTTTTTTATCTTGCAGGGAGATTCTGGTGGCCCAGTGGCATGCAACGGAGTGCTCCAGGGCATTGTTTCATGGGGAATAGGGTGTGCTTTGCCTGGTTACCCCGGTGTCTACACCAGGGTCTGCAACTATATCGACTGGATCAACGAAACCATGAATGCCAATTAAAACAACAGTTTCACCTCTTGTTTCAACATACTGGTGTACTTTGCTTCTTGAGAAATTGATCTTGATAAAGAAAATAAAGGAATTAGATAGATACAGATTACCAAAATAGCCTACTTGTCTTTGTCTTTTTCTTTTGAACAGTAGTCTGATTTGATCAGTGGTTCCCAAACTTTTTTTGTCACTTTGATTTTTTTGTTGTTAGCAGGGACCACAAAGTTCAAGAATAATAAACAGTGTTAATCTAAAAATAAACTTCAATAAAAAAATTAACATATTTGTTAAACTTAATAGTAATATAAATTAAGAGTAATATTATAATATAAAAAGATCATTTTAATAGAAAATTAAATTCGTTTGTATCAATGTGATTTTTGAGCTTGCATCTTCTTTACAAGTTGGGTAATCCTGGGGCTAATATTATTGCTCAAAGCTAAATGCCGCGACCTTTTAATACTGTTCCTCATGTTGTGGTGACCCCCACAACATTTTCATTGGTATTTCATAATCGTAATTTAGCTACTTTTATTAATCGTAATGTAAATATCTGATATGCAGGATGTATTTTCGTTGTTACAAACTGAACATAGGAAATAGATAGATACAGATTACCAAAATACCCCACTTGTCTTTGTCTTTTTCTTTTAAACAGTAGTCTGATAAGATCAGTGGTTCCCAAATGTTTTTTTACCACTTTGATTTTTTTGGTTGTTAGCAGGGTTCCCAAGGTTCAATAATAATAATAAACGGTGTTAATCTAATAATAAACTTTAATCAAATCTTTTAACATATTCGTTAAACTTAAATTAAGAGTACTGTTATAATATAAAAATAACATTTTTAATAGAAAATTAAATTTGGCTTACATCAATGTGATTTTTGAGCTTGCATCTTCTTCACAAGTTGGGTAATCCTGGGGCTAATATTATTGCTCAAAGCTACATGCATATCATCACTTACTTTCAATCAATTTCTTGACTTGTTTTTAATTACCAGCAAAGCAGAAAACCCTTGTTCACATAAATAAGTTGTGGAGAAGAGCATAAGATAGTGCAAGGCAATTCCTTGATTTTTAGTATAAAAATTGCTATTTTACGCCAAAACTTCTCAAGAGAATCAGATTCAAATGCGTCCTTGCAGTTTCTATCATTTTGAAATTCAATGAGCTCTTCTGGATTTCTTCTGTAACCTCTCCAATTTCAATCATCATTAAATAAAACAAAATTAATATGAATATTGACAACTCATGGTCAGCAAAACTAATGGAACCATTGAATCACTAAACAGCAAAACAGAATCACTGACACAACCCAGCAAGACAAAATAATGCATGCGATTGACTGATGGTGGGTGGTGTGAGTACATGACACGTGGTGTCAATTGCTTGTTCTCCCAAGGCCTCCTGTGCTCTCCCAACGTCCTACTCACCAGCGCCACCCATGTAACAACGAATTCATTAAAATGCATAAAGGTTTCAAAATTTAAATGTTTCACGGACCATATTTTAGTTCTTTTGGACTACTTGTGGTCCACGGACCACTGGTTGGGAACCACTGGATTAGATGGACTGAACAACACAACTACTCCAGAGACTTAGGACTTCATCACATGGAAGTTTTCCCCTGTTTTCTCTCCATTTTAACACACTGGCAAAACGGAGTTCCATGGAGGCCATCCCATGACACACGGCCACTCATGGGAATCCATCTTGCCAGCATGCTAAAATGGAGAGAAGATTCAATTTGATTCAAGAAAGCGGAGGGAGCGGGAAGAAGACAGGGAAAGGACATGGGATGGTTGTCCATCCCTGAGACAATCCTTGCTGGGAGAAAACTGGTAAGACGGGTCTCCACTCTTCCCAATGCTTTCTCTCACTTCCCTACCACCCGTCTGAAGAAGTCCTAAGACTCCATAATTTCTTCTTTCTCTTTCCAATTGTATCCTACTTTATTAGAATGTGCATTGCTCAAACTCAGTTTTCTGGAAATATTATGGAAAATATTCTGGCTATATCCAAGAAAAAAAAATCCCAAAGAACAATATTGCTGCATTGCAAAGCAAAATCATATCCCATAATTCTGTATTCAATGTCAGCAATGGGGAAACCTGGGGCAAGGCTTCTGATTCTGAATGCTTTTGTTTTGTGCTCCAATTAAATTCTGCTGGTAGTTGGAGAAGTCATGCGTCAATCACCATGAGTTGTCAATTGCAGAAGCAGGTAGCTTATTCTTTTTATCTATGGTTCTATGAAAGATGTTTCCTTCTGCATTTATTTATTTATTTATTTCAATATTTATATCCTGCCCTTCTCACCCAATAGGGGACTCAGGGCGGCTTACAATAAACACATATATAAATTGTACAATACATTGTAAATAAATTATAAAGTTATTAAATTACATCAGACATTCATAAAAACACTTATAAAATACAGATGCATTTGAGATCTCATGGAGATCTCAAGATTTCTCCAACAATGCTCTGATGAAGTAGGCCTAAATACCTTAAAGGCACCAGATCCCATCTGATCTTGGAAGCTAAACAAGGTCAGCCTTGTTAGTACTATACTTGGATTTTTTTTCTTGTCAGGAGCGACATGAGAAACTGCAAGTCACTTCTGGTGTGAGAGAATTGGCCATCTGCAAGGACATTACCCAGAGGATGCTCAGATGTTTTACCCTCCTGTGGGAGGCTTCTCTCATGTCCCCTCACGGGAAGCTGGAGCTGACAGATGGGAGCTCACCCCACTCTCCAAATTCAAACTACCAATCTTTCAGTCAGCAATCCTGCCGACACAAGGGTTTAACCTATTGCGCCACTGGGAGCTCTGACTTGGATGGTGAACTACCAACAAATGCCAGGTGTTGTTAGTTATATTTCAAAGGAAGGAACTTGCAAAACCACCTGTGAGTATTCCTTAGTTAAGAAAGCACCATAAAATTTTAAGGGACCACCATAAGTTGACAGGTGACAAAAGTCACACCCACTCACACCCCTATGAAATACCTCCCCCCTTTCTGTCTGTAAATTTTGTGAAGATTTCAAACAACTGGATGAAACAAAAAATTGCTTCAGACTTCTTCAAGGTGCAGGTTTCCCTCTACTGGAAGTTTTAAGAAATGTTTTTTTTTCTTTTCTGAAGAGCAAACTACATTCCAAGGTGTTGGTGCATTTACATTGTAGAGTGAATGCAGTTTGACACCAATTTTACTGCCCTGACACAATGCTATGGAATCCTGGTAACTTAAATTTGATGAGAAACTGACAGTCTTTGGCAGAGAAGCCTAAAGACTTGTAAAACTACAACTCTCATGATTTCATAGCATTGATACAGGGCAGTTTAACTGCATTCATTCTACAGAGTAGGAACCCCTGGTGACAAAGTGGGTTAAACCCTTGTGCTGGCAGGACTGATGACTTGAAGGTTGGGTTGCTGACCTGAAGGTTGCTGTGTCGAATCCAACCCAGAGAGAGCGCAGATGAGCTCCCTCTATCAGCTCCGGCTTCATGTGGGACATGAGAGAAAGCCTCCTGCAAGGATGGTAAAAACATCAAAACATCTGGGCGTCCCCTGGGCAACGTCCTTGTAGACAGCCAATTCTCTCACACCAGAAACAACTTGCAGTTTCTCAAGTCACTCCTGACACATACAAACACAAATTCTACAGATGCATCCAAAGGCTGATCACAAAACCCTGACTCATTCATCACAAAACAGTGGAGAGCTATGCTTCAGTTTCTACGGAGCAGTTGACAGAGTTAATACAGTGCTCTTGTCTTGCTCTTGTCTTCCACACTTCAAGTAGACTGTCTCCTTTTTAAAATGTAAAACATGGCAAGTACATTCAAGCCCCTTCTACACACTTTAAAAAAGGAATTGATTTTTAAAATGATTGAGGGGAATGGAGAAAGGGATATTATTGACATGCCTGGCTTCAGGCTGTTAAGCCTTCATTGTGAATCTAGGGTGACCAAAGTGCGACCGGCACCTCAGAAGTCTTTCCCTGGTTCCAAATGCCCTAAAATGTGCTCTAAGGGTTATGGGGGGTATTTTCCCCATGAGACAGAAGACCTCCTGAGGGTCAATGTTCATGAGACAATGTTTTGGGCTGGGCTGTAGTACAGCTGGTAAATCACCAGCAGTAATAAGATCTACCAACAAAAAGGTGGCCAGTTAGAAGCCTGGTCAGGGTGAGTGTTCAACCATCAAGCCCAGCTCATTGTTTATCTAAGCAGTTCGAAAACAGCTTAGAGCTGTAAGTAGGGAAATTAGGTACCACAAATTGCGAGGGAGGTATTTTACGACACCAGAAATGGGTGCCCAAGAGGAAGGTGGAAAGAAGTCCCGATGGCTCTTCGTCATAGAGAATGGAGCAACAGCACCGCCGTGACTGAATCCGAGCTCAACCTCAACCTCCAAGGCACCAAAAAACTGGACTTCAAAACAACATATCTCCTTTTGTCTGCCTGTTTTGCTCTGTTTGTCCAAACAGCATTGAATGTTTGCTGTTTGTGTGTACTGTGATTCGCCCTGAATCCCCTTCAGGAGATAGGGCAGAATATAAACGAAGTGTTGTTGTTGTTGTTGTTGTTGTTGTTGTTGTTGTTGTTGTTATTTTGTCCCTACATTCCTGCAAGATGTCTACCAAGATCTCTGTCTAAGGTCTAACTGATTTACTGTGCTCCCTTTAAAAAAAAATCCTACCTTAAACAATGAACAGCGTTTAGAATTTTGTACAGTTCAAACATACAGGAAATATAAATAGACAACATTACATGTTGCCCTTAGCTATTCATTTATTCTTAACATGGAGCATTGCTTGTGTATCAAGCTTTGTGTTATTAGTTCTCCGAAGTTCCTACCAATTCCTGCCAATTCCCAGGCTCTACATATAAATACCCACCACAGGAAAATGGCTTTTGCTATGATAACATGACTTTCTTGTTCCATTGTGATGCTTATAGGAATGATAGGTGCCAATAAACCAAAGCCACCTTATTACTAGGAAGCAGTAGAATTACACAGTTCTGCAAAACTGAGGGTTATAAACACTTTTTAAAAATGTAAATGGTTTGATGAGCCCCTGGTGGCTCAACGGGTTAAACCACGGAGCTGCTGAACTTGCTGACCAAAAAGTCAGTGATTTGAATCCAGGGAGTGGGGTGAGCTCAGCTGTTAACCCCAGCTTCTGCCAACCTAGCAGTTCAAAAACATGCAAATGTGAGTAAAGTAGATCAATAGGTACTGCTCTGGTGGGAAGGTAACGGTGCTCCATGCAGTCATGCCGGCCACATGACCTTGGAGGTATTTATGGACAATGCCGACTCTTCGGCTTAGAAATGCAGATGAGCACCAACCCCCAGAGTCAAACATGATTAGACTTAATGTCACAGGAAAACCTTTACCTTTAAGTGGTTTGATAGAAATTTGATAATCTAAATCCACAAATGACCTCAGATTTACTCTTTCTTGTACAGTCTCAATTTGTTTTGACATTTTAGTGTTGCAAGATGTGACTGAATGCAATCAGAATACAATTTGCAAAACAACTTTGTGGGGCATGACATTTTTATTGTGTTCCTTGAATTTGGCACCTCAAAATATATTTTTTAAAAAACTACAATATTGAAAAATGTTTTTCATCATGACAGGAGGAAAAAGACAGTAATTCAGTGAGTGGGCAAGTCATGCAGGAGATTGAAAACTGGACTATGACATTCACTTATTCCTTCATAAACTATGAAGCTTAGGTTGTAACCTGACTTCCAATGCCAGATACTAGCCCCATTTATCTGAGCACAAAGCAAGCTTATTTTCCCAGCAGATGAATGTAGTTCAAGGAGGTGATCCTCAAACCATGAAGAGCTCTAAGGGCTGGTTAGAGAAGGGCGGGGATAGGAAATGTGAATTATCTGACATAATTTCCTTCTTGATCTCTATTAACCAGCTCATCTCCTTCTTCACTTGAATACTTCATACAGATCAAATGGCATATCATCTCCACCTGGTCCTTTTATGCTTCTTTATTTATCTGTGTAAGAGAGACAGGGAGGCAGGGATGGTGGGTGGGTTGCAAGAGATTGCATTTGATAGCGACATTGCTTCCCCTGATGTACACAAATAATTTGGATTTTAAACGGTTTGGAAAATGGTTGGAGAATCACAAAGATCCACAAAATCTGTTTACCAGAGACAAAGGCGAAATAAATATATACCACAGGCAGCCATCTTCAACCTCCCTATTTAGGAAACAGAATCAAAGAGAGCAAGCAATGTGTGTTCATAAGCAAAGAGAAGTTTGCTTTTCTTGCGTTTTGAGTAGCTACCATAATTTCTTCCAGACTATGGTGCTACCCAATATATTTTGCAACACCCCTCACTTTGTTTGTTCTTTACCCCTGTTAGTTCCTCGCAGCGGAGAAGGGCTGCTTTTTCAAGTGCCCAAGTGGGTGTCAAGAAAAATTGGAGAAGAAATTGCCATGCAATGCTTCCAGAATGACACAGATCACAGCTGGATGTATTGGTATCAGCAGAAGGCAACAGGACGACAAATGGAATTTATTGGTATGCTGGTCAGAGGGTCTCCGACACCAACCTTTGAAGACAAATTCAAAGACAAAGGATTTGTCATACAAAATTACCGAGAGAAAGACTGCATTCTGAAAATACACAATCTGACAGCTGAGGACTCTGCCATGTATTTTTGTGCATCTTCAGCACAGTGCCGCAAACCCCCAGGTGCTCCCCACAAAAACAGGGATTCATGACCTGCTGTATATAGGACAGGGAGGCTGAAGTCATGTCATTATTGTCTGATCTATTGATCATTAAATTATCCAATTAATGTCATTTATATAAAAAAGAAGCAGGAACTGGGGAGTATCTAATGCAATGGTTCTCAACCTGTGGGTCCCCAGATGTTTTGGCCTACGACTCAGAAAACCCAACCCATTTACTAGCTCAGTGGTTCTCAACCTGGGGTCCCCAGATGTTTTCGCCTACAACTTCCAGAATACCCAGTCAATTTACCAGCTGTTAGGATTTCTGGGAGTTGAAAGCCAAAAACATCTGGGGACCCCAGGTTGAGAACCACTGTATTAGCTGTTAGGGTTTCTGGGAGTTGAAGGCCAAAACATCTGGGGATCCACTGGTTGAGAACCACTGCTCTAATGGAATTGACAGAAGAAACGAAAGACATGTCTCCAGGTAATTAAAAAGTATGTGTGTGGCGGGGGGGGGGGGGGGAACCTAACCGATGTCAGCTTGTACATACGCTACACCTCCTTCACAGTCTATTTGAAATCCTAAAAGAACAACATGTAAATATATGATGGCATATTACACAAATCATACCTACATTGGTTCATTGCCTATGGTGTATATTTATTTAGAATCAAACACAAAATATGAAAACATGGATGTAGTCTTTACTGTATATAAGACAGGAAGGCGGAAGTCAAGTGTCATGGTTAAAGAGAAGTCACAACACCACGTGATTGCTTAAATGGATAGTGGGCATCTCCTACACAGGTGGACACAAACACAGCAGAAAGACTGACAAACATCTTAAGAACAGTGTATGGAAATCATAGAGTTGGAAAAGCCTTGTTGGCCATCCAGTCCAACCACATGTCAAGAAGCAGGAAAACCGCATTCAAAGCACCCCTAATAGATGACCATTCAACCTCTGCTTAAAAGCCTCCAAAGAAGGAAGTGGTAGGTATGTACCATGATAATATCACAGATTCTGGACAATCAGTATCTGCTCCGGCTGACTTTTCTCCTTTCCAGCTTTTGGAGCTATGCTGAAAGCTGACAAATATTTTCCCCTAAAGAAAAATAATAGGAAAAGAAAAAAATATGGGTTGGGAGAGAAATATAAGCAAGAAAGATCCCAAACAATCTCTGTTACTACTATAAAATACATCATGTCCATTCATTCTTTATTAATTGTACTACCAAGAGAAAAATGCACACATTAAGCCATGTTGGGGGGGGGGGGGGGGCAGAGTGTAGCATTGCAGATATTGTTGGACTTTAGTTCTCGTTCACCTCCAGCACGACATCTAATTGTGTGGAATATTGTGTGTGATATTGTGACTTAGGACCTTATCATATCATTTTAGTCGCCCTCCTCTGACAAGCTGGAAAGCGTCCAGAGGAGGGCGACTAAAATGATCAAAGGTCTGGAGAACAAGCCCTATGAGGAGAGGCTTAAAGAGCTGGGCATGTTTAGCCTGCAGAAGAGAAGGCTGAGAGGAGACATGATAGCCATGTACAAATACGTGAGGGGAAGTCATAGGCAGGAGGGAGCAAGCTTATTTTCTGCTGCCCTGCAGACTAGGACACGGAACAATGGCTTCAAACTACAGGAAAGGAGATTCCACCTGAACATCAGGAAGAACTTCCTCACTGTGAGGGCTGTTCGGCAGTGGAACTCTCTTCCCCAGACTGTGGTGGAGGCTCCTTCTTTGGAAGCTTTTAAGCAGAGGCTGGATGGCCATCTGTCGGGGGTGCTTTGAATGAGATTTCCTGCTTCTTAGCGGGGGGTTGGACTAGATGGCCCATGAGGTCTCTTCCAACTCTACTATTCTATGATTCTATGATTCTATATGTGTGCCCCTGAAATCGCCATGGATTGTGTTGAATCCGGTGGTGCCTGGCGTGAGACACCCATCTCTCCATGCCCCGCATCGCCCGACTTAAGCCTGGGCCCCATCCCATGAGGGGAAGTGTCTGTTTCTTAGCTCCCCCACACCCATTAATCCCAGTGCAACATGGGAAGCCCCTTCCCCTTTACCATAGGCCCCGCTGGAAGTAGCTGTGTGTTGTGGGATGGGAGCCGGTGGGTTCGGTGGCAAAAGGGAAGAGGAACCAGCATACGCTGCAGAATTCAGCCCCATCTGATGAGGTCACTTCAGTCTAACAACTTCTAAATTGTTCTCTCTGTGGGCTGGCAGCCAAAGGCTCACAGACCAGCACCAATCTATGGACCATCACTTTGAGTAGCAAAAAGTAATGGTCCACGAATTGGTGCTGGCCTGTGAGCCTTTGGCTGCCAGCCCACAGAGAGAAGGTGCTTTGTGATATGGCTAAGGGCTACATTTATTGATTGATTGACTTTGAGTAGCACACATAGAGTAAATTCATATGTAATTCTCAATAGTAATAATTGCTTGTGTAAGTGGCTTTGTGAGCAGCGCAGTGGGTCAAGAAGGAACTTTCCCACAGCTGTGGCTCCTCCCTTCATGATCTAGGTAAGCTGATTGGTTTGATGGGAGGAAATGCAATATCACCACAAATAAAAGAGATTTCTTGAGAGGCAATAGTTAGAACTTTTAATCATCTGGAAAGGCTATCAAAAGCAATAGAAAAATATATATTGAAGAACGAACATTTTCCTTCCGGATATATAGGCATCTCTAGCGGTTTGATATTTAACATTTTGTGTCATACATTTGAGAATTCAACATGTGTCACATATGTTTCCACTGTCACTCTTTCAGATAGGATAGTAGTGGTGGCAATTTATGCAATACGGTCCACTATTATAATCTTGGAGTTGAGTCAGGTTTGAACTGGGGATTTTTCAATTTATCATTTGCATTCTTAACTACTAGATAATATTATCTCATTACCTTTTAGAGGTGGGTGGGCAAAGTTTTGTTTGTTCTTGTGTATTTTGAAATGTCACTTTAGCTAATTAAATGCTCTTTTCTCTGAACCGGAAATCAGCTAAGCTTCTTTCCTCACCCTTAGAAGTCCTTTCTAAGATGGAGATACCAGTTTGAGCTAGTAATATGTAAGAGGAGGAGAAGAAGAGGAAATGTTGGTGGCTGTGGCTTCCTTAGCAGAGAAGCCACAATGGAGCTTCAGCACCTGCTTCCATATCTTTGATGGCTTCTGTCTGTTCTCCCACTCTTCCTGGACGTGGTGGAAACCTTAGTTTAGTTGTTGGTACATGTGGTGGAGCTCAGGATGGAGACTCGTTTCTGTAT
This sequence comes from Anolis carolinensis, assembly GCF_035594765.1. NCBI lineage: Eukaryota > Metazoa > Chordata > Lepidosauria > Squamata > Anolidae > Anolis > Anolis carolinensis. The sequence goes on along the minus strand of NC_085842.1, from coordinate 213,152,690 downwards.
GAGACTAAATCATTGTGGGGACAGGGGGCACAATGATACATTTCTCTGAGAGGGCTTTACAAAAACCCTCCCTTAACTAAATTAATGGGATCTTGCCAGGATTTTGCAACAGATGTCCAATTTTGGACATTTGTGTCCATCTATGTCCAATTCTGAGCCCCACAATTTAAGAGGGATGTTGGCAAGCTGGAAGGTGTCCAGAGAAAGGCGACAAAAATGATCAAGGGTCTGGAGAACAAGCCCTATGAGGAGCGGCTTAAAGAGCTGGGCATGTTTAGCCTGCAGAAGAGAAGGCTGAGAGGAGACATGATGAGGGCCATGTATCAAGATGTGAGGGGAAGTCATAGGGAAGAGAGAGCAAGCTTGTTTCTGCTGCCCTGGAGACAAGGACGCAAAACAACGACTTCAAATACAAGAAAGGAGTTTCCAACTGAACATTAGGAAAAACTTCCTCACTGCGAGAACTATTCAGCAGTGGAACTTCTTGCCCTGGAGTGTGGTGGAAGCTCATTCTTTGGAGACTTTTAAACAGAGACTGGATGGCCATCTGACGGGTTAGAGCTTTAACCTGCTACTTTTGCTTTACCATTCCTTTCAGAAACTTTCTTGACTATTTTTATGCTTTTTTTTCGTGTCAGGAGCAACCGGAGTTGCTTCTGGAGTGAGAGAATTGGCCGTCTGCAAGGACGTTGCCCAGGGGACGCCCGGATGTTTTGATGTTTTTACCATCCTTGTGGGAGGCTTCTCTCATGTCCCCGCATGGAGCTGGAGCTGATAGAGGGAGCTCATCCACACTCTCCCCAGGTGGGATTCGAACCTGGCAGCTTTCAGGTCAGCAACCCAACCTTCAAGTCACTTAGTCCACTACGCCATCTGGGGGCTCCTATTTTTATGCTATGAAGGACATTGGAGAGACTCTCCAAATGACCTGTTGAAATTTGACATACCATCTGGCCAAGACACCTTAAGCCGCCCCGAGCCCTAGGGGAGTGGCGGCATATAAGTTTGAAAAATAAATAAATAAGTAAATAAAACCATAGGGCCTCAGGTCCCACGCTACTTATGCAGTCACTGTGTCTCACATGTAACTACAGAGTATCTCCCTGCCAAAGATATGCAGAGTAGCTACATGGAATACTTTCATCCAGTATTACTGAAGAAATAGCAAAGCTTGACTGTTGCATCATTTGGAAGGACAATGCTGTCTTCTGTTCTCAGTTGATTTGCTCTACCTCGACTAGTAATCTAGTTAATTCCCCAATTGTTTGAGACACAGAGACCACGAAGAAGTACAGGTTGCTTACCTGTACTTTTTCGAGTGGTCATCTGTGCCCTCACACAAACCTACCCTCTATTTCTGGAGGTCTGCTCATGATGAACATCAGGACAGAGGGGAGAAGCTCTTGGTAACATTTATGCTGGTGCCCAAAGGGGTGAGATTCATGCCAAAAGCTATTCAGCGCCGGTGTAAGACCCATTTGTGAGAGGCACGGATGACCACTTGAAGAACCATTGGTAAACAAACTGACCACTCTTTTGAGAAAGCCACTTGATTAAATTCTGGTTGCCTGTACTTTTTAGATCTGCTATTCTTAAATCATTACTACAGTACTAAATCACTCCTTTTCATTCTCTAGTGCTTTCAAGTTACTCAAATATCTTCACTCTCAGGCACATGTAAGGTTATTTTCCAATACAACATATTCTTTGAATTAAAATAAAAACACTTCATGTAATTTCTATTCAGCTCAAAGAAAATATTAGATGGTGAGTAGTTGCTTAGATGATGTTTTTTACTGGGATAATTGTTTATTGCTTTGTTACTGTTATTTGTTTGTTTTATCGGGCCAGGCCCCATGTAAGCTGCCCCGAGTCCTTTCGGGGAGATGGGGCGGGGTATAAAAATAACGTTATTATTATTATTATTATTAGACTACATGCTGTTTGCATACAAATAAATACATATAATATAAAAATGGGTTGTTATATGTTTTCCGGGCTGTATGGCCATGTTCGAGAAGCATTCTCTCCTGACGTTTTGCCCACATCTATGGCAGACATCCTCAGAGATTGTGAGATAGATAGATAGATAGATAAAGATATAGATATATATCTCACAACCTCTGAGGATGCCTGCCATAGAAGTGGGCAAAACGTCAGGAGAGAATGCTTCTGGAACATGGCTGTACAGCCCGGAAAACACACAACAACCCTGTGATTCTGACCATGAAAGCCTTTGACAACACTATATAAAAGTGCAACAATAAACAACATAAAAGCACTTCCTAAAATAATTGCAATATTAGCGAAGAGCAGATGTGTAAAACAAATTTTGTCAAAGGGCTTTGTTTACAAATAAATTGAATAAGCAGATATGTAGAAACAACCAAATTTCATGATTCAGTCGATGGGTGTGATTCCAATTCATTAGACATATGATATAAAAAGGTATGTGATTTGTAGAGAATAGGGCCTAAGGCTGATAAAGAGAAAGGTGAATACCTTGGGTAGTACCGTGTTTCCCCGAAAATAAGACAGTATCTTATATTATTTTTTACTCCCAAAGATGCGCTAGGTCTTATTTTCAGGGGATGTCTTATTTTTCCATGAAGAAGAATTCACATTTATTGTTGAACAAAAAAATGAACATTTATTCTATACTGTACAGTAGTTGTCATCACAAACCAACATAACCAAACCAGACAAACTGTGACTTCTGTCAAGAATTTCTTGTTACCACCATGATTTCCATATACAACTGGTATGTACATTTACCAATCCTGCATGCTATGGCTTTTTTGTTTGGTGGGTGCCGGGCATGCTTCCAAACAAAAATTTTGCTAGGTCTTACTTTCAGGGGAGGCCTTATATTTAGCAATTCAGCAAAACCTCTACTAGGTCTTATTTTTTTGGGGATGTCTTATTTTAGGGGAAACAGGGTAGATTTTGTAGGTCAAGTAAATGGTTAGTTTTCAAAAGTTATTGTTGCCCATCTCCCTTCTCCTTCCTCTCATCCCCTTCCTACTGCCAGAGAGGAGAAGATGTGAGATTTTTTAAAACTTTCTGTACCAAAATAATGCAAATTTCCTTATATACCCTCCACCTTAATATTGGTAGGCACCATTAGCTGCATTACCTAAAGCAGCCTAATGTTTGGGCCAGGCTGGTGGTGCATGAAACAGATCACACACCACACTATCTGTCTGCTTCCTTTCATACATATCACTCTACTTTGTCCCCCACTTTCTCAGTACTATCGCTCAAGTGAATAGTAATCCCTCACCTCTCTGATGAAGTGGGGGCTTTCATCCGCAGAACTTTATGCCACTATAAATCTGCTTATCCTTAAAGCATCACAAGGGTCTTATCTGTTTTAGCTACTTTGGACTGGCATAGCCGACCCTCTGGAATGTGTGAAAGGTTTGCTAGATGTCTTCCCCAATAGACTTGTTATCTTGGGAAAACAGAGAGAAGTTCAGCCAAAATTATATGAGATCGAGAGTGCTAAGTCATGAGGTTTTGCAGTTAGGGAGAGAGAGAAATCATCTTGAAGTACCTACTGAAGTGACAGGCATCTCTGATTCACTCCATAGTTTTTCTGCACCCAAAGATAAGATATCCTATTATTTTCTAAAAACCTTGTTGATGTGCATGTTTTTTTTCTTCTTTGGAAAGAAATGCTGACCGATAAGCTCCTAAATCACTTTGACTTAACGCAGATAACTGCCTCCGGAAATTTATTATTGTAACTCTGTTTGGCACTGTGTCAAACACCCAACAGTACTTTGGCCGAGGAAGCAGGCTGACAGTTCTAGGTAAGTTCCCCTAAGAACATTTTGGTTTTGCTTGTACGGGGCACATTTTATTATGACTTTTTTCTATATTGAAACAAATGGGGTATGAGGATGATAAGTAATTGCCCAAAGCCTACAAGCATAACTTGTAAAAAGTCAATATGATTTTGCCTTCTCAAATAAATAAAACACAGAGTTTAATTTATAACATTCCAAGATCTGATCTGAGAATAAGCAGGAGGGCCTTTCTTAATTTAGAGCTAAAATCAAACATTTATAAGCCTGGACTATGAGCAAATTTAGACACAGAATTTATCATTTAATCCCAAAGGTAAAGACATTAAGTCTAGTCGTGTCAGATTCTGGAAGTTGGTGCTCGTTTCCATTTCTAAGCCAAAGAGCTGGCGTTGGCATGACTCCATGGAGTGCCGTTACCTTCCTGCCAGAGCGGTACCTATTGATCTACTCACATTTGCATGTTTTTGAACTGCTAGGTTGGCAAAAGCTTGGGCTAATAGCGGAGCTCACCCTGCTCCCCAGATTCGAATCATTGGGCTTTCGGTCAGCAAGTTCAGCAGTTCATTTCATCCTATAAGGTCAGAATATTTGTGCCAAACTTTCAGCTAGTTGCCAGCCAGGTCTTCCTTTCCTATATCTTTTTCTTTCTTTCTTGTTAATTATTGGGGATTGGCAGGAATATCAAGAAGAGCTGGATTTGGTCCACTAACTGCCAATTCCTGATTTTAATGTGGACACATGATAATGAAGGGAGAATCAGGAAACAGTAGGGCAGCACTGACTTGAGAAAATGCTGTTACTTTTTAGCTGCCTGTTCTGTCACTGTGTTCCTATTCTGAAGCTCACTTTGGAAAGGGTACTCGTCTCACAGTACTTGGTAAGAGAAATCTGTGGTTAATTTTCTAGGCAATATTGAAATTGGTTAATTTTGATGGAGATTTAGCAATGCTAATGAGTCTAGACTTACATATGCGATCGTTGTCCGAGTATGATGGCCTTTCAAGTGCAGCGTCTTGGCAGGGGATACGTAGGGAGCCCTGTTCTTGAACTGCATGTTCTTCCACAGTGAGGATATCAGTTTCCAGGTGGAAAGTAGTCCTGGTCAGGGTTGGCTTGATGCATCTTTCTCTTTACACGTTTCTCCCTTTCTCCCTCTATTTGTGCCTCTTCAAATTCCATAGCATTGCTGGTCACAGCTGACCTCCAGTTAGAGCACTCAGGGGCCAGGGCTTCCCAGTTCTTGGTGTATATGCCACCTTTTTAAGGTTAGCTTTATGCCCATCTTTAAATCTCTTTTCCTTTCCACCAACATTCCATTTTCCGTTCTTGAATTGGGAGTATAGTCACTGCTTTGGGAGACAGTGATTGGACATTCAGACAACTTGGCCAGTCCAGTGGAGCTGATGGCATAGGAACATTGCTTCAATGCTGGTGGTCTTTGCTTCTTCCAGCACGCTGACAGTTGTCCGCCTGTCTTCCCAAGAGATTTTCAGGATCTAAAATATAAGTAGAACTGATAACAGAAATTAATTTTGGCTCTGCAAGTCACCACTAGCCTTTCTCACTTGCTAATTATACATTATCAAAACTTTTTTGGGCTCTGTATGTTTTGCTTGAGAAGAAACCACAAAATCTACTAGGGATTTCGCTTTAGATGAAATTTAGTGACAACTGATTGGTGTTGTGGAATGTGTTGTGAAAGCCTTCGCCGCATCCCCAGAAATATATAGCTAGTTAAATGCTGCTGCGTGTCTTTAAAACTCCACAGATGCTTTTTCTGAGGAGAACATTTTAATATGTCACTAGCAAGTTAAATGAACCACTTTGGTTGTAGCAGACCAGCAAAGAATACAAAGAAACATCTCTGGGCCAATAAGTGATTCAATACATGTACCAATATGATTCCTAGCATACAGATCCAGACGAACCCAGTTAATTCTTTGATTTCTATCACATTTATTCTAGTGTTCCAAGCCATAGCCATGGGAGTTTGCATAAGCAGAAAAGGTACAAAGGAATTCTATAGCAACCTTGAAGCTAATTGAGAGGAATGGGTTTGTAACATAAGCCTTTCATAGGTTCAGTGTATTTTGTTACCGGAGCCCTCAGTGGTGCAATGGGTTAAATGCTTATGCAGGCAGGACTGCTGACCTGAGGGTTGGATTGCTGACCTGAAGGTTGTTGGTTCAACTCCAACCCGGGGAGAGTGCAGATGAGCATTCTTTATCAGCTCCATGCAGAGACATGAGAAAAGCCTCCCACAAGGATGGTAAAACATCAAAAGTATTTGGGCGTTCCCTGGGCAAAGTCCTTGCAGACAGCCAGTTCTCTCACACCAAAAGTGACTTGCCGTTTCTTAAGTCGCTCCTGACACACACACAAAAATCAGATGCATCACACTATATTTACAGTGGTGAAATCATCAGCTACTGAAGGTCTCATCCAGAGTCGGCGGTGACCTCAGTTCTCAGAGATGCTACTTCACATTGAGTTTGGTCCTGAATATGTGTTTTGACTTCACTGGCAAACACAGCATGCGATGTGATAACAAATGTGTTTCAGATGAGATGAAATGTTGTAAAAATTCGACCCCCCAGTGTTAGATCTGCAAAGGTCCTTTCATACTTCATCACTGGATGTTACAGTCAAGATAGAGAGACATGTGTGAACCATCCACCCCTAAGATTTTATGCAGTAGCAGATTGCATGCTTAGAGAGCTTGTAGATGGAAGAACTTCAGCTCATATCTTTGCTTGCCGCCTCAAGGAATTAAAGCAAAGAGAGATAAACGTTGGCAGGAAACAGATGCATTAAAATGAAGTGCACATCGTAACTAAGCTTGTGTGGCAGATCAGGAGGAAACCAATATCTCTGCCTTCCAACAGCAAACCCAGATCCTTTTCATGTCTTATCAGACCAGAATAAGTTATGGAGTAGCAGAGAAGAGGGGTGTCTTTGATGGAGTGGCTTTCTCACTGTAATCAGCAGAGAAGGAAACTATGCCCTTATTTGTAGAGGGCCCAAGGGAGGTTTATTTCATGAACCAGCTGGCTGTGCAAACACTGGACAGATCTACTTTGCAGGAGGGACCAAGCTGACTGTTTTAGGTAAGAAAACATATCTTTCTAGGGAACCTTTGCTAGGAAAACAGGTAAATTGCACACCCCTTTGTGTCCATGTTTTTATATTAACGTGGGTTAATATAACCCCGAATGGCTGAAACAGACAAACTTTTTGATTTTTAACAAGCAGAGAGTTTGATTCAAAAATCCAGAATAATCCCTGTCAAAGAAGACATTTTAATCAGGAAATCTTTCATATTGACATCTAAAATGTAGCCAACAATAATCTACTGCCCATTTGCTAAGGCTGAGAGAAAGAAAGAGAACACAAAGATAAAGGTAAAGATTTTCCCCTGACATTACGTCTAGTCATGTCTCACTCTAGGGGTTGGTACTAGTCTCTATTTCTAAGCCGAAGAGCTGGCGTTGTCCGTAGGCACCTCCAAGGTCATGTGGCTGGCATGACTGCATGGAGTCCCGTCATCTTCCCGCCGGAGTGGTACCTATTGATCTACTCACATTTGCATGTTTTCAAACTGCTAGGTTGGCAGAAGCTGGGGCTAACAGTGGGAGCTCACTCCACTCCCTGGATTCGAATCCTGACCTTTCCGTCAGCAAGTTCAGCAGCTCAGCAGTTTAACCTGCTGTGCCACTGGAAGCAAGAGAACATGTGAAATATTGAAAACACACACATACACAAACACTGAAGCAGCAATTGTTTATGGGTGGGTTTCAGATGATCGATAAGATAAAATCACACAGGAAAGAGCTAACTATGATCCAATGTGCTGCATTTCCCCCAGAAGCTCTCATCATCTGTGTCAACCATGCAATTGTGGATATAATTAATGAGCAGCAAATTCTATGATTTAGAGGGGGAAAAGGAATCTGATGCACATTCATCCTCTCCTAGTTCCTACGCTGCATGATTTTTACTTTACTTACTTAGACGATCCCTCGTTGTCCAAGTATGATGGCCTACCAAGTGCTGTGTCCTGGCGGTGGATACGTAGGTGACTGTGTAGCCCTATTCTTGACCCACATGTTCTTCCACAGTAAGGACATTGGTTTCCAAGTGGAAAACGGTCCTGGTCAGGGTTGGCTTGATGTGCCATCCTTTTGGCACATTTCTCCCATTTCTGCCTCTTTAAATTCCACATCACTGCTGGTCACAGCTGACCTCTAGCTAGAGCACTCAAGGGCCAGGGTTTCCCAGTTTTCAGTGTCTAAGCCATAGTTTTTAAGGTTAGTTTTAAGCCCATCTTTAACATGACATTTTTAACTGTCTGTCCTAGAACAGTTGTCCCCAACCTAGCAACCCACAAGTGTGTTAAATTCTAGCATTCTAGACTATTGTCTACGCTGTTTGGGACTCATGGTAATTAAAACATCTGGAGAATGCCATGTTGCAGAAAGCTGCCACAGGACAATTGGGGACCTGTTTGAGGAAAATGTTTTGGATCTAGACTGGCAGTGCTATTTTGGTTTAACTCCTGATACAAATATCACAGGGTGACTTTTGAGCTGGACCATTTCTCAGTTCAGTCTTCCTTCCTATGACTATTCCAGAGAAGGAATCATGTGTGTCTTCCTGAGCAACTAGGAAGAAAGGTGCAGGTGAAAAAATAATAAATGTTCATTATAGTGAGAGGCAATGTATCCAGTGAGAATTTTAGATGTAAGGGTTTCCTTCTTGAATCAAAAGAAAGTCCATCCACTCCAGCATTCTTATTCATTCCCCAACAACAGATAACTAAGGGAGGGTGACAGCAAAGGGAACAGGTTCCTAGTAGCATCCAGAGGTGATGTTAGCTCTCTCTTGCAGTCTGTGAGGAAATGCATATTCCCTTTGCTAACACGGTTTCACACTGTGCTACAACTCTCCACTGAGCTTTGGACAAGGAACTCGACTAGCTGTTTTAGGTAAGCAGAAAGAGCTGGCTAAAAGGTTGAGAGGGAAATAATTTCTCCTAAACATTTGAGCCTTCCCATGCCTAGAGAACCAGGACTGAAATCACCAGTCAGTCCTAAAGATTACTTCAATGACCACTTCTTTTATCACAGCCTACCATGCAGGGTTGTGATGCAGATCAAATGGAAATACCTTGTTACATACTCTCTTTGAGCTCTTCATAGATAAGGAAAGAGAATAATAGTAATGTTTCAGGCAAGCATCTGATAAAGTGACCTTCCATTCAGAAAAATGTTTATGCCATATAACATTTGTGTGTCTTTAAGGTGCCATAAACAGGTGGCAAAGTGTGTTAAAGCACTGAGCTGCTGAACTTGCAGACCGAAAGGTCACAGGTTCAAATCCCGGGAGCGGAGTGAGCGCCTGCTGGTAGCTCCAGCTTCTGCCAACCTTGCAGTTCGAAAACATGCAAATGTGAGTAGATCAATAGGTACCGCTCCTGCTGGAAGGTAACGGCACTCCATGCAGTCATGCCAGCCACATGACCTTGGAGGTGTCTATGGACAACGCTGACTCTTCGGCTTAGAAATGGAGATGAGCACCAACCCCCCATAGTCAGACATGACTGGACTTAACGTCAGGGGGAAACCTTTACCTAAACAGACTAACATGCAGTATGGGGACAGATGGTGATTTTTTTTTTCAAAATAAATGCCTCATTTATTTCTTTCCAATGCTATGCGCAAGGTTTTTTAAATGGTTTAATGTTTTAAATCTGCTTTAGATTACTGATGTGTTTGAGATGTTTATAATTTATTTAAATTGTGCCTTATTCTTTTATATTATTCTAATTTGTTAGTATTGATTTTGCCAATAAGCCATCCCAAGATCTTTTAATACAAGGCAGCACGGAAATGGGGCCAAGGTGGTGCAATGGGTTAAACCCTTGTGCCGGCTGAACTGCTGACCTGAAGGTCGGCGGTTCGAACCTGCGAGATGGAGTGAGCTCCCATCTGTCAGCCCCAGCTTCTCATGCGGGGACATGAGAGAAGCCTCCCACAGGATGGTAACACATCTGGGCATCCCCTGGGGAATGTTTTTGTAGACAGCTGATTCTGAGTCCCATTCAGGAGATAGGGCGGTATATAAATAGTATTATTATTATTATTATTATTATTATTATTATTATTATTATTATTATTCTCTCATACCAGAAGTGACTTGCAGTATTTTCTCAATTTGCTTCTGACATGATAAAAAAGCACGGAAATAATTTAATAGATAAATAAACAATGATGATGATGATAATGATGGCGATGATGATCCGTTATGACTACAAAAGGCATTTTGTGTACGCTGGAAAGAAAGAAAGAAAGGAAAGAAAGGAAGGAAAGGAAGGAAAAGAAGAAAGAAAGATGCTAAAAGGAAAGGACCAGAACTCTTCTGGTATAGTCATAAAACTTTTTCTAGATCAGGTTAACTTACAAGGGCATAATGCTGTGTACCGCTGATAAGCTTCATTTTGGACAAGGAACACGGCTTACAGTACTAGGTAAGACATACTGGATTTATGACTTCTGAGCATGTTATTTCACCTATTTAAGTAAAATTGAGTTTGAGGGATCCACTGGGTTAGCAGGAGTTTTATAGGCTGAAGATGATGTTCAGAAATACTTATACTGATTAAAGTGGGAAAGGATGGGGGTGAGGAAAGAACCATCGTATTAATACGGTCTGAAAGATTTTCCTAGATCAGGATCACTTACAGGGCAGAGACACTGTGTAATGCGAATAGACTATTCTTTGGACAAGGAACGCGGCTTACTATACTAGGTAAGATGTATGGGAACTTTGGCCCCATGAAAAATTCATTTATGTAACATATTTATACAGCACATATAGCATTCCATTACTGCAGTTGTTGTTGTTGTTGTTGTTGTTGTTGTTGTTGTTGTTGTTGTTGTTGTTGTTGTGGGCCTTCAAGTCATTTCCGACTTATAACTATCCTTCTAGGGCTAAGAGTGGGTGTGTGACTTGCCCAAGATCGCCTAGTGGGGTTCAATGACTGAGCATGGAATTCATACCTGATCTCTAAAGTTTGAATCCAACACTCATGTCACTACACCATTCTGGTTAAATCAACAACAGTTCTGCATATATTACTAATCATCTGAGTACTGCAAATTGGGAATCCAAGTTTCAGAGATGGGATAGATGAGGACAACTTATTTGTAATAGAAGACTTTCAAAACAGATAGCTTGTATGGCGAAGTGTACAAGACTTTGTACAGCATGTTTTCTTACAAAGAAGACACACTGTGCTTTCCAATGAGAGACTGTATTTTGGTCAAGGAACATGGCTGACTGTCTTAGGTAAGACTGGTGGAAACTGTGATTAAATGTATTCTGGCTGTATGGAACATTTATAAGACATTTCAAGGGATGTGTTTTCCATATGGGATTAGGTAAAGGTAAAGGTTTTCCCATGTCATTAAGTCTAGTCGTGTCCAACTCTGGGGGTTGGTGCTCATCTCCATTTCTAAGCCGAAGAGTTGGTCATGAGGCCGGCATGACTGCATAGAGCGCTGCTACCTCCCCACCAGAGCAGTACCTATTCATCTACTCACATTCGCATGTTTTCGAACTGCTTGGTTGGCAGAAGCTGGGGCTGACAGGGGGAGCTCACCCCAATCCCCGGATTCGAACAGCTGACTTTTCGGTCAGCAAGTTAAGCAGCTCAGTGGTTTAATCCGCTGCACCATCGGGGGCTCCCCATATGAGATTACACCTATCTTATATCAATAATAATTTTGTAAGGTAGAACTTTAGTGTAGAGATAGAGTGATGTAGTGGTCTGTGAGTTGTATCAAGACTTTGGAGACCAAGGTTCAAACCCCCACTTTGCCATGACAACCCATGGGTAATCCATGGCTAACCCGAGACAAGACATACTCTTGCAACATTGGAGAAAGGCAAAGGCAAACTCTCCCTCTGCCAAGGATCCCTGGTTTTCAACTGTGTTATATGAAATAAGGGGTGTTTGGGGTCCTTACTAGGGCTGGTTTCCCTATAGGGATGTTAGGCTGTGTTCTCTAAATCCTCCGAGCTTTGGAGGAGGGACACGACTGACTGTACTGGGTAAGAAAATGATAAACTCTGCAAAAACGAAGTCATTGAATGGGGTGGGTTCCTCAAGAGAGAAAAGGGAAAACAAAAAGATGGATAGATGAAATGTATTACCCTAGTTTCAGTCTTCCAAATTAACATTTCCTAGCCTTAGGCTGAAATGATACTGCCTTAACTGCTCACTGACCTATGGGGATCCGTAGAAGTACTGCTGAATCCCATAGCTAAACCATTATTCTCTTTATACCCATTTTCTGCCTTGGGGTGGGGTTATTTATTTTAATACATTCTAATTTGATGTGATTCCTGATTACCAAAATCTCGTCCAAGTCAAACCCACAGTGAATATAATTGGGATACCTTCCAAACTGAGTTTAGATAGCAAAATTACAAATGTATTTGTCATTCAGATTAGGGGAAAGGGATTTTCGTACTGTCTTGTATCTCTGTGTTCTGGTTCATATCCGCTTCATTTTGGACTTGGAACCCGGCTCACTGTCAAAGGTAGGATCTTCACTGGAAAAGTGATTTTTACACTTTGTTTGGTGTATTTGTGTTTGCGAGAGGCAAATTCATGGGTTGGATGAAATAATTATACTTTATTACTCATTTTCATGAACCCTGGAAACAAGTTGGATTTCTGAGGGCCCTTCCACACAGCCATATAACCTAGAATATCAAGGCAGAAGATCCCACAATATCTGCTTTGAACTGGGTTATCTGAGTCCACACTGCCGTATATTCCAGTTCAAAGCATATAATATGGGATTTTATTCAGCTGTGTGGAAAAGGCCTAAGTAATCATGTAGAATACTTTTTTTTAACGTCAGGAGTGACTTGAGAAACTGCAAGTCACTTCTGGTGTGAGAGAATTGGCTGTCTGCAAGGACGTTACCCAGGGAATGCCCGGATGTTTTTGATGTTTTACCATCCTTGTGGGAGCTTCTCTCATGTCCTTGCATGGAGCTGGAGCTGACCGAGGGAACTCACCCGCACTCTCCCCGGGTTGGATATGACAGGCAACCTTCAGGTCAGCAGTCCTGCCAGACAAGGGTTTAACCCATTGTGCCATCAGGGGCTCCTCATGTAGAGGACTAAGCTTGAGACGATGAGAACTTTAGAAAGTAGGTTGAAGAAAGATTTTGAGTTGTTTACATTTTGCAAATATCTGAAAGTCCTATTTGACCAGAAGCAAGGGTAGGAAAGGTATGTAACTGTACAGTTCCATGTATACATCTACTAAATCATTTTAGTATTTGTTAAAGGTACTGAAAAGTAATTAAAAGCTTTCTGGTTTTAGTCTTAATAATGTAGAGAGCGAGAAAATGGGGCCATCTGCACTGTAGAATGAATGCAGCTTGATGTCACAAATTTCCATGGCTTAATCCTATGGGATTCTAGAAGATGTAGTTTTACAAGAACTTTAGCCTTCTTTGCCAAAGTGTCACCCAACCACAACTCCCAGGATTCCATACCATTGAGCCATGGCAGTTAAAAGTGCTGTCAAACTGCATTTATTCTACAATTAACATACATCCTAAAACTAAATAGTGAAGCAATTAAAACAATGGGAGTGGAGTCTTGGTCTGTATTATTATTGCAAACAGTTTCTATGATGTTCTCTTTGCTATATCACCATTGTGGCCGAAGGACCCCCCCCCCCCCAGTGGCACAGTGGGTTAAACCCTTGTGCTGGCAGGACTGCTGACTTGAAGGTTGGGTTGCTGATCTGAAGGTTGCCAGTTCGAATCCAACCCAGGGAGAGCATGGATGAGTTCCCTCTATCAGCTCCAGCTTCTCATGCGGGGACATGAGAGAAGCCTCCCATAAGAATGGTAAAAACATCAAAACATCTGGGCATCCCCTGGACAACATTCTTGTAGACGGCCATTCTCTCACACAAGAAGCGACCTGCAGTTTCGTAAGTCACTCCTAACACGGAAAAAAAAATGTGGCCAAAAATGTGCGGCTTGCCCATCATTTCCCAGTGGAGTTTTCATGGCCAAGAAGGGATTTGAACGTTGGTCATTAGAGTCGTAATTTGACATCCAAACTACTACACCAACACTCTCTCTATCCATACATGCTAAGATGTTTTTTTTAAAAAAAAATGTTGCTTTTTTCTTCTTTTGAAGATAAAAGGATGGTTGGGAACTCAGACTTCTAACCATTACCTTAAGTGAAACATACAGTTGGCAGAAATCAGAACCAATACATGCCATGACAAGCTTTTGCAAGCAAAGCTGGAAAATGAATTCAGGTGGCTCCTTGGCTAAACAAAATCAATTGAAATCAAATTTGGCCTCAATGGAAAAAATGCAATAAACCCAGTGAGTAGAGAAGATAGAAACCATGTTGCTTTGTGATCACCCCATTCAATCATGTTCACAAATATATATTTTTGGGTAAAGAAGTTGGTTAGCAAGCATAAAATGCTATCTTCCTAAAGATGGTCAAATGCATTTCTGCTATTAGGACCAAGCAAGGTATGATGACTAAGCGAGTTGTTGGTTTTATATTTCATAAGATACACCATTGTCACATAAACCCATATGCAAGGGCAAGAAGGAGGCCAAGGTTGGCAGCTGCCCAAGTGACCCAGGCAAGGATTGGCAAATCTTTCCATTTCACTTGCTTTCATTTTCAGATTTTAATATATGTAGATGCAAAACTGAATAACTGAACTTATGCTAATGCTGGCTCTACACCACCCTATGTCCCAGGATCTGATCCCATATTATCTGATTTGAACTGGATTATATGAGTATACACTGCCAGATAATCTAGGATAATGTGTTGTCCAAGGCTTTCATGGCCAGAATCACTGAGTTGCTGTGAGTTTTCCAGACTGTATGACCATGATCCAGAAGCATTATCTCTTGACGTTTTGCCCACGTCTATGGCAGGCATCCTCATAGGCTGTGAGGTCTGTCGAAAACTAGGCAAGTGCGGTTTATATATCTGTGGAATGTCTAGGGTGGGAGAAAGAACAGCCAGGCTTTGAAGCTGCAAGGCCATTCAATGCTAATCAAGATGATCAATTGCAACAAGCAGAGAAGAGTTCTTTTTCTTACCCTGGACCTTCCACAGATATATAAACCCCAGAGTTTCACCACAATTCCAAAGAAGCCCTATATTTTGGGATAAGTGTGGACAGCAGGCCATCTCCAAAGCAAACCAGTCTGCTGTTCCCACAAGCTATTATCGTCATCCCCTTTTCTCTGCATTCAGCGGGGTACAGAAAAGGGGATGGAACAGGACTGTATATTCTCATAAGTAAGCTGCCAAGGTGATAAAAACAACAAGATGAGTCAGGGCAATGGTCCAGTTGGACTGAAATGGTTTCAGCCCAACTAGACCACCTGGACTCATCACTGCCACAGGTCAAAGGAGGAACATCTAACAGTTCTGCACAATTCAGGTGCTACTGGATTTTTGTGTAAATGTAGATGAATCCTATGTCAGTCAAACTACAAATCCCAGGATTCTGTAGGATGGCGCCATGACAAAGTGGTATCAAATTGCGATAATGGTGCAATGTAGATATATTGCATGAAAGATAAGAGTCAAGCACTGTTCCTAGGGGATGGACAAATCTATCAGTTTTTGTTTCTCCTCCAATCATTTTTTAAAAATCCACTTTTGTTCTATTTCAAACAAAAAGCAATTTGTACATTTTGGGAAATTCTATTTTAAGAACAGACTGAAAGTTAAATTCTTCCCATCCTTCACACTGATAACTGTAGGGAATCTCTACTCTAACCAGTGTTTGTATGTCAATGACTGGCAAGCCAACCTTGTCCAAACCAATTCCATCTTGAGGGTACCTGGTTTATAATCTCTGTTTTCTTATTTTTGTTTTGCTTTCTTATCCAGAAGAGGGACAAATTACCTCCCCTCCAAAAGTAACCATATTTGCCCCATCTGAAGAAGAAGTCAAAGAAAAGCAGAAGGCTACAATTGTGTGCTTGGCTACCAATTTCTTCCCCGATCATGTCAGTCTTACATGGTATCTGAATGATGAAGTGAGAACAGATGGAGTAAAGACAGAAACACCTCAGTATGACAAGACCAAGAAAGAATACTCCCTGATCAGTCGTATCAGGATCACCATCAAAGAGTGGCAGAATTCAAATAATAAATTCAGGTGTAATGTTGAGTTCTATGACGAGAATGGAAAGTCAGACTACATCGATGAAATATTTGGAAGAGGTAAATAAGAACAGGGCAGTTATCGGCAGGGGTATATAACATCAGAGCTCTCAGGCCCCTTCTACACCGCTATATAATCCAGATTACCACAACAGATAAAATCCACATTATCTGCTTTGAACTGGATTATATGAGTCTACACTGTCATATAATCCAATTTAAAGTAGATAATCTGGATTTTATATGGCAACATAGAAGGGGCCCTAGGGCCTTTCCAGACAGGCACTATATCCCAGAATCTGATCCCAGGTTTTCTGCTTTAAACTGGATTAGATTAGTCCGCATTGCCAGATAATCTGGAATAAACACAAAACCTGGGATCTGATCCTGGGATATGGGGCCTGTCTGGAAGGACCCTTAATGATGCAAGTAATTCAAGCTCACCTCTTGTTTCCACATCCCAGTCAATGGAAATCATGTTCTACAAAACTCCACCAGGTATTGCTTCCCTACAGTATTTTCAACCATGTTTTTTCAAAAGACAGTTTTTGTCAGATTTGAAATTGTTGTTTTGGATATATGGCTATATTCCACAAAATTTTGGCCATGTATGAATACACATATGGCATCTTTAATTTACATACAATGGCTGTGTACTTGAATTGTAACATGTATGTCTTTGTCAGGGGGAGTGGAGGTGATGTCATAGTATAAAAGTAATTCACATTGAAAAAATAGAACCGGAAACTTGGGCTACAATTTCCATGCTAATTATGGAAAATGTAGTCCAATAATAACTGGAAGACCTCAAGATACCTACCACTGCTCTAAGCCCTAGTTTTGGAGGCAGATGGCAATGATTCCTTCCCCTTTGCCTGAAGGCTGCAATCCGTCATGGCAAACCTTTCAGGGAAGGCATGGCACAAAAAGCAGTTTGAGTTTTGAGCATAATTTTAATTCATAGCATATAGCCATGCAATTGGGTTTGGCATTGCAATTCAAGGAGTAGTATGAGTGTATGTGAGTGAAAAATTCCCAGCAGTAACGGGTTAAGAAGATAGGAGACCTGGACCATTTGAGAGGGCTCCACAGACTACAGATCTCATTACACTTACCAATTTAAGCATCCTAGGACAGTTGTCAACCAGTTGAGGAATGGATGGGCACAAAGTCCATCACACAACATTCAACTTTTCACGGAGGCCCCACCCCAAACTGCCTAGAATAATTCCTTGTCAATACAGGAAGGCTCAGGTGTTGTATTAGCTCCAGTGGAGCCAGCACACATTTTCCCCACTTGGGCAACGCTTCCTGGTGTGATAGGAGAAGCGATGCTGTGCTAGAGCGGTGTGCAGGGTGACAGTCACCCTGCGTGCCTGCCGTTTCCCCAATCTTGCTGAGAAAACAGCACCTGGAGGACGACAACCTGTGATAAAGTCCTACATCTACTTCCTACGGCCAAGAATCACTCGGTCTTGTCCTATGGCTGGCAGTTCAAACTTCCCAGCTGGGCAACACTTCCCCCGTGTGATGAGGAAAGCAGTGCTGTGCTAGAGCGGTGTGTGGGGTGACAATCACCCTGTGTGCCTGTTGTTTCCCCAGTCTTGCTGAGAAAACAGCACCTATGGGGGGGGGGGACGTGTGATAAGGTCCTACATCTACCTCCTAGGGCCAGGGATCACTCAGTCTTGTCCGATGGCTGGCAGTTCAAACTCCCAGGAAGCTGAAAACCATCACTTAGGTCCATTTTTGCAAATTTTCTGCATTCCTAAAGAGTTGCTAGTAAGCAACTCTGACGGTTGATAAAATTAAAAATGTTTTTAATTAATTGCATCTCTTCAATAGAATCATAGAATATAGAGTAGGAAGAGATCCCAAAAGCCATCTAATCTAACTCCCTGCCATGATGGAAAAGCACATTTAAATTACCCTTGACAGATGGCCATCCAGCCTCTGTTTAACAGCCGCCAAAAAAGGAGCCTCCACCACCCTCCAAGGTAGAGAGTTCCACTATTGAACAGCTTTGATGGTCAGGAAGACCGTAATATTCAGGTTGAATTACAGTAGAGTCTCACTTATCCAACATAAATGGGCTGGCAGAACGTTGGATAAGAAAATATCTTGGATAATAAGGAGAGATTAAGAAAAAGCCTATGAAACATCAAAATAGGTTATGATTTTACAAATTAAGCACCAAAACATTATGTTATATAACAAATTTGACAGAAAAAGTAGTTCATTACACATTAATGCTATGTAGTAATTACTGTATTTATGAATTTAGCACCAAAATATCACGATATATTGAAAACATTGACTACAAAAATGCATTGGATAATCCAGAACGTTGGCTAAGTGAGTGTTGGATAAGTGAGACTCTACTGTACTTTCTGAACCCATTGCTCCGAATCCTAGTCTCCAGGGCAGCAGAAAACAAGCCTGTGCCCTCTTCTTTATGACAGCCTTTAAAATAGTCAAACATGGCAGTCATGTCTTTTCTCAACCTTCTCTTCTGAATATATGTAGACATCATTGATGATGAAGCCATTTCTTACTTCTAATCCATTTTGTCACTGAGTAATGTAGGCTATTGTGTTGAACTGCTTACATCAATATCATTTGTTTAAGAAATTCTGTTGTATTCTTCTTGTTCCAAAAATGGATAACAAATTGCCACTTCTCTACCGATTTCTGAAGTGGATTTAGCTCCCACAGATGTGTCAGAAAGATTGCAATCATTTTACTCATTGCAGCTCTTGTGATGCCAATGGTTGAGAAAAAGGTTTTTCAGGGTTTTGCAATGTGCACTTTATTGCCCTTAATATGCTTCTCACTAAATTATTATTTTGTTCATTTTAAACAATGCACCTGCTATCAATAAATATTTTACCTGGAGGGGGCATGATCCAATCTTCAGAAACATTATAGATACATTTGCAGTGCATGCTGAAAGTACTATAACTTTCCAATCCTCCTTTTTATTTTACTACCCTTTACATTGTGTGCGCACTTGTGAGTATTTGTGCCTTTGGGTCACTTATCAACCTTTGGTGACTCCATGAATTTTATAGGATTTTCTTAGGTAAGGAATACTCAGAGATGGTTTTGCCAGTTCCTTCCTCTGAAACAGAGCCTATGGCACCTATTATTTGTTGGTTGACTTCAATCCTGGCATTAACCAGGGCTGACCCTATTTAGCTTCCAAGATCTGATGGGATCTGGTACCTGTAATAACCTAATGTTTGTTTTCCTTTCCTTTCCTTTCACATTTTAGACTGTGATGGTGGCAGTGCTGCAGCAAAAGGTAAGCCAAAATCACCTTGTTCTTTTTCGCCTGTGGGGTACAGGTGCAGTTGACTTTAGTGATAGCAGTCTTGCTTTAGACAGGTATCTATAGGGTGGTCTCCTTATATAAACAGATTATCACAAATCTCCAGCAGCATAATAGTCCTCTGATCCCATCTACAGTGTGGAACCCCAGTGGTGCAGTGGGTTAAACCCTTGTGCCAGCAGGACTGATGACTTGAACGTTGGGTTGCTGACTTTAAGGTTGCCAGTTTGAATCCAACCCAGGAAGAGTGTGAATTAGCTCCCTCTGTCAGCTCCAGTTTCATGCAGGGACATGAGAGAAGCCTTCCACAAGGATGGTAAAAACATCAAAACAGCTGCGCTTCCCCTGGGCATCGTCCAGGAGTCTCAACCAATTCAACATAGTTTGTGGCAGCCACCAAAATAAAGTTTCTGAAGTGTAACAACTACTTTCAAAGTAAGTACTGCACAATTAAATAAGAATAACACTTTCAAAACAGAAACAGGGAATTTTCCAAAGTTTCTTACAAAATGCCATAGATAATCCTATTAAAATGATTGACTTGTGCCAAAAGTTACCATGCAGTTGCCTTGGAGAACCAAAAAATTCTCTAGGAATTTTTTAGGTTCTCCAATGCAAGTCTGTGATAATTTCTGGTGGAAGTATACCTTACATTTTCCTGAAGGACCTGGAAAATTATTTAAAAAGACATATTGTGTTAGATGCAGGTATGTGAAACCATAGGTACCACCCCTATGGATATAGGACATATTATGTTCCATTGAAATATATGGATGCCTTGGGTATGTGTCTCATAGCCCATACAGCCCAATTATTCTTTATGTTGGTAGCTTGATGCTCTGTGTCATTTTAATACCTAACCAGAAAGCCCATTTGTGCATTTCAAATGAGAAATCAACTGGAGCAAACTGTGGACAATTTTTCATGCCTCAAGCTTTATGTTAGACACCAAGGGGTTCTGTCTACATGTGTTTGTGCGTCTCCATTAAAAAAGAAACCCCATTGTTAAAGAGACATACACCCTGGAGAACTGTAGACACGACAAATGTGGATCTGTTTAATTAAAGCACCCTGTTGTGTTGATAGTCCTACTAACTAAACGAGGAATCCCGCATCCTGGGATCACTTAAGCATGATGAAAGGATGATAACAATCATATATTATCAACCAAAGACTGGATGAAGTTGGTTGATAAAAAACACCCCTCTTTGTGCACATGTATATTTATTCTAGGTGCAATAGCTTAAAAACTAAACAATAGGTAGAAATACAAAAATATTTATTTCATATGCCTATTTTCAGCTTTGATGAAATTATCCTTTTCACTTACTGACTCATGTAATAGCTAAAATGTTGATGGTAATAGAAACAGCAGAAGAAGAGGGAGGAAGCTATGCCTTTTCCCCTTCCTTACTGGGTCTCTGGAAAACAGAAGCCCTGCAGAAATCATTCCAGATGAATCACTGATAATGCTATGTAACATGATTTTTGTTCCTGAGTTTAAAATGTCATTTCCTAATTGGTTCTATCATAAAAACATATAAAAAGTTTATTAAACTGCCAAAACTTTGTTTTTGCGGGACATCCTGTCGCACATTTTGTTATAGTTTTTCAATGAATATCTCATTGAGTTTTAACCAATTCAACATAGTTTGTGACAGCCACGAAAACAAAGTTTCTGGATTATAACAACTACTTTCAAAGTACAGACCACACAATTAAACAGGAAATAACACATTCAAACCAGGAACAGATTTTTTTCAAATTTGGTTGCATAGTGTAATTGGATGTTATCAATCGTCAATAAAATCTCCCTATTGCAAAAAACAAGCTGACTTTTTAAAAAGAGAATTGCATTTTTGCAAGTTCAGTGCCAAGGGAGCTAGTACATGGTTTGTATTCTGCATTATTTTTCTTGGCAGTTTTTCCTCCACAGCAGAGCTTTCCAAACTGTGTGTTGGTATGTCATAGAAACAAAATGAGAAATCTCTGAGGCTGGATCTACACTGCCATATAATGCAGTTTCAGAATCCAGATTAACTGCATTGAAGTGGATATAACCCTGTTCAATACAGTTAACCTGGATTTTGAAATTTATTTATTTATTTATTTATTTATTTATTTATTTATTTATTTGCAGTATTTTTATTCCTCCCTTCAGATCACAGATCACAGAACACACATATATGGCAAACATTCAATGCCATTTATACATTGACAAGACAGACAATTGTACATAAATAGAGGTATATATCGGTTTTTCCCCCATCTTCAGTATCTTGAAGGCCTGTGTTCGCTTCCGGCCACTGGGCATGGGTGCGCTGTCACTCCATCTCTCTGAAACAGCACTATATGGCAGCATAGATGGGATTTGAGTCTATGTGAAATAAGCAATAAATCATATACTTAAAAAAATTGAAATCAAAGGTGTTAATGAGATATGTTATAACCCCATACATTTCATTATTACAATGTTTGTATGTGTCAGTCTCTCTTATAAGGGGCTGATTTAATCTCCACTTTGCTAGTAAAACTTAATGACTGTGTTGCAAAATGACGCATGTCTAAAAAGTGCGTCACCGACATGGAACGTTTGGAAAGCTCTGCTCTGCAGGGTATCAAATGCATATTTGAAAGAGCAAAGCTGTCTCAAAGCTTTGAAAGAAGGAATGCCAATGTGGCCCAATTTGGGTAGCAAAGAAATACACGCTCTCCATCAGCAGCCTCCCTGCAGTGAATGTAGTACTCTACCAATATATTTATACATGCTGCTATTCCACCATAGAAAAATACATACAGTAGAGTCTCACTTATCCAACATTCGCTTATCCAACGTTCTGGATTATCCAATGCATTTTTGTAGTCAATGTTTTCAATACATCATGATATTTTGGTGCTAAATTCATAAATACAGTGATTATTACATAGCATTACTGCATATTGAACTACTTTTTCTGTCAAATTTGTTGTATAACATGATGTTTTGGTGCTTAATTTGTAAAATCATAACCTAATTTGATGTTTAATAGGCTTCTCCTTAATCTCTCCTTATTATCCAACATATTCGCTTATCCAACGTTCTACCGGCCCGTTTATGTTGGCTAAGTGAGACTCTACTGTATTTGTGTAATGCAGTTTGGTGTTTAACCCTAGCTGATTATGAAAAATGCATAGATGACATGCATTAGTGTTACATGACAGATTGCAGTAATATAAAAAGAAAGAGGGCTGCTGTAACTTTTGCTGAAATTCCCCTTTCCACATAATTGTTCCAGATAAAGCAGCCTCATCGGATGGTGATTGGTGAATTCTCTCCAGGTTTAATCCATGTTTTGAAAAAGTTTTCCAAGGTGCTGAACTCTTTTTTCTGAATAGATGCAGTACTTTAATAGCACCTTCAAGTTGGCCAAATCCTGGACTGAATTCACCATTGCACTGACCCGCTGCTGAAAGAGCTCTGTTCTCTTTTTTTTATGTGAGTGATGCCCTTGTTGCTCCAATCCTGGCAGAAATCCTGCCAAAATGTTTATTGCCCTGTGGTTATCTGAATGCATTTCTGGCCTTTCATTTGCAGAGACATATCTCAAAAGAGCCAACCTTGGGAAGCTGGTCTACATCCTTCTCATTTTCAAGAGTACTTTGTATGGGGCATTTGTGATGGTGTTGAAGCTACGGAAAAAGGTACTGAGTAGTGTTGGATTTTAAAAAATATTCTGAGTCAATTGATGTCTTATGAAATTACATTGTATGTGTCATGTTGTCCTGAGCCTCCTATTTTTTAAAGAAGGGGTGGGCAATGCGTGGTTCTCCGGATGATGTCAGATTGTAACTCCCAGTATCATGACACATTAGCTATCATGACTCCAAAATGCACTCCTTCTTCTTCCCTTGAGAAAAGGAGGCCCAGTGACCAGACTGCTTCCCTGCAAATCTGCCACTTTCCCATACACCATCTCTACTGAGCATGGTGGGTGAACAGCGTCGCTGTCAGGCACACTTTCTGGATTGTCATAAGGTCACTTATATAGCAATATTTTACTGATGTTGTCCACAAAGTTGTAAATGAATGATAGACGTCTTCCATCCTGGCTCCATCTCAGTTTCCTGGACCAGATGTTGACTCTTCTTAATTAGTCCCTTGCACACAGCTGAATAAAATCTCACATTTTCTGCTTTGAATTGGAATATATGGCAGTGTGGACTCAGATAACCCATTTCAAAGCAGATATTGTGGGATTTTCTGCCTTGATATTCTGGGTTATATGGCTGTTTGGAAGGACCATAAGACAGCTGAAGAACCAATCTTTGGAAACCCTACTTGCTAAAATGTGCTCCATTTCCCAATGAATAAAGGCATAGAAGCCCCATCACATCTTTTGCATCTTGTTCCCTTAACTGAGGAGGCTTTCTTTGGGAAGATTGTTGTAATTGTTACTCTAGTTTTCAAATGAGGCATCTTTAGCCCTGAATTGACAGTCTATTGTGATTTCATTCTTGTTTTTTGACAGGTGGTGCCCTAGAAGACCTTTACAAGAGAACATCTTACTTGAATTTGGTGAATTCCAGAAAGGAAGAGAAAAATATACATTCTTGCCTTGTGGCATTTACAGCAGCATTTTGGCTCTCCCACTTTGAAATGAAAATAGCTTTTTTGAGTTAGTAATAATTTGTCATAATTGTCATATTGTAGCAAAACCACAGCACATTTTGTAGTTTTCTGGTGCTCTCCCTCCCCCCAATTTTAATTATCCTTTTTGGGCAGTAAGTATATTTGAATTTGCCATTTTATAGTACAATTCTATACATGCCTCATTAGAAACCAGTCTAGGTTCAGTGGGATTACTTTCACGTAAATCAGCCTAATAGTGAAGCTTTGATTTTCCAAAGGAGGGCTGGACAGCTCAGAAGAGTATCCTACAAAATCCAGTGGGTTCCATAGGACTACACCTTGAAAACATAGCTTTCACTGGTACAACATGTAATTTTTCTCTGATTCTTTGCTGTGGCCTATTTTAATAAAGTGGCAGGACATTTTTGCAGAGTTTCCTGTGTTTTATTTTATATTTTACTGTATGTTCAGAAAAACGGTAAAGCAACATAAGATACTTATCTTTGCCAAAAGAATGGTTAAAGGTATTTGTTTTACTCCTTTTTACTACTGAAGACCAGTTTGTGGTTAAATCTGGATCTCTTTCTTGAGCATCCTAGGCCCCATCTATACTGCCATATAAAATCCAGATCATCTGCTTTGAACTGGATTATATGGATTATATGGCAGTGTGGACTCATATCATCCATTTCAAAGCAGATAATGTGGAT
The DNA here is from genome assembly GCF_035594765.1 of Anolis carolinensis. Lineage (NCBI taxonomy): Eukaryota > Metazoa > Chordata > Lepidosauria > Squamata > Anolidae > Anolis > Anolis carolinensis. Next base: position 213,127,976 of record NC_085842.1, on the reverse strand, counting down.
TTTCTGCTTTGATAATCTGGATTATATGGCAGTATAGAAGAGGCCCTAATCATCTAAAGGGAAACATCCTTCATGAAAAGTGAGCTATGTTTGTATTTCAGTATTATAGGTTTCATCACTAGGATGGATAAAGATGCCAAATCCAAATATCTGAGCCCTGATTCCTTTATCTAAAATTGAAACTTCAAATGGCAGAGTGGAGAATGGATGCTCCTCCTTGCCCAAAACATTCCCTGCACTGTGCACTGAACTGGAACGGTATAGTGGGCTGGATATCAGACTGGAAGACCAGTGTTCAAATCCCCTCTCAGCCATAAGAACTCACTGGTTACTTTGGGTGAGTCACCCTCTCTCAACCTTTAAGAAAAGAAGCAAAGAGGGCCTTTGGAACATAACAGGATGTGGGTTGACATTTGTTTGTGCAACGGTTTCTCTGAGAAGTGGTTACCGCAGTGTGCATTTCATTACAGTGTGGTGCTTTGAGGTTCGCTCACCCTTCTTGCTTGATCTAGAAATAGCACCGTGTGTACATATCTCACCTTTGGCTGTGGTTTCAGAGACTGATGCTATCACATAGTCTCAGCTCAAAGCCTTTTGCTCAATCTCACAGGTGCACCGGTTGTGGCCAGTGTCCCACCTCTCAGATGGAAAGTTTGTTGGGTGGAGGGAGGATTGTTGTGTGTCATTGTTGCCCTGTTTTGAAAAACTAGGCAGAGTGAGAACTTGGGTCAACAAAAATCAATAAGATAACTGAAATAACCCTTTCTTACTAAACGAGGCCAATTTGGCCCTTTGTTAAAGAAGGGGTGAATGGTAATGAAATATCTAAAGAAAAATGCCTTGGAAAAGTGTAACTAGAAGTTGCTCTAGTTTTTGACAGTACTAACAAACATATACAATCTCCATACTTCTGTTCTTAGACCACTATTCAGTGCTGCTTTTCCAAGTGCTCTGTTGTTGTTTCTCTGGTTGGTCCCCAGAGAAATAAGTAGCCAGGATGGGCTACAGTAACCTGTTTACAAAGGGTTCACAAGAACTCATCTTCTCAGTAATTTGGATGGTAGAAAACCTGCAGCCTCGGCAACAGGGTTATAATAATAATATACTTTATTTATATTCTGCTCTATCTCCCCATGGGACGCAAAGCGAAATATAAAATACCTACATGGCAAACATTCAGTGCAGTTACACAATTAACAATAAAGACAGACAGTACATAGACAGAAGCAAGGCTTCCCACTTTTCATCTCCAGCAACTGGAGGCTGTGTTCAATTTGGCCATGGGGAGGTGCTGTTGTTCCATTTTCCATGTTGAGGAGGCTGTTTTCCATGGATGCCTTCCTGATCAAATTTTTGCCGGCATGTTTTCAGGGGCGCCTTTTTACCTCCCCGCTGAAGCAGTACCTATTTATCTACTCACATTACTGTTTTCACACTGCTAGGTAAGCAGAAGCTAGGGCTGATGGTGGGAGCTCACCCCAACCCACGGTTCAAACTGCTGACTTTCTGGTCGACAAGATTTTCTGTAGCTGCCGGTTTAACCCGCTGTGCTAGCCGCAGCCCCAATGGCTATTGCCCAGCCATTTTGCTGGATAAATTCAGGTTGCAGCCCTGAGGATATGAAGCAAATGCTTAGTGTGTGATGGTCAGTTTCTTCACCCTTTGCTTTTTTGTGTGTGACATATAACATCTACGGTAGTTTGGAGGGGATTGACTGGCCAAGTCAAGGGCAAGGAGAATGTAGCACTCTTCTAGATGTTAGAAAACAGACATTGGGTTGTTGTATGTTTTCCGGGCTGTATGTCCATGTTTCAGAAGTATTCTCTCCTGCCGTTTCACCCACATCAATGGCAGGCATCCTCAGAGGTTGTGAGGTATATCACAACCTCACAACCTCTGAGGATGCCTGCCATAGATGTGGGCGAAATATCAGGAGAGAATTCTTCTGGAACATGGACATACAGCCCAGAAAACACACAATAATCCTGTGATTCCGGCCATGAAAGCCTTCGACAACACACAAAACATCCTGAAGTTCTCCTTTCTGTAAAAAAAATGTCTAATACCTTCTAGGCAAAGAGGGCAGTCCTAGATACTTTGAACACAGTGGTTGTGAAATTACTTTTTAAGCAACCCTATTTAGATCCCAAGGCTCAGAAAAAACAATTGGCCAAATGCAAGCGGCTTAAGAAGATGGTTGCTGTGAAATTCCAGCTATTCTTGCTTTATACAGTTTATTGAGATCCATTTCAATCTGCTCTTTCAGCCTGGTTTCAGAAAGAAAAATGCATTAGGAGACCAGATCATAGACTGTGGAGTTGAAAAGAAGTCCAAGAAAAAATGTATACAATGCCAAAGAAGGAATAGTACAGTTATCACATCCCTGAGAAATGGCCGTCCAATTTCTGCTTACAAACTTTCGCTGCTGGGAAAAAGAATGACCCTGCTCATTCAGGATGTTTTGGCAACTTCAACAATCAGCTGACATCTTCCTCTTCTTGTTTGGGAATTGGATACACTTTAGTTTAATGGTTCTTCCCTTTCCCGTGCAGTAGATACCAGAAGGTGATGCAGGAAGACAATTGCTTCTCTAATGTTAACATCATGGGTGATCCCCACAAAGTTCCACTTCATCTGCCATACTTTTTAGCATCTGCCTCATCTGGAAGCATACAGCCATCACCACTTTACACCTGTCTCTTGCTATGTGAAGCCACAGTGTATAGAAAATGATTTTATAGGTGGTAGATGAAGAGCTGTCATAGGGTACTTCAAACAGCTGATTTATGTTGTCATGTTAGATGGGCAGAGCTACGCACTCAGATGATGTTGGCCTTCCAACTTCCCCTGTTATGAGCAGTGTTGCAAAGGGCAAATTATAGGAGGGGATTGACTGGCCAAGTCAAGGGCAAGGGGAATGCAAAAGGCAAATTATAGGAGTCATCAAATTGCCCACCTCTACGGTCATCTGTTGGGAGTTGGGATGGTCAGCTTTCAGGAGTGCTTTGATTGTGTATTCCTGCATGGCAGCAGGTTTGGCTAAGATGGCCTCTTGTGGCCTCTTTCAACTCCATGTTTCCGTATATCAGAATAGGTAAGTAGCTTCCCGAGAGATATGCTTCTTGCAGGGGGTTGGACTGGATGGCCCGTGAGGTCTCTTCCAACTCTACGATTCTATGATTCTATGAATTCTGAAAAGTCACATCTACAGCACTTTAGTGTGTTCCAAATCTGATCTGTCAGTAACCTTCACTATTCCAAATGTATTGTCATCTCTATAGTGGGTGGAGTGGAGGGTGTGTATAATGCCCTCCTGAATAGGAATTATGTCCTCCCTAATGAATTTCTTTTCCTTCTCTACTTCTAGCATTGAAGTAACTTTAGAGCAGTGGTTCCCAACCTGTGGTCCGTGGACCACCAGTGGTCCCCAAGTACTAAAATATGATCCGTGGCCTCACTGTAACTTCACCGTTTCAACGAGAGCAACTGGTCTCGTGAAACCCTCTTATAGAGCCGAAGCAACAGGGATGTCAGGAGAGGAGAGGCTGACTACCCATGAAAGGTGCAACAAGAGGCATCCTGACTGCTGCTTTTCATCTTCCTCGCTCCCCCTGAAAGGAGCAGCTCAATGTGGCTCCTGGAATCGAGGGCGCCTTGGTGTCTTCGTTTTTAGGCTTGTTCCTGGGGTTATTTGGGGTGCTGATTCAAAAAATTGCATTGGATAGAACACACCAGCTCTAGATTATTAAATATGGTTTTCTGTGGGCAAGCAGATATCGACTACTGGATGGCATATTTTCTGTATCAGAAACTAGAGCTGATGTGGTCTATTCAATACAATTTTCTGAATCAACACCCCAAATAACCAAACCAAATCTAAAGTTGACCAAAAACTGATTCGTAACCCTTTTGGTACTAATGTTGGAGAGTGTTCGCTGGTCAAAGTGATTCCTGGTCAAAGTAGTCCCTGCTTTAAAGCTTTTAGAAATGTTGTTATGTGCCTTCAAACTCATTTCCAAGAAAATGACTTGAAGGCACGCAGGGAAAGATGCAGGCAAAGTGACCAAGGGAATGAAAACAAAGCAAACAGAAGATTTCAGGTGTAAACATTTTTTCAATGTCTCATTCTATTCAATGCTAGTAATGTAAAGACTGAATTTCATGGGGAGAGGCAGCATTTTTATTGGTGGGTATCTACAATACAGTTTTATCCTCATGCAAGAAATATTTCAAGGTTCAGGGGTGTGTGTGTGTGTGTGTGTGTGTGTGTGTGTGTGTGTGTGTGTGTTAACAACTACTTGCTTTTAGCTGTCCACTTCCCTGAGGTGAGACCTAAACTTGGAACTTCACAAATCAGTTCCAGCCAGTATTATAACTCCATATAGGAAAGGAAGCCTACTGCCTTCCCTATTTGGTACTAAATTTCAGTTTAGAAATACCATGTTACATAAGGATTAATTTTCTACTTGTATTTCTGAGCGCAGTGGTATGAACTAAAACTTTGGTGACCTCACTCAGCCATGGAAACAAATTGGGAAACCCTGGGCAATTTAGACACTCTCTGGTCCCTTCTACATTCCAGAAGAAAGTGGAACAAAAGGTGGCTAGTGACTCACACAGAAAATGCGTGCTGGATCGCAGGATGGTATGAAAAACACGTGATAAAAAGGTTCACTTAAAATTTGCTATCGTTTGAAAAATGCACTGCTACATAGCACTGTATAACGCTGCAGTAAAAAAAAAAACCACACACACACACACACACACACACAAACATGAGAGTTCCTTGCAATATACTAGTGTAGACTGCTCCAGCACGTGGCCTCATTTTATAGTCCTGAAACAGCTGATGAGGGATGTAAACAGATGGAGCCAAATGGAAGCACAAGTGGAAAAGAAATTCCCATGAGAACTCTCTCCAACCATTCATTTGTTCTCATATTTCTGAAATTAAACAGAGCTTGAATGTACACAGTGGGCACCAGGATAGCAGGCAAGTGACTCCAAAGGGAAACAGGGTTCAAGAGGGCAAAGTTAAGAGCACCAGGAGGGTGAGGAGAGACAATAACAGAAAATCTGCTTGTGTGCACTTTGTTACATCCGCATCAGCACTTATGAGGTGCAGCGCATCTCAGAGTATCAATAAAAATAATTAAAAGAAAACTTCTGGCAGATGTCCCATACCTTTTGGGGTTCCCTTCAATCTGCATTAGCTTTCTGGATGCTGGTGGACCATTTCCAGGGACTAATGGCTCTGTGTGAGGACTGTTCTTAAAATACCAGGGAGTTTTAATCCCACTTTTATACCAGATTAAGTGCCTGTCTGGAAGGGCCCTCAGCCTCAGAAAACCCTGACAGCTTCACAGTAGGGTCACTATATTGGGAATGACTTGAAAGCATATAACAAAAACAACAATAAACTTTTGCAATAGTGCTGAAGTTAAAATGATCTCCCAGCGATCTGTACAAAGGTGTGTTGTTCTATGTAAAAGGGACAGGGGGCCATCTAGTGGTTCTTGATTGAGTAATGGAGCAATTGGTACATTGAAAAGGCTTTTTCAGCATGTGTATCACTCCCAACCTGAGATCTCTGTTGAATTAATATTTTCCTTCTAGATTTTCTTTCCAGAAGATTAGTATCACACCTTTGGAGGGCTTTCTTATGCAGTCTGGAAAAATGTGCTGGAATATTCCTAATGTTTCTCTGCCACTTCCTCCTCAGTCTCATTTTGGTCTCCAGATTCAATGCTGATAATATGCATACTTCTTTATGCATGCATTGTATATGTATTTATGTATGTTCCCCCTCTTGCACACTTTCTGCTCAATGCTGAGATCAGTTTTAGGAGATATTTTGCAGGAGACGGTTGTTGTTGTATGCCTGTGAATCATTTCTGGATAATGACACTCCTAGGGCAAACGTATGGGCTTTTCTTGGCACGATTTGTTCAGAGGGAGTTACCTTTAGCTTCCTTTGGCCAAACAGGAATTAGAACTCTGGCGTCCCATTGTCTTAGCCCAACACTCCATCTACTACATCACACAATGTAAAACATTCAAAATGATGTAATTAAAACCATACGATATACAAGATGCTTCCAGAGAGATATGGGTCTTTGTGTATATCCTATGAAAATTATTCTAAGTAAGACTCTTGGTTCAAAATTTGCTTTGTATTTTGAACTGTAGCCATTAGCCATTTTGAGATTGTCAGTAAGCAAAGTGGTAGGCATTTAGTTGTCCAGTAAGAAATTCCAGACTGACTGTAACTATAATATGAGTAGCAAGGGAGAAAGGAGCATGATGGGCTCATTGTGTTTTATTTCAAGACTTGGAATAGTTCCCATAATACCCAACCAGAATGCTCCAAAAAGAGCTTGCTAAAGTTCTGTTTACATATCTGTCTCCAGTCCGGTCATGGAGAAGGTAAGAATCCAGATCGAACAGGGGTTCTCAACCTGTGAGTCCCCAGGTGTTTTGGCCTACAACTCCCAGAAATCCCAGCCAGTTTACCAGCAGTTAGATAGATAGGATTTCTGGGAGTTGAAAGCCAAAACATCTGAGGTTCCATAGCTTGAGAACCACTGAGATAGAGGCTTCTATTAAAATCTGAATGCAAACGAATCGACTCTTGGATCCCACCCCCACCTTATATCACTGCCAGGGGCGGTTCAACCGTTAGGCAAACTATGCGATTGTTGAAGGCGCCATGAGTCGGAAGAGTGCAGCCTGCCTCCCTCCCCCTCCCTGGCTCCCCCACCCTCTTTGCGCCCTCTGACCTCCTCCCCCTCCCCGGAAGTCACTGCCACCGAGAGGAGGAGGAGGCGGAATAGGTGGAGGCAGTGGGGACAAAGCAGCGGAAGGAGAGGAAGGCCACGCCTGGGCCTCCCTCCTGGTCCTCCGCCCGCAGTGCCCTCCGCCCACGCGTGACCTTCCTCTCCTTCAGCGGCCATGGCCTGGCCCTCCTCCACAGCCTGGCCCTCCTCCACGGCCTGGCCTCGCCTGGCCTTTGCCCTAGAGGCCAGGTCTCCAGGCTGCCTGGCCATGTTCCAGAAGCTTTCTCTCCTGGCGGTTAACCCACACCTATGGCAGGCATCCTCAGAGGTTGTGAGGTCTGTTGGAAGCTAGGTAAGTAGGGTTTATATATCTGTGGAAAGTCCAGGGTGGGAGAAAGAGCTCTTGTCTGTTTGAGGCTAGTGTGAATGTTGCAATTGGCCAGCTTGATTAGCATTTAATGGCCTTGCAGATTCAAAGCCTGGCTGCTTCCTCCCTGGGGGCATTCTTGGTTGGGAGGTGTTAGCTGGCCCTGATTGTTTCCTGTCTGGATTTCCCCTGTTTTCAGAGTGTTGTTCTTTATTTACTGTCCTGATTTTAGAGTTTTATTAATACCGAGGGGGCAGATTCCCTTTCGGTGGCCTTTTAATTCCTATGGATTCCTAAGGACCCTCAGGGCTCTTCCACACAGCCATATAACCCAGAATATCAAAGCAGAATAACCCATAATATCTGCTTTGAACTGGGTTATCTGAGTCCACACTGCCCTATATTCCAGTTCAATGTTTTGGTGTTAAATTCGCAAATATAGTAATTCCTACATAACATTACCTTGTATTGAACTGCTTTTTCCATTGATTTGTTGTAAAACATGTTTTGGTGCTTAATTTGTAAAATCATAATGTAATTTGATGTTTAATAAGCTTTTCCTTAATTCCTGCTTATTATTTTCGCTTATCCAACGCTTTTATTTTTCAGTGATTGGTTTGAGGGGGGGGGGCAAAATTCTGTTCGCTTACACTTGAAAATGACCTAGGGCCGGCCCTGATCACTGCTATATTCCTTTTTGTAAACCATACACAACACTAACATTAGTCTTTTTTGGAACATTACAAACTTTTTGCAGGTGGAAGTTGATTTTGGGATTCAGCACAGCAGCCACCATTGACTGTAAGTCTCTTGAAGGCAGAGTTCTTTCAAACTGTTCTTTGTAAAGTGGTGTGTGTATTATAGATGGTGATTTATAAATAACAGATTAAAGGAATCCAACAGGCATGTATGGCCGCAGAGATATAGAGCTGTCAAATCAGGTCCATCTTTTTGAAACATCCTGTAGTGTTTTAAAATTATATTTCCCCCTTCCATTATTCTAAGCATTCTTGTTTTGTTTTAGGCTCTATTCTTTTGTGGATCATGAAAAATTAATAGGTCCATATTGCTAATTTAATTTTCACGAATCACTCTTGGCCCTTTCAGAATAGGTCAGGATATAAATCCGAATGCAGGATTAATGGATTAATTGCCCCCTTTGCAGAATTTTCTGTATGAAAATATAATTTTGCTATTTTAGGCCTTTTATACACTGCCATGTAATCCAGATTACTTTATCTGTTTTGAACTGAATTATAAGAGTCTACACTGCCATATACGGTAATCCAGTTCAAAGCAGATAATCTGGATTTTATATAGCAGTGTAGAAAAGGCCCCAGATGCGGTAACTTACAACTTTCTCAGATCAGTTCTACTAGATAGCTACTTTCAGTAACTTTTTTTTCTTATCAAGAGCGACTGCAAGTCGCTTCTGACGTGAGAGAATTGGCCATCTGCAAGAACATTGCCCAGGGGAAGCCCAGATGTTTTACCATCCCGTGGGAGGCTTCTCTCATGTCCCCACATGAGAAGCTGGAGCTGACAGATGGGAGCTCACCACACTCCCCGGATTCAAACCGCCGACTTTTCGGTTAGCAGTCCTGTCAGCACAAAGGTTCAACCCATTGTGCCAGCGGGGGCTTCACCTCTCAGAAACTGAACATAACCAGTCAGTCCCTTTCAGTTTGTAATAGTGAAATTCTCTGATAATATTTGACTGCAGTCACATCCTCCCGCTATATTTGTGGGTTTGCTTTTTTGTGGTGAAAGATGACCATAGAGTTGCACTGGTAGACCTAGAAATCCGTAGAAGAAATATCTCTTTAGGAATATTGATGTCCTCCAATGTGATTCTATACTCAACATCTGGCAGATGTTGGTCATACTGGAGGACAAAGAGATTCAAGTGAGGTGTTCTTTCAGTGTTTTATTTGTGGTTTTTCACTTTTGTGGGAATAATAATAATAATAATAATAATAATAATAATAATAATAATAATAATAATTGTATTTTTATACCCCATCCCACCTTACCAAAGGGACTCGGGGCGGCTTACATGGGGCCAAGCCCAGGATAAACAGACAATGTAAAAACACAACTGCCCCTAATGCCAGTAAATCTGGAGAACTGATTATATATGTTTTCTGCTTTTCTTTGTCTTGGTGTCATATTTCAAGTGTGTATTTCTTACTGGTTATTATACTATGCAACACAATTTTTGTTCCTGGGTCACAATAGGGCAGAAATGACTTAAAGGCATACAATAACAAATTATATTTGCACACTGCTCTCGTATCTACATTCCTGAAGGACAGTTTAAAGATGTCACAATAAACACATCACGCCAAAGAAATTAAATCAAATATATACTAACACCTAAAAAAAAATTGTTGGAAATGCGAGGAACAAGAAGGCAGTTACTTCCATATGTGGTGGACATGTAAAGAAACAAAAAATTTGGGAGAATGTCCATACAATTTGTCAACAAATACTTAAAACAAAATTCCCCAGAAAGGCAGAGTATTATTTATTGGGCATAACTGACCGGAATATTCATTTAGATACCAATGATGTTATCTTATTTACATACTTAACTACAGCCGCCAGAATTAGTTTTGCTAAAAGGTGGAAGCAAAAGGAAATACCGGATATGGAAGAATGGTTACAGAAAGTGAGAGAGACAAAGGACATGGATAAACTAACTTTTTTTCTAAAGAAAAATACAGGAAACCCGATAAAATACACTGACTGGTCTAAAGTAGAAGAATTTGAAAGGAAAAGAAGTTGAAGGATATCAATTAAAGAACAGAAGGACGATTCTTTTTGTGTCTCTCTTCTTACTATTTTATGAAAAGTAAAGAATCATTGACTCAGCCAATATAAAGGACAACATTCTTTTTTGTGCTTGTCCTTATTATTTCCAAAAAAGAGGTTGATTTATTTATTTTTCCTTTTCATCCTCTTTTCTTACTTTAGAATTGGAAACGCAAAGGCAAAGATGGAAGTCATTTTTATACCCTGTTTCCCCAAAAATAAGACAGTGTCTTATATTAATTTTTGCTCCCAAAGATGCACTAGGTCTTATTTTCAGGGGATGTCTTATTTTTCCACAAAGAAGAATTCACATTTATGGTTGAATTTTAAAAAAAATGAAAATTTATTATCTACTGTACAGTAGTTGTCATCACAAACCTGCATAACCAAACTGTGAATCCTTTCAAGAATTTCTATATTATATTTTATTGCTATACTGTTTTTAAATTACTGTTTTAAATTTCTGTTCGTATGTAAATTTATGTTGTTGAGCTTGTCCCTCTGTAAGCTGCCCTGAGTCCCTTCTGGGAGATGGAGGTGGGATACAAGAATAAAGTTATTATTATATTATTATTATTTCTTGTTACTACCTTTATTTCCATGTACAACAATCTATGGTATGTACATTTACTGACCCTGCATGCTTCCAAACAAAAACTTGACTAGGTCTTACTTTCGGGGGAGGCCTTATATTCAGCAAAACCTCTACTAGGTCTTATTTTCTGGGGATGTCTTATTTTCAGGGAAACAGGGTATGTATTTATAGTTTGTTTTTTATTGTTGTTTTTTTTCCTTTTTAATTTTTTAATTTTTTTTAAATTTTTTCCCCTCTTCTTCCTTTTTTTATCCCCTTCTTTATGTCTTTTTCCCACTCCTACACTTCTTTTTCTCTTTTCTTTTCAAAATAGATTCTCTATATTTTTTTTCTTCACTTTCTGTCAACAAATATTGTTCTCACTCTTTCGTTGTATTTAATTCTTATATATACCAATAAAAATGTAATTAACAAAGATGTCACAATAAACACATTAAGGAAAAACAAAACTTTTGCTAGAGTATGCAAGAGGACATGCTTTTTCAAGATGACAAACTCAAAGTTTTGCACAGTTTTATTGCGTTTTGATTGTAGAGGTGCTGCAAACTGTGGCTCTTGCCAAAAGGGCACACCGAGGTTCAGCTGTACTGCCTGCTACATCCAGGAAGTCTCCCATGTGGCTTCTGTTCCCTGTGTGTTTACTGGAAAGTAGGGCAACCGAGGCCACAAAGGAGGCACATTGTGGTCTGCTTGGTGCCACTCAGCAGGCAAGTGGGGTTCCTTCACTTGAAAGGAGAAAGCGAGGGAAGGTTTTTGTTAGAGTGCTGCACTCTCTTGGTTCAGTGTGTGACTCCAGGCACAGTAATAGGTCCCAGTGTCGCTGGTACTGAGGTTGTCAATCTCCAGGATGAATCTGACATCACTGGGCCGTGTCCCTTTGATGTGGGTCAGTCCAGAATCTGTTGCTGATCCCTTGCTTATTGAATAGGAAAGGTGTTCGATCGCTCCCCCTGGGACTTGCCTGTACCAGTAGAGGTTGGGGTTGGGATATCCTTCCAGAGAACAATCCAGGGAAGTGTTATTGCCGGGGTCCTGCACCACCGACCGTGGGCTCTGGTGGAGAACTGGAGACTGACCATTGCCTGTAATTCACCAAAGAAATCAGAGATAACAAAACCAGTGAAAACGGTTTCTATTTAAAAACAAACAAACAAACAAACCTTGTGGTTTCCCTCAAAATTCATCCGGCATTTCTCACGGGGAAGTCCAAATTTGCTCCAAATGTCACTTTCAGTGAAAATTCGGTGCCATCCTGGAGTAGTAGAGCTGAGTCCATGAAGAAGGAAATGGAAAATACAACCCTCCTGCCCCTCATCAGTACTGGAGAAGCAGATTAACATTTTCACATAGCAATATATAATGTTAATGATTGGGCGCTTACAGATCCTTCATTTTGGCTTTAATGATTAATTGCTTGCCATTCTGCATTAGAATATCCCTCACATAATTAAAGAGCTTTCCAAGCAGTAATGCTTATTGAAGAACACATAACAAAACCTGTGCTTTCAGAGTGCAATCCACCTCCAGAAGAAGCAACTGAAGTTTTTCAATTGACTTTAGTGGGGGAAGTATGGTCTCCTTAATTAAAATTCACTATAACTAAATTATAATTCGCTATAACTAAGTTCTCTTTTACACGTGGCTGCTATTTTTAAAATCAGCTTTGATCACAGACTTTTTGCCTATCATCAAAGAAGAAAGAAAAGTACATCTACGCAGCCTAAAAGCCAATTTGGAATATCTCCCACTATGTCCAAGTATAATCTGATACATTGACAAGTGTTGCAGTCAAGGAGATTATCCCTGTTTTCCAGAACACCCAGGCTTTGTAGGAAGCAAAAAGGTCTACTGCAATCTCCCAGAATTGCACAAAATAACAAACAAGGCCTGGGAAATAGAAATAGACAACAGATGCTATCTTTTTTTTCCATGTCAGGAGCGACTTGAAAAACTGCAAGTTGCTTCTGGTGTGAGAGAACTGGCCGTCTGCAAGGACGTTGCCCAGGGGACACCCAGATGTTTTGATGTTTTTCCCATCCTTGTGGGAGGCTTCATGTACCCGCATGGAGCTGGAGCTGATAGAGTTAGCTCATCCACACTCTCCCTGGGTTGGATTCAAACCAGCAACCTTCAGGTCAGCAACCCAATCTTCAAGTCATCAGTCCTGCCAGCACAAGGGTTTAACCCACTGCGTCACTGGAGGCTCCAACAGATGCTATTGATAATAATAATCAGAGCAGCCAAGATAGCTGAATGAATCATCCCTGTTCTGGGACAGCATACCTTTGGTTACTAGATGCTGGGAAACAAGTTATTGCCTCCTTGCCCTTTTTGGGACTGTCTTGCAAGTATCTAGGCACAGGACACTAGACTAGATAGACCAATGGTGCACAACCTGTGGCCCTCCAGGTGTTTGGGACTACAATTCCCTGAAGCCCCAGCCAGATTGTTCAATGGTCGGGAATTCTGGGAGCTGAAGTCCATATAATCCAGTTTCTGAATCCAGATTTTTTCCATGCCTGGAGCAACTTATAAGTCACTTCTGGTGTAAGAGAATTGGCCGTCTGCAAGAACGTTGCCCAGGAGACAGCCCAGATGTTTTACCATCCTCATGTTCCTGTATGGGGAGCTGGAGCTGACAGCGGGAGCTAACCTGCTGTCTCCAGATTCATACCTCTGACCTGTCAGTCAGTAGTCCTGCTGGCACAAGGGTTAACCCATTGTGCCACTGGGGACTCTGAATCCTGAGTATCTGCTTTGAACTGGATTATATGAGTCGCCACTGCCGTACAATCCAGTTCAAAGCAGATAATCTGGATTCAGAAACTGGATTATATGGCAATGTATATGTGGCCCAAACACCTGCAGGGCCACGTCTGTGGTGGATCATAAGTCTAATTCGCCCAAGGCTCTCTTTATGTCAAAGAGGTTTTGCAGGCTTTGTTGATGCTTTTAAACCCTGTTTGACAGGAGACAAGTAGCAAGGCAAAGTAGTTAGCAGGTACATCACATTCCATGCTGACATTGTTAGAAACAACCATCTGTCTCCACTTTGTTTTGAATTTTCAGTCTGACTGCACCCACACAATACTGATATAAGAAAGCCAGGTGACCTCTTTCTCATTGGTGGCCTTTGTTTACCAAGCTGTTCATATGTGGTGGAGGTTTGCTGAGCTTTTCCTTTGGTGAGCTGGTTGGTGAGTAAAAGAACTTAGTTTTGGTCACTCAGTTCATCTTCTGCCCCTGTCACCCAAAAGCCCCCTTCCTCAAATCTACAGCCCATGTGGAAAGGGGTAATGTTTGAATTTCTCTACCCTGGTCTTGGTCTCAATTAATGTAGGACTTGTGTAGCAGTAGTTGATACCACAAAAGTATGTGAATACCGACACAAAATCTCCATACTTATTTTGAGTGACAAATGCAGCAGAATTTTAAATGTTATAGCCTGCCATATTGGGTACCACTCATGGGCAACCAGGCTAGCATCCAAGTAATGCACACACATTATTTTGGTTATTTTACAGTCATCTTACAAGGTAGGTCCATAAACTGGTGAGCCTCATAATAAAGGAGATGGGATTATTGTGCCTCCAATAACATGTAGAAGACAAAATATGAACACCTGTAGCTTGCATGACAAGCTACCCTATATTATTATCCCCATACTGCAATATGGCACAGCACGTTAAACCACTGAGCGGCTGAACTTGTTGACTGAAAAGTCGGTGGTTCAGATTCAGGGAGCGGGGTGAGTTCCCGCTGTTAGCCTCAGCTTCTGCCAACCTAGCAGTCAAAAAAAATGCAAATGTGAGTAGATCAATAGATACTGCTCTGACGGGAAGGTAACAGCACTCCATGCAGTCATGCCAGCCACGTGACCTTGGAGGTGTCTACTACCAATGCTGGCTCTTTGGTTTAGAAATGAAGATGAGCACCAATCCCCAGAGTTGGATACAACTAGAGTTAATATCAGGGGAAAACCTTTACCTTTACTTACTGCATTAACTGGAAGAGAACAGTGATTTATTTTACTATCAAATACATTTTAAACACTAATTTCTGGCTTGGTTTCTATACTATACACACTCTACTAGATGCTCCCAAAACACTCATAGTTTATAGCATAGTAAATCAACATGGATCTTATTATGAGAAAAAGGTGGGATATAAATTAAATAAATAAAATAAACAATAGTTTAAAAAAATTATAGTTCAAACACATACAAATAGGAATAAAATGCATGCAGATAGAAAAAAGTTGATAAAGTACACACCTGAGATACCTACTGCAAACCAAACCAAAGCTGTAATGCACCACATGCTTCCCAAGAAATCTTCTCTTTAAACTACTGCAGCTGAGTTTAAAATCTTCTTGTCAGTGGCACCTGTCATTTCCTCTTCATTGAATTCATTTTTCCTCTCTTACAGTGACCCCTGGTGAATGTGCATGATGTTGCAGAGAAATACTCAATTTTCTTGCGCATTTCATGAATCTTTTAATTTCTAAGGGGTTAGATATGTTAATCTGTTAAGATTTGAAGACTACTATATTTACCATAACATGAGCTTTCTGGGACTACAATCCTCTTCATCAGATGTTGAACTGTTACTAAGAGCTATATACATAGTGCACATGAGTGTGGCAGGGATTGCAGACTGTGAAGCCAGTGCAAGATGTAAACATAGAAAGTACTGGCAGTGACTGTGGCTTTGTTGACAGTGGTCATTCACAAAGACGCTGGTAGTAGGTAAGCTACTTAAAGGTTTAAATTCTGCTATTAATCCGGTTATGTAAATAAACAACCAACTACTTCGAGGACTTTGTCCAAATCTGGGCACCACAATTCAAGATAGATATTGATAAACTGGAATGTGTCCAGAGGAGAACAACCAAAATGGGAAAAGTTCTGGAAGCCATGCCCCATGAGAAGTGGCTTGAGAAGCTGGGTGTGTTTAGCTTGGAGAGAAGAAGGTTAAGAGGGGACATGATAGCCATGTTTAAATATTTGAGAGGATGTCAGAACCCTTGTATTAATCTATTGTAGATATGGCACCGGGATGAACATTTTAGTCTCAGCAGTGTTCATAAAAGGTAGTTAAAGGGACAAAAGTCAAAGATGATACAATCCAATATAAGATGATGAACATGTGAATAAAGAAGTAGTAAAGTATTGCAATAAAGTCGGCATGAAAACCCTACTTAGATATGGGGAAGGCACATATTATGTAAATGTCTGAACCAAGAAATCATTACACTGTTCAAACTGCTACCAATGGAGTTTGCAGATAATGTATTTATTTACTAATTTAGTTTCTCTCTCAAGTCTCTCTTTGTAGTTTTTTGGTTCAAGGACTGCTTCTTGGAGGTCCAAAATAGAATATCCAGGAAGGCTGATATGTTCTGCAACTGACTTTGAGGCAATGCATTTCTAATGTCCAATTTGTGTCTATTTATCCCCTGTATAGTCTTGTTTGTCCAATACAGAGGGGGCTGGGTGATGGGGGTATTACTGACAAAGTACGGCATATATTACATTAGATGGTGAACAACTGAAAATCATTGCAATGTGAGGGGTAACATTATTAGACATTGCTGCCTTGGTAAACCTGCCATTGGAGTTTGTGGCAAGGTCTTGTTTGCTTTCCTATTCCAGTTGTGTGTACTTTTGTAGGCGGGTAGCTTTTTAATGCTAGGACAGGGAGGTTATCTGGTAGCGAGTAGAGACTTCCTGCCTGGATTCTTTGAGAGGGCAGTAATGTTCCTAAGAATTGGTTTTAACGTTATTGGCAATACCAATTTTTTCATTGTGTCAGAAGCAACTTGACAACATACTGCAAGTTGCTTCTGGTGTGAGAGAATTGGCCGTCTACAAAGATGTTGCCCATGGGACGTCTGGATGTGTTATTGGCAGTCTTCTCTCATGTCCCCACCAGCTAGAGATGACAGATGGAAGCTCACCCCATCTTGCAGATTCGAACTGGCAACATTCAGGTCAGCAACCCAACCTTCAGGTCAGCTGTTCACAAAGGTTTAACCCATTGCACCATTATGGCTCCTTGTGACAATACCAATGAGTTACTTAGATGCATAATTTAATTTTTACTCAGCTCAGGGTGATGGAAATAGGGTTGCAATATTTCTGCTGTGAGGGAAAGTTCCAAATTAAATACAGTATTGACTCAAATGTCCCCAAATTGCTCCTGATATCATGAAAGTGAGTGATACATTCAAAATTCTTCAGGGCACTGCAATGCAGTGATGTCACATCAATATGAATTAAGAGATAACATGATGGGCTGTTTTAATATGTCAAACAGAACTTGTTTATTGAGCAATTAATCCCAATTTCTTGAGGACATGGCAAGGGATGCCATTGACACATGTCATATGAGGTGACATGGAATTATTATTTACAGCATGCTAAGCACTTAAATGTAACATCTGGTAAGATGTTTCTGCAAGAAGGGAAAGACACATAAAGATGGACAGGGGTACATCTCAGCTTTTCAGGTTGCATCTACATTGCAGAATTAATGCAGTTTGATGGCACTTTAACTGCTATGGGTCAATTCTACTGAAACATAGGAGTTGTAGTTTGGGGATGCACCAGAACCCTTTGGCAGAGGAGGCTTATAAAAACTATTATTTTCATGATTTCATAGTATTGATCCATGGCAAGAATCATAGAATCATAAAGTTGGAAGCGACCTCTTGGGCCATCCAGTCCAACCCCCTGTCAAGAAGCAGGAAAATCGCATTCAAAGCACCCTCGACAGATGGCCATCCAGCCTCTGTTTAAAAGCCTCCAAAGAAGGAGCCTCCGCCACACTTTGCATTAATTCCGCAGTACAAATGCATCCTCAAAACCTTTTAGCATCTACAGAGATAAATCCTTTGACAAGAATGGAAAGTGTCCAGCCCATGGACAGAAAGAACCTGGCACTATACATTTTGGTGGAAATGCCATATTTTTTTAGTTGATGAAAAACATTCATAGGATTCCAGTCCCCTGAGCCTGGCTGAAAAATGTATTTACAAGGTGTCCCACACCCTAGAATAGATACATGCCACCAAATGGCCTGAAAGATGACTAGGAGTGATGTGTTGCCATTTCCTGTGGATATAAATGTGGTCCCAAAGACACACTGTGGCCTCCCTAGGGCTTTGGAGGAGCCCAAAATAGGGCACCGTGGTCATCTGGACTCCACAGCTGACCCACCACTGTCCTATACTCTCTTTCCCTCAAAATATTATATTAATTTTTGCTCCAAAAGATGTGTTAGGGCTTGTTTTCAAAGGAAGTCTTATTTTTCCAAATTGACTTTTTAAATGAACTATATCTAGGGCTTACTTTTGAAATAGGGCTTATATTTTGAGCATCCTCAGAAATGCTGAAAAATCATGATAGGTCTTATTTTCAGGGTAAGTCTTATTTTGGGGGAAACAGGACCCTCTGCTGCAAATGTCACTTTACCAAGCAAGAGTGCTTTTCCCCATATGAAAAACTATGCCTCATGATTTCTGCACGCTGAGCGGTTATTAAAAGCACAAGAAGAAGCCAGGCAATTTCTTTTCCTGGCCAGCTGACAGCTCCAGAGTTAATTGTCTAATTATCCACCTGGGACGGTCCTGATCTTGTGGTAATTGCCTCTGATAAGTTCTTTTCTTTTTTGAAGAGGTTGTTTTATTTGTTTTATTTAAAACTATGGCCTAAAGCAGGGTCAGAAATCATGCAGCACTCGAGATGATGCCAGACCATAACTCTGAACAGTCCTCACTATTGCCTAAGCTGAAGAATGCTGCTAGAAACTACAGTGCAACAGGGGCAGTTTCGACTAATCTTCTGCTACCCCACTCTTTCAGCTATGCTTAAAATGTCCCAGTTTCTCTTTCGTCCTCCTGCTTTCCCTCTTAGCTTACTTCTGTTGCTGCAAGCTGAGTTCAAAGTTCAAAAGGAGTTTGCACTCAGTTAACTCAATTTATTTTACCATGTCAGAAGCAAATTGAGAAATATTGCAAGTTGCTTCTGGTGTGAGAGAATTGGCCATCTACAGCGATATTGCCCAGGCGATGCCTGGATGTGTTACCATTCTGTGAGAGGCTTTCTCTCATGTCCCCACATGGAAGCTGGGGCTGACAGATGGAAGCTTACCTCGTCTCGCAGATTCTAACAGCCGACCTTCAGATCTTCAGGTCAGCAGTTCAGCCAGTACAAGGGTTTAACCCAGTGGTTCTCAACCTGCGATCCCCAGATGTTTTTGTCTTACAACTCCCAGAAATCCCAGCCTGTTTATCAGCGGTTAGGATTTCTGGGAATTGAAGGCCAAAAACAACTGAGGACCCACAGGTTGTCACTGTTGAATGTTTTTATGTTGAATGTTTTTATATTGTGGAATGATATTTTAAATTGTAGGTCGCTCAGAGCACTCTGGTGGAGAGTGACTAGTTAAGAAATAAAGTGAAGTGAAGTGAAGTGAAGTGAAGGTTGAGGACCACTAGTTTAACCCATTGCACCACCATAGCTCCTGAGTTAACTCAATGAGAACCCAGAAGAGAAGAAGGCTATGGATCTGCCCTTCCCAATAGGCTCTGGCAAAAGTAAATTGCTGTAGTCTCTTCTCGGTTCTTCCTCCTCATTCAAACCTGGCATCTTGACTACACTCTAATGTTATTTGGCAGCATAGGTCCCAGTTTTCATCTGTGAAACACCGTAGGCTATGGCTCAATAACATCTGGAGAACTGCATGTATCCTGGCCTAAAACCAACTGAGAGTGGGAACTATAGTAGAGGTTTTGCATCAATGACAACATGGTGAGCTAACATTTTAATTCATTTGCTTTACTCTTGTTGTAATATGCCTTCAAGTCAATAACAACTTCAGATGACTCTACCTATACGAGGTTATCTTGGTAACATTTAGGACAAATGCAGGGTCCTGCCCATCCCTCTGGTTTCTATACACTTTAAAAGCAGTTTAAAGATTATTATAAGACCAAAGACTCATGGGACTCTATCATTAAACTGTTTTTAAAGTGTATAGAAGCAGAGGTTTTGAAGTTGGTGATCAATCATCTTCAGAACTCCTGATTCATGCAGGGTCGACTAAAGGCACTTATTTTAACTTGGGATGAGAACTATCAGATTCCCTGCTTAGATTATTGTAATGATTGTGGATGGTCTTGAAATGTGTCTCGATGCTCCCTTTCTTGTCATGAATCCTCTTGCACTTATGACCTCATCAAACAGAGCTTTTTTCAGCAGCATACGCCAGTTCAGTGATAGTTTAGCCATGGAGCCCATCGGCTCCCATCTCACAAAGCAATACTACCTCCGGTGGGGCTCCGTGGCCTAACTATAGTAGAACTGGCATATGCAGCAGCCACAACATGGGAGGCTTCCTGTGTTGCACCAGCAACAATGGGTGAAGCAAGGTGGTTGATGCTTCCCTCCATGGGATGGGTTTATTAGTGACTCATGGGATGTTGGGTGACAGGTTTCCTACACCCCTCAATGAACACCACTGAATTCGCCACTATCTGTGGTGATTCCGGTGGCCTGTATAATAAGGTCTTATTTTATAAGTTTGTTGTAGCTAACTAATATAGTTTTATACCAAGATTTTGGACTTTTGTGATTCTGAGGTTTCCTCTTTTTTTTGACTAAAGGAAGAAAAAAGCGATATGGGCAGGGACTATGCTCATCCGTGTGATAGCTCAGAATATGGAGGATTACTGTAGAAATGGACAAAAATATGTTGCGTGTCATGGGGTGTGTGTGTGTGAAAGACATATCAATTTTTCTTATAAATAGAATAGAATGACATGCTACGGTAAGAAGATGATTTCCCCTGCCATAGGATGAGGTCCTTATTCAGAAGAGAGTCGCCATTGCCTTCCCATGAGGCTAAGTGAATGTAACTTACCCAATGTCACCCAGTGGGTAACCATGGCCAAGTGGGGATTCAGACCCTGGTGTTGCAGTATTGTAGTCCAACATCAAACTACTGCGTCTAACTAGCTCTCAAGACTTTACTCTAGTTGCACTGATAATTTGATCTGATTAAACCAAGAGAACCCTCCAGTTCTTGGACTGCAAAACTCAACAGCTTTAGCCTACCAAGCAAATGTGGAAATCATGACACCTTCCATATGTTATTGGACCGCAGCTCCCAACTTTCTCTACCATTGATTATGCTTGAAATTATGTTCCAGTAACATGTGCAAAGCTGTACAATTCCAGCAGGGCCGGCCCTAGGAAATTTTCAAGTGTAAGCAAGCAGTAATTTTGGCGCCCCCCCCCCCCCGACAAACCAATCACTGAAAAATAAAAGGTAGAAGGTAGAGGTGAATAGAACACACACACGGCACATATGGTCCCTGCATATGTGTTTGTATGTATGTGTGTGTGTGTGTGTGTATGTATCTTATATATACATACACATACACACAATGTGGAAAATATGTGGCAAGGTAGATAGATAGGTAGGGAGCCACGGCAAAAGAACCCTCCCTGGAGCAAGGCCTAATAATAATAATATTAATAAATCATCCCAACAAAGGATTCCCCCAGGCAGGAAGCAGCCAAGCAACTGAAACATTTATACCTGCCTCCAACAGACAAGAGTATCTTTCTCCCATCCTGGACATTCTGCAGATATATAAACCCCACTTAATTAGTTTCCAACCTCTAAGGATGCCTGCCATAGATGCAGACAAAATGTCAGGAGAGAATGCTTCTGGAACATGGCCATACAGCCCAAAAAGCTCACAGCAACCCACTTGTCTTTATTGTATTACACAAATGTAATGTGCACCTCACTTTTGGAATAGTCATTTAGGCAAAAAAGGTGTGGCTGAGAATGATGTAATATGGTAATTTTGGCCTTCTTAATCTGATAGAAGCTTCAATAGGGCTACAGTAACTAGGGTTTGGCATTTTAGAGAATATACTCAGCATGATAACTATGGTGCTTATCCTCTGCTGAGCATGAGAATGATGAGCAGACATTCTTTTCAACCTCTGACAACTCTGATGGCAAAGCTGGGGTGATTTACTTGAAGTGGGGACAAACTTAGTAGATGTGGGCAAAACGTCAGTATTTTAAAAACTCTAAAATCAGGACAGTAAATAAAGAACACCACTCAGAAAACAAAGGAAACAATCAGGGCCAGCTAACACCGCCCAACAAAAGATTACCACAGGCAGAAAGCAGCCAGGCTTTGAAGCTGCAAGACTATGTAATGCTAATCAAGGTACCTCAGACAACAGTTCTTTTTCCAACCCTGAACATTCCACAGATATATAAACCCTGTTTGCCTAGTTTCCAAGAGACCTCACAACCACTGAGAGAAGAAGGAGGGAGAGAGGGAGGGAGGAAGAAGAGGGGGATCCTCAATCAGGGCAAGCTAACACCTCCTAACAAAGGATTACCCCAGGCAAAAAGCAGCCAGGTTTTGAAGCTGCAAGGCTATTTAATGCTAATAACGGTGGCCATTTGCAACATTCACATGTGCCTCAGACAACAGTTCTTTCCCCCACCCTGAACATTCCACAGATATATAAACCCCACTTGCTTTGTTTCCAACAGACCTCACAACCACTGAGAGTGCCTGCCATAGATGCAGGCGAAACGTCAGAAGAGAATGCTTCTGGAGCATACCTATAAACTCACAAGAGAGACTGGGAAAACTGCCTATGAATGTCCATGCAGTAGAAAGGAGATGAGGAAGGAAGGAAGGAAGGAAGGAAGGAAGGAAGGAAGGAAGGAAGGAAGGAAGGAAGAAAGAAAGAAAGAAGGAAGGAGGAAAGAAAGAAGGAAGGAAGGAAGGAAGGAAAGAGTGAAGGATGGGAGGGAAAAGGAGAGGAGGGAGAAGAAGGAGGGAGGGAGGGTGAAGAGGGAGGGCGCCAGGGGATCCTCAATCAGGGCAAGCTAACACATAGCAACAAAGGATTACCCCAGGCAAAAAGCAGCCAGGCTTTGAATCTGCAAGGCTATTTAATGCTAATAATGGTGCCCATTTGCAACATTCACATGTGCCTCAGACAAGAGTTCTTTTCCCCACCCTGAACATTCCACAGATATATAAACCCCACTTGCTTTGTTTCCAACAGACCTCACAACCACTGAGAGTGCCTGCCATAGATGCAGACAAAACGTCAGAAGAGAATGCTTCTGGAGCATACCTATAAACTCACAAGAGAGACTGGGAAAACTGCCTATGAATGTCCATGCAGTAGAAAGGAGATGAGGAAGGAAGGAAGGAAGGAAGGAGGAAAGAAAGAAGGAAGGAAGGAAGGAAGGAAGGAAGGAAGGAAGGAAGGAGGAAAGAAGGAAGGAAGGAAGGAAGGAAGGAAAGAGTGAAGGATGGGAGGGAAAAGGAGAGGAGGGAGGGAGGGAGGGAGGGAGGGAGGGTGAAGAGGGAGGGCGCCAGGGGATCCTCAATCAGGGCAAGCTAACACATCCCAACAAAGGATTACCCCAGGCAAAAAGCAGCCAGGCTTTGAATCTGCAAGGCTATTTAATGCTAATAACGGTGGCCATTTGCAACATTCACTTGTGCCTCAGACAACAGTTCTTTCCCCCACCCTGAACATTCCACAGATATATAAACCCCACTTGCTTTGTTTCCAACAGACCTCACAACCACTGAGAGTGCCTGCCATAGATGCAGGCGAAACGTCAGAAGAGAATGCTTCTGGAGCATACCTATAAACTCACCAGAGAGACTGGGAAAACTGCCTATGAATGTCCATGCAGTAGAAAGGAGATGAGGAAGGAAGGAAGGAAGGAGGAAAGAAAGAAGGAAGGAAGGAGGAAGGAAGGAAGGAAGGAAGGAAGGAAGGAAGGAAGGAAGGAAGGAAGGAAGGAAGGAAAGAGTGAAGGATGGGAGGGAAAAGGAGAGGAAGGAGGGAGGGAGGGAGGGAGGGAGGGTGAAGAGGGAGGGTGCCAGGGGATCCTCAATCAGGGCAAGCTAACACATCCCAACAAAGGATTACCCCAGGCAAAAAGCAGCCAGGCTTTGAATCTGCAAGGCTATTTAATGCTAATAACGGTGGCCATTTGCAACATTCACTTGTGCCTCAGACAACAGTTCTTTCCCCCACCCTGAACATTCCACAGATATATAAACCCCACTTGCTTTGTTTCCAACAGACCTCACAACCACTGAGAGTGCCTGCCATAGATGCAGGCGAAACGTCAGAAAAGAATGCTTCTGGAGCATACCTATAAACTCACCAGAGAGACTGGGACAACTGCCTATGAATGTCCATGCAGTAGAAAGGAGATGAGGAAGGAAGGAAGGAAGGAAGGAAGGAGGAAAGAAGGAATGAAGGAAGGAAGGAGGAAAGAAAGAAGGAAGGAAGGAAGGAAGGAAGGAAGGAAGGAAGGAAGGAAGGAAGGAAGGAAGGAAGGAAAGAGTGAAGGATGGGAGGGAAAAGGAGAGGAGGGAGAAGAAGGAGGGAGGGAGGGTGAAGAGGGAGGGCGCCAGGAGATCCTCAATCAGGGCAAGCTAACACATAGCAACAAAGGATTACCCCAGGCAAAAAGCAGCCAGGCTTTGAATCTGCAAGGCTATTTAATGCTAATAACGGTGGCCATTTGCAACATTCACATGTGCCTCAGACAAGAGTTCTTTTCCCCACCCTGAACATTCCACAGATATATAAACCCCACTTGCTTTGTTTCCAACAGACCTCACAACCACTGAGAGTGCCTGCCATAGATGCAGGCAAAACGTCAGGAGAGAATCTTTCTGGAACATTGCCAGATAGCCCATGAGCCGCCATCTTGATTGGGCCAAGCGCGGGCTAAGGAGGGGGCGGGGGCAAAGGGTACTTCCAAGGCACTCCTTCGGAAGCAGGGGGCGTGGTCTCCTGGGAGGGGCGTGCCCTCCGTGCCCTTAGGCCCCAGCCCTGCCCCCTCCGCAGCCTCAAAGCCTGGCTGCAAGGCAGAAGGGGAGAGCAGGTAAAAGAGGAAGGAGGGAGGGAAAAGAGGGAGAAGAGGGAGGGCGCTTTTGGGCGATGGTGCTGTGCGTGCACGTTGGTGCACACACAAAATTAGGCCTCAACAGCGCCCCCTTCCATATGCGCCCGAAGCCGCGGCTTCATCCGCGTCAACGTTGGACCGGCCCTGAATTCCAGCTCTGATTTGAAATGCATCTACACTGCACTTCACTGCTCCATTCTAGTGAAGCTTGAGATTTGAAGCCTGGTGAGATATGGCACATTCTCTTTATCTCTCTAAAAGCCAAGATGATTAAACTGGGACTGTCGTACTCGACCATATCATGATGGGAAGACATGACTCATTAGAAAAGGCAATGTTTAGCAGGAACAGAGGAAGACCACATTCCAGATAGATAGGTTCAACCAAGGAAGCTATGGCTGCATGATCTGAGCAGTGCTGTTGATGATAGAGTGGCTTGGGCTGCATCTACACTGCAGTTTTGATGCATTTTGTCATCCCTTTAAGTGCCGTGACTCAATGCTATGGAATCCTGGGATTTGCAGTTGCTGAAGCACTAGCAGAGAAGCCTAAAAACCTTATAAAACTACCAAGGTTTCTATAGCATTGAGCCATGGTGATTAAATTGGCATCAGACTACATTAATTCTAAAGTAGGAGCCCCCGGTGGTGCAATGGGTTAAGCCCTTCTGCCAGCAGGACTGCTGATTTGAAGATTGGGTTGCTGACCTGAAGGTTGCTGGTTCAAGTCCGGGGAGAGCATGAATGAGCATCCTCTGCCAGCTCCGTCTCCCCATTCGGGGACATGAGAGAAGCCTCCCACAAGGATGGTAAAACATTTATTTTATTTATTTACAGTATTTATATTCCGCCCTTCTCACCCTGAAGGGGACTCAGGGCGGATTACAATGAACACATATATGGCAAACATTCAATGCCAACAGACAAACAACATATATAGACAGACACAGAGGCATTTAACATTTTTCCCCAGCTTCACGATTCCGGCCACAGGGGGAGCTGTTGCTTCACTGTCCACTAGTGGCTGTACTTCCTCATTCCTTTCCTTGCGTTTTGCTGGCAGTTTTATGATGTTGTAAATTAGTTAAATTAGCTTCCCGCATAAAGCGTACCTAAATTTCCCTACTTAACAGATGCAACTGTCTTTCGGGGCTGCATAGGTCAACAGCAAGCCAGGCTATTTAATGGTCGGGGGCTTAACCCGACCCGGGCTTCGAACTCATGACCTCTCGGTCAGTAGTGATTTATTGTGATGAACCATGGGCCTTGTAGTCCTGCTCAGGACATTGTAATTCCTGATGAAGATGAAAACTTGGGTTTTTTACCTTCCCAGTCTGAACTGGATTCCTCTCAGCCAGATCTTTCCCAGGCAGATCTGGGAACCTTGCACCTGCAAGAAAGTTGTGCCCCAGAAGTATGTCAAACAACCCCAGAGCCTACTTCTCCCGTGTTCTTGCGCCGGGAGTTTTGTAAACAACAGAGAAGTTTGGATTCAGCTTCGCGCAGGAGTGCGAGGATAGCAGCTAAGAATGTTGCCAATTAACACTGGTTCTCGTGAGAATCTCTAAGGAGTTTAACATCTGGTCTCAGAGTTTAGCTTTCGTTTCTGATTCCCAGAGAACCGCTTTGGTGAGAAAGTTGGACTCTATATAGGTGTTTTGCCCGCGTAGCAACTTCGCGGAGTCAATTCGTCAGCCTACGGAGCGAGTTGTGTCTGGACAGCGCGCTCCGGTTTAAGCCTCGCTCCTGCTCAAGCCTTGCCTTGCTATCCAGCCTTCGCCTTGCTTCCCAGCCTTGTTTATCTACGGACTTTGCCTAGTTTCCCAGGATCAATCCTTGCCTTGTTCCACGGATTTATCAAGTTATTCCACGGACCTTGTTCTTGTTCTTAGTTACCTTGTTCCACGTTCAAGATCAAGTTATTTCCTAGCCACGCTCAAGTTTTATGGACTAAAGGACCTTGTCATCTCCCCTCACTTTGCTTGGCAAAGTGAGTGTTTCGGTTATTGGATTACAACTTTGGACCTTAATATTTCATATTGGACATTAATTCTTTGGACTAATTTTGACCTTTCCTGAAAGGTCTGCTTCTGGACTATCTTTTACATTTGCTTTTACTAACTTTATATATTTCCTTAATAAAGATATTAGATAGATTCTGGCTTCTGCGTATGGTTATTGGTGCTCTGTAGCCTGGGTCGTGACAGTTTGACTCCGCGCCCCTAAGCACCAATTAACCTTGGCCAGAATGTCTACCGGAACCGTACCCGGTGGGCAACCACTGAGCTACACCATCAGCAAGGACGAAGTGGATCGCATCCGCGACAGACTCAACGCCCAGGATGGAGAAATAAAGGGCTTGCGGGAGCGCGGAATCCGCCTCCCGGCCATGGCGTTGCCTACCAAGTTTACTGGAGAAGCTTCCAAGGTTCATGTTTTCCGTCGCCAATGTCAAGCTTATCTAGAGGCCCGTGATGCCGAGTTTCCCCAAGAAGACATCAAAGTGGCATGGGTTTACAGTCTTCTAGACGGGCCAGCGGCCAACTGGGCGACGGCACTGTTCGACCAAGCCTCTCCACACCTAAGATCAGCGCAACATTTCTTGGACCACCTCAAGGAGACTTGGGGAATCGAGGACAATTTGGAGGCAGCCGGCCACAAACTCCGTCGCCTTTTCCAAGGAGACAGACCTATGTCTCAGTATATAGCCGAGTTCCGAGTGCTGGCCCACAACACCGGCTGGAACGATGTAGCCCTCAGAGGACAATTCCGGGAGGGTCTCAACATTGAAATGCTGGAAGAAATCTCCAAGGTGGATCCTCCCCAGACCCTCGAGGCACTCATTGATCAATGTTTACGGGCTGAAGTCATGATTGCCAACAGGAAACAGTGGGTTCGAGGCCAGGGCAGTAGAGCCGGGGCAAAACCCCCCGCTCCCGCCAGCGTTCAGCCACGTCCAGCGTGGAGACCCCCACCGCCAACCCCATATCCCAGAGGAGGCGAGGAGGTGCCGATGCAGTTGGGCAATGTGCGTCCCAGACTAGATGCCGCCGAGAAGGCCCGTCGTCAACGCTTAAACCTCTGTTGGTACTGCGGGAACGGGGGCCACTTCGCCAGAGAGTGCCCAGCCAAGGGGAAGCCTGCCGCCCGGCTTGCGGCGGCGTCCTCCACGGAGACGAAGACGTCTGAGCCGACTGGCACACAGCCGGCGGGGGAAGCCAACGACCGGGTGTAGAGAGGCTCGCCAACCCGGTCAAAAAATCCATTCAAGAGCCGCCAACCGGGGTCCTGTTCCTTCTCGTGGTCACATTATGGTCAGCAAAAAGGGGACCCGTCATGATCCACGCCATGATAGACTCTGGAGCTACCAACAACTTCATTGATAGAGAGTATGCCGACTCTCTGGGATTACAATATCATGATTTCAAGAATGCCCGTGTGGTGCAGGCCATAGACGGCCGTCCCCTCAAGACGGGCCCCGTAAGTCAGTGGTCGGAACCCACCAGGATGTGGATAAGGGAACATATGGAAGAGATTTCCTTCTTTGTTACCGAGGTCCCCCATTTCCCTGTGATTTTGGGGATTCCATGGCTGACACTTCACGACCCAAGCATCTCCTGGTCCAACAGAGAACTGCAGTTTGCTTCAAAGTACTGCCAAAACCATTGCCTCGTAGCCAAGGTCTGCCATGCCACAGACACCGAGCCCATCATCACCTTGCCAAAGAAGTACTCCGAGTATTGGGATGTATTCAATGAGAAAGAAGCCGAAAAATTACCCCCACATAGACCTTATGACTGTGCCATTGACTTGGTGGAGGGGGCCCCGATCCCGCGAGGGCATCTCTACTCCCTGACTGAACCAGAGCAAGAAGCTCTCAGGGAATTCCTAGAGACAAACCTTCGCAAGGGATTCATCAGACCCTCTCAATCCCCAGCCGCCTCTCCAGTGATGTTTGTGAAGAAGAAGTCAGGGGAACTACGATTGGTGGTGGACTACAGAGCATTGAACAATATCACCAAGCGGAACAGCTATCCCCTGCCCTTAATCTCGGATCTACTGGATCGGCTTCGAGGAGCCAAGGTTTACACCAAGCTGGATCTTCGGGGGGCTTACAACTTAGTTCGCATCAGGGAAGGGGACGAGTGGAAGACCGCCTTCCAGACCAAATTCGGATTATTCGAGTCCCGAGTTATGAATTTCGGTTTATGCGGAGCCCCCGCAACGTTCCAGCATTTTGTCAATGACATTTTTCAGGACTATCTGGACAGGTTCTTGATAATCTACCTGGACGATTTTTTGGTGTTTTCTAGATCACAATCAGAACATGAGAACCACGTCAAAATGGTGTTACAACGATTGCGGGATCATGGACTTTATGCCAAACTGGAAAAATGTGCCTTTGATCTACAAGAGGTAGATTTCCTTGGTTACCGCATCTCGCCATTAGGGCTCTCCATGGATCCAACCAAGGTTTCAGCAGTATTGGACTGGCGGGCGCCAACTAACAAGAAAGAGGTGCAGCGTTTCTTGGGGTTCGCGAATTATTACCGCAAGTTCATTCCAGATTTTGCCCACTGGTCTGACCCAATCACTAGCTGCATCCGTGGAAAACAGCCCTTCCGCTGGACTGATCAAGCAGAGAAAGGGTTCCAGCAACTAAAGAAATTATTCACGTCCCAGCCAATTCTACAGCACCCAGATCCTGGAACCCCTTTTGTTGTGCAAGCGGACGCCTCGGATGTGGCAATTGGGGCTGTACTCTTACAACCGGTGGGAGACCACCTTCATCCCTGTGCCTTTTACTCCCGTCAACTAACCACACCAGAGAAAAATTATACCATTTGGGAAAAAGAACTACTGGCCATAAAGGCAGCTTTTGAAACTTGGAGACATTGGCTAGAAGGGGCCAAATTTCCCATTGAAGTCCACACTGATCATCGTAATCTAGAACATCTAAGAACTGCCCGCAAACTAAATCAGAGGCAGCAACGTTGGGCTTTATTCTTTGAACGTTTCAACTTCCAGATCCATTATGTGACCCCAGCCCAAACCAAGCAAGCAGACGCCCTGTCACGTAAACCGGAATACGCTGCAGGACGCAAGGAGACCTTTGAATCCCAACTGCTACAACCTGAGAACTTTGCCACGCTCACGGTGGGGAACACCCAATCCATTCCCATTGGTTCAACTTCCCCTACTCCAGGACCCATCTGTGCTCAAGAAATCAGGGCTAGTCAGCAAGCAGATGCCTGGGCGCAGGACCAACTTCGCCAAGGTCTGCATTTTCCCTTTTCGCTTAAAGATGGGCTGCTCTGCTATAGAAATCATGTTTATATCCCACCCGGACCGGGCAGGGAAAAAGCGCTTCGTCTGTGTCATGACTGCAAACCAGCAGGACACTTCGGACTATTTAAAACTATGCATTTGATCCTAAGGGATTTTTGGTGGCCTAAGATCCGCAAGGATGTAGAAAAATATGTCAACACCTGCCCAGTATGCCAGCGCTCCAAGATACGAAGGGAAAAGCCCTCAGGGCTTTTACACCCCCTTCCTACCCCATCTCGCCCATGGGAAATAATTTCCGCGGATTTCATCACTGACCTACCACCTTCCTGTGGATTCACCACGATCTTAGTGGTGGTGGACCTTTTCACCAAGTTAGCCCATTTCATTCCCTGCGAAGGCCTCCCCACGGCCAAAGAAACTGCGGATCTATTTCTTCAGCATGTTTTCAGACTACATGGATTGCCCAAGAGTTTAGTCACAGACCGTGGATCTCAATTCACCTCTCGTTTTTGGAAGGCACTACAAAAACTACTGGGCATAGACTCTCGCTTATCTTCAGCTCATCATCCCCAAACAGATGGGCAAACGGAGCGCACCAATGCCACTTTGGAACAGTATCTTCGCTGTTATGTAAACTACCAACAGGACAATTGGGCTTCTCTGTTACCACTGTCTGAGTTTGCCTACAATAATGGAGTTCAAGCTTCTACAAAAGAAACGCCGTTCTTTGCAAACTACGGCTTCCATCCACGTTTCTTTCCCCCTGTCATTGAAACTTCAGAAGTTCCCGCAGCAGAGGATTGGCTGCAGGAACTCACAGCGGTGCAACAACTTTTGCTCCAGCAACTGGACCAAGCCAAAGAGGACTATAAACGCCACGCTGACAAACACCGCCAGCCGGGCCCTGAAATCAAGGTAGGAGATCGGGTTTTTCTGTCCACTCGCTTTCTGCCCTCCCACCGCCCTTGCCGGAAGTTAGATGCCCGTTTCATCGGCCCCTATCCAGTGGTGGCGCAATTAAACCCCGTGACTTTCAAACTCCAACTTCCGCGTTCAATGCGCATCCACCCAGTGTTTCACCGTTCCCTGCTCCTTCCGGCGGATGGTGTGCGTCCTGATACAGACCAACCGGCCCCCCCTCCTGTTTTGATGAATGGGGAGGAGGAGTTCGAGGTTGAGGACATTTTGGATTCTCGCTTTCATCGCCGCCGCCTACAATATCTCATTGACTGGGTGGGTTTTGGGCCTGAGGAACGCTCTTGGGAAGACGCCTCCACAGTCCATGCTCCTGATCTAACCCGTCGCTTTCATCTGACCTATCCCAACAAACCGCGACCTCGCGCCTCGGGGAGAGGGCCCCAGTTTGGGAGGGGCCTTGAGGAGGGGGATAGTGTGATGAACCATGGGCCTTGTAGTCCTGCTCAGGACATTGTAATTCCTGATGAAGATGAAAACTTGGGTTTTTTACCTTCCCAGTCTGAACTGGATTCCTCTCAGCCAGATCTTTCCCAGGCAGATCTGGGAACCTTGCACCTGCAAGAAAGTTGTGCCCCAGAAGTATGTCAAACAACCCCAGAGCCTACTTCTCCCGTGTTCTTGCGCCGGGAGTTTTGTAAACAACAGAGAAGTTTGGATTCAGCTTCGCGCAGGAGTGCGAGGATAGCAGCTAAGAATGTTGCCAATTAACACTGGTTCTCGTGAGAATCTCTAAGGAGTTTAACATCTGGTCTCAGAGTTTAGCTTTCGTTTCTGATTCCCAGAGAACCGCTTTGGTGAGAAAGTTGGACTCTATATAGGTGTTTTGCCCGCGTAGCAACTTCGCGGAGTCAATTCGTCAGCCTACGGAGCGAGTTGTGTCTGGACAGCGCGCTCCGGTTTAAGCCTCGCTCCTGCTCAAGCCTTGCCTTGCTATCCAGCCTTCGCCTTGCTTCCCAGCCTTGTTTATCTACGGACTTTGCCTAGTTTCCCAGGATCAATCCTTGCCTTGTTCCACGGATTTATCAAGTTATTCCACGGACCTTGTTCTTGTTCTTAGTTACCTTGTTCCACGTTCAAGATCAAGTTATTTCCTAGCCACGCTCAAGTTTTATGGACTAAAGGACCTTGTCATCTCCCCTCACTTTGCTTGGCAAAGTGAGTGTTTCGGTTATTGGATTACAACTTTGGACCTTAATATTTCATATTGGACATTAATTCTTTGGACTAATTTTGACCTTTCCTGAAAGGTCTGCTTCTGGACTATCTTTTACATTTGCTTTTACTAACTTTATATATTTCCTTAATAAAGATATTAGATAGATTCTGGCTTCTGCGTATGGTTATTGGTGCTCTGTAGCCTGGGTCGTGACATTTATTGCAGCTGGTTACTAGCCAGCTGCGCCACAGCCCGGCCCATCAAAACATCAAAACATCTGGGTGTCTCCTGAGCAATGTCCTTGCAGATGGCCAGTTTTCTCACACCAGAAGTGACTTGCAATTTCTCAAGTCGCTCCTGATATGAAAAAAAAAAAAAATCTAAAGATTGAATGCAGCCCTGGAGGTCATTCATGAGGTAGCCATCCACTGAAGTCAACTTGACTGCTGTTAACAAGAACAATATCTGTCAAGATCTCCAGGTGAAAATTCTAAGCACTTTATCAAATTCCAGGATTGCACAGGATACATTATGACAATTAAAGTGATAACAAACTGCTATAATGTTGGTATGTTAACATTAGTATGCTAAACACACATAACTTGAAAGTTTTCTCTGGAGAGGGGGATTATGGAAAAGGGCTGAATGACACAGCTCTTCCACCAAAAGGGACTCTTCCAAGCTGTGAATCATCCTTATTCAGCCATCCCTCTGTATTATGGTATTTTAGTACTGTATTTTGTTTTACTCTTTGTATGCATAAAACTGTCTGAGTAAATTGATACTCTACCTTGTTATAACATGTTAGCCGTTAAATGAGATATTATATTTCCACATACAAAGCTTGCTTCTGTTTTCCAACTAGATGACACTTCTGTATTCATTTTACCTGCTCTGTGAACCCTCTAAATTAAAAAAAATTAAAAACATAATTAATCTTTGAATGTGTTTAATTTCCCCCCTTAGAAACTGTTTTGGCATACAATCCTCTAATATAGCACAAGGTCAAAAATCACCCAGTCTGTGAGTTGCTTCTGATCAGCTTCATCATAAAAATCCTTACATATATTCAAGAAAGGTAATTAAATCCCACATAGATTTTCCTGGTAAAAGAGGTTTTGCAACTGAAGGAGAGAAGAGCTGTTTGACAAGGCAAACCAAACAGATTCCTTAAAATGCTCAACCCATTCCCCATTCTTTCCTCCCATGGATTAAAGCAAATTTATGTACAGTGGGTCTTTGATCTCTACTGCGGGTTGATTCCAGGACCTCCCCATAGATAGTGAAATCCATGTATGCTCAAATCTCATTATACACAAGTAAAATGGTGTCTCTTATTAAAAAAAATGGCAAAATTAAGGTTTTATTTTTTTAATGCATTTTGAAGCCGTGGCTGGTCATATCCATGGATGCAGAATGCATGGATAAGGAATGCCAACTGTATCTATTTAAGTCAGTGGTTCTCAACTTGTGGATCCCCAGGTGTTTAGGCCTACAACTCCCAGAAATCTCAGCCAGTATACCAGCTATTAGAATTTCTGGGAGTTGAAGGCCAAAACATCTGGGAACCAGGCCCGGCCGGAGATAAATTTATATATAAAGCGGGGGAGGGGGGGAATTGCGCCCCCCCCGGCGCCGCGGGAGGCATGGCCATGTCCCACGGGAGGCACATGGCCACGCCTCCCGCGGCGCCATCGGGCCCCGCCTCCTGCTCCCTGGCCCCACCTCTCACACAGCGTGGGAGGCGGGGTCAGGGCGAGCAGCGCGGGAGGCGGGGTCAGGGCTGGCCCCGCCTCCCACGCAGCTCACCCTGACCCCGCCTCTCACCCAGCGTGAGAGGCGGGGCCAGGGCGCGCAGGCCGGGAGGCAGGGCTCCGCCCAGACAGGGCCTTGCCTCCCGCCCCGCGCGCCCTGGGCTTTTCCAGGTGGGCAGACTGCACCGGAGGTCCCTGCAGGCCGCAATCGCGGCCTGCAGGGACCTCCGGTGCAGTCTGCCCACCTGGAAAAGGCCAGACGGGCAAGGCTGAGCTGCGTGGGAGGCAGGGCCAACCCTGGCCCCGCCTCCCACGCAGCTCACCCTGACCCCGCCTCTCACGCCCAGTCAGGCGGGGCCTTGCCTTCCACCCTGCGCGCCCTGGCCTGTCTGGCCTTGCCCAGCCGGCCATGAGAGCTCGCTCGTCGCCGAACAGGCCTTCCTGTTTGCCGGCGAGCGAGCTCATGGTCCCCGCTGGGGGGGGGAAGCCTGATGGCGCCCCCCTGGGCCCTGCGCCCGAGGCGGCCGCCTCACGTGGCCTCCGTGTTGGGCCGGCCCTGCTGGGGACCCACAGGCTGAGAACCACTGATTTAAATGATGTTTATCTACAGCATAAGAGCAAAGCTTCCTACATGGAGATTCGACAACACAAAGCTTCCTCAGCTGGTTTACAGACTAATCAGAACTAAAGCACATCTCAATGAAACCATCTAGTGCTAAAGTTAGAAATGGCAGTTTAAAGCCCAGTATTATTCTTCTTCCTTTTTCTGGTTGCCAGTTCAATAGTTGAATGCCACCCGCCATGTTGAACATAAGGATAACCATGACAGATCAAAGTTCCCTCTAGCCCAATGTTCTGTACACACACAGCAGACAATTGTGATCAGAGAAAGTAGGCAAGTGTGATTTACTGCAGATTTGGAAAGGCTTTTTGGAGACTAGACTCTCATACCAAACTTCTCTAGGCAGCATGGCCATGTTCACTGGAGAATCCTGGAAGCTATAGTCCAAAAGAATAAGAATCCCTAGCAAAATCTGGAATCCATTCACACTACACAACTATATTGCTATTATTCCACATTAATTACTGTGGTTCCATCCCATGGAAACTGGGAATTTGGAGTCTGCCCAGAGGTCCCGGGCTGCATCTACACTGTCCTGTATCCCAGGATCTAATCCCAGATTATCTGCTTTGAGCTGGATTATATGAGTCTACACTGTCAGATAATCTGGGTTAGGAAGATAATCTGGGATCAGATCTTGATATATAGAGCAGTGTAGAGCCAGCCCCAGAGGAGCTCTGGCTGACAATTCTAAATGTCCCTTCCTAGGATTCTGTAGGACAAAAACATGGCTATAAAAGAGGAATATAATGCCATACTTTATAGTGTGTATGGGTCCCTGCTTTGTAGTAAGACAGTGGGATCCTGTGCACTGCTCCCTCACAGTGCCACTCCCCCCATGATATGTGGGAAACTTCACACTCATGGTGAGGATCCGTGATGGCTCCATTGGATCCAGCACAACACGGGCAGGCTCCTGTGTTGGGAGGAAAGTGTCATATGACGCTTCCACTCTAATTGTGGAAGTCCAGCAATGTCATGGGATGTACAACATGTCCATCCATTGCTGGAGTGATAGGGAAGCATCCTAGGATGCTGTGGAAGTCCAGCAATGTCATGGGATATACAACATGTCCATCCATTGCTGGAGTGATAGGGAAGCATCCTAGGATGCTTCCCAAACACTGTCTGATGGGGTAGATGGATCATGGTAATTAGTGTCTAATGTTCCGAATATTTGACTATGAATCGGTAGACCAAAGTTCAAATCCTTGGTAGACCAAGGAAACCCAGT
Organism: Anolis carolinensis; assembly: GCF_035594765.1. NCBI lineage: Eukaryota > Metazoa > Chordata > Lepidosauria > Squamata > Anolidae > Anolis > Anolis carolinensis. The sequence continues at coordinate 213,092,403 of NC_085842.1, read as the reverse complement.
GGGTGACCTTGGGTGAGTCACAAACTCTCAGCTCCAAGAAATCCTGTGAAGTTGGAAATGATTTAAAGACTGACCATAACAACAAATCCCTGTCACAAAGGATATGGAAATAAAGATGCCCAAAAGATTAGAATAACTTCAGAAATTTGCAAATTCTCATTGCAGTAACACAAGAAAAAGCATTGTATACTACATGTGGTCATAGCAAAGAAACAAAACATGGGGGGAAAGACAGAGATGTAAGCCATTATTGTGAACAATGTTGACGATGACATCCAGGATCATTTTAGGATTGTCACCCATTTTCCACAGCCAATGTTGTAAACCTGTTAGTACCCTTTAGTGTACTAAGATTTCTCAAGACTGCTGCAAATACTTGGACTTCAAAGCCGAGTATATAGTCGAACAAGAACCTGGATTTGATTCATCCTAGTATGAAACGGCTTCCATTGTTTACGATGCCTTGTGATTCTTGGTTTAATGGATGAGCATGGAATTCTTTATGGGGTTTCCCCTGTTGAATTTTTCAATACAAGTATTTTACAAATGGTATTCCTCTTTTCAGTTCTCTTTTGTTTTCATTTTATGCTTTTAAAACCCAGTGTAAAAGCAGACTATAAAGCAGTTAAGTTTATAGGCCACATGTACATTACTCTGCAATTACTCATGTGATTTAATCTCTAAATGTCTAACCTTGCTACCATATGTGGATACTTTTTTTCACTTAGAGTTTTTCATAGTCTGTTTTGGATTATATTTCCCTGGATTAATGTTGTTAATTTACTAAGGAAAAATCTACTTACTTGCCTCTAATAATGGGGATCAAGTGGTTAAGTTTTTTTCTAGCAGGAAGGCAAGTTTATTCACCTACAAAGGCATAGTGATGCCTCTTCTTAAATTTAATACAGTCATTACACAGGTATACCTTACTTAATGATATAGATAGGATTCCCTGGTGGTGCAGTGGGTCAAACCCTTGTGCAGGCAGGACTGCTGACCTGGAGGTTGGGTTCCTGACCTGAAGGTTGCTGGTTCAAATACAGAGCGCTCCCCATGCGGGGACATAAGAGAAGCCTTCCACAGGATGGTAAAATATCAAACATCCGGGCATCCCCTAGGCAACGTACTTGCAGACAGTCAATTCTCTCACATCAGAAGCAACTTGCAGTTTCTCAAAGTCACTCCTGACATGAAAAAAAATGAAATGGATATGTTCCTAGGCATTACTTCTTTAACATATTTTTTTTTACCAGAGGCAGAAATAACATAAAAAATAGGGATAGGTTCCTATGCCATTGGGGGTGGGGGGAGCAGTTTAATGTGTTCCAGCAGACATTTTATGCAAAATTAACATAATGCCTACGTGAAATGAATCAGCCAGGTCTGGTAAATCTTGCACAACTAACCAAAAAAAATTACGATCCTTCTGGAGACCACTTTGAAACCTATTTATTTATTTCCTGACTCCACCTTGCTTGTGATTTCCATTTTGGTGACCAAATGTATACATATATGATGTTTTATTTAAATGTGTAGGGGTAGCTGATGATGCAGACTACTTGCCCTCCCATTTATTTCTGTTTTGCTATTCATGCATGCTCACAATGGGATTCTTAGTGTTGGAGGTTGTATAGTTAAATAAATAGAAGTTTTACTAGTAAATAGAAGTTTTTGAATCAAGATAAACCCTGCAGTATAATAAAATGACACTCAGGCTTGTGTAACAAGTAACAGTATCTTTACTTCAGTTCAAGAGATCAAACAGGACAACAATATATATAGCAGTCTTACTGAATTCACACAGAGAACTTAGGGAATAAACAGTTCCTTTAAACAGTCTTTAAATATGCCTCATTTGCCTTATAAATAATCAGGCTTTGGAGAGTATGGCAGCCATTTCCTTTCTGACCAATTTCCAGTCAGCTACTCTCCTTTCCTCTCTGAGATGAAAGTGGCAGTTAAAACCGTTTGTCTCAGCACCAAGTTAGAGACAGCAGCCAATTGGAATTCTGGCTTCTGACTGGATCAGCAAATCAGCTGTTGCCACATGCCCTTTCCAATCAACTCACCACATCATGGTGCCTCTTTTACAAATCCTCACACTTAGGACAGCTATTTACCTGGCCTGCGGCTGATAGGCATACACTTCTACAGTAAGATTGTGTTATTGAAACCTAAAATAAATCCAAAACTATTTCTAGTCCCAAGTATTTTGGATAAAGAACATGTAACCCAGAACCTGGATTATAATCTAGATGATTCACTGAATTACAAATACTGTTCCTATCATTCTGTTGGAAATGACAGAAATAAACATCCTTTGGTTACAGCTTGGAAATTTCTAGAAAAGTACAAAGGACTTCACAGTGCAACCTTTTACACTTGTGGATTACGTGATTAATTGTGATTGTATTGTTTTAAATGTTTCTGATTGTTTTAATGTATTTTATTATTCTATTTCAATGTTAATTTTAATATTACATGGTTTTAAGGCATCAAATAGTTGCTTATGTGTAAAACCGCCTTGAGTCTCCTCCGGAGTTGAGAAAGGCAGGGTAGAAATGGTATAAATATATAATAAATAAATAAATGTTCACAATTCTCTTCAATTGCTTCGAGTCAGTACTCACACATACACAGAAATAGGAAATGGATACAACACTAATGCTCACAATTAAAATCACAATTAAAAATAATGGTTGCATTTTAAGTAGATTCCTTGGATGTCGTCCCTTTTTCTAGGAAAGATGAAAGACTGGTTCATTCAAACATATTTTCATGTAAGCCTGGCTAATGGCAGGAAAGTTTCAAAGATATGTTTGAATATTTTTTCTTTTCATATCTGCAAACCTTGGTAAATTCCCAAACTTCTCTCCTGTACATGCGTGGCACTGTTTTGGGTACATCAGGACTACTGAGATAGCACCTAATACATGCATGTAAGGAGGTGCCACAGGGTAGCACGCTAACATCCGGAATTCAGCCAGTCAGAATTCAGCCACCTAAATCCTGTATGCTGTGTTTTTCAGCCATTTAGTCTGTTTCTCATTTGACTCTCCCTTTTAGGTTTACTCTTTCCAAATATTGTTTTGTACTCCACATGCTAAAGACTATTGCATGAACCTGCTATTCCACTAGATTAGTGGTTCCCAACCTGTGGTCTGTGGACTACCAGTGGTCCCCAAGAAATAAAATATGGTTTGTGGCTTCACCGTTACGACACTGGGGAGAGGAGAGGCTGACTACCCATGAAAGGGGTAACAAGCCTCCTGACTGCTGCTTCTCCTCCTCCCTCCCCCTGAGTGGAGCCGTTCCATGTGGCGCCTGGAAGTGGGGCACCTTGGTGTCTTTGTTTTTAGGCCTGTCCCTGGGGTTATTTGGGGTGCTGATTCAGCAAATTGCATTGGATAAACCACATCAGCTCTAGATTATTAAATATGGTTTTCTGTGGACGAGCAGATGGTGACTACTGGATGGAATATGTTCTGTATCAGAAACTAGAGCTGATGTGGTCTATCCCATGCAATATTTCTGAATCAGCACCCCAAATAACCAAACTGAATCTAAAATTGACCAAAAACAGATTTGCAACCCTTTTGGTACTGATGTTGGAGAGTGGTCCCTGATCAAAGTGACCCTTGGTCAAAGTGGACCTCATAAAAAAATGGCTGGGAACCACTGCATTAGAGTCGTGCTATAATTGATGGTGGATACTTACTGGGTTGAACACCTTCAATATCATGCCTCTCTTCATGCAAGTGTGTGGTTTCATGGTCATACTGCCATATTCTGCAACACTGTTGTTTCATACATTTCAGATTTTTTGACAACAATTTTGCAATTTGAAAAACGATAAAGGACAACATTTTGTATCAAATTTTCTGTCTTGTATGTTTTTTAAAATGTCTTTTGCCTGAGGAAGATGTCAGTGGAACTTCAAAAATCTGCATGATGTGTTTTGTGGGTTTTGGTTCCTTTGTCTATTTTGGATTTTGTTTTATTTTACTTGTAGAGAAGTTATGTGTTAAACAGAGATTATTGATATGATTTTATTTATTTGTTTGTTAAGGGAAAAGGGAGTTATATATTAGCAAGGAAAAGCCTAACATGGAAACTAGCTGGAAGCAGCGTTTGGTAGGTTGCCATGGTAACACAGCTTCCCTTGGGAGAAAAGGGGCGTGGCTAAGTTGACAGTTGGAGCATATTTCCCTTTTAAAAGTTCAGTTGCTGTGAGGGTTTAAAAAGGACAGTGGCTGTTAGGTTTTGGAAAGATTAGGAGCTGTGGAAATCAGCTAAGGACGGCAGCTTATTGTTCACGCAGGGGAAAGGCTGGTGATATAAGTTGACCAGGTGTTTTATTTACTGTTCGAAGAGACGTTATTTAAGATATATCCATTCAAGAAAGACTACATTGTAACTTAAGATCCTGAAACGTTTATGTATTGGAACTATACGCTTATGTACAAATAAAGATTGAATTTTGTTATTGTTCACAAAGATCAATCTCCTTGCCTCTCTGTAAGCCTGTTACCTCACGTTGGTGGCAGTTACCGTACCTATCTATATAAGTTACCGTACTTTCCTATATAAGTTACCATCTCTACTCATTTAAACCCATCAGTTCTGTTATCCTTCCTTATCCCTAAATCCTCCCTGTCATACACTCACACATCCTCCATCCCTCCCTCTCACACGCGCGCACGTCTCCTCAATTGGAGGCAGCAGTGGGATTTAGACAAAGATTTCCCCTGCCTGAGTTGAGTACCACAAATTGGGCTCTCTTCATACTCTATAGTCAAAACGGCTACTTTTGAATATATTTTTATCTGGCCATTGCCACAATAAGCCTCTATGCCGTGATATTCCAACAATTTGGGATGGCAACTGCTTACCAGTATTGCTTCCTTCTTCATTACATTTCTGTTAGTGTTGTGCAACTGTGACACCTGAACAATAGGGATCGTCATGGAATAGGGCCTGCCGCCAAAAGCGATGGTCATGCTTCTGTGCCATTTTCCACTTTCCTGCAATACAGTCCCCTGTATATTTACATTGTTTGGCCTTTTCCCCTTCTGACACAACAAAAATAGGCACAGAAGTGATGGTATGTGAGAGATCAGTGTGTGAAAGGAGTGGGACCTCAGCTCCAGCATGAGACAACTCATAATGTATAGCAATGAGTGTTCAGGATGTGGCTGACATTCCAGACCTAGCAGAGCCAGAATGAGAATAAAGGCACAACAGCCTGGAAAGAGCGGGGAAGCAAATTAAAAGTGGATGTTTGTCCTATGTGTCCACAAACAGTGGGGGGTTGGATTAGTTAGGAACTGAAGGCAAAGGCATGGGAGACCAGAGAATTTGTGGATTAATATATTTGCCTCTCTGAGGTCTGAAAGCTTTTGTAAATCTCACAGAGACACATTCATTCCCCTCCCTCCCCCCAATTCCATCCCTGAACTGTAGGTTTCTGTTTCTGAGCCAGGACTGCAGTGTTTACATGGGGTTTCCCCCTCTTTTGCAGTTGGAGCAATCCCGCTATGTGTCCTCTGACTCTTGGAGCTTTTGTATTAATCTGCTGTGACTGGGCATTCAGGTAAGTATGCATAGTGCCAGCAGCTGTTAATGAACACGCCCAGCTGGCCTGCAGAGATCTTTGCCCAGAAGGGACGGAATAGCCTCAGAGTTTCCCACTGATCCTGCAGACGTTCCCGCCAGTGGGGAAAGCCTGGCATGGATTCCCTGTGCAGGAGTCTCTCTCAGAGGCACAGAGCCAATCCTTCCCACCCCCTGCCCCTTTATCTCAAGGCTTAATACACACTATTATTCTATTTTAGGAATGATATATGTGATAAGACAAGGAAGGCGCATGCAAGATTAAATGCTGGGAGAGTAAGAATAATTGAGCAATGTGTCAGGATGCTCAAGAGAGTTCTAACCGTGGAGTGGGTGGATTGAAGATAACTGTCAGTCATGAATGGCTCAGTGTGAGATCTGGGATTTCAGGGCCAAAAACTGAGACCTGATTCCTTTGGTCTGATTCCTTTGGATGTCTCAAGAAGCCGGTTCTGGTGATGTTGTGAAAAATGATGCATTAAGTATCAAGACATTGCAAAGCAGTGCTTTTGTCCTGAGATGTTTCCAACATGCCTTAAGACAGGCATGGGCAAACTAAGGCCCAGGGGCCGGATGCGGCCCCCGGGCGCTTACCTCAGGCCCTCCTCATTTTCCCTGTCTTCTCAGCATAAGGACAGGATAGCCTGCTGCATTCTTATGCAGAAAAGACAGGGGAGGAAGGCATGCAGCAACTGAGAGCCCCCTGGAACACTCTCAGCCACCGCATGTCTCGCCTCCTCTCGGCATAATGCCAAGAGGAGAGCCCAAAGATCGGGGGAGGAAGGATCGGAGCAGTTGCCGCGTGTCTCGTGTTCCTCCCAGCATAAGTTGATCAGCCCCATGCTTATACCAGAACAACCTGAAGATGACCTGGGGCTTGCCCGGCCCCACCCTCTCACAGGCCATCTCCTTCCCATCCTGTTCCTCTTGGTCGGGCCCACAATGCGGCCCCAAAGCAAAAATGTTTGCCCATGCCTGCCCTAAGACATGGAAAGGAAAGGCCAGACCCTGAGACCTGAAAACCCTAGTGAGAAACCATAATTATTGAAATGAAAACAGCAGGGACTAATGAGTTTCACACACACCCGTTTAGTTGTGTTGTTGTGTGCCTTCAAGTCATTTCCAACTGATGCACAACCTGTGGCCCTCCAGGTGTTTTGCACTGCGGCTCCCAGGCTAAATCTGGCAATTGAACAATCTGGGAGTTGGAAGCCCAAACACCTGGAGGGACCAGACAGATTAAAAACAACAAAAGGGGTATTTTTGTGATGTCAGCAGAAAAAGGAAGAGCAAGGAAATGGTAGGGGCCTCTGTGTCTACACCTCATCAAGAATAAGCACAGGTTTTAGCTGTTTACCTTTCTACATGATAGGATGCTTTTAGAGTAACACAAGAGGCCTTGTAAAATTTTATAAGATTGAGGGAGATAGAGAGACAGACAGACAGAGAGGGGGAGGACTCAATCACATGAGGCTGCCCAAATGCAATTGTAGCAGGATGACTGTGACTGTTGAAAGAACTTACTGCATGATGTAGATTCTCTCCCACTGCAGTTTTGTCTTTAATATTTATTTCAATTACCATACTTATATCCTGCCTTTCTCAACCCCGGAGGAGACTCAAGGTGGCCTTACAACAGGCAACAGTTTGATGCCATACACACACATATCAAATAAGCAATTACAATTAAAACCAATAATCAAAATATGAATTATTAAAAACATCAGTTAACACATCTATTAAAATCATGCCATCCAAAACGTAATCCATGGCTGTTCATTTGTCAATCACATTGTTTCATGGTTACATATTGCACTGCTCCAATTACTTGTCAAAAGCTTGGTCCCAAAGTCATGTCTTAAGTTTGTTTTCTGAAGGTCAGAAGAGAAGAGGAAGATCTGATGTCACTGGGGAGGGAGTTCCATAGTTGAGAGGCCACCACTGAGAAGTCCATCTCTTGTCCCCACCAATCGCATCTGCGAAGGGAGAAATGTTCGGACAGATAAGCTGGGCCGGAACTGTTCAGGGCTTTATAGGCTAAAGCCAGTACTTTGAATTGTGCTTGGGAGCTGACTGGCAGCCAATGGAGCTGCCGTAACAGGGGGGCTGTGTGCTCCCTGTACCCCACTCCGGTGAGAAATCTGGCTGCCTCCTGTTGGACTATTTGAAGCTCCCGAACAGTCTTCAAAGGCAACCCCATTTAGAGGATGTTGCGGTAATCTATTTTTTGCATCATTATTGTTTTGGGTTTCCCCATTGACAGGGAAAAAGCGTCACTGGTTCAAATAAAATTAACGTAGCATGGCAAATTATGGACATGATGGCTTTGTACATTTTTCAAAGACGAAAAAGTTCATCTTCTCCCTCTGGCTGGGAAAGACCTAGCAAGAGAATATTTCCATGGCTCCCTCTAGAGAGTGGATCACATGCCGATTTAGTCCGCTGATTTATCCTCGTCATGCACTCCAAAACATACCTGCAGTAAGGAAGGAGGCAAATGCATTTAGTTGATGACATCCTAAAGCAGCAGGCATAGTGTAGGTTTATGTTTTTTGAAGGCTAATGCTTTGTTCCTGAGCTTTTTTGTTCCACATCTGGTCAAAAAGGCAACAGGCTGACATGGTCTATTGCCTTTCACAGCAGCTGGGTTGCAGAAAACAGATAAAGCTTTGCTTGTCACACAGTATGGAATAGGGAAGAATGCCGTCAATGCTATGGGGCAGTGCCATCATTTGCTAATGTCTACAGGTGCAGCTACTGTTTAAGACATTTTTACCAAAAGGGACAGTTTAAAAGGTGGCAACCCCTGCTTACTGTAAAATTTAGGGGCAGGTACCAAGTTCATCTTTGGTGATGCAGTAAATCATCACTGCAAATTTTACTGCAGAAAACATGAAACTATATAAGACAGTGGTTCTCAACCCAGCAGTGGGTTGCAAGAATGAAAATCTGGTCCATGAACCTCCTTCCTCTTTATTTATTTTCATTAAGTTTATTTCTGCTCCTTTCTGCAGAGCTGACCATTTTATTGGCTAGACCACATCACCTCTAAATTATTAAATATGGTCTTTTGTGGGCTAGCAGATGGCAACTACTGGATGGCATATGTTCTGTATCAGAAACTAGAGCTAATGTGGTCTATCCAATGCAATTTTCTGAATCAGCACCTCAAATAACCAAACTGGATCTAAAGTTGACCAAAAACTGATTTGTAACCCTTTTGGTACTAATGTTGGAGAGTGGTCCTTGGTCAAAGGGGTCCCTGATCAAGTGGGCCCTGGTCAAAGTGGGCCTTGCTCAAAAAAAGGTTGGGTACCACTGATATAAGGGAACACTTTATCCTGCCTTTAGAACTGTCTGTGTCTGGAGCTTGGAAAAATTATTTCTCCATACCAGCTAAGGGATCCTAGGAATTTTCAGCTCCCTGCCACCCCACATCTGAGGTTGATATCTCCCCTTCACACACTTTTAAAAAATGTAATGTCTCTATGTTAATGGCATAGAGACATTAACAGGGCCAGGAAGAAACAGTCCATGCCAAGGGCAATTGCACTTGCTAAATGCATGTGTAGATATATGGTTACTATTTTTTTTAAAAAGCTAAGATGGTAAGGTATAAATCAAGTTGTTGCTGTCGCAGTTAATGTGATTTGAAAGTAGATCACATGGCAGTGGGTGTTGCTGCTGCCATGGCGTTGGCCATAGGCAATGACTCGCAAGCACATATGATAAAGCTTGAAGTTGTTTATGCTTGGGGTGATGACACTAGAGCTTACAAAAGCTAAGTGTACATTCAGATCTTGGGAAATGCACCTTTGGCCCAAAAAGACAGGCATGTACATGTCAAACCTCCCTTGTCTGGAGGGCAAACATGCCTGGCATCAGGCATGTGAAAAGTTCATGACAGCCGCAAGAGGCAGGAAAAGCTTAGCAGCACAAACATTCTCCCCAAAGAGTTCAGAGCAGAATGCCAATAGCATATCTTCTTCTTTGTGATATGCATTTTGAAACATTAGAGAGGGCACAGTCATTACTGGATAACAGGAATTAGCTGAAGTGATGCTTGGTGCATTGATTGTTCTGGGCTATTTGGAAAGAATCATGATGAGACATGATTATATTTTTAAAAGTATACATTACTATGGAGATGGACAGAAAAAGGCACTTATACTTTGCTGAGCTGATGACAGATGATTGATTTTTAAAAAATGTTTGTCCTTCCAACTCCATGATCTGCGCAATGACAGAAAACTGGCAGGTTGTTTTGTTTTTAAAGTGATATGAGTGGAGTTATAACATTTTCTTTCACTGCCAAATGTATGTCAGGACCATGTGTTTGGTTTAAATGATATGTAGTTTTGATTTTGTTGAATGCTTGCTTGCATCACAGGTGGGTTAGAGATAGAACAGAACATATAAGCTTTTAGAAAATATATAGCATTTTCCCTTAGTTTTTAAAAACCATCAGTGCATGTGTGAAAGCCTTTAAGTTTTCCCTTGACATTAAGTCTAGTCGTGTCCAACTCTGTGGTGTGTTGCTTATCTCCATTTCTAAGCCGAAGAGCTGGCATTGTCCGTAGACACCTACCTATTGATCTACTCACACATGTGTGTTTTCGAACTGCTAGATTTGCAGAAGCTGAGGCTAACAATGGGAGCTCACCCCATCCGCGGATTTGAACCGCTGACCTTCCGGCCAGCAAATTCAATAACTCAGTGGTTTAACCCACTGCACCACTATGGCCTGAAAGCCTTTAAAGGGATTGAAAAATCAGTGTTTAAAAGTCTATTTCAGAATATGACTGAAATTTCAGGAAGCGTGAGAATTATTTTGCAAATAGTTCTTTTTCTTCCAACAAGTTACACTCAAATTTGAATTCTGGCCAAGATCTGGAATTTTAGATTATCCTTATTAAAAGCTCAGCACAAAGGTAGATTTGACAACTTGAATTTGTTTAATGTCAAGCTGAATTAATTAGGTTTGAGCAACTGACATTCCCATATATAATATCAGGTGTGGTAGATCTCAAATCAGAGATTTTGAGGGAGTTGGACTGGATCAACTGCTTTAAGTCATCTGTTCTTCCTGAAAATCATAATTTCCAACTTTGATCCTTAAACTGCTTCTATACTTGGAGAAAAAAGTATAACCTTGTGTTAAATCCAACACTTCTAAAACATTTGCTGCGTTGTTCAGATTTCAATTTATTACACCTTCTAATTTCTGCTACTTTAGGAAGAATGCTTCACTGTTCCGTCTCCCAGGAGTTTGATTTTACAAGCTATCCATAGTTGTAGAAATAGCACCTGTTTGCATTTGTTCCAGAGTTGTTGCAGATTCTGCAGCACTCTGATAGTCAGCCGTTAGTAGAGTTTATAGCCAGGTCAGCAAAGTCTTTGCTGCTTGCAGCTTGCAAATGTATCTTGTTGTTCTGGAGACTGCCCCTTTTCCTGGGGAAAGAAGGCTCAATTTTGAGAAGCTTCTTGCCTTCTAGACTGAAGAAGAAAGAACTTTAAAACCAGTGCTAAGCATAAATAGGGAAAGACCTGCTCTTTCTAAAATTAGTAGCTTAGCACCGGGGCAGAGAATATCTCAGGATTTCTCTGCCACTGGAGGAAGTTCTACCTACTTCGCCTCAAAAACTAGCTTGGAGCTTAGATAGTTATAGACCTGCTCTTTCTGATAGCTCAGGGCTACGGTAAAGAGGATCTCAGGATCTTTTCGCCTTTGGAGGAAGTTAAACCAGCAACTAAAAGGGAAAAGCAAGAAAGGAACATCTGCAAGGTTTTATAAGTTGACTGTTTATATTTGCAACTTTAACTACGTGTACCAAGTCTGCCATGGACTTTGTGAAAATAAAATTTTGTTTGATTGTTCAACTTAAAGTGCCTTTGGTTACTGGGATTTCCAGAGCTTCTAAGTAAGGCCCTGCAGTTCACCTGGGCAAAGGAAGAAGCACATCTTAAAGCTTTAAAAAGATGCCTGGGTGTGACGGCATATTCACCATGTTATATAATGGGGCCAAACCTAAATGGCACTTGGATGAATTGCTTTTAGGAAGAAATTCTGGGGATTCCATGTCTGTAGTTCCCTCCCTCTGTATTAATGAGACTACTTTTTTGTGTTTTTTGTTTTTGTTTTAAAATGCTTCATACACAACACAATGATGCTTTTTGGCTTTTTGTATAATCCTGGTATCAAAGTAGTTTATGAAAAGATAGATGTTCTAGTCTGTTACAGCATACAAAGGGAAATGTGAGTAGTATTGTGATGTCTTGGCTCTGCCTTTTCCTCTTCTTTGCTTCTTTGTTCCCTCTGTTTAGGTTTTCCCAATAGTGTAGATACCTCCATTTGTATTAATTTTTGAGTGGAGCATAAAATCCCCCTAGAGGCCAGCCTTAGTTGGTCTGTTCCATTTGCCTGTTTAGAGCTTCTTTGCCATAGAACTATAGAGACTAGAGGCCTAGTTTTGTTTCGGAATTCCTAGGCCTAGCAATCCAAAACAGGCATCCTTAGCACTTAGCATTCAGCAGCATTATTTACCACCAGTTCCAGAGACAATGGAAGCCTTTGACCAGCTTAGGCTTTACAAAGAAAGAAGATAAAGACAGCCCTTGGGCTCCAGTTTGTGAGCCATTGCTTTACACCAAAGACAAAGGACTTTCAAAGACTCCAGAGAGATGACTGCAATCAGCAAAATCTTCTTTTGTGATGTATGGTTTTAAGCTATCTTTCAATAGTCCCGGGTGGAGTTAACCCTTTATTCATCTTGTTTTCAGTAAACTTAATATGGTTATATTTTCATCTTGCCTAAAGTTCATCTGTATGTTAAGGGTCTTGATCTTAACAGAAGGTTTACAGATAGCCCCTGAGTAAAGCCAGACACTATAGTTTCCCCAAAGGCTCGAGCGTACCACCACAAGTATATAAGAGGGAATCAAAAGTAGCCCTTTTGAAACTTGAGAAAAAGATGACCAAAACCTTGCCACAAACTCAGATACCAGTTCTTTCATCACATCATAATAGCTCCTAATAACATCACTCAAAACTTCAGAGATGCAGTCACTTGCTCATGCTCCAGTGGAATGTAGACAATTCTCTGTCACAATGCCCTTCAACATTCTACATTGGATAAATGACCTTATCATAAAGACCAGATGAAGCATCCCTCTTTGCCTGCGCACAGCTCCCTCTCCATGATGCTTTCCCCATTACACGGGGAAAGCGTTGCCCTTGCTGGGAGGCCCTAAGCTGGCCAGCACAACATAGGAAGCCTCCCATATTGGGGGAAAGCGTCTAACGATGCTTTCACCCGGTTGTGGGCAGCACCTCTGCCGGATGTCACACGACTCCGGGCTCTGTCCATTAGAGGTTGAAAGAGGACAATATTTTTGCAAGATGAGGAATGTACAGAAACTGGGCATTAGAAAAAGAAATATCCCCAAACCAGTTGCAGAATATTTCAACTTTCTGAGATATACAATCTCTAACTTACAAGTAACAATTTTCAAAGAAAAATATTTCAAAGGAAGATTGGAAACAGCTGAATTTGGGTATATTTATAAATTCCTGTCCAGTAGAGACATCAACAGTGATAATGGCATCTTGGCATACTATTATAATACAGGTTTCCATGACTGCAATTTAACTGAATAATTATACTCAGAAGAGTCTCTTACTCCAAGGAAAAAATTTTGGTAAGCAAATGTATTGCCTTCAGACCTTGATGCGATAGACCAGCTTCTTGAAAGACCTGTTTTGTCTTGTGCTATTCTTTGAAGCCAAAGCTACAATTTGCCTTTTTCTGTAAGGCAGTAAATTTTGACCATACTCCTGCAACTTTATAATTGACGTTAAATACCTGTACTATATTGTATTCCATCAGTGCATCTGAAGAAATGGAGTCATGTCCCTGAAACCTCATACTAAAATAAAGGAATTAGTCTCAAAGGTGCTGCTATATTTCTTTATACTATTATCCACATTTTTCTTTTTACGGTTTTAACGTAGTATGTGTGAGAAAAATTCTTTGGAATTCGTATTTTGTTTTAAGGATGATAATAAAATGATCCTCCAACCATTTTGTTTTGTGTCCCTTGTCAATATATGTAGTTAGTTCGAGTGTGCAGGCAGTCTGAAAAGGCTCTCCTCACTTTTTTGTGCCATGTTCGCTAAGCTCACAAGAGAGTAGGGCTGTCAACTGACCAGGAAAGATCAAATCCCTAGCAACTTCTTTTTGGTTTAGTGCCATTCAAGGAGTTTTTGTTCCTTGAGGCAGTGAAGAGCAAATGGACTCCTGGCTGAGTAAGAGAAGGTTCTGGTCATGTTCTTTTGGCACTTGACTCAGAAAATGCAACAAGCACCTTTCTCACATGCCTGGAAATACAAATATTATAGTGACAACTGTCCATTTTATGCCATTTCATGACCTCCAAAATCAGCTGCCCAAAGGGGAAAAAAACCTTTCTTGGCTGAGCAATGGAGTCAGTTGTGGATGTACAAAAAAGAGGAGGCAATGTTTTTCACAGTAAGATGACCAACAGCTCTGGAAAATGTCAAAATGCTGTTGAACGGACTGCCATGGGTGTCTTTTGAGAAGCTGGCAACCACACATGTGATGGATTCCAGTCCCAAAGGGGTTCGTACTTGTAATTGTGCAGATACCATAAAGATGATAAAAGCAACATGTGCATTTTCAAGTACTCCAAGGATCACTCACATATCTTCCATTTCAGTTAATGCACATCACCATCAGCTACAATATGTACACACTTTTGTTACTTTAAATGCCATGCACATCTACCTTACCCACGTGTTTTAGCCCAGAGGATGACTCATACCAAACTGACAATTTTTTTAACAAAATCCAATCAAAGCATGTGTAGTGACTGTCTGACAATCTACCCTCATTTTATTTCCTCACTTTTCTGAATGACCTTCCCATTTCCTTTTCAATCCTGCCTCTTTCATATTACTTATGAAGCTAGGAGACTGTGGTGAAACCATGTCGACGTCACAAGCAGGTGAAAGCTTGAATTCTGAGGTTCATATGAACTGAGCAAATACAATGAAATAAAGCTTGTGAGGGAGTAGATAAAACTTTGTAGGAAACTGACACCTGCCCTTCTCAGGCTCAGCAGATAATTATGAACATGAACATTTGCCTCCCCCTTAAAACTCAAAGTTTAGGAACTAGGCTCATTAAAGCAGCAGCAACATATCATTTTTTGAATTTTCATGTCCATTTTCTCAATAGCTACACTCCAGGAAGTCTTCATGGAAATCTAGGTGTGCAAGGCCTCCTTTAGTAATGCCTAGAATGCTGCTATGGGAGATGTAGATTTGTAGCGTTCTGCACAAAGCAGGCTAAAAACTACATGTCCTTGAGCCTGGGATACCATTGTTCTGTTACTGTCACCAGGTAAGGCTACAGGAAATGAAAGGAAGATGTTTGGACTCAGTAGAATGCCCCGAAGATCTCTAAAGGTCTCAAAGTGCTAAGAAAGAATTACCGTAAGATGAAGCAATTTCCAGTCCCAATTCAAAGTGCAAACGGTTCGGGTCTTGCTTAGTTTTGTGACCGTATCTCCCTCTACGAACCGGCACGTACCCTAAGATCTGCTGGGGAGGCACTTCTCTCGCTCCCACCTCCATCACAAGCATGAATGGTGTGGACGAGAGAGAGGGCCTTCTCGGTGGTGGCCCCCCGGCTCTGGACCTCTCTCCCCAGGGCGATTAGATTAGCTGCCATCCTGTCCACTTTCTGGAAAGACTTGAACACTTGGATGTTCTAATGTGCCTTTGAATAATGGTTTAGCTACTGATTAAGTCTGTCTAGCTCTAATCTTCTGATGGTATCTCCAGAACTTTATTTTCCAGCCCTGGCCCTACAGTTGTGTCTTCACAAGCCCTTGTCCCATCCTATTATTCTTAAATCTGCACATGACCACTTCTCTCAGCTACTGGTTGTTTGATGTTTCCTCATGTTTTATGATGTTTTATATTTTATTAGTCTTATTGTTTCAATATTTTTATTGTTATCTGTTTTAATTGTGTTTATTTTGTAACTTGTTTACATTGGGCTTGGTCCCCATGTAAGCTGCCCCAAGTCCCTTCGGGGAGATGGAGGCGGGAAATAAGAATAAAGTTATTATAAGATGCAAGTCCAAGGACCTCATGAAATGGAGCCAGGGTGGAGTGTGTGTGTGTGTGGGGGGGGGGGGGGTGAGGAGAAGTGGGGGGGGGGATGGGGAGAACCCGTTCCTTCCTGTCTTTCTCCGTCTTCAGCTATGGCCAGCCATCCCACACACTTACTGTGCCTTACCCGCCCCCCCCCCATCTTCTCCCTGCCTTACCTCATTTTTTTCTATCAAGAGTTGATTGACACATGACTCCTGATGGAGGTCCATGGGCTCTGTTACAGTGGGGGGGTGGGTGGGGTGGAGGGAGAGGGGTTGCTGTCGCTCCATCTTCCATGCCGAGGAGCTTCCTTCCGATCAATGTCAAAGGCGCCTTCTCATCTCCCTGCTAAAAGCGGTACCTATTTTATCTACTCACATTTCTGCTTTCGGCCCTGCTTGGTGGGCAGGTGAGCTAGGGCTAATGGCGGGTGCTCATCCTTAACCTGGCCTCGAACTGCTGAGTTTTCGATCAAGAGGATCTTTCTGCAGCACATGAGTTTAGCCTTCTGTGCTAAGCTCGGTCCCTTGCATTAATCTTCAATGCAAACAAGTATTGCTCAAAGGGGGGGGGGGGGGAGATGGTGACCATATTTGGAATGAAAAATGCCAGCTGTCCAAGCTGGGTTCAGAAAAGAATCAAAGAATGCAGGTTCAGAATGCAGTTTAACTGCATTATATGGCATTGTATACTCATATAATGCAGTTCAATGCAGTCAATTTGAGTTCTGAAACTGCATTACATGGCAGTGTAGATGGGGCCCCAGATAAGGGATATCCATTCAGTTTGTAAATGATTTGTGTCTTCTGTGTTTTTATCAAATTGTGGAGCAGAAAATATAGTTACATACAGCTTTAGCAACATTGGGTGGAAATACAGACATTCAGACTTCAGCCTTTTGGACAGATTCCTCAAGAAACTCAGCCTGATGCTGAACGCCTAACCGAAGTGTTGGAAACATTTAATTTGTATAGTGTATTTTTGAGATCTTTTGAGTTCCTATTTTCTCTTCATCCTCCTGCCTGCCCTTGCTCCCTGCTTCCATCTTCCCTCTTCTCTAGCACCCTTGGCCCCTTCTCCCAGCCTTGTCTTTTCTCGACATGCTGCTTCTTGTTCCCTGTGTGTGCACCATTGTGCCACTGGGTCCCTTTGTGCCTGTCACGTCCGTCCTTTCTCTTTCAGCTCCATTCCTCTTGTCTGGCTCAGCCCCTCCCTCCCTTCACTCTCATGGGTGGTTTTGTCTCCTTGGTTTGTGTGGTCTGCCCTGCACATTCCAGCCCCTTTTCTCCGCAGGACCTGGCATGTTCCCCCACAGAAAAGGGGATTTATCACATGGATTATACTTTTCATTCTAGCTTTTGTTTCCAAAATCTTGCCCCATCCTCCCCATTGCCCCGCACTTTCTATACACACACTTTACCATACATATATCTTAGGGATTTTCTGGCATGTTTAATGCACAAAATTCTAATTTGATTTTTGAATTTGAATTTGAATTACCTATCTTGTATTTTTTTCTTTTTAAATAATAATATAATAATAAACTTTATTTATATACCACCCTATCTCCCCAAGAGGACTCAGGGCAGTTTCCAACATAAGGCAAAACATTCACTTGCCAAAAGGAAACCATACAACAAAGTTAAACATCATAAAGCAAAAACATACAATCCTGCTAAAACACCACAAAAATTAAAATCCAGCCTGCTCCATCAGACAGGTTCGAAATACCAATGGCCAGAGTTTAAGAATGGACATGGGCAACTATGAAGGGTTAGGCAAAGGCTAGTGCAACAGAGTATCATAGGGATGGGGAGGTGGATAAAATGCAGAGCAGGGGGGGGGCTAGGGACTAATCATGCCTGAAAATGTGCAGGAACCACCAGGTTTTCAGGTCCCTACAGAAGGAGGACAGTGTAGGTGTTCGCCTGTTTCTCTCTGGGGTGGGTGTCCCAGAGAGGGGAGATGCAATAACGAAGATAGGCAGGGCCTGAGCCATGTAGGGCTTTATAGGTCATCACCTGCACCTTGAATTGGGACCGGCAGTTTATCAGCAGCCAGTGGAGCAGCTTTAGTAGGGATGTTGTATGCTCCCTATAGTTAGCTCCAATTAGAAGCCTGGTGCCAACCTTTGAACCAGCTGAAGTTTCTGGGCTATCTTCAAGGGCATTACGTAGAGAGCATTACAATAATCCAATCTGGATGTAACCAAGGCGTGGACCACTGTGGCCATGTCCAACTTCTTGAGGAATGGTTGCAGCTGGCGCACAAGTTTTAACTGTGCAAAGGCCCTCCTGGTGACCGCCAACACCTGAGCATCAAGTGTCAGCACTGAATACAGGAGGACCCCCAAGCTGCGGATGTGTGTCCTCATGGGGAGGGCAACCCCGTTGAGCACAGGTTGCCACCCAATACCCCGACCAGCCCCACGACTGACCAGGAGGACCTCTGTTTTGTCTGGATTAAGTTTCGGTTTGTTAGCCCTCTCACTTGGAGGCCTAGCTGACTTGGTCGTCTCCAAGGAGTACAGCCAATCATCCACATTCTCAGGTTTCATTTTTGTGGATTTGATCATTTGCAGATTTGATTATTTGTGGATTGAATTAATATGTTCTCTCTAGGAATCTCTAAGATTGATTGGGGCTGGGCTGTGATGCAGACTGGTGAGCAGCCTGTTGCAATAAATCACTCTGACCATGAGGTCATGAGTTCAAGGTCAGGCCGTGGTGGGGTGAGCACCCGTCAATTAAAAAATAAAAAATAGCCCCTGCTCATTGCTGACCTAGCAACCCGAAAGATAGTTGCATCTATCAAGTAGGAAATAAGGTACCACTTATAAAGAGGGGAGGCAAATTTAACTAATTTACGATGTTGGAATGAGGAAGTGCCGTCACAGTGGATGATGAAGCAGCTGCTCCCCCCTGTGGCCAGAATCGAACATCCCCTCAGGAGAAGGTTAAATTGCCTCTGCGTCTGTCTCTGTCTCGGTTTTAGGTGTATATGGGCATTGAATGTTTGCCCTATATGTACATAATGTGATCCGACCAGAGTCCCCTTCGGGGTTAGAAGGGCAGAATATAAATACTGTAAATAAATAAATAAATAAATAAATAAATTAGAACCGGTCCAGGTGTCCACATCACCCCTGAAATGCAGAGCTGTGGAGCATTTCCCAAAGTCTGCTCATGTGAAGTCAAATTCAAAGTCCCTGAACATTGTGTGGATGTCCAGCAGTGACTTCTGGTCTGGTTCAATGTTTCTGGCTCATGTTGATGGGCCCTTAGGGACCGCATGACTCTGTGGTCAACTGTTGACATAGAGTTGGCCCAGAGGATCAAGAGATTTCATGAGAGATATTCTCTCAGGTTAAAAAGCGCTTTTTTAATTCACCGTTTCCCATTTTTTTTAGGGCTCCCATGTCTCTAACACCAGCAAATCTTTCACCAGAGGATTTGCTTCATGTTCTCTCATATCCACTACCATTGCACTGATGAGTATGGACTAAATCCAATTGTTAGTCCAACACGAGAAGTTACACTGCACCAATGAGAAGGTGGTAGGCTAGCTCCTAGAAAGTGTCATTGATTTATTGAATCTATTACACACTGTTGTGAACAATCTTCCCAGCCACAGGTATGTCATTTGCCTTGCAAAAGCTTGTCAATGGCTGTTGAATTGGTACCTATTAGTAAACTAAGTGGACAACAATAGTCTTCTCTCCCTCTCCGCTGCCAGGGAATTCCTTTTTCACATATAATAGAACTCTTAATCCCACAGCGAATCTGATTGTATTTATTACAGGAGGAATGCAACCAAAGCACATTCAGCAACATTTACTGTTAAGGAGGGAAGCATTCATGAGTGTGCATTTATCTTCAGCATGCTGCCTCCCTGCGCAGCTCTTCAACTGGCAAAAACTAACAAAGAGGAAGATAAACTGGAAAACAATGGTGCAAGCTTATACACACAAACAAACAAACAAAAGCAGCATGGCTTGTGCTCAAATGACAAAATTCAGGTATATCCCTAAGAGCACAATGTAAGAAATGTGACTTTCTGTAGTGAATTGGAATAAATAGACCGCTAAACTGGGACGTGCATATTTAAGAGAGAGGGTGTTGGGTGCAATATTGTTTGCATGCCCATCTGAACTTTTATGACCCAAACATTTTGTGAGTTTGCAGCAATGGCACAGCGAGTGAAAAATGCACACGCAGCAAAATTGAGGGGGCAGAATAAATGGAGATATTCAACAGTGCCTTGAAATAAAATCCAAATAAGAAAGAGATCCCCCCCCCCACACACACAGTCTGACAGTGAAGGGATTTGAGGCAGAGGGCTGGCTGTTGGTGGCACATATGTGTACATCTGTGGCTATAGGAACTTTGCCCAAACTTCATTCAAAGCCCTACGTCTTTCAGGCTTCGCTTTTGCTTGAAGGAGAGGGAAGGAGGGGGGACCGCAGGCTGATCCATTAGCACAGAGGGGGAGATGTCTTGCAATTGGCATTCACATGAATGGCTACATCTTATTGCCTTACCTCTTGTGCAGTGGTTGGAACCCATGGCTTCTCCTCTATATGAGTCAGCTGCTCCTCTTTGTAGTTAAAAATGGAGCAGAGAAAGGGAATGAGACGTGAAGAAATTTACTACACACAATCACCCAAAGCACTCGTCTTGAGGAGAGCCGAATGGCACGGCCCCATTTAAATGACAAAGAACCTGCACAGTTCTTTTTGTCTGAGCAGCTGCCAGAATCAGGCCCTATTTAATATGTTTCAGCCTATCCAGTCATAAGAGGGGAATGAGAATGGGAGTGTATAGTAAATGGCTGTGCGTAACACCATACTGAACAGGGATTAAGTATCTGTCACAGGGTTGTGGAAGGCTTTATCATCCACAAAGAGATGACATTAGGGGAGCCAAGTTGTGATTTTAAAAATACAGATTGGTGGGTAGGAAAAACTGGGTAGAGATGGGTGGGTTTTAGTTGGCTAAGATGAACTTTAGGTGCATTGGGGATCCCCACTTTGTATGGCTTATGTTGGGGATAGTGGTGGATGAGGATTGTGGAAGGAATATCCCCCTCCCAATTCAAAAGTCCCTACTACAGTAGAGTCTCGCTTATCCAACGTAAACGGGCTGGCAGAATGTTGGATAAGCGAATATCTTGGATAATAAGGAGAGATTAAGGAAAAGCCTATTAAACATCAAATTAGGTAATGATTTTACAAATTAAGCACCAAAACATCATGTTAGACAACAAATTTGACAGAAAAAGTAGTTCAATACGCAGTAATGCTTTGTAATAATGATTGTATTTACGAATGTAGCACCAAAATATCACGATGTATTGAAAACATTGACTACAAAAATGTGTTGGATAATCCAGAACGTTGGATAAGCGAGTGTTGGATAAGTGAGATTCTACTGTACTTCAAACCTGCACCAGAGAATTAGGAAATGGGCAAACCCAGCTTAATCTATGGGAACTATAGTCCTGCCTCATAGAAAAGTATACAGTCAGCTCTCTACTTTTGTGGATTTTGTTTGCTGATTTCAGTAAAATGTTCTCCCTATCTCTTTTGATGTAACTCTACGTGAACTTCCACCTCTCTAGTATTCTCTAGCGCAATTCTCAATGTTGTCTCACATTTTTTTAAAAAGCATTTTCCTCTTTCATGGGAGTCCTGTAACCCCAGCAAATGTGGAGGCCTAAGTGTAGTTGTCAGTATAGCATCATCTAAACTGTACATGATTATTATGTCATAAGTGAAGGCTGGTCTCAAAAAGCCAACAACAGCCATGAGTCTGATTAGGTTTATGGACAGCGAAAGGCAATGGGGTGAGTCAACATAGTTAGGTGTAGCAAAACTATCCGGATGAAAAGTATGGATTTTTCAGGATTAAGGGCTTCATGAGAGAGAAGGGATAGTGGTGAGGCACTACACAAGGGCTCACCTTTTTAAAGGCAGCTTAGTTCATACAGAGTTATCTGTAGCTAGAGGTAATAGCTTCAAGAGCAAGATGACTAATATTATATGTACCTTTGCATTAATATCAAGTGCCATGAAGCAGTTGCTTCATACAGGAGATTATAGAATAGAATTTTTCAACCTGGGGGTCGGGACCCCTGTGGAGGTCGCAAGGGGGGGTTCAGAGGGGTCACCAAAGACCAGAGGGGTCATGGGAAGTTTGTATGGGAAGTTTGGCCCAATTCTATAGTTGGTGTGGTCCAAAGGGCTCTTTGATTGTAAAAGGTAAAGGTTTTCCCCTGACAATAAGTCCAGTCGTGACTGACTCTGGGGATTGGTGCTCATCTCCATTTCTTAGCCAAAGAGCCGGCGTTGTCTGTAGACACCTCCAAGGTCATGTGGCCGGCATGACTGCATAGAGCGCCGTTACCTTCCCGCCAGAGCGGTACCTATTGATCTACTCACATTTGCATGTTTTTGAACTGCTAGGTTGACAGGAGCTGGGGCTAACAGCAGGTGCTCATTCCACTCCTGGGATTTGAACCTGGCACCTTTTGGTCTGCAAGTTCAGCAGCTCAGCGCTTTAACACACTGTGCCACCAGGGGCCCCTTTGATTGTAGGTGAACTATAAATCCCAGCAACTACAACTCCCAAATGTCAAGGTCTGTTTTCCCCAAACTCCACCAGTGTTCAATTTCGGGCATGTTGAGTATTTGTTCCAAGTTTGTTCCAGATCCATTATTGTTTGAGTCCACAGTGCTCTCTGGATGTAGGTGAACTACAACCCTCAAACTCAAGGTCAATGCCCACCAAACTTCCAGTATTTTCTGTTGGTCATGGGAGTTCTGTGTGCCAAGTTTGGTTCAATTCCATCGTTGGTGGAGTTCAGAGTGCTGAACTACAAATCCCAGCAACTACAACTCCCAAATGACAAAATCAACCCCCCCCCCCAACCCCACCAGTATTCAAATTTGGGTGTATTGGTTATTTGGTCCAGTGAATGAAAATACATTCTGCATATCAGATATTTACATTACGATTCATAACAGTAGCAAAATGACAGTTATGAAGTAGCAACGAAAATAATTTTATGTTTGAGGGCCACTACAACATGAGGAACATTAAGGAGTGGTGGCATTAGGAAGGTTGAGAACTAGTGTTATAGAGGAAATGCCATTTTCACACCTCGTTTTTTTAAAGGTGGTGGGGATGAATGATATTCTGCCACCTTGTTTTGGGTGAAAATGACTAATAGTTGGTTACATTTTGGTGCAAATTTAGGTCCCTACTATTCAACTGTGGGTTTATTATTACTTTTTGAAATCTTTAAAGTGCTTTCATACTTGACATGCCTGTGCTTAGGGGACTTGACCAGTTATAGCTTCTACTTGCTTGTTACTATGTATTTTTAGATGCACAAGCCCCCCTCTAAGGCATCTTTGGAAATATATGTATCTGTTGCCGTCATCCATATATTTAATGTAATATATTAAGAGCTAGAAAGGCTTGCAACTGTCTGTCAGGTCAGTAAGCAAAGAACAACACATCAAGATAATCAACCTTCTAACTCTATGTCATGAATAGTAATATCAGGCAACATCCCCTTTGACTCTGGTAATAAATCTATGTGGATAAAATTGCCAATTCAGTTCTCCTGGAACTGTAGTATTTCAGAACGCACTTGGGAGATTCCATGTTTAGATGTCTGCCCATGTGTAAACAACTCTTTCATGCATAAGTTTTTTAAAAGAAAGAGTGTGTGTACTTGAATGTTTTGTATCTGAAATTTCTGGATTGTAGTTTGTTTCACCTTGCGATATCCATGTCAATGCCCACCATTTGTTGAATGCATGGCTTTAACTACAGCTGATTTGTGATCTATATCTAAATGCTGAAATTGCATAATCAGTAGCTTAAAGTCAATCATGCATAGAATGTACTATTCTTATCAGTAAGTATCTGGTTTGGGTATGAGACAGCAAATACCTTTGGCAGCTTTTTTTATAGAAATGAAACATTAAATGAATTGAGCTGTTATACAAGAACAGGAACGAGAGTCATGTGGCCCTCTAACATATTGGTGGACTACAACTTCCAGCAGGAAGTGCAGCAGATTAAACAGCTGAGCTGCTGAACTTGCTAACCGAAAGGTTGGCGGTTCGACTCCAGGGAGCGGGATAAGCTTCCGCTGTTAGCCCCAGCTTCTGCCAACCTAACAGTTCGAAAACATACAAATGTGAGTAGATCAATAGGTCCTGCTCCGGCGGGAAGGTAAGGGCACTCCATGCAGTCATGCTGGCCGCATGAACTTGGAGGTGTCTACGGACAATGCCAGCTCTTCACCTTAGAAATGGAGATGAGTGCCAACCCCCAGAGTTGGACACAACTAGACTTAATGTCAAGGGGAAACTTTTACCTTTACCTTTACTACAACTTCCAGCAGCCTCATATACCATCTCCAATGGACGGGAATGTTGGAATCTGGAGTTCAGCAACTCTGTAGGCTCTCAAAATTCCCACTCTTATTCTAGAAAATGACCTTGTAGCACAGCATATTTCACTCCAAATATCGCTTCTGCTTGTTGATTCTACAAAGTACTGCATGTGTTGTGGTTAACCAAGGACCTCAGTTAAAGAGGAGCCTGCCTGGCGAGCTGTATGTTAAAAAGCAGATAGACCAGGATACAGAAACCAACTCAAGAAGTTGAAGACAAGCCACAGAAGTTTATTCCAATTTGGCCAAAAGGGATGCATGTAGGGAATTTTGCTTCAAAATGTACAAGCATAAACATACAGAGAATTACAGGATATCTTATACATTTCTGATAGCTATTCAGACTTCCCGCCCCCTCCCCTAAAGAGAAGCTAGCTATGATCTATCCCAGGATTGGTAGGCAAGGGAGAAGGGCAGCCAGGGATTGGTTAGAGTGAAGGACCAGTCAGTTGTAGTGCTGCTCCCCAGGAGGGCACAGTCTGGGAGACATAAAGCAAAGATATGGTGTTGGCTTTTGATGAGCTCAAGTGTCCAGTTCCATACCAAACAAAGGTAGGGTTTTAGAAAACAAAGGTATATGATGGAGATGTTATAAGCCCCTGTTTCTGTAGGCAGACAAACAGGTTTGGGTTAGGCAGGAGATCACCCCATCTCCGAAACAATTGGTCTGGCTCATTCCTTTGGCTTGGAAAACGGGCTCAGATGGTTTTCCTACCCTTCCTGTTCAGGAAATCTTTCTGTAGGCAGGTGAACTTCTCTGGGCCTATATGGTTATATTTTGATTTTAAAGTTTATACAATTTATAAATCTATGGAATATATAATCATCATCATCATCATCAGCTTTATTCATATCCTGCCCCTTCTCCCCGAAGGGTCGGGGGGGGGGGCTTACAGCAAAACAAACGAATGTAATAAATATTATAACACTGACAATAATCACATATCATTTTTTTCATGTCAGAAGAAACTTGAGAAACTGCAAGTCACTTCTGGTGTGAGAGAATTGGCTGTCTGCAAGGACATTGCCCAGGGGACGCCCGGGTGTTTTGATGTTTTACCATCTTTGTGGGGGCTTCTCTCATGTCCCCACATGAAGAGCTGAAGCTGACAGTGAGAACTCACCCGCTCTCCCCAGATTCGAACCACTGACCTGTTGGTTAGCAGTCCTACTGGCACAAGGGTTTAACCCATTGTGCCACTGCGGGCTCCATACATATCAATTAATAAAACAATATAGAACAATACTGTAAACATAAATAAATAAACAATTTCAAAGACTACGAGGCCCTCTAAAACCAGTATATAATGCCATTTAAAACCAGTCATTCCTATGATCAGAGTATCCTGGCTATACATTATAGTTCTAATGACCATTAAAAATCCTGTTCAATAGGGTAGTTGATACTTTAGCCATTAGTAAAAGCCTGCTTGAACAGCCACAATTGAGAATGCACTTTCACTCACCCCCAGCAGGGTAGGATCGAGAGGAGGGCTTCCCTGGCTGATCGGAGAGCCTGTACATGTTCATAAGGAGAGAGGTGGTCACATAAATAGGTAGGATATAGTATACAGAGTTATATAGAATGTCATGAAGGATAGATACAAATATGATAGCTGTTGCTGATTTTGTCTTGATTTTCTGATGCTTTGAGCCTGCAGAATTCTGGAAAAGGTCTTTTTAAAAGGGAAAATCATATGTTTATTTCTGAGCCCTTGGTAAACTATAAATCTTTAGGGGAGTTATTGTGTTCAACAACACCAATACTAACTTACATCTCTAGACATTTTAGTCAAAAAATAGCCCCCCAAAACTTGTGTTGACTTATTAACAGGTGAGTGTATGTACTGTACCTTAACTCTTGTCAAACAAGGAACCGTCCACTTGTCAGAGTAGAGTGGTTTTGTGTGTGTATGTGTGTGTGTGTCATGAGTGACTTGAGAAATTGCAAGTCGCTTCTGGTGTGAGAGAATTGGATGTTGCCCAGGAGACACTTGGACATTTTTGTTGTTTTTACCATCCTTGTGAGAGGCTTCTCTCATGTCCCCACATGGGGAGCTGGAGCTGATAGAGGGAGCTCATCTGCGCTATCCCCAGGTTGGATTCAAACCGGCAATCTTCAGGTCAGCAACCCAACCTTCAAGTCATCAGTCCTGCCAACACAAGGGTTTAACCTACTGCACCACCACAGGATCCAGTTTATTTTTTATTAAAACTTATTTATTATGCAATGCTTTTGTCACGATATATATACAGTAGAGTCTCGCTTATCCAACGTTCTGGATTATCCAACGCATTTTTGTAG
Source organism: Anolis carolinensis (assembly GCF_035594765.1). Classification (NCBI taxonomy): domain Eukaryota; kingdom Metazoa; phylum Chordata; class Lepidosauria; order Squamata; family Anolidae; genus Anolis; species Anolis carolinensis. The sequence goes on along the minus strand of NC_085842.1, from coordinate 213,065,836 downwards.
TCAATGTTTTCAATACATCGTGATATTTTGGTGCTAAATTCGCAAATACAGTAATTACTACATAGCATTACTGTGTATTGAACTACTTTTTCTGTCAAATTTGTTGTCTAACATGATGTTTTGGTGCTTAATTTGTAAAATCATTACCTAATTTGATGTTTGATAGGCTTTTCCTTAATCTCTCCTTATTATCCAACATATTCACTTATCCAACATTCTGCCGGCCCATTTACGTTGGATAAGTGAGACTCTTCTGTGTGTGTGTGTGTGTGTGTGTGTGTGTGTGTATATATATATATATATATATGTGTGTGTGTGTGTGTGTGTGTAGAACCTCAAAGCAGCACTGACTTCTGCTGATGTCTCACCTGCAATGCTTCCTCTGGTCTTTTGGAATGCCTTTTGAATTGGTGGAAAAATGTTGGCAATGGCCAGGAGTGGCTGGTCCTCTGAGGTACTGCTCCTTCTTTCCCCTCTCCATGGAATAACTCCCAATGAGATATGGATCACATCAGAATCCGGAACATGACGTTGACTGATACACAAGTAGATATGGTCCTCCTGTGCAGCTTCTATCCATATTAATTCAATTTGTACAAAAGATCCTGTAGATTCCATCTCATGTTATTTAGTGGGTGAAAGAGAAAGAAAGAAAGAAAGAAAGAAAGAAAGAAAGAAAGAAAGAAAGAAGGAAGGAAGGAAGGAAGGAAGGAAGGAAGGAAGGAAGGAAGGAAGGAAGGAAGGAGACAGCGACTGAGACTGTGCAATCATGCACATGCTGTTTGTGTTTTCCACATCAGATCTCACAATAATTTGAATTGGCCCTCTTGAAATGGGATGCGTTGAGTTTGAATCCACCAAATTGTCACTATCACTGTTTTAACCAACAGAGTCACTGGAAGAGTTTCCTATACTAGAATTGAAGAGGGGCTGTCAACATATTGCCTTTAGTTACCCTGGTTGACTTTTTGTCTGCTTAAATAGCTATACTTTCTGCTGTGCTGAGCAACATTTGCCTCTGTTATGCAAATGTCAAAACAACCAATTGTCAAAGAAGTAAATTAATCCAAGCTGAAGCTTGACATGGTTCTCCCAGAAGGGCAGAAGCTAGCAAGCTTCAGTCGGAGGGCTTATCAAAGAAATACAGTACTAGGATTTGACAACACCAATTTCAATAAGCTTCTACTGAGTCCAGAAACTATTTACTGTTTGAATGCTTGGGTTTAAAAGCAGCTTCATTCAGCTGGAGAGAACAGAACAAAATAATCTAAAGTCTACGTATTCAGACTGGTTCCAACTGCTTTCTGTGCGTGTGTAGACTTTTTGAGTTTGCTGTACTCTAATCCTTAAATTCTGTTTGTCTAGAGATGGGTGAATCTATCAATTTGGTTGCTTGTGTTTTTTGTTCCCTTGACCACAAATTTGCATTCATTGGTGTCTGAGTGTAGAAGGGGCTTCAGTTCACTTTGACCTCCTATACAAATAGAAAGGATTATCCATTGCAGAAGTAACCACGCAACATGAAAAGAGGACAGCAACTGTGGTGGAAGTGGCATTCTTGCCCATCATCTTTAAGCATTCGTCAAACACTGTCAGACTCAGGCTAGATCTACATTGCCATATAATCCAGATTATCAAAGCAAATAATCTACATTATCTACTCTGAACCGGATTATGAGTCTACACTGCCATATAATCCAGCTCAAAGCAGATAATCTGGATTTTATATGGCAGTGTAGATCCAACCACAGGCATTCTAGATTAAATCCCATGAAGCTTACTAGAGGACCATTTTTCTGGCTACCCTAAAAAATATTGTGAAGATAAAATGATTAGTATGAGAAAGGCAAACCCTTGAGAATGGATAGGATATGAACCAAATATTATCCTTTCTATAGATGCTATTTCAGAAATTGGCCACTGCTGCCTCTCTTTTTATTTATTTCTCCCACTGCCAAACTTCCATATACCCCACCCCTATGTATTAACTGTTTAATAAATTTTGTGCTTTCTTCTCACTGGGGTACAATGCATGTGTACCTTTTTCTGGAGTGAACCATCTCTATAAAATGCATAGTTTAGCCTTTAAACATATAACAAAACCCAGATGGCCACTTTTATTAAACAAAGTCATTTTAAGAGGGAGAAACTTGGAATAAAAATTAGGCTTGGGCACAGATTCATTTTGGTCAGTTCCCTTCAGCCAATCTGGCATGTTCAGTTGGCTGTAACAGCAAGGGCTCAGCCTTCACGTTTTTTTCAGTCCAACTGCCTTGCCACTCGCTCTCAGCTTTTTTTTTGGCTTGGCTTGGCCTCTATCTTGAATCTTTTTTATTTTCCTTTATTATCTTGATTCTTTTTATTTAGTGGGACTCACTGGGAGTTGGGAACGTGTGGGATGGGTGGGTGGGGTGCGTACGTACATTTGGGACTTGGTATGCTTTTCTTTAGAAATATTTTGGTGGCTCTGAGAGCCTTCAGTTTATTTTACTCCTTCCCCTCCTCTCCTTCAGTAAATATATATTTTTTTATTGTGTTAGAAGCGAGTTGAAGTCACTTTTGGTGTGCGAGAATTGGCCATTTGCAAGGACGTTGCTCAGGGGATGCCTAAATGTGTTGCCATCCTGTGGGAGGCTTCTCTCATGTCCCCGCATGGAAAGCTGGGGCTGACAGATAGGAGCTCACTCCGTCTTGCGAATTCGAACCGCTGACCTTCAGGTCTTCGGGTTAGCAGTTCAGCTGACATTGTGCCACTGTGGCTCCTAGAGAAGAAGGAGGAGGAGGAGGAGGAGGAGGAGGAGGAGGAGGAGGAGGAGGAGGAGGAGGAGGAGGAGGAATAATAAGAAGAATATAATAATAATTATTAATAATAATCCCAGCAAACAGAAAAGCCTCATTCTCAACTACTACCTAGTTATCTACCTACCTATATTTTGCTCTCTGTTTATATTTCTCTCTGTGCTCTCTGCCATCTGAATTGAAACAAATAATAATAATAATAATAATAATAATAATAATAATAATAATAATAATAGCAATAATCCTTTGGCTGTTGCCAATAGCAAGAAGAACTACAGAAGTTAGTGTTGGGCTTCAATCTGTGGAGAAACTGTGCCATTTTCCAAATCAATAGAACCCATCATCTCTCAACTCCACCGCCTCGCCTTTCTGAAACAGTAAGGTTGATGATCACCTGCTCTGAACTGTTAAGACTTAAAATAATATGTTCCAAAAACAAGTCCCCCCCCCCCCAACATGATTTATTTCAACTTACAGTATATATTAAAGTCTCGTGTCAAGTTACGGGACTGAAGTTACATATCTGAAAATTGGCCGGAGATTATATTGATGTAACCTGTGAGGAGACGTTGGAAGCTACATATTCACTCCAGGATTAAGGGACACATCAAAGATACACACACACACACACACACACACACACAAACATTTAAAAACTGAATCCTGTAACAAACATATAAAATTAAAGGTGATACAGAGACAGCGCATTTCAAGCATGAACTGTAAGTTACAGAGTTTGTAAGAATCTCTCTCTCCCCTTAACGGTTGCATCGCCTGACACACACATATATTTATTGATTGGAGTCAGCAGTGGGATATTAAAATAAAGATAATCCCCAGACTTAGAAGATATCCCTTTACAGTTCCCATGTAAGCCGCCCCGAGTTCATTCGTGAAGATGGGGCAGGATATAAGAAAAAAGTTATTATTATTATTATTATTATTATTATTATTAAAGTATGCTCATCCATGTAGGAAGAAATTGTATAATTATGGCAACTAAAGGTACATTGGGAATCTTGCACTGTAACCCGAAAAATTAGTATCAAATGCAAGTTTTAATCAGCGGTTTAATCAATTAAAACATCAGTTATTTATTCATTGATTTATTTACTGTATTTTAACCTGCTTTATCTCAGCCTCGAAGGGGACTCAGAGAGGCTTCCGAATTGGCAATAATTCAATGCCACATTAACATGAGACAAAGAAAATACAATATACATTGTGCGTTAAATCATGAAAATCATAAAACACTAACATATAACTACATAAATAAGCTGTTAAAAGATTACACATAGACCAAAAATCATAATCCAAAAGCTGTTCTAATCACATTGCCATTCACTTTACAGCTGTATATAGCCCGTGCTACTCTCCAAATGCTTGGTTCCATAGCCAAGGAGGAGGCCAATCCAAGGGGACACCATTGAAAAGGCCCTGTCTCTTGCCCCCATCAGCAGAACCTGTAAAGAAGTTGGGATCAAGAGCAGCACTCCCGCACCCGAAGATTTTAGCACCCAGGATGATTCATAGAGGGAGATGTGTTCGGACAGGTAAGTTACAAAAACAGTAAGAACTAACTTGATCCATCATGGCAAATTTTATTGGAAGAGTTGCAAACTAACATTTTAAGTTATTTTGGTTTTGGAGGGAAAATAATGTTTGATTAATGTGTTGTTAAATTATAGGCTATTTCACATTTCTTCCAATATTTTATGCTGGGACATATAAAGAAGTTTTAGTAATAGTCTGCCCTGAAGCTTAATTAATTGTTTTAAAGAGAAATGACAAATTTCCTAACAATTATTTAATTGGCTGACAAGCTTAATATAGAACACTTCTGGACGCTGGGAAAGTGGCAGTTTCTCTATGCTTAACTACTCTATTATTAAGTCCATACAGTTAATATTTAACCTGTATGCTTCCATGCGTGTGTGTGTATGTGTTTTCAAGTAACCTATCAACTATGGTGAATTTCATAGGGATCTTTTTGGCAAGGAACACTAAAAGGTGGCATTGTCAGTTCCTTCCTCTCAAACATAGCCTACAGCACCTTGCATCTGTTGTCGGTTTCCTATCCAGGTCCCAACCAGGACTGATACTGCTGAGCTTTTAGGGTATTTAGTGGCTTTATACCAAGTTTTTATTATGGTATGGTTTCCCTTTAAACATGATATTTTAGGAGGGGTGCAGGTATCACCTTCTCTTATTTGTGTAACACTCTGGTTCCTTTTTCATGGCTTCTTCATCTTGGTTAGGTCCTGTTACTTGCTGTGTGCACTTATTTTATATCCCCCCAATTGATTTCTTTGCCAGTAAGAAGATATAAAGAAGTGGAGATGTTAACATCTTTGTTGTTGGGTTGTTGTATGTTTTCCGGGCTGTATGGCCATGTTCCAGAAGTATTCTCTCCTGACGTTTCGCCCACATCTATGGCAGGCATCTTCAGAGGTTGTCTGCCATAGATGTGGGTGAAACGTCAGGAGAGAATACTTCTGGAACATGGCCATACAGCCCGGAAAACATACAACAACCCTGTGATCCCGGCCATGAAAGCCTTCGACAACATCTTTGTTGTTGTTTTATACCTTGTTTTCCCACTGATGGAACCCTAAGGGTTCTGAGGCTGAGAGTGTGCAACTTGCCCAGGTTCATCCATGCATTTTTATGCCTGAGCAAGGAATCAAACCCTGGCCTCCAGAATCATACAGTAATCCCTTTAAAAGCATTAATTACATTTGATGTTCTTTTAAAGTGTTATACTTTTAACAGCATTTAATGTATTTATTTTTGAACCTTTTAATGTTGTAATTTTCAAGTGGCATCTTGAGTTGTCTTGAATCCCACAGCAAGATAAAGTCAGGATGTGTGCGTGTGTCAGTAACTAAATGATGCTACTATTTGTAACCAAAACCAGATTATTACGGTATTAGATTTCATCCTCAAATTTGGGAGGGTCTGGAGATTGTATAAACCACTACATCAAACTAGCTCCTGCCTTGCGAGGCAGCACACCCTTTCTCCTTGTTTTCTGGATACCAGGGAGTTCGAACCCCGGTCTCCAGAGTCATAACGCAGACCCCTAATCATGTCCTTCAAACCACTACGAGGGTTGAATGGAAAGTAATGCCTCCACCTTCGTAACTCCTCAACAGATGGCAGTACTGCTATGCAGCAGGCACTGGCTTGTTCAGTAGACTCTCCTCTACAGTTCCATTTGTCAGGAAGACTTAGCATTTAATGGTTGTGTTGTTAAAGTGCGAAGTATGGAACCCTAGGCAGACGGTCGGTCAATGCGACTTAAGCAACGTGCAGTCATTGAATTCTTGACAGCAGAAAGTGTCACCCCAAAAGAGAAAGGCGTCACCTTCATTCTCACGAGAGGAGTTCCTGGCAAATTTCAAGTCTGTGCGCTTTCATTTCAGGCGTCAGCATCCTGGTTAACCCATCGTGCGGATATCTTCTGATAGCCAAACAAAGCAATAATGTGACCACACGTTCTTGTGACATGCCGATTATGTTTGAAATTTCTCTCTGAGTGATACAACGATCATCCTGAATCAATCTGTCCACCTTTTGTTTGTAAAAGTCGGTGGTTGCTGTCACAGGATGTCCAACTCTTTGTTCATCATGCAAGTCAGATGTTCCCACCTCAACATCTTTAAACCTACTCGCCCAAGGATGCACAGTGCTCACATCAACACAATCACCTTGCATACTCTGATGAATCTCCTTAGGGGTGACACCTTCTGCTGTCAAGGGCCCCTGGTGGCACAGTGTGTTAAAGCGCTGAGCTGCTGAACTTGCGGATCAAAAGGTGCCAGGTTCAAATCCTGGGAGCTGGAATTAGCTCCAGCTCCTGCCAATCTAGCAGTTCGAAAATATGCAAATGTGAGTAGATCAATAGGTACCACTACAGCGGGAAGGTAACGGCGCTCCATGCAGTCATGGCGGCCACATGACCTGGAGATGTCTATGGACAACGCTGGCTCATCGGCTTAGAAATGGAGATGAGCACCAACCACCAGAGTCGGTCACGACTGGACTTAACGTCAGGGGAAACCTTTACTTTACTTCTGCTGTCAAGAATTCGGTGACTGTACATTGCTTAAGTCGCATTGTCCGACCGTCTGTGCAGGGTTCCATACTTTGCACTTTAACAACACAACCGCTCAATGCTAAGGCTTCCCGGCCACCAAATGGAACTGCAGAGGAGAGTCTACTGAACAAGCCAGTACCTGCCGCATAGCAGTACTGCCATCTGTTGAGGAGTTACGAAGGTGGAGGCATTACTTTTCATTCAACCCTCGTACACCCAAACTGGCTCCTGCCCTGCGAGAAAGAGGCGCACATCCTTTCCACCTGTTTTCTGGAGAACATGGGATTCGAACCCCGGTCTCCAGAGTCATAGCTACATTAGATGACCAGCGCAGACCTATATCTCCTGCCGTTCAAACCACTACCCCAAACCGGCTCCTGCCCTGCGAAGTAGACGAGCGCGCCCTTTGCCGCTGCTTCAGTCCCTTTCAGGCAGAGGAGAGTGAGCGGCTCTGTCTTCCCAGGCGGCCGGCGGAGCGCGTGGCGGGGAGCGGGGGGCGCGGCTTCGGCGCGGAGCCCCGCCCCCTTGGAGGCTGGGAATGCTCAGCTCGGAGTCGGTGCAAAGCGAAGGGAGCGAGCGAGCTGCAGGAACGATCGACGCTCGCTTCGCCGGGGAGGGAAAGAGACGCGCAGACGCCCGCACCCGCTGGCTCCGAGTCCCGGGCGAGGAGCGGCACAGAAAGGCGCTGCTCCCATAGGAGCGGGACAGAAGGAGCGCCCCGGGAGAGGAGGGGGCTGCCCTCTCTCCCCGGGGCGGACGAAGGAAGGGATCTCCCGCGAGGAGATGGCTGAGTGGCCCGGAGAGAGCGGCGGACAGGTGGGTCTCGCGTCTCCCTCCGATGCCCCCCACCCTGGCTTGGCGCGTGTCGGATGCCTGGAGGAAGAAGCATCATTGCAAAACCAGGTCATGATTTCAAACTGCTGCACAGCTGGCTCCGCGCGCAGAGAGGGAATTGCAGAAGGGAGGGGGGGGAGATGAGGAGGAGAAGAGGGGCAGCTTCTCTATTCTCAGGGTTGGTGGATGGATGCTGGGTCCCTTTGCCTATCCCTTTGCCCACCTCCAATGCCTGGAGGAAGAGCATCTGTTGACAACCTCTCCCCCCCCCCCCTTCATGAGATTGGTCTCTGCCTGGCATGAGTTGCATCCATTGGGATGAATAGGGGGATGCTTTCTCATACTTGCCCCCTTTTGTGTGCCAGGCTGTCGGCTGGGCTGCCTCCAAAAGAAAAAGTCCTTACCGTACGAAATGGGATGCTTTTCAAACCCTGTAAGGGTCCCCTGAGGTCAGCGTTGGGGTCAGGAAACATTGGACTAGAGAGTAAAATCATGATGATAATAATAATAATAATAATAAATATATACTTTCTTTATATTCTGCTCTTCTCCCCAAGGGGACTCTGAGCAGATTACAGCATTTACATACATAGGAAAACATCCAATGCTTTTGCAATCACATGAGACACACAAACACAAACAAAGGCAGAGGCTTCTCCTTTAATTTCCGGCTTCTGGAGGCGGTGCTCATCTCTGGCTGTGGGAAGTGCTCTTCTCCATTTTCAAGTCGAGGAGCCTGTGTTGTCACCTCCTTGTTTGGAGCGTCTCTTTGCCTTTTCCCGCCGAAGCGGTACCTATTGATCTACTCACATTTGCATGTTTTCGAACTGCTAGGATGGCAGGAGCTAGAGCTTACAGATGGGAGCTCACCCCATCCCATGGATTTGGACTGCCGATCTTCAGGTCAGCAGTTCAGCACACAAGGGTTTTACCCATTGTGCCACCATGGCTCAAACGGTTTCTAAATGCCAGCCAATTGCAGAAATTTGTTGTGCAGTGTTTACAGTGAGCTTTGCATGAAATGCATGTGGGTGTTCTACAACTCACATCATGCCAGGTTAACCCCTGAAATTCCATCAATGGTTAAAGTTAGTTGTGTTGGGCAAGTTTGCTCTAGGTCAGTGGTTCTCAGCCTGTGGGTCCCCAGGTTTTTGGCCTACAACTCCCAGAAATCCCAGCCAATTTACCAACTGTTAGGATTTCTGGGAGTTGAAGGCCAAAAACATTGGGGGACTCCAGGCTGAGAACCACTGCTCTAGGTTCATCATTGGTGTGGTTTAATGTGCTCTCCGTTACCACAACAATGGGGAAAAACATCAAAACATCCAGGAATCCCCTGGGCAATGTCCAGACGGCCAATTCTCTCACACCAGAAGCGACTTGCAGTTTCTCAAGTTGCTCTTGACACGGAAATAAAGTGTGCTCTCTGACTGTACGGTAAACTACAACTCCCACCATGGTGGGTCAGCCCCCCCCCCCCCCCCCGCCAACCCCTCCAGTATGTTCAATTGGTCATGGGGTTCTCTGTGCCAAGTTTGGTCCTGGTTTATTGTCAGTGGTGATTAAGGTGTTTCCAGATGTAGGTGAACTACAACTCCCAGAAATGAAGGTCAGTTCCCCAAAAAACCCTTCCGGTAGGTTCACTTGATCATGGTAGTTCTGTGTGCCAAATTTGATCCAGGTCCATCATCAATGGTGTTCACATTTTTCAAGTTGTAGGTGAACTACAACTCCCAGAAATCAAGGTCAGTCTTTACCAAACCCCACCAGTATTCAAATTTAGGCATATTGGGTATGCATGCCAAATGTGGTCCAGGTCCATTGTCAGTGGGGGGTCACAGTGCTGTGTCTTGATGCAGGTTGAACTACAACTTCTATTATGTGGAGTCAGTCCCTCAGACTCCTCCAGTATATCCAGTTGCTGCTCAGTTCTGCGCTATTTGTTATTCAGACAGAGTTGAAAAGAGTAGGAAAGTGTTAAGGGAGAGGCAGTAGGCGCGGTCATACAAAATCCACGCCAATGGAGAGAGAAACAAACACTGGGATGTGGTGCTCACTATAAACTGCAATGTATTTGGAGGGAGGGCCATTGTTGTCTCCTCCATAGTGGGAACTATAGCTGTTTGTGGAGTCTGGAGTCTGTCTGTGTAAATGGACATGGCGCCACATACACATATACACATTTTAAGTTTTATTATGTATATAGATTATAGATACGTATATATCTGTGGTCTCATAAAAAACATTTGGAGAGAAAAGGGTCTCGAGTGTTGGAAAGTTTAAGATGCCTTGTTTTAGAGCAGCCGTAGGCTGTTGGGAATTGTGGGAGTTGAAGTCCAAAACACCTGGAGGTCTGAAGTTTGTCGATGCCTGCTTTAGCAGTACCTCAAAGAGATTCCTTGAGGACTGCAGGACAATTTTGATTTTGCGAACTGGGCTTTTCCTCACCTGAAACTGAAATTGGGACAGATCAGTACCCTGAAACTCTTTGAGCAAAATATCCGCGTGCACACATGTTTCTTCTTATCCCACCTTGTCTCATAAATGAGGCACACTATATTATGAAGGGGAGACTCCCCTCCTTCTCCCTCTCCTGCCCTCCATTCCGCCCCCGGGGAATATTTTTTCCTGGCTCCTCCTGCCAACAGAAAGAAAATGTCCTAAATGGATATAGGAAGCTGGGTTCCTTAGCAGCACAGCTTTGTCACTTGGAATTCCCCCTCTTTTGCCCTGGCAGATCTGCCCAGCCTTTAGGGGAACACTGCTCCTCCCGCAACCCCCTTTCCCTAGAACCGCGAGTCAGGACACGAAACTTGTCAAAAGCACTTCTAAATCCCCATTAATCTGCACTCCTTTGCCAGGCAGGTCTGGGAAGGCTCTCCGCTCTCTGTGATGTGGAACGAACATAGATATTCCTTTTCCTGGGCTTGTTGCTGTCATTTTGCAAGACAGAGGGAGCCCTGTAGATGTGGATTTGTCGCCCTGTTTTTTTGTTGACTGAGCTGTGTTATTGTTGCTGGACTCCTTCACGCCTGCTCCCTTGTGAGGCAGGGACTCCCGCCAGGTGGGAATGGAAGAAGTGAAGCTTCTCCATCCTTTGTCTGGTCTCTCAGTGCTCAGCTTTCAAGGCTGGGGTTTCACATTGGCTGTGCACAATTGCCACTCGCTGAAAGCTTTGTTGGACTTGAGCTGTAAAAAGATTCCTTTCTGTATTGTTAAACCTTTATGGATCCCGGATGGCGATGGTGGGGCGCTCCACCTGTAATTCCTAATCCGGGAGTATTATTTCAGTGAATTGGAGGTGGTTTGAAAAAAAGGGACCTGGCTGCTGGCATTGTGTACCCTCATCCCACTTTAAGCTCTGGTAAACTGGTTTTTGTATTGTCTCAAAAGCTTGCTGAACCTGTTTGGATCGGGGATAAGGATGGAACAGAATAAATGGTGTGGATGACTAAGGGCCCTTCCACACAGCCATATAACCCAGAATATCAAGGCAGATAATCCATAATAAATAATAAACTTGATTTTTTCCCCCGTGTCAGGAGCAACCGGAGTTGCTTCTGGAGTGAGAGAATTGGCCATCTGCAAGGATGTTGCCCAGGGGACGCCCGGATGTTTTGATGTTTTACCATCCTTGTGGGAGGCTTATGTCTTATGTCCCCGCATGGAGCTGGAGCTGATAGAGGGAGCTCATCTGCGCTCTCCCCGGGTGGGATTCGAACCTGGCAGCCTTCAGGTCAGCAACCCAACCTTCAAGTCACAAGGCTTCTATCCCCTAGGCCATCGGAGGCTCCTAATAAACTTGATAAACTTTATTTATACACCGCCCTCTCTCCCCGAAGGGACTCAGGGTGGTTTCCAAACATATGGCAACCATTCAATGCCCAAAGAAAACCATACAAAACAGTTTATATCAAGAGAAAGCATATTAGACAATACAGTAGAGTCTCACTTATCCAACATAAATGGGCTGGCAAACGCTGGATAAGCGAAAATGTTGGATAATAAGGAGGGATTAAGGAAAAGCCTATTAAATATCAAAGTACGTTATGATTTTACAAAATATGTTTTACGACAAGTCTGCCACTTGTTTTGGAGTGTGGCTGCACTTGTGTTGTTATTGGCTGTGTTGGCCGGCTACACGTTGCTGCTTAGAGAAACAACTGTGGATCCGGGCGGGAGGCAGACTGCATTGGATAATACAGAACGTTAGATAAGTGAAGGTTGGATAAGCGAGACTCTACTGTATAAACAACCTAACTTTAACTTAATAAATAAAATGACAACCATCAAAATAAAGACTAAAACAAAAAAAATACAAAAACCCTGATAAAACACATTAAAAATAGAATATATTTAAAACCGAGTCTGCTTTGAACTGGGTTGTCTGAGTCCACACTGCCATATAATCCAGTTCAAAGCAGATAATGTAGGATTTTATACAGCTGCGTGGAAGGGGCCTAGGACAGCGTGGCCTGTCTCAAACCATTACTGGCTCTCTCTTTTTCTCTTTCCTTATTTGCATGATTTATACAGACTAGGGCCAGCTTAAGCTCCTCGTATGTGATGTGCGAAGGAGGCCTGCACTTGCGCGATTACGGCCTTAAGTGCACCCGGGCAGAACATACAATTACATGCCCTGCTCTCTCCATGGGCAAGACAGCCAAGGGGAATTTGGCTGTGTAGCTCCACCTGCGAAACCCTCCTCTCTGTGCGTCTTAATGGATGAAATTGGAAAAAGTACAAAAGAGCTGAGATGCGTGCTGAGATTAATTTAGCTCTTGGCGATTGCCGACAGACTTCAAACTTCAAATCGCTTCCCCCGCCCCCAGGAAGAGGTTCATCTTGCTTCATAGGACAATACTTCCCCCAAACAAACATAACTGGGCAACTTTGTCCGTCAATTGCTTTAATTGCCCTGTTTTTGCTACAGCTTGATAACATTTATTTTTGTCACCAAACTCTAATCTCTTTGACTCCAACTTGAACAAGTTGCTTCTTGCTCTTCTGTCAGTGGGGCTTTGGAAGCAATTGCTGTTCTCCTTTTTGGCAGCTTTTTAGATATTTGAAAACAACTGTGTATACCTTCATGCTTTTTTTCTCTCTCTCTCCCGCCTCTCTTTCCCTCTTGGCATGGCATAAGAAGTTGCTCATCCTTTCCGCTTTCCGTTCCCTCCCTTGTTTGAATTAACTCAATGTTGTTTTCATGATGGAGGCCAAGTGCCAAGGCCTGCTCAAGGCATGTTGATGTCTGACGTGGGCAATGCAGGTGGCTCCCCACACTCAACATGTAGGGGCACGGTTCACCCTAGACCAGGCATGGGCAAAATAAGGCCCAGGAGCCAGATGCGGCCCTCTGGGCACTTACCTCAGCCCTTCCTCATTTTCCCTGTCCTCTTGGCATAGGGACACGGTGGCCTGCCACATCCTTAAGAAGAAAGGATGGGGAGGAAGGAATGCAGCAGCTGAAAGCCCTCTGGAGAGCTCTCAGCCACCGCATGTCTCGCCCTCCTCCCGACATAAGGATCATGCGAATGGCCCCGTCCTTATGCCGAGAGGATGAGCCGAAGAAGGCACGCAGTGGCTGAGAGCCCTCCGGTGTGCTCTCGGTTGTCGCCTTTCTCGTCCTCCTCCTGGGATAATGCAGAGAGGACAGCCCAATGATTGGGGGGGGGGGAGATCAGGGCAGTTGCTGCATGTCTCGTTTTCCTCCCGGCATAAGGATAGGGCAAGCAGCCAGGAGGACACCCTGAGGATGACCCGGGCCCTGCCCCACCCCCATTTCCTTCCAGTCCCATCCCATCCAGCGCATGCCCGGCTGCTCTCCCTCTCTGCCTGGCCCTCTTGGTCGGGCTCACAATGCGGCCCCAAAGCAAAAAAGTTTGCCCATGCCTGCCCTAGACGCTTAAGTGGTCAAGCTTCATTGAAGCAGACGGGCACCTCTTCCATTAATTAATATGGCTCTCAATCTGTGGGGTAAGCAGAATGAGGCCTGTGCAGGGAAAATGAACATGAACGGTGTGCTCCATGAAGCAGTGCTCTTCTCATTCATTCCTGTGCAAGAGACCCTCCCCGTTGGGTTATGCTATATGTCTTGGAATTCAACCCCACACTGCCCAAGTCTGCAGTTCTCAATGAGGAACAGTAGTTAGTTTAGGAATAGGCTGACTCCTGAATGACATTTGGAATGTATCTATTTCTTCTCTTTGTTGGGTTGCTGTGAGTTTTCTGAGCTGTATGGTCATGTTCCAGAAGCATTCTCTCCTGACATTTTGCCCACATCTATAGCAGGCATCCTCAGAGGTTGTTGACGTCTGTTGGAAACTAGGAAAATGAGGTTTATATATCTGTGGAAGGTCCAGGGTGGGAGAAAAAACTCTTGTCTGTTAGAGGCAAGTGTGAATGTCGCAATTGTTCACCTTGATTAGCATTGAATAGCCTTGCAGCTTCAAAGACTGGCTGCTTCCTGCCTTGGGGTATCCTTCGTTGGGAGGTGTTAGCTGGCCATGATTGTTTCATTTCTGGAATTCCCGTTTTCAGAGTGTTGTTCTTTATTTACTGTCCTGATTTTAGATGGACAGATTGCTTAACAAAACCAAAAGCCTGTCTAGTCTATCATCTTCAATATTTGCCTAGTTGCCAACCAGAGACTTCTTAGAAGCCCCCTCCCACTTGTATTTTTAAAGTTGTGGCAGGTTCCATTTACCTGTGGCTGGATACACATTGTCATATATAATCCAATTATCAAATCAGATAGTCCAGATTATCTCCTTTGAACTGGATTATATGAGTCTACACTGCCATATAATCCAGTACAAAGCAGATAACCTGGGTTTTATATGACAGTGTAGATGGGACTTAAGTCCCCTTCTACACTGTCATATAACCCAGATTATCAAAACAGATAATCCACATTATCTTCTTTGAACTGGATTATATGAGTCTACACTGCCATATAATCCAGTTCAAAGCAGATAATCTGGATTTTATAAAGCAGCGTAGAAGGGGCCTGAGAGGATATTTTGCTAAATAAAGTTACTCACTCCATGAGGCGCCTGAGTTGACTTTGTCTGAAATGTTATACTTGATTCCATTATTTAAACTACAAAGAAATTGCCTTATAGGACAAAGCAGCCGAAGATAACATGCAACATTTAAAATCACTCCCTTCCACACAAAAACCACAACAAAATGGAAAAAAATTACAGCCCTCCTCCAAATACCACATATATGTGACAGTGGCAAGGAAAATCCAGACTCATATTACGAAGGCCTTAAGTATTTGGTGGTTTTTACTGTTTTGCATAATATATTTTGCTTCTTCTAATGTTGGGGTAAGGCAAGAGTAGAAACCATGCTACAGCCTTGCTTCTAGTCATGGAAATTTTAGCCATATAACACCAAATAAATCCTTATTTGGAATTCAGTTTTGTATGGACATACACATGTTTTCTTGCAAACTTGCCCACATCTACACAAACATTCCGCAAACATGCCCACATCCACACAAAACCGAATTCTGTGTGCTGAAATTACACTTTTAGGCATTCCCATTGCACTGTTGCATGGACACAGCCTGAACGATTATAGGGGACACATAGAATTTATGCCATGCACTGCAGTAGCATTTCCAGCAGTGCCTCATGTAGAGTATAATGTGAGAATTGGCCTGGCGATTCATTATTTACTAATCTCTTTAATTGCTGAGATCCATTATTTACTAATTATAGGGTGCTACTTTCCAAGCAGCTATCAGAGGGGGAAATTAGGTGGCTTTGGTGTAATTTATTCCTTATAAATCCCACTGACTCCTAGCAATTATTTTGTATGATGGATTATATATGCTTGTTTCACTGCTCATTATGATAACCTCAGAGATGAAAGTGAAGTCGCCAAGTATAACACTTCCTATATGACTGACTTCTAGTAAGCTCCTGGGCCTGACTTAAGTGCCTTGTTTATCTTTAAGGTCCTTTGCAGATCAAGGCCTTGCCTCTAAAGATTTCCTCTCTCTAGAGACAAGAAAGAAACCACCATGTCAGACTACACAGAGAAGCCATTGAAATCCACAAGCATGTGGACAATTTCAACAGAAAGGAGGAAACCATGAAAATGAACAAAATTTGGCTACCAGTATTGAAAAAAAACCTCTAAAATCAGGACAGTAAATAAAGAACAACACTCAGAAAATGAGAATTCCAGATAGGAAACAATCAGGGCAGGGTAACGCCTCTCAACAATGGATTTCCCTAGGCAGGAAACAGCCAGGCTTTAGGGCTCAAGGCTATTCAATGCTAATCAAGGTGGGCAATTACAACATTCACACTTACCTCTAACAGACAGAAGTCCTTTCTTCTACCTGACTATTCCACAAATATATAAACCCCACTTGCCTAGTTTCCAGCAGACCTCACAACCTCTGAGGATGCCTGCTATAGATGTGGGCAAAACGTCAGGAGAGACGTCTGGAACATGACCATGCGGCTCGGAAAACTCACAGCAACCCAACAAAGCCAAACTGTAAAAATCTTATTGTAGTTACCATAATGTCCCAGTCACTGAGCAGGCTGGCTAGAGATTCCAAGCGTCGTAAACGAAAACTATTACAGATAGACTAACTCGGCATCTTTGTAATTTCAGTGCCAACAAAAGAACTTTTCCTTTTGCCAGTTATTTAAAATGTATTGTAGGCTATGTTGTCTTGTTGTCTTTTTCTGTTTTTATTAAACTTTTATGTTTAATGCATGTTTTTGCTCTTGCTTTTACATTTTCATAGTTATGTTTTAATTGCAGCAGCACAGAGAACTCTCTCTGTGACTATTCTAAACACATGCATTAAAAATAAAAAGTGTATGTATTTGCAGGGGATTTATCCCCAGATTTTTGTGTGGATGTATGAAATTATGGATAATAGCAAATCTTATTGAAATGAAGGACCTCTGCTCCAAGAATACCAGTGTCGTACCAGAAGACCAAGGGCCCTTCCACATAGCCATATATCCCAGAATATCAAGGCAGAAAATCCCACAATATCTGCTTTGAACTGGTTTATCTGAGTCCACACTGCCATATATTCCAGTTCAAAACAAAAAAGTGGGATTTTATTCAGCTTGATCATTGTATCCTGGCCCGCTGATTGATTATTTTGTTATTAGTTCTTAAGCCTGTGGTTAATTGATTGATTTGTATGTTTAATGTACTTATGCTCATTATTGTATTATGTTTTGTTGTTGTATAGTTTTAAGTTGTTGTATGGTTTCCTTGCTCTGTTGGAAACTGCCCTGAGTCCCTTGAGGAGATAGGGCAGTATATAAATAAATTGTTGTTGTTGTTGTTGTTGTTGTTGTTAAGGGACCCTAGAGAACGCCTAGAGAGAAATTTTCTAGGTCCTCCCTGTGTGAGGTGGATAAATGAAACTGTGCGTACTGGTTTGGGGTGGTCATACTGTATGTGTTGATTTTCTTTATAATGCAGCTTTTCAAATACAGTAGAGTCTCACTTATCCAACATTCGCTTATCCAACGTTCTGGATTATCCAACGCATTTTTGTAGTCAATGTTTTCAATACATCGTGATATTTTGGTGCTAAATTCGTAAATACAGTAATTACTACATACCATTACTGTTTATTGAACTACTTTTTCTGTCAAATTTGTTCTGTAACATGATGCTTTGGTGCTTAATTTGTAAAATCATAACCTAATTTGATGTTTAGTAGGCTTTTCCTTAATCTCTCCTTATTATCCAACATATTCGCTTATCCAACGTTCTGCCGGCCTGTTTACATTGGATAAGTGAGACTACTGTAAGTGCAAACAATATTCTAGCCAATATATGGTAATAAGAAAAAATAATTTAAAACATTTTTCTACCATCACACACTTGTTTTAGTTACGTTTTTTGCCTGAAAGAAAGGAAAAGAAAGCCACTATGACTAGGAGAAAGGCAGAATATAAATAAAATATCAGTGTACATCAGTTCCTCTGCCCAGTCAACAAAGAGAGGATTCCTAACCACTATAGCCAAGTAGACAAATGAGTAATTAGAAGTTCTCAATAGTTTGTTCACTATTTGTGAATGATTTAAGCAGAGGAGACGGTTGAATAGTGTAAGGCTTTTTATATACACTCAGACTTTTTTTATAGATGTTCTTCATTAACCTGTGGACCTCCCTAAGGGTGCTGTGTCAGACATGTATATATATATATATTCATCTCCAGCCACTCAGGCCTTGATGACTTGCAGCTGAATGCCATTGCAGTCCATTGTGTCTGAGATGATGTAACAGATGTTCTGTCTGTGGCACATAATCAATAACACATGCAGCACATGTGTAAGCCACTGCATGTAGGTGTGCATTTATATTTGTTGCTCAACTGCCAAGATCAGATGGCTCCCTGTCCTGTGTGCCAATTTCTGCATAATTGCCATGCAATTATATTTCTGTGATACAACTTTAAGTGTTTCGAGTCCATCCTATGGAGTGTGCTATTTTTGGAGAGATACGGATAATGCTCAGCCCAGGCTCTAGTGCAGTGGTTCTCAACCTGTGGGTCCCTAGATGTTTTGGCCTTCTACTCCCATAAATCCTAACAGCTGGTAAACTGGCTGGAATTTCTGGGAGTTGTAGGCCAAAACATCTGGGGATCCACAAGTTGAGAACCACTGCTCTAGTGCCTCACCAAACTACAAATCCCAGGAATCCAAGGGATCTAGCATTGGCAGCTAAAGTGAAATCAGAGCAATATAGTTATGTAGTGTAAAAGGGCTATTGGTCACAAAAGATATTGACTCTCCATGGGTCTCCAGCATGTAAGTATGCTCTTCCCAGTTGTGTATGCTCAACCGAGAGCACCACAGTGCTTTATATTTTTTTGTTTTGTGAGTGAAGAGCCCTTCGAATTTTCTGCAAAGTAATGGTGGAAGCTTCTGATCACCTTCGTCTCTCTGTGATGGGGAGGAGGGAGTATGTAAGCCAGCTGTGTCTATTTCATGTCTGAACAGAGCCATACTCTTAAGTACAAGTATGCACATTTTATATACTGAAGCCAGGTGTGACAAGCAGAAATGTGTGATAAGCAGAAAGCTCTAGCAAATCATTTTGCTAGAGGTACCGAATCAAGTCTGTGGTGGCTGTCTTTGATGGGATTTTTTCCTAGTCCCGATCCCTGGATGGTGTTATCTGCATCTAGATGTGAGGGCCACAGGTAGCCATCTGACCACACTTGCTCACAAATGAGGAAAGTGTGCATGAATTGTGTGCCTTCAAATCATTTGAAAGTGATCGTTTTCCATGCCTTTTTTGCAATACTTTTTTAATAAAATGATTTCCAGGCTAAGAGAGTGTGATGTGCCCATTGTGAATCAGCGAGTTTCTGTGGTTGAAGGATGATTCATATCATGGTGTCCCAGAGCCCTAGTCCAACATTCAAACCACTACACCACTCTGGCTCTCTCTCTCTGAAAAGTAGGAGTTGGTTGAAAAAGCACTTCTTTGACAAAAGGAACTCCACTTGTTTGCAATACATATCAGCAAAGTGTCAGGGGCCATTTTTGCTGGAACAACTGATCCAAATGGAACACATGTATTATGTACATTCATTTGGATCTCAGTATTTTTTGTACACTGAAGACTCCTGAGACTAGTTTTAATGGTCCTTTGTTTTGTTTATTTTGAATATTGGGGGTAAAGTCACATGGACACATTCTTCCTTGTCTCTGGTTAATTTTTAATTGTTTGATTCACTAGCGGACTGAATACTCATTTGTTGCTTATTGTGTATTGAGGAGCCCCAGTGGCGAAGTGTGTTAAAGCACTGAGCTGCTGAACTTGCAGACCGAAAGGTCCCAGGTTCAAACCCCGGGAGTGGCATGAGTGGCCGCTGTTAGCTCCAGCTTCTGCCAACCTAGCAGTTCGAAAACATGCCAATGTGAGTAGATCAATAGTTACCACTCCGACAGGAAGGTAACGGCGCTCCATGCAGTCATGCCAGCCACATGACCTTGGAGGTGTCTACGGACAACGCCGGCTCTTTGGCTTAGAAATGGAGATGCGCACCAATTCCCAAAGTCAGACATGACTGGATTTAATGTCAGGGGAAATCTTTACCTTATTGTGTATTGCTTGTCTTCATCCCATGTTTCTTTTGTACATTATATCAGGTTGTTGCTCATTGTTGTTCCTTACTGTGCAGTGTTTTGCTTGACAGACTAGGTGCTCAGCTGTTGCTTTGACATAGAAAGATATACTACCACTTTTTTCTATTATGTGCAATAGGCATAATAGAAATTAGGATACTACATTGATTGGCCAGCTTATTACATTTTTAAAACTTTTTCATTGAATAATCCTAAATTTTACATCTAGATAATTAAGATTGAATATCCCTTATTTGAAATGCTTGGGGCCAGAAGTGTTTTGTATTTCAGAGTTTTTCAGATTTTGAAATACTTGTATTTACATATATGTAGTATAGGATGAGGAGGAGGATTAAGGACATCCTCACGTAGCTGCTGAACATCTACCTTTGTTAATCTGCTGTCTACCATCTTCTCTCCAATAGTTTTAGTCAAATTTTAAAGAGATTATAAGGATTTAATATGCTCTAATTGTGTGTATTGTGTTATATCTTGTTTATTTAAGTTCCTTTCATAATTTTTATTGAGTTTCTTTATGATTTGTTTATATATTACCTTTGGCATTGAATGTTTGTCACTGTGTTTTATTTTGTTGTAAGCCATCCTGAGTCTCTTCGGGGAGATAGGGCAGGCTATAAATAAAGTTTTATTATTTTATATTATTATCTTCAAAATGGGACCAAAATGTAAACACGGAATTCCCTTATGTTTCATATATCTCATTTTATATACAATATTTTGAATAATGTTGTGCACGTAGTAAAGTTTGTGCATGAAACAAAGTTTTTCTATGCTGAGCCATCCAGAAGTTAGGGTGTCAATGTCTCAACCACCTGTGAGGGATTTTGCAGTATTTTGGATTTTAAATAAGAGATATTCAAATATTTGCCCCTTCCCTTCTTTGTGCTGTAGGAGTACTGTATTTAGAAATCTGTTAAGACTTTGCAACTATCATGAATGTGAAATGTTTAACATGTATTTATTGCACCCTGCCTCAGAATAAGGCTGACATCTATGTTTTTTCAAACAGGCTAAGACAGGCATGTCAAAATAAATTTCACCAAGGGCCACAACAGCCTTATGATTGCTTTCAAAGGGCTATCTTCGCGATCACATCTTCCCCTATGAATCTGCATGGGCACTAAGATCTGCGGGGGAGGCCCTTCTCTCGCTTCCACCACTGTCTGAACACGCTTGGTGGGGATGAGGGAGAGGACCTTCTCTGTGGTGGCCCCCCGGCTCTGGAACTCTCTCCCCAGGGAAATTAGACTGGTACCCACCTTGTCCACGTTCCACATAGATCTAAAAACGTGGATGTTCCATTGTGCTTTTGGAAATTTATCCCCAACTATTAGCTCCAGCTCCTGCCAACCTAGCAGTTCGAAAACATGCCAATGTGAGTAGATCAATAGGTACCGCTCTGGCGGGAAGGTAACGGCGCTCCATGAAGTCATGCCGGCCACATGACCTTGGAGGTGTCTACGGACAACGCCGGCTCTTCGGCTTAGAAATGGAGATGAGCACCAACCACCAGAGTCAGACATGACTGGACTTAACGTCAGGGGAAAACCTTTACCTTTTTATAACCACCAATCAGTCCTCTCACTTTATCCTTGTCCTTCGTCCTATAGGTTTAGTGTAAAATGACATTGCTCCTTCAGTTCTAATTTATTATTCTCATTCATTTTGTCCTCCAGTCCTATTCTTGAAGTATATTGCACTAGTCCTTTCCCCCTGTATTTCAGTACTCATTACAAGATAGATTGTTGGTTGATGGTGCTGTTTTATGTTATGTTAGTGTCTTTTATAATGTTATTTATTTTACTGAGTTATGTTTTAATCTGTGGTTGGTTTTAATCGTTGTTGTATTGGGCTTGCTTCTCATGTAAGCCGCTCTGAGTCCCTTCGAGGAGATAGAGGCAGCACATAAAAGTAAAGTTATTACATTTGTAATTGTAAGGCTGTATAAATGTAATTCTTTTGCCCTGACATTGAATGCTTTGCGGGCCAAATAAAGTAATGTGGAAGGCCGGATACATGTCGGTTAATATTTAAATCACGTGTCAATTCTTGCAGGTGTCTAGATGTGGCTGGAGTGTAACTCACTTTATTCCTCATTATTGTCTGTGTTGGCCAGGATCAGCACACAAGATCAGTAGAATCGTATGATTTTTACACTGGCTTTATGTGAATTATTTTGTCTAGAGTTGTTTTCTTCACATTTCCCCAGGCAGAGTAATCTCAGCTGGAGAACTCTCAACTTCAGCCATCTCTCCAGAAGCACAGCTGCATTTTGAGATGTGATTTCTCAGTTTGTAGTCACTGCACAATTTGAAAATCATACCAGGGCCAGTATGGGAGGAGTGAGGGTTACCCTGTCCCCCCCCCCCCCCCCCTTAGAAATTCCACTTAATATTGAGCTGGGTGTACATTGTGAAATGTTAACCTAATACAAATGAGACTCCAGATTTAAGATGGGTTTCTACTTAGTTTTGAATAGACTGCTGGGATAAAAACTGCATGAAAAACTACAGAAAAATAGCTCATTGGGAGAGAAGGCACCCTTTCCACTTGCAGCCTGAAAGGGAAGGGCTTTAGCCTTCCCCACTTGATTGTGCTCGGTGTATAAACTGACCCTCAAGACAGCTGGGCTTCTTTCTTTCATTGATCTGTGAATGAGGCCTTGCTAATTGACAAGGTGTAAATGGTTTTGTTGGAGTGTCGCTCCAGATTCTAAAGGGACACCTGCTTACCCGTTTGCACATGTCCGTGCAGAGGTTTGCTCCCTCTCCTGTGCACAAAACGCTGCCATGTACGATCCCCTTCCCATCCAGACATCTTTGTTTGAGAAACTCAGCTGCCTGTAGCTTGTTAACCTCCTATGGCTTTTCACATCCTCTACCTTCCCCTCTCGGTCTCGGTGGACTCCCCATCTGGGAAGGTCACACCGAATTGGTTCAGGGCACAGTTGCATCCACACATTCTTTATTCCGCACCTGCTCATTACACCTTCAGTCCCATCTTCCTTGCCTTCTCTTGTTCTCCCTGAATGACAGTCCCTTCTGAACATGCCAGACTCTTGGTATAACCCCACTCCTCACCTCTTTTCTCCTCTCCTCTCCCTCCTTCTAGGAGCAGAAATTCATTTTGTGGCAATTATCAAGGCATGGCAAAGGCCTGGTTAATGCCTCCTCCTTGAGACTGTTCCCGCTCCCTCATTAAGTGGAAGAATTGCATGTATTTTAAAGGCTGCAAGCTTTCCTTAGATACCTATGACTTTGGTTGATTCATTGGTGGGGGCAAACATACAGGGCTACAAATAAAGGGCACCCATATTGATCCCATGAGGAAATTTTGGTTACGATGTGTTGGTAATTGAGAGAGGAAAAGGAGTGACAGAAATTATCTTATTTATGTATTTATTTACTTTATTTTTACCTCGCCCTATCTCACCCCGAGGGAGACTCAGAGTGGCTTACAATTCTGGCAAACATTAAATGCCACAAGTAAATAAGATCAACAAAACATACACAATAACCAATAAAATCAATTGAGCTTTTAAATACAAATTAAATCAATTAAAACATGTAAAACATATAAAACATAGCATGACATAGCATAGCACCAATCCAAATCATAATCCAGGTTACTTCTTATGTTGGTCTGTGAGAGTCTATTTCACTTTCATTTCTGCTTGCCAAATGCCTGCTTCCACAGCCAAGATTTCACGTTTTTTCGAAAGACCAGGAGGAAGGAGGCTGATCTGATGTTGCTGGGGAGGGAGTTCCACAGACGAGGGGCCACTACAGAGAAGGCCCTGTCTCTCATCCCCACCAATTGTGCCTATGAAGGAGGTGGGACTGAGAGTAGGGCCTCCCCTGCAGATCTTAACACTCAGAATGGCTCGATATGTTCAGAAGAGGGAGATACGTTCTTGCCACTGTTTCAGATTCTGTCATTTTCTTTTCCCTTCTCCTTTTTGATTTCTAATAGGAGCGTATAAAGAGTTTTAAGCGGTGTCCATTCCAAGCACTTTTTATCTCCTTATCTGTCTGGACTTCACAGTTATACTCACCCACTCAAAAATACATTTGTATGGAGTCTCTGCTACTATTCCAATGAATTTGTCATTTGACAGTGATTAAATCAATGGGTAGGGTAATCCTAAGTTCACATTTTGAGGCATCAAAGTAATAATAAAAATAATAATTTTATTTTTATAACCTGCCTCCATCTCCCCGAAGGGACTCGGGGTGGGTTACATGGGGAATCAAGCCTGAACAATTACACAAAGTATAAAATGAAATAAAATACATAACAACAGTAAATTAAAAGCAATTGAAACCACAGAATAAAATATCATAAAATACATTAATGAACACCCAGAGCCTTTAATATGTGCAAAGCCTAGCTGAACAGGTGGGAAGAGAAGAAGGAGGAAGCCCCCCCTTACTTTGTGTTATTGTTTGTGTTGAATTATTTCTCTCCCATTGCATACAATAAGAAGGAAATCGTTTACACCCAATTCGTTGGCATTTTCCCAGATGTTGGGGCTGTGTCAGGAGAATAAAATGACTGTCCACATCATATTTTCCTTCTTTGATGTGAGCAAAGTAAAAGTCGTGAATATTTTCACAGGGCTTGGAAAGTGGTTCCAAGATCAGATCTCTTTGTCCACTTTTGGAGATCTGGGTGAGATTCAATCCATCTTTAAGACGCCATTCTTGATTGGACGAGGACAGAAAGATTTTCTTAAGAATGCCCATGTCATTCAGCAATTGGAAGCCCAGTGGCGGAACAGGGTTGTAGGATTTCAGACACATCCTAGAGCAAATCAAGCCTGAGACTGTCACACTTTTGGCTATGGTGTGTGACAACACGATTCATTAGAAAAGATGATAATGCTTGGTAAAGTAGGAGGTGATAGGAGAGAGAGAGAGAGAGAGAGAGACCACATTACAGGTAGGTAGACTCAGCGAAGGAAGCCAAAGCTCTGACTTTGTAGGGACCTGACCAGGGCAGTTGATTATAGAGAGATCAGTTATTTATAGGTCACTCCAAATTGAAGCAAACTTGATGGCAGTTATCAGCTACAGTCTCTCGCTTCCCATTTATTTCTCTTTTTCTTTGGAAAATGTGTACTTATTTGCAGGTCTGCAAGCAGAAATACTTGAAAAGAAAGGGACCCCCATGGCGAACACTGAAACATATTTCCAAAGAAATAATATAAAGAATTGCAGGGCCCAGGAATGGAAGAAGGGGCAATAGTATGCTTTGTAAGACCAGGCACAGGGTGTAATTTGGAAATGGATAAAACTGTCGGTTTTTGGTTTCTCTCTTTTTAAATTACTGTTGTATGTAATGCTATGTTGTTATTTTTGGGCAAGTCCCTGTGTAAGCCTCCCCGAGTCCCTTTTGGGGAGATGGAAGCGGGATACAAGAATAAAAGTTATTATAAATGTCAGGTGGTGCAATACTGGCTAAACAGTATATTTTCTCCAGTGGTGTAGGACGTAGACATCCTGTGAAAATGCGGCATGTCTCATTAAGAGCCACATCCACTATTTTAACGTGGTGTGATATGTTCCTCACTGGGCATTTGTAGTCATCAACAGAGTAGCAAAGTGCAAGGGCAGATGTCTTCACTGTATCTGGTTGTGATCTCCAGGTTGTGCTAGTATCGTATGATGTTATTTCTAACACCCACTTTTTGCTTGATGTTCAAGCAATGCTTCCTATAAATCAGAGCATGGTCTAGAGAAACTCCCAGGTATTTGGGTGTGTTGCAATGCTCCAATGGGATTCCTTCACAGATGATCCCCAGAGCTTGAGATGCTTGTCTGTTCTTAAGATAGAAAGCACACATCTGTGTTTTAGATTGATTAAATTTGATTTATTAGTATAAATAAAATCGAGACATTCAGACTCTTAATGTAATTAAACAAAATAAACTAAAAGAAGATTATTTGTTCACTTTTCAAATCATACAAGTCCATTGTTCAGTCTATCTTAGGCTGGTTGATTAGAATATTGATAAGTAAAACCTTTTGCTATTGGTAAGTGTGAAAAGGATCCGGTTAACACTGCAACCCGTTGATGCCTGGGCACGTGCTATTAATCAATACTTCAAAGCAACCCTATTGGGAATGCTCTCATGTTGCTCTCATAGGCAGAAATTTGTGTGTAGTCTCAAGTGTTTCTTTTTTTGTTTCCAGATCTTCTTCTTAAGTGTATAACATTAGCACAGTCAAGTGAGGTCGCTTGAGGGGATGGATCTTTCTGCCTCTTTGTAGCTTTGGCTGCATCTGTACCTTGTGTGTTTTGCTCTGAACTGCCCTGACAGGAAAGCCATATTCAGTAGCAATATTTTGCAAGGAGGCAAAACAAAAGGACACTGTAAACTGAAATAGCCCCATTCACTAAGAACAAGAAGGGGAGAAATTGCAGCCACTCTCTGCTAAAGTTTCATCCCCTTTTGTTCTTTACTTGTTTAACTCATCCATCCTTGTACATCTAGAGCTAGAAAACTGGCTCTCCCCTAAAGATTCTTGGACTGCTGTTGGAAATTGCAACGATCTTTAAGCCTCCTCTAGTAATTTGTTTATCTGTAATCCTGTTGTTTACTTATTGGATATATATATTTAGGTATGCAGCTTTCTTTCCTTGTTCTATGTTTTTCCTGAGAAGTTGTGGGAGGGGCTGCATGTTATCTGTTCTGAGAGGAACACAGACTTCTTTAGATTTTGGGACTGCCCAGATCACAGACTTGCAAACACTTGCCTGCTGTTTATTATAAGAGAGATGTTTTGACCAGATGGCACAGAAACTATCTCAAACATAACTGACGAAGTTGTGTACCTGGGTATGCTGAACACATGAAGGTTGTGAGTAAACCAAATATGTCATTTTTACTGAAGTCTACTTTATTTTGTCTCTTGAGTGCATAATATAAACAAGTTGCATTATGGGAGAGTAGATATATTTTGGGGACTGAAAACACTTCTGAAGAACTGCTATTTTTAATGCACTGGCATATTCTCTGTTTCCTAACAGATCAGAGATAATAGGTTGTTCGGTCTAACAACTGAAGCCAATTACCTTGCATAGTTACATTTGGTTATATACCACTTGAGAAAATTCTACTCAAATGGGTTTTGGCTCTTCTCTAAAAGGTTATGATCTCTAAAAGGTCATGCTTTTCTAAAAACTGCAACTTGGCTCACCCTCTCCAATGCCTGTACATTGCTGATTAAGATCAATAGCGGATGTATACCAAACATTTCTGGAAGGCCACACGTTCCAATACAGTGAATTTATCAATGCATCATGGAGTTTACTGCCCAGTCACAGAATAGGACCCCACCTTGAAATTGTAGTTTCAGGTTGGATCTACACTGCCATACCATCCAGCTCAAATCAGATCATCTGGATCCAGAAACTGGATTATATGACAGTGTAGATGGGGCATTGGCCTCTGAATGTGGGACAGATCATGAGTAGTAATGAATACAATTTCCCAGGTTTGATTTCAACAGAAAAAAATGAACTATCAGAATGTTGGAGGGAAAAGGAAGGTAATGTGTGTTTTGATTGCAAAACTTTGACTTAGTAATTTGATCCACATCATTGCATCTGAGTCAAGTTTTATAAAAGAAAATGGCAGACATTTGCTGAGCTTGATTGATTTAGTAGAGACAGTGTCCAGTGGGACTTTGGTATATGCTTGGATTCCCCATGGATATAAACATCTGTGTATGGTCAAGTCCCATTGTATATAATGATGTAGTAAATATATAAAATGGCAACCAGCTCAAATGAATGTTGTGGAGAGCCCGAGATTTGTGGAATGCCAGTGTGCCACAGCAGGGTATGTTTACACATTAGCACAGTCTTTTGTGCATGGCAAAATCAATATTCCTTTTGGATCACCCCCAAATATTTTTCAATAATAGTTGGTTGCATCCACGGAAGCAGAACCTGTAGAACTGGAAGGTTGAATGTATGTGTTAACATTTTTAACAGTAAGTCTAAAGCTCTCCCTGCCCTTTGCAGCCAGACTATAGACATAGTTTTGAAATATGGCTGCAGCTCTGGGCAGGTATTTTTTGAAGTCAATTGGATATGAACCAAAGGAACAGTGTCACAAAGGTTGTGGAAGCATTCCTTGTTGGCTGCTATACAACTCCAGGTCCTTCAATGTGTTCTCTGTATAGGGCCTGAACAATTTGCAGTTTGGGAGGGCAGCACATGGTACGTTTTTTGCAGAATATGCTGTGAGTCAGGAAGTGTCTGGTTTATGCCTCATTTTTGCCAGAAACTCACTAGGTAGTCATGGGCAAGCCATTACTCTCTCAGCATTCCCCATCTGTAACACTGAAATAGATTAACCCAATGCCTGCATTAACCAGTGAAAGGTTGGAAAGCCCCCCTGCTGCCATTCTACCACCTTTCAATCTGTCAGGAGGAAACACTGACTGAGGAGGAACAGTAGAGAAAATAGAACATGTCTTTTATGATTTCTTGCTAAATTACATGGGCAAATCTTACCTGCCAATTGATTGTTTTGTGACAACAGATATCTGTCCTCTCTATAGTAAGACGTGACAGATCTCAGGCATAGCATCATTCTTTTAAAATCAAAAGCTTCTACTGCAAAAAATAAATATACGTACACTTTATTTCCTCCTTTATTGTACTGCTGCTATGATGTCATGCCATGTTCACAAATGTTCAAATGATGGAGTCTGTTGCTTAGAGTAGTTGCAGTGGGGAATGTGTGGCCTTTTAGATGCTGTTGGACTTCTCCTAGATGTCCCTAGCCAGCATAGTGAATGCTGAAGAATGTCGGGAGGTATAGTTCAATGGCCTCTGAAGGGGCACACGATTCTCTTCCCTGAGCAACTGAACTGTTGTGTGGTTGTAGGATAGTATACAGCAAATGTGTGTGTGTTAGAAATATAAGCTCAATGCAATTATAGTGGAAGAAAAGGAGGACAACTGGATTGAAAGAGGAAAGATCCATAACAGTATAGGGGACAGGCAGCTTCCACTTTTTCAGAAGTGAGAATGTTGGGAGATGACACCAAAGGCAGGAAAGTTGACTAGAAATGAGTAGATCCCAGCCCACAAATCCCTGTGCTCGGATGTCTGTGTAAGCCTTTAAAGTGCCTTACGAGGTATTGTTGTCTCTTTGGAGATCATTACAGGTGTGAGAGAACTTCTAGGAAGTGTATTGTCTGAAGGAAGGAGACAGAGTAAACAGGTGTGGAAAGAAAGGACTTAAGGCAAG
Organism: Anolis carolinensis; assembly: GCF_035594765.1. NCBI lineage: Eukaryota > Metazoa > Chordata > Lepidosauria > Squamata > Anolidae > Anolis > Anolis carolinensis. Next base: position 213,036,677 of record NC_085842.1, on the reverse strand, counting down.
CTGGGAGAAGGTGAGTGAAAAACACACTTGGGAAAAAGATAAGTAAGTGGAGTGAGACCAGAGATCATTTTGAGAAAGGGGACGAGCCCAGTGAAGAACAGGTAAAAAAAATCAACAAGTATTTCACAGAAATCATAGAATCACAAAGTTGGAAGGGGTACCTTGGGCCAATGGGTCCAATCCCCTGCCCACTGCAGGATCTCCAGCTAAAGTATTCCCAGCAGGTCGCTGTCCAGACTTTTTTTAATGCAAGGAGACCCTCCCACCTCTTTAGGTAATTGGTTCCATTGCTGAACCATTCTCCCCCCCCCCCAAGTTTTTTTTGTACAATTCTGCAAAATAACAATGGATTCTAACCTTGTTGGTTGTACAGGTGTTGTATGGTACGTTCCACATGCATTCTGTTGGAAATAGCAACCTCCAAAGCCTCTCACTATTTGTTTATTAATGTATATATTTGCTAACCTGTATTCTACGTGTATGTTGATTTGCCAGTTTGACTGTACCTCTTTAGTGTGGGAGGAGTTATAGACATGTGACTGAACTGAGGATGTTCAGACTCAGGACTCCATTTTGTATTCTGGAGTTTGCATCAGACCTCAGTTGCTGTTTAGAGTTTTCAATGGATGCATGTATACTTAGGACTTCAGTGAGTACAACTATATTGAAAGACTATGGACTATTGATTAAGAATGATACCATGTGTACTCAACACAGAGAGAAGCTACATCCTATTCATAACTGAACTGAATAAGAAATGTGCCTGTATGGTGAATTGATACAAGATGTATTATTTTTCAGAGAAGACTTCATTTTTTTATCTTTGAGTGCAAAATTTAAACTAAAAGGTTTTACGAGAGTGTATATGTTTTGGGCAACTGCAATTACAATTACAACTGCAATTTCAACTTCAAAGAAACAACCATCCTCTGCTAACGGAATATATTTTTGTAGTGGCATGTCTTTGTCCTTGGCAGTCTAAAGACATGGTTCTTCAGTTTAACACCTGAGTTACCTGTATGCTATTGCATTAATGTTTGTGAATATCACTTGTTCAAAGGGTTTTCAAAAGGTGGTCTCCACATGTTCATGGGGATTCCCATTTGCCAAACGGATGCGACATCATTTTTCCTTTTCAATAAGGTTATGATTGCCAGAGTGGGTGCTGTAATTCCTAATACATTCGACAGACTATTTGCATAAATCTTCTTATATGCATCCTTTTAAAAAATAAAACGAATACTTAACTAATTCATAATTAAAAAAACCACTTGTGTTGCCCACCTATCCCTCCAACTACATATTTTGATCACCTTGATTAGCATTTGATGGCCTTGCAGAGTCAAAGCTTGGTTGCTTCCTGCCTGAAGGAATCCTTTGTTGGGAGGTGTTAGCTGACTCTGATTGTTTCATGTCTGGAATTCCGCTGTTTTCAGAGTGTTGTGCTTTATTTACTGTCCTGATTTTAGAGTTTGTTAATACTGGTAGCCAGATTTTATTCATTTTCATGGTTTCCTCTTTCTGTGTTCTCAAATAATGTGCTGTGTCCATTTTGGTTCACCAAGTGCTTTGTTATGACCGACTTCTCCAAGAGTTAGTCTTCAGTGTCTTTCATGTTCCTTGATTCATGTTTGGGCATGTTGCGTTTGGTGGTCCCTATGTAGTCTTGTCCACAGCTGCATAGTATACCATCCCTTATTTTTTCCACAATGCCAACACATTGGAATTAATCCTCTCGTCATATATGATAATTGGACCGGGGTCCTGTACCATTGCTGAACTATTCTTACTGTCAAGAAGTTCCTTCTAATGGCCATTCAAAATCTTCCTTCTTAATTTTGCCCTCTGGGACAGCAGAGAACAGACCACCCCTCTCCTCTGTGTGGCATTCCTTCAGATATTTCAAGAATGCAATCATGTCACCCCTCAGCCTTCTTTTCACCAAGCTGAACATGCCCAATTCCTTCAACCTTTCCTCATATGTTTTGTTCTCCATACCCCTTATTATCTTTGTTACCCTTCTCTGAACTCGTCCCAACTTGTCTATATCCTTCTTGACAGGAGGCTCCCGGGGAATAATAGGGCAATCTTGTTTGTGAGGAATGAAGACCTGAGACAGGGACCAAGCTCGTATTTTAGGCAAAGAAAACAATTTGGACTGCTGCACTCTTGCGTCTGTGTTCAATTGTGCATGCCTCTCAGTCCCCAGAATGGTATTGATGAATTAGGAGTTTGGAGAAGAGCAACAGAAGCTATTAAGGGCCCTGCCGAGGATTGATGAAGCACGCTACTGAAGGGACGGCAGCTACTGGCTAAATGATGACTACAGAGATTGCTTACATGTGTCTGCAAAGGGTAAAATGATGGAGAAGGAGATTTCTCTCCCTCTGTCCACTACAAGCCCATGGTGGATGCAAGCTTTTAATAGTGTCTCTGCACATTCTTTGGGTTGTTGAGAGTTTTCCGAGCTGTATTGCCATGTTCCAGAAGCATTATCTCCTGACGTTTTGTCCACATCTATGGCAGACAGGTTGTGAGGTATATTGGAAACAAAGCAAGGGAGGTTTATATACCGTATCTGGGGAAGGTCCAGGCTGGGAGAAAGAACTCTTTTATGTTGGAAGCCAGTGTGAATGCTTGTAATTAATCACCTTGATTAGCATTAATGGCCTTGCCAGCTTCATGGCCTAGCTTCTTCCTCCCTGGGGAAATCCTTTGTTCGGAGGTGTTAGCTGGCCCTGATTGATTCATGTCTGTAATTTCTCTGTTTTCAGAGTGTTGTTCTTTATTTACTGTCCTTATTTTAGAGTTTTTTTTAATACTAGTAGCCAGATTTTGTTCATTTTCATGTTTTCATCCTTTCTGTTAAAATTGTCCACATGCAGACTACACAGTGGCTTCTCTGTGTAGTCTGACATGGTGGTTGTTAGAGTGGTCCAGTATTTCTGTACAGTGTTCTCTCACAACTTCGCGGTTCACTTTTCACAGATTTACTGTTTTGCAGATTTTCAATAAACTCTAAAAGAATATTATAAATAATAAAAATTTACAATTTACAGCTTAAGGAAGGGAGGAAGGAGAAGCCCAAGCAGCAACGGGAGGAGAAGGAAGCGATTTATAAACACACAATTGGTTGATAAAGACTTAAAATAGTGCATAACTACTAAAATAATGTATAAATATTAAAATAAATACAGTGTCCCTACTTTGTGGATTTTCATTTACTGCGGGTGGTCCTGGAACGTAACCCCCACGATAAGTGAAGGAACACTGTATTCTCAAATAATATGCTGTGTCCAGGTTGGTTGATCAAGTGCTCTGCTATGGCTGACTTCTCTGGTTGAGAAATCACATTGTTTGTTTGTTTGTTTGTTTTAAACAAATGAAAAGCAAAGATTTGCCCCAAACATTAATTTTTAGGGAAATTCCAAAACATCTAGAGGGCACTAGATTGGGGAGGGTGTCAGACCGATGTTAGTTTTTCAACAATATTGTCTGAATAGCAGAGTATAGAAGCTTATGAGCACATATCCTTTTAATGATATACTAGCCCCTTTTTATGCAGTGTGGCCCTGAACTGAAGTCCTGATGAACAAAAATACACTTGAGTCAGTTGTGCTTTTAAAGTAGATATGAAAATAGTTTATTCACTAAGAATAAGTTACAAAACAGTTCACAGTTGTTCTCCTCAGCAGAGGAACAAAACAAACAGTTTCTTCTGTGAGTAGATTTCTTGTTATAATGACAGTAAACTGTTTGATGTCTTTCTTCTTCATGAAATCAGGTGCTCTGAGACATGTAAAAGGTAAAGTAAAGGTTTCCCCCTGATATTAAGTCTAGTTGTGTTGGACTCTGGTGGTTGGTGTTCAACTCCATTTCTAGGCCGAAGAGCCGGCATTGTCCGTAGACACCTCTAAGGTCATGTAGCTGGCATGACTGCATGGAACACCGTTACCATCCTGCTAGAGCGGTACCTATTGATCTACCCTCATTTGCATGTTTTCGAACTGCTAGGTTGGCAGAAGCTGGGGCTAACAGTGGGAACTCACCCTGTGTCCCAGAATTGAACCGCTGACCTTTCGGTCAGCAAGTTCAGCAGCCCAGTGGTTTAATCCGCTGCGCCACCCGGGGCTCAGAAGTAATCTACCCCCTGCTCACAATGTTTTGAATGAAGGTGCATGCAAAGCAGGAACTTCTCATCAAACCTGGATACTATGTAACAAAATTTGAAAAAATGTATGTTCCTGATTTGAAAGCATTATTTCCTGTTTAACTGTGCGGCACTTACTTTGAAAGTAGTTGTCATACTCCAGAAACTTAGTTTTTGTGGATGCCACAAACTATGTTGAATTGGTTGAGATCCAATGAGATATTCATTGAAAAACTATAGCAAAATGTGCTGCAGGATGTCCCGCAAAAACAAAGTTTTTGTAGCTGAACAAACCATTTCCATGTTTTTATGATAGAGCCAATTAGGAAATGGCAATTATAACCTGAGAACAAAAAATCGTGTTACATAGTATAATTTTCTAAGTGGGTGATTCTGTTGAAGCCTCTGCATGGAGAATAATTGGATAAATCCGTAGCCCTGATACAAAGTGGTGGCAAAGTGTAGAGCATTGCCCACCACAGCATCTGCGCGATGCCAGATCAGTTGCACATGCAGATACGCAGCAGGCAGGTTTTCCTATAGAGAGGTGCCTCATGAGAACCTCACTTGGGCATTCCTGGCATAGATGGGAGAAAAAACAACCAGCTGTCTTCTTGGAGGGAATGATGTAAACTTGGCATCACTCCTTGCATATTTCAGCATTAGCCACAGGTATTCTGTGGCAGAAAAAGATGTCAACGAAACAAACTTTCGCCACTTCTTTGGGCTCCTATAATTCTAATAAAGAACTCATTGGCATGTGTGAAGGAAGAGGTTTCTGTCCCTGCAGCACATTTGTCTGGGCTTGTCCTAGATTTTCCAGTGGATTGGCATAGGATTTTTGCCCTGGAGGAGATAGCTCTGCACCTTGTACTCTTGTTTCAAGGGTAGCCTCATGGTTTTCAGGCCAGACGTGTGTGTTGCCAGGACAAATGGGTCCCCAAGAGCTCCCATGAAATATAGATGAACTTGTGATTGTGCGGAAAGCAAAGGTGGGCTGTGAGATTTGTGCATTATTGCTCCCAACACCAGCACTAAAAATAACCCAAAGACTGATCAGAAAGTGATGTTCCAAAGCTGAAATATTTATTTGACATTCTTGCACACTGGCCTCAGCTGCCTTTCCCAGAAACACTGATTGTATTTGCCCCAGAAATTGGCTGGAGCATTGCACCCCTTAGCTGGAAAACAGCATCTGAGAAGAGATGTTGCTTTCCTATGCACTTGGGTGACTAAACTGTCTACTTAGAAGAGAGAGGCATCCTTTTGCCAAATTTCTGTCATATCTGAATTTTAGAAAACAGGGGTAAGAAGCCCCCTGGCTATATATGCTTTATTCCAGCTCTTACCAGCTTGAGCGCCTTCAGTTGTGTTGGATTACAATTCCCATAATCTCCAGGCAGCCGTTTTATAAAACAAGATAATGACTTTAACTCATGATCATTTAGAAATTCTTTGAAGGGGAAAGCTTGATTCCCTGGGTTCCTGTTGACAAAACCTTGGCAGCACTTCCCTTGTTTTGCATAAAAACCTTCTCTGTTTAAAACAAAAGGTGCCCTCCATAGCCAGTCTTATCTGCTTTTTGAGCAACGGCACAGTAAAGGCATGCACATATTAGTTCCAGTCAGATGTTAGCCTGCATGTGTGACAGTTGTATATGGCATGGAATTATCCACTTAAGATCTGCCCCCCAGTGTTGCCTGGCAGAGATTGTGTTTGCGCTTTGCAATTCCTACACTTCTAGCTCTCACATGAATAGCTTGAATGGCTCCATTGGGCTAAACGTGGCAGTAATCTTTGTATCAGCTTTCTGCAGCTTTCATTCCAGATCCAAAGTAATAGTGCATTTTTATTCCATACAGAGAAGCACACAGAGAGGATGAAGATAGATTTCCAGTACAGTATTTTATCTATTCAGAAGTAAATTCCAGTGAATTTGGTGGGATTCACTCCCTGCTAAGCGGGTATAGTGTTGCAGAACAACTTGAAAGTGATCATGGTGGGTTTTTCCACATGTGGTATAATTGTAACTTTGACACATACATACCAGCAAGTTAAGCAGTAATTCAGCTATCGTCATGCTGCTGGTGATGTGTGTTTTCTTAAAAATGTAAACCATATATATATATATTACATGCATGCACATAAACCAGCATTTCTCAACCCGGGGGTTGGGACCCCTGGGGGGGGGGTCACAAGGGGGGTTCAGAAGGGTCGTCAAAGACCAGCATTTTCTGTTGATTATGGGAGTTCTATGTGGGAAGTTTGGCCCAATTATATCATTGGTGGGGTTCAAGGGGCTCTTTGATTGTAGGTGAACTATAAAGCCCAGCAGCTACAACTCCCATATGACAAGGTCTATTTTCCCCAAACTCCACCAGTGTTCAAATTTGGGCATATTAAGTATTTGTGCCAAGTTTGATCCACATCCATCATTGTGTGAGTCCACAGTGCTCTGTGGATGTAGGTGAATTACAACTCCAAAACCCAAGATTAATGCCCACCAAACCCTTCCAGTATTTCCTGTTGCTCATGGGAGTTCTGTGTGCCAAGTTTGGTTCAATTCCATCGTTAATAGAGTTCAGAGTGCTCTTTGATTGTAGGTGAACTATAAATCCCATCAACTATAACTCCCAAATGACAAAATCCACCCCCCCAAACCCAACCAGTATTCAAATTTGGGTGTATCAGGTATTTGTGCCAAATTTGGTCCAGTGAATGAAAATACATCTTGCATATCAGATATTTACATTATGATTCATATCAGTAATGAAATGATAGTTATGAAGTAGCAACAAAAATAATTTTATGGTTGGGGGTCACCACAACATGAGGAACTGTACTAAAGGTCACGGCATTAGAAAGGTCGAGAACCACTGACATAGGCAGTCACTTTTTTCAATAATTGTACACAATCACATTTTTTAAAAAAAAACAAGAGCTAGTTTAGGCATTAAAAACCCGCAAAGAGTTTTTAAAAAATCACCTTAGAACATGAAATGATACATTTATTGGCTGTGCAGAGAATGGTTTCAAGCTACTCTTGTTATTAAGTATTAAGACCTTCTTGGACCATAGCCTTGTTCACAGTCTTTCCCACTAATAATATTTCCTCTTCTTGCTTTACATTAGGTAATTTAAAGCATGAGTGCGAAGTGAGCAAACTGTCCCTACTAAAGCTATGTTTGTCTCTCTGACTGTTGGACCACTCAAGAATTAAAAGCACTCATTTTGCTTTGTGGGTTGTAGCCACCAATTGTGGAGTGCGCCAGGATTTACTGGCTCTTCCTGATGAGTATTTGGCACACACAAGCATTGAACCAACCTTGCAAAGCATGAATGGCACATTGTCATTTGCAGCAGGCTGCCTCTTGTACCATCAACAGATAATTCCCACCTTGTCTTGTGTGGTTCTTGTTCATTCATGTATGTTTTGGTTCAATTCCCACTTTAAAAAGTAATCTTTCCGGCTAGAGTTGCTTTTCCTTTTGTTTGTGCACCCGTCATTTGATCAAAATCAGTTCAAAATCACCTCCAAAAAGCTGCTACTTGCTTTTCTCTCTCCAGTGGTTTTATCTGCTGCAAATGCCTTGTTGCTATTGTTGGCTTGTCTCATATATGATTTCAAGTTGTCTCTCCGCATTACTGAAAAAGATATCCAGATCTGTTTTTAAAGTGTCAGAAAATGCTTTTTTCAACCAACCAATCTCTCATACTTGATAAATCTCTTGTAATCTTGTTCTCGTATATGCTGGCTGGCCGAGATGTGTGCAGTTTTGTAAATATGTCTGCTCCAGTGTTCACATGAGCTGTGGATTTCCCCTGTAATTATCACCCTTTTCTGTCTAGAAATGTCTTATTTGAAATGCTTGTCAAGTACCATCCCTTGCCAAAGCATTTACCCCTCCTTCAACTTAATGGCCCATCCCTTGCTTTGAAGTTATAAACTCTGGCAGTCTAGACTCTTTCATCTTATAGGGAACCGTAGCTGGGAGTCTTTTCAGCATATTGTCTGGCTTCAAAGGAAGTACTGACTATGGAAGCCTTTTTTAACATTGGCTTGAGCTAAATTAGCATGCTAAGTTAATTCAGTCTCCTTAAAGGTGATTGGGTGAGCAACATCCCTTAAAAACTCTTCCAGCAATTTTCTAGGATCTCTTTTAAAAAGTCTCCTCCTATGGAAGAGAGACACATAGAGAGAGGCTGAGTGCTCTGTTCATCAGCAAATGTCTTAAAAATTGCACCTAGAAGTTTGGTACAAAGTGGTGTGATATCAAATAAACCCTCTAGATAAATATTTTCCTACGGTATGTCTTTTAGTAGTAAGGAGCTATAGGGAAAGGCGAGCAATAAATTCATTATTATTATTTTATTGTATGACACAGCAAACAAAATAGACATGCTGGATTTCATACCACAAAATCACAAGTCGAACACGTCCCAAGTGTCTACGACTGTGTGATGTATTTTCAGATGTTGCGCGCAGATCCCAGTAGGGTGGCCTTTTGCAGTTGACAAATCGTAATTTTGTCAATGTCTATTATTATTATTATTATTATTATTATTATTATTATTATTATTATTATTATTATTATTGTATGACACAGCAAACAAGATACACTTTCCAAGTGTCTAGGACTGTGTGATGTATTTTCGGATGATGCGCACAGATCCCAGTAGGGTGGCCTTTTGCAGTTGGCAGATCGTGATTTTGTCAATGTCTATTGTTTCCAAATGCCGGTTGAGATCTTTTGGCACAGCACCCAATGTGCCGATCACCACTGTGACCACCTGCACTGGTTTCTGCCAGAGCGTTTGCAGTTCGATCTTGAGGTCCTGATAGCGGCTGAGTTTTTCCTGTTGTTTTTCGTCAATGCGACTGTCACCTGGGATGGCAACATCAATGATCCAAACCTTTTTCTTTTCCACAACTGTGATGTCTGGTGTGTTGTGTTCCAGAACTTTGTCAGTCTGGATTCGGAAGTCCCACAGTATCTTTGTGTGCTCATTTTCCAATACTTTTATAGGTTTGTGATCCCACCAGTTCTTTGCTGCTGGGAGGTGGTACTTGAGGCATAAGTTCCAATGAATCATTTGGGCCACATAATTGTGCCTCTGTTTGTAGTCTGTCTGTGCGATTTTCTTACAACAGCTGAGGATATGATCAATGGTTTCGTCGGATTCCTTGCACAGTCTGCATTTTGGGACATCAGCTGATTTTTCGATCTTGGCCTTAATTGCATTTGTTCTGATGGCTTGCTCCTGGGCTGCAAGGGTCAGACCTTCTATCTCCTCCTTCAGGGTCCATTCGTGAGCCATAGCCAGGTCTTCTCCTTATCAGCTTTTCCTTCAATTTTGTCAAGGAACTTTCCATGCAATGTTTTGTTGTGCCAGCTGTCAGCTCTAGTTTGTAGTGCAGTTTTCTTGTACTGGTTTTTTGTCTGCTGTGCTTTGAGGAGTTTCTGATTTGTGACTTTAATCAAAGCAGGTTCTTCACTTTGCTTTACATATTCTGCCAGGGCATGTTCTTCTTTGACTGCTTGTTTTACTTGTAAGAGTCCTCTGCCCCCTGATCTTCTAGGCAGATATAGCCAGTCAACATCATTGCGAGGGTGCAGTGAATGATGAATGGTCATGAGTTTTCTTGTTTTTCTGTCCAAATTGTCCAGGTCCGCCTGTGTCCAATTTATAATGCCAGCAGTATATCTTATGACAGGTATGGCCCAGGTGTTTATGGCCTTGATTGTGTTGCCTCCATTGAGCTTGCTTTTGAGAATTGTCTGACCCTTTGTGTGTATTCTTTGCTGACCACAGTTTTCACATGTTCATGCTTGATGTTGTCCAGCTGTAATATGCCCAGATATTTATAGGCCTCTGGCTGGTGACACTTTATTGTTTGGCCATTAGGCATATTTATACCCTCACTTTCAATGATTTTTCCCTTCTTCAATGCCACTGTTGAACATTTGTCCAAACCAAACTCCATGCTGATATCAGTGCTAAACATTCGGACAGTGTTAGTCAGAGACTGGATTTCAGTTTGTGTTTTCCCATATAGCTTCAGGTCATCCATGTACATCAGATGCAAAATTTTGTGAGATTTTTTAGATGTTTGATAGCCAGGGTTTGTTTTTTGTAAGATTGTTGACAGAGGGATCATGGCAATAATGAAAAGCAGAGGGGACAATGAGTCTCCCTGGAAAATTCCTCTTCTGATGTTGACAAGTCCATAGTTCTCATTTCCAACAAACAGTTCAGTTTTCCAGTGCTCCATCATGTTTTCAATAAAGGTGCCAACGTTTTTACAAATCCTGATGGCGTCCAGGCACTTGATGATCCAGCTGTGTGGGAGTGAGTCAAAGGCTTTTTTGTAGTCAATCCATGTCATGTGAAGATTAGCTTTTCGGCTTTTACAGGTAATTTTGTTAGCGCCAATTGTTTTCAAGTGCTGGCCAAGGTCTTAAGCAGTGCACCCAGTGTGCCGATTACCACTGGGACCACCTTTACTGGCTTGTGCCAGAGTCTTTGCAGTTCAATCTTTAAATCCTCATATCGTATAAGCTTTTCCAGTTGCTTCTCGTCGATTCTGCTGTCACCTGGGATTGTAACATCGATGATCCATACTTTGTTTTTTTCCACAATTGTGAGGTCAGGAGTATTGAGAGGTCAGGAGTGGTGCTGTTGTTGTTGTTGTTGTTGTTGTTGTTGTTATTTCCCTCATAGTATCATCTCACTCTGCCTCCTCTGCACCATTTTGTATTATTCTTTAAATGTTTTTGTCATAGCCAATTGATTATTATGTTGACTATGTAGTAATGATACATCAGTTTTTCCTTCAATTGAAATCTTGCATCATAGCCTGTAAAGAACCACATTGGCAACATAGTGACGTGGCATCCTTTGCAATCAGAACTGTTTTTTAACTATCATCTGCCTTCTGTCTGTGGGCTGCAAAGTGGTACCCCTTTTCCGTTAATACATTGAGAGGAAAGTGAGCAAGTCAACTGTGCATGGCATGGAGAAGGCATTTCTACTTTGGCCACACGGGAATGGGCAGCATTATTTATTTATTTATTTATTTTTATTTACAGTATTTATATTCCGCCCTTCTCACCCTGAAGGGGACTCAGGGTGGATTACAATGAACACATATATGGCAAACATTCAATGCCAACAGACAAACAACATTCAGTTTTTAGACAGACACAGAGGCATTTTTTTAACATCTTTCCAGCTTCACGATTCCAGCCACAGGGGGAGCTGTTGCTTCACCGTCCATTGGTGGCTGTTCTTCCTCATTCTTTTCCTCGTGAGCAGTTTTATTGTGATGACTCATGGGCCTTGTAGTCCTGTTCCTAGTACTATTGTGGCTGTGATGGTTCATGGGCCATGTAGTCCTGTTCCTAGTGCTGTTGTGACAGATGAAGAGGAAAACTTGGGTTTTCCACCATTTCAGCCAGAAAAGGAACTATCTCAGCCAGAAATGGAGCCTTTGCACCTGCAGGAGGTTTGTATTCCAGAAGTCTGTCAAACAAGCCCTGAGCCAAAATCTCCCCCGTTTTCTCGCCATGATTTTTGTAAACAACAGAGGGGAGTCGAACAGGCGTCTCGCAGGAGTGCTAGGATAGCTGCTAAGCATTCAGCTGATTAAGCCTGCTTTCCATGGGAAACTTTAAGGAGTCATGCATCTGGACTCAGAGAATAGCTTTCGTTTCTGGTTCTCCAGAGAACTGCTCTTTGGCGGGAAAACGGGACCCTATTTAGGTGTTTTACCCACAAAGGGATCTTGCGGAGTCAATTCGTCAGCTACCGGAGTAGCATGTGTGGACAGCTACTCCCGCTTCCAAGCCTTTGTTCCTGATTCCAAGCCTTCGTTTTCAGCCTTGTTTGCCCCACGGATCTTGCCTTGCTTTCCAGGACTCAGCCTTGCCTTGTTTCCCGGACCTTGCCAAGTAATTACCACGGATCTTGTTCTTGTTCCTCGTTTTCTTGTTGCCTTGAATCAAGCCTTGTTTTTCCAAGAATCAAGTTGCTTCCTAGCCTCGCTCTAGTTTCATGGACTAAAGGACCTTATCATCTCCCCTCACTTTGCTTGGCAAAGTGAGTGTTTCGGTTATTGGATTACAACTTTGGACCTTAATATTTCATATTGGACATTGCTTCTTTGGACTAATTTTGCCCTTTCCTGAAAGGTCTACTTCTGGACTATTTTCTACACTTGTTTTTATTAACTTTATATATTCCTTCAATAAAGATATTAGATAGATTCTGGCCTCTGTGTATGGTTATTGGTGCTCTGCAGCCTGGGTCCTGACAGTTTGACTCCGCCACCCTAAGCACCAATTAACCTAGGCCAGAATGTCTACCGGAGCCGGACCGGGAGGCCAGCCACTCAGCTACACCATCGACAAGGAGGAAGTGGACCGCATCCGTGATAAGCTCAATGCGCAAGAGGGAGAAATAAAGGGTTTGAAGGAACGCGGAATCCGTCTCCCGGCCCTGGCGTTGCCAACCAAGTTTTCTGGAGAAGCTTCTAAGGTTCATGTTTTCCGTCGCCAATGCCAGGCTTATCTAGAGGCCCGCAATGCCGAGTTTCCCCAAGAAGACATCAAAGTGGCGTGGATCTACAGCCTTTTAGACGGGCCAGCGGCCAACTGGGCGACGGCACTGTTCGACCAAGTTTCCCCACATCTAAGATCAGCGCAACACTTCTTGGATCACATTAAGGCGACTTGGGGGATCGAAGACAATTTGGAGGCTGCCGGCCATAAACTCCGGCGCCTCTCTCAGGGGGACAGACCATTGTCCCAGTACATAGCCGAGTTCCGAGTGCTGGCCCACAGCACCGGATGGAACGACATAGCCCTCAGAGGTCAATTTCGGGAGGGTCTCAACATCGAGATGTTGGAGGAAATTTCCAAGGTGGATCCCCCCCACTCTCTCGAAGCACTCATTGATCAATGTTTACGAGCTGAAGTCATGCTTGCCAACAGAAAACAATGGGTCCGAGGCCAGAGCGGTAGAGCTGGGGCGAAACCTCCCGCTCCCACCGGCGTCCAGCCGCGTCCAGTATGGAGACCCCCGCCACCAGCCCCATACCCCAGGGGGAGCGAGGAGGTGCCGATGCAGTTGGGCAATGTGCGTCCCAGATTAGATGCCGCCGAGAAGGCCCGCCGCCAACGCCTAAATCTCTGTTGGTACTGCGGAAACGGGGGCCACTTCGCCAGAGAGTGTCCAGCCAAGGGGAAGCCCGCCGCACGACTGGCGGCGGCGTCCTCCACGGAGACGAAGACGTCTGAGGCGGCTGGCGCACAGCCGGCGGGGGAAGCCAGCGACCGGCCGTAGAGAGGCTCGCCAACCCGGTCAAAAAACCCACTCAAGAGCCGCCAACCGGGGTCCTATTTCTTCTAGTGGTCACCTTGTGGTCAGCAAAAAAAGGGCCCGTCATGGTCCATGCCATGATAGACTCAGGAGCCACAAACAACTTCATTGATAGAGAGTATGCCGACTCTCTGGGATTACAATATCACGACTTCAAGAACGCCCGTGTGGTGCAAGCCATCGATGGCCGCCCCCTCAAGACGGGTCCAGTAAGCCAGTGGTCGGAACCCACCAGAATGTGGATAAGGGAACATATGGAAGAGATTTCCTTCTTTGTTACCGAGGTTCCCCATTTCCCTGTGATTTTGGGAATTCCATGGCTGACACTCCACGACCCAAGCATCTCCTGGTCCAACAGAGAACTGCAGTTTGCTTCAAAATATTGCCAAAACCATTGCCTTGTAGCCAAGGTCTGCCATGCCACAGACACTGAACCCATTATCACCTTGCCCAAGAAGTACTCAGAATATTGGGATGTATTCAATGAAAAAGAAGCTGAGAGATTACCCCCACATAGACCTTATGACTGTGCCATTGACTTGGTGGAGGGGGCCCCGATCCCACGAGGACATCTCTACTCCCTGACTGAACCGGAGCAAGAAGCTCTCAGGGAGTTCATAGAGTCAAACCTTCGCAAGGGATTCATCAGACCCTCTCAATCCCCAGCCGCTTCCCCAGTGATGTTTGTGAAAAAGAAGTCAGGGGACTTACGCTTGGTGGTGGACTATAGAGCATTGAACAATATCACTAAGCGGAACAGCTATCCCCTGCCCTTAATCTCGGACCTACTAGACCGACTTCGAGGAGCCAAGGTCTACACCAAGCTGGATCTTCGGGGGGCTTATAATCTAGTTCGCATCAGAGAAGGGGACGAGTGGAAGACCGCCTTCCAGACTAAATTCGGATTATTCGAGTCCCGAGTTATGAATTATGGTTTATGTGGAGCTCCCGCAACGTTCCAGCATTTTGTCAATGACATCTTTCAGGATTATCTAGATCGGTTCTTGATCATCTACCTGGACGATTTTTTGGTGTTTTCTAGATCACAATCAGAACATGAGAACCACGTCAGAATGGTGTTACAACGATTGCGGGATCATGGACTTTATGCCAAGCTGGAAAAATGCGCTTTTGATCTACAAGAGGTAGATTTCCTGGGGTACCGCGTCTCGCCACTAGGGCTCTCCATGGACCCGGCAAAGGTTTCAGCAGTATTGGAATGGCGGGCGCCAACCAACAAGAAAGAGGTGCAACGATTCTTGGGGTTCGCGAACTACTACCGCAAGTTCATTCCAGACTTTGCCCGCTGGTCTGACCCAATCACCAGCTGCATCCGTGGGAAACAGCCTTTCCGCTGGACAGATCAAGCAGAGAAAGGGTTCCAGCAACTAAAGAAATTATTCACGTCCCAGCCAATCCTTCAGCATCCAGATCCTGAAACCCCTTTTGTCGTGCAGGCGGACGCCTCCGATGTGGCAATTGGGGCTGTACTCCTACAACCAGTGGGAGATCATCTCCATCCTTGTGCCTTTTATTCCCGTCAATTGACCGCACCAGAGAGGAATTACACCATTTGGGAAAAGGAACTTTTGGCCATAAAGGCAGCCTTTGAAACTTGGAGACATTGGTTAGAAGGGGCCAAATTTCCCATTGAAGTCCATACTGATCATCGGAATCTAGAGCATCTAAGAACTGCCCGCAAGCTAAATCAGAGGCAACAACGCTGGGCTTTATTCTTTGAACGTTTTAACTTCCAAATTCATTATGTAACCCCAGCCCAGACCAAGCAAGCAGATGCTCTGTCACGGAAACCGGAATACGCTGCAGGGCGCAAGGAGACCTTTGAGTCCCAGCTGCTACAGCCCGAGAACTTTGCCACGCTCACAGTGGGAAACACCAAATCCACTCCCATTGAATCAACTCCCTCTACTCCAGGGCCCCTTTGTGCTCAGGAAATCAGGGCTAGTCAGCAAGCAGATGCCTGGGCACAGGACCAACTTCGCCAAGGACTACATTTTCCCTTTTCGCTTAAGGATGGGCTACTTTGCTATAGAAATCATGTTTACATCCCCCCAGGACTGGGCAGGGAAAAAGCACTTCGTCTGTGTCATGACTGCAAGCCAGCAGGGCATTTCGGACTATTCAAAACCATGCATTTGATCCTAAGAGATTTCTGGTGGCCCAAGATCCGCAAAGATGTGGAAAAATATGTCAACACCTGCCCAGTATGCCAGCGCTCCAAGACAAGAAGGGAAAAGCCCTCAGGGCTTCTGCACCCCCTCCCTACCCCATCACACCCTTGGGAAATAATCTCTGCGGATTTTATCACTGATCTACCACCTTCCTGTGGATTCACCACGATCCTAGTGGTGGTGGACCTTTTCACCAAGTTAGCCCATTTCATTCCTTGTGATGGCCTTCCCACGGCCAAAGAGACTGCAGATCTATTCCTCCAACATGTTTTCAGATTGCATGGATTGCCCAAGAGTTTGGTCACAGACCGTGGGTCCCAATTCACCTCTCGTTTCTGGCAAGCACTACAAAAACTATTGGGCATAGACTCTCGTTTATCTTCGGCTCATCATCCCCAAACAGATGGGCAAACTGAGCGCACCAATGCCACTTTGGAACAATACCTTCGCTGTTATGTGAACTACCAGCAGGACAATTGGGCTTCCCTGTTATCGCTGTCAGAGTTTGCCTACAACAATGGGGTCCAGGCTTCTACTAAAGAAACCCCGTTCTTTGCAAACTACGGCTTCCATCCACGTTTCTTTCCTCCTGTCATTGAAACCTCAGAAGTTCCCGCAGCAGAGGACTGGCTGCAGGAACTCACAGCGGTGCAACAACTTTTGCTCCAGCAACTGGACCAAGCCAAAGAGGACTATAAACGCCACGCTGACAAACATCGCCAGCCAGGGCCCGAAATCAAGGTAGGAGACCGGGTTCTTCTGTCCACTCGCTTTTTGCCCTCCCATCGCCCTTGCCGGAAATTAGATGCCCGTTTCATTGGCCCCTATCCAGTGGTGGCGCAACTTAACCCCGTGACTTTCAAACTCCAACTCCCGCGCTCTATGCGCATTCATCCAGTGTTTCATCGCTCCCTGCTCCTTCCGGCGGATGGTGTGTGCCCTGATGCAGACCGGCCGGCTCCCACTCCTGTTTTGGTGGATGGGGAGGAGGAGTTCGAGGTTCAGGACATTTTGGATTCTCGTTTTCACCGCCACCGCCTTCAATATCTCATTGACTGGGTGGATTTTGGCCCCGAGGAACGTTCTTGGGAAGACGCTTCCACAGTCCATGCCCCCGAATTAACCCGCCGCTTCCATCAGACCTATCCCGCCAAGCCGCGGCCTCGCGCCTCGGGGAGAGAGTCCCAGTTTGAGAGGGGGCTTGAGGAGGGGGATAGTGTGATGGTTCATGGGCCATGTAGTCCTGTTCCTAGTGCTGTTGTGACAGATGAAGAGGAAAACTTGGGTTTTCCACCATTTCAGCCAGAAAAGGAACTATCTCAGCCAGAAATGGAGCCTTTGCACCTGCAGGAGGTTTGTATTCCAGAAGTCTGTCAAACAAGCCCTGAGCCAAAATCTCCCCCGTTTTCTCGCCATGATTTTTGTAAACAAGAGAGGGGAGTCGAACAGGCGTCTCGCAGGAGTGCTAGGATAGCTGCTAAGCATTCAGCTGATTAAGCCTGCTTTCCATGGGAAACTTTAAGGAGTCATGCATCTGGACTCAGAGAATAGCTTTCGTTTCTGGTTCTCCAGAGAACTGCTCTTTGGCGGGAAAACGGGACCCTATTTAGGTGTTTTACCCACAAAGGGATCTTGCGGAGTCAATTCGTCAGCTACCGGAGTAGCGTGTGTGGACAGCTACTCCCGCTTCCAAGCCTTTGTTCCTGATTCCAAGCCTTCGTTTTCAGCCTTGTTTGCCCCACGGATCTTGCCTTGCTTTCCAGGACTCAGCCTTGCCTTGTTTCCCGGACCTTGCCAAGTAATTACCACGGATCTTGTTCTTGTTCCTCGTTTTCTTGTTGCCTTGAATCAAGCCTTGTTTTTCCAAGAATCAAGTTGCTTCCTAGCCTCGCTCTAGTTTCATGGACTAAAGGACCTTATCATCTCCCCTCACTTTGCTTGGCAAAGTGAGTGTTTCGGTTATTGGATTACAACTTTGGACCTTAATATTTCATATTGGACATTGCTTCTTTGGACTAATTTTGCCCTTTCCTGAAAGGTCTACTTCTGGACTATTTTCTACACTTGTTTTTATTAACTTTATATATTCCTTCAATAAAGATATTAGATAGATTCTGGCCTCTGTGTATGGTTATTGGTGCTCTGCAGCCTGGGTCCTGACAGTGGCAGACGAAGAGGAAAACATGGGATTTTTGCCGGTTCAGCCAGAGCCGGAGCCTCCTCACCTGCAGGATGTTGATGTTTGCCCACAAGAATTCAGCCAAACAGGCCTTGGGCAGAACTCCCCCCCCCCTTTTCCGGGAGGTAAAATTACTCTAAAGATAGAGGAGCCAGAGAGGCTAATCGCAGAAGCATGAGAATCGCTGCCAAACAAATGGCTGATTAGGTCTGCTTCCCTTGGGAAATTCTAAGGAGTCATGCATCTGGACAGAGTTGGGTTTCGCTTCTTGTTCTCTAGGGAAAGAGTTCTGTTGGCGGGAAAACGAGACCCAATATAGGTGCTTAGCGCCAGGGATACTTTGCGGAGTCAATTGTTCAGCTTGAGGAGAGAGATCGTGTGTGGACTTCGTAATCCCAGTTCCTTGCTTCCCGGATCAAGTTTCCAGCCTTGTCTTGTCTCACGGACTCACCACGGACTCTGTTCATGTTTCATGTTTGCCTCGTCTTCTAGTCACGGATCTAGCCAAGAATCAAGTTTATTTTTGAGCCTTGTTGTCAAGCTACATTGGACTTTAAAGACTCTGTCATTTCCCCACACTATTGCTTGGCAAAGTGTGTGTTTCGGTCAAGTGGATTAAAACTTTGAACTCTAATATCTTATATTGGACAATACATTTCTGGACTATATTTGACCTCATCTGAAAGGTCTGCTTCTGAACTATATTCTTCACTTGTTTTTATTGTTTTTATATATTTCTTTAATAAAGATATTAGATAGAGACTGGCCTCTGTGTAAGGTTATTGGTGCTCTGCAGCCTGGGTCCTGACATTTATGGTGTTGTAGATTAGTTAAATTAGCCTCCCGCATAAAGCGTACCTAAATTTTCCCTACTTGACAGATGCAACTGTCTTTTGGGGCTGCTAGGTCAACAGCAAGCCGGGGCTATTTTTTTTAAATGGTCGGAGGCTTAACCCGACCCGGGCTTCGAACTCCTGACCTCTCGGTCAGTAGTGATTTATAGCAGCTGGTTACTAGCCAGCTGCGCCACAGCCCGGCCCCCTAGGGCATGACCTAGGTGATCTGCATTGGGCAGTGCTGTGGCCTGCATATGGAGTAGACCAAACTGGCTAGATTCCGGATGTTGTGGTTCAGTCTGATGATGATGAAAGGGGATTTAGGAAACAGCAGTTTGTTCCAGGAAATGTAGAACATCCCAGGGAATGTTGTTGTCTCAGAAAGGCAGGTGGATTTGGGAGCTGAGAATGGCTTGGGAAAACCGACGGAAGGGAATGTGGAAAGTTCTCAGTTGAGCAAAGATAACGATAACCTACAGGAGTGTGAGAATTGTCAACAGAGCTCAGATGGTAGTGAGGGGGATGATTGCTTGTTAGATAGGGATTTCAGATTAAAGTTGAGATCAGGCCTCCGTCGCAGTGTGAAAATTGCAGGCAGACGCGGAGAAACAAGAGTGCACAGGAATGTGTTTATGTCTTGCAAGGAGGGTTAAAAGAGATGTAATTTGGGAAAGATTCCAGTCAGAGCAATCTCGCTTTTGGAAAATCAACTCTTGCCTTGTTTTCGGTTCAAGCCTCGTCTCATACCTAGAATCTGTGTTTGGATTACTTTTGAAGCTCATGTATTCATGTTACTTTGGATTTACTGTGCTATTTTTGGGATTTTAGATTAATATCTACAAAATCCTTGAACTGTGTTCAAGGATTGCACTTGCAATTGATTTTTACTTATTTTTCTGCTTTTTAATAAGTTTTGCTATCTTTCTTCAATAAACTGAAAAGACTCAAGCCTGCTGTGGTGGAGTTTGTGTGTTGGAGCAAGGTGAACCAGTGCTGAAGTGCAACACTGGACAATAGTGGGATGAAGCCTCACTCTGTATACGTGAGCCAAATAAAATATACTTACCTTGAATATGCTGTGAACAGTCCACATAGCATATGGCCACTTCAGCAGTAGAACTTCTGTGGTCAGCTGTTGATATCTTGCAAGAGGAACTGCAAATTATTTTGTAGCTTCCAGGAAACATTGAGTGATGCCCAATGTTTTTGACACCTGAACAACTATATTGGGTTGGGTCTGCTGAGATCCAGTGACCACATAATAAAAAACACTGTTTTGTCATCCAGAAGCGACTCCCCAGCAGAGCCTTGCTGGCAACAATGCTTCTGTGATCTCATGGCTGGGTTACCTTCTTGCGACCTCAGCAGAGACAACATTGCCAGCAAGGCTCTGATAGGGAGCTGCGTTTGGCTGGTGAAATAATGTTGGTCATCAGGATGACAGAGCACTGGTGCTGATGTGTTGTAGGCCCAGCCTGCCATATGGATTGCAAAAGGACTTTGAGGCACTTCCATGATGGTACATGTGTCCATCCCATGGTGTATCTGGGGCAGTTCTGGAGCAGAGTAGTCCAATGTATTTTGCCTGGTGTAGATGTAGCCCAAGGATCTCATCATATGCTAGTTTTCCCCTGTTGCTAAACACTTAAAAGACTTTGTAAAGATGGAACCCCACAGAGCCCATCAAACGATGCAAGAGTCCTTCGGTCAGTTGCCTATTGGATTCTGTTTCTAATGTGTATACAAAAGGAAGTTTTTGGAGTCAGGGAGCAATTGACTCCAGAGCTCCGCATTTGTGTAGAAACAGCTAAAGGCACTTATTTTAAGCTGGGATGGAAACTCTCGGATTTCTCAATTTTAGATAGTTTTAGTGACATTAATGTGTGGCTTTTCTTGTTAGCAGACTTTAATTTTTTTTTCATGTCAGGAGTGACTTGAGAAACTGCAAGTCACTTCTGGAGTGCCACCGGGGGCTCCGGCAGACTTTAATGGTGCCTCAGTTTTCTTTTTGTCTTGCATAAAACTTTAATGGTAATTTTTAAAAAAATCTTTGGAAAATGGATAATTTTGATATATTTCTAATTCACTGAAGCTATATTTCCCATTTTGTAGACCTGGGGTGCACAATAGTGAAAATTCCCCTTTTTTATATATTAAAAAAGAAAAGAAAGTGGTATGGGTAAAGACTGCACTTCCCTGTATGATAGTTCAGTAAGTGGAGAATTTGTCTAGAAACTGATAGAGTTCATCACGTGTGATGTTGGGGAATAAATTATCCTTTTTTCTTAAAAATGGAAAGGCACAAAACACTAAGGTAAGAAGATGATTCCATCCACTTTCTGCCCCAAATGGGATGAGATCCCAAGTCCCTTCTGAATCTATGCAGGAATAGAGTGAGGCATTCTGACATTACCTTGGTGATTAAGGGATGCATTCCCTCTGCTATACAATAAGCAGACCCATTGCTTGTCTTAGTAAACGTCCTTTTGAAGCACTGGTAGAGGGGTGGGGTATGCTTTGCAGCCCATAGACAGCATTGCAAAGTCAACACAATCAAAACTTCCCCGTATGTGTGTGTGTGTGTGTGCCTATTCTAGGATGCTACTGTTCTGAAAGAAGTGGGTCTAAAACATGTTAGGAAGGGCCTAATACTAGCATAGTTGGGAGGATGTGAGCAACTTCAGGTAAGCGGTTTCTATGTTGGAGAAATTATGATGAAATGATGAAAGGGGTATCGTTCTAAAGATATAAACACTAGAGGGGACTGAAAGACTCTTTCAGTGTAATTCCAGGACAGATGTATGGCACTCCCAATTCTGTCTTCTCCACGCTCACTCTGAAGTAATTTGCTAAGTCCTTGTGCTGCCAACTGAATTCACTGGTTGAGCTTGGGCAAATCACTTGATCTCAGCCTCAGAGCAAAGCAAAGGCAACCGCCCTCTTGCCAAAACCCTGTGATAAGTTCAGCTTAAGTCGCCATATGTTGGAAATGACTAGGAGGCATTCAACAACAGCAGTAGCCAAAAAAGCAAAATGCCAAATTATTATTTTTTAGCCTTTATCTGTGCTTATGTTGGATTTTTGATCTGTGTGCTGTGATCTTTGAATTGCAAAGTGACTCCAGAAGTCATTAAGAAGAAAAGAGAGTGTTGTGTTTTAAAAATGAGGCCTATGGTATTCATCATACTCTGTTGACTAAAGCCATTTGTTATCTAACTGTAATAGACTTATTGAATGAGTGTGATTTGTTACACTTTTGCTAATCTTATTGATTGGGACTAGTCCTTGGATTTATTAATACCCTTAATTATTATTTTTTTAAAAAGTTTTTGTATATGGCTGAAATAGTCACAGGAACTTAACATGGATGAGGTCTAGCATTGCAATTCATCAGCCTCTGTGGTGAATCGGGGTAGCAGCAGGGCTATCCCGGCCAGCAGCTGACGTTTCCCCATCACACGTGGGGAAGTGTCGCAGCACAGCTTAATCCCACAGTAGCCCCATTGTTCTTAATGGAACACAGGAAGGCTACCATGTTGACGGTGCAGCATCCTATCACACTGCCACTGCAGCTCACCCACGGAGTCCTGCCAGAATTCAGCCTACGTTATCCGCGGAGCTCTGTGAGTGAACTGGGGCAGAAGCATCCCAGGATACTTATTTTTTCACTTATGATGTGGTTCACTTATGATCAGTGGTTCCCAACCTTTTTTTGACCAGGGACCACTCTAACATTAGTACCAAAAGGGTTACTAATCAGTTTTTGGTCAACTTTATATTCAGTTTGGTTATTTGGGGTGCTGATTCAGAAAATTTATTTATTTATTTATTTATTTACAGTATTTATATTCCGCCCTTCTCACCCCGAAGGGGACTCAGGGCAGATCACATTATAACACACATAGGGCAAACATTCAATGCCCATAAACACATCAAATAGAGACTGAGAGACACACGCAGAGGCAAGTTAACCTTCTTCTGAGGGGATGTTCGATTCTGGCCACAGGGGGGAGCAGCTGCTTCATCATCCACACTGACGGCACTTCCTCATTCCAGGTCGTAAATTAGTTAATCTTGCCTCCCCACTTTATAAGTGGTACCTTATCTCCTACTTGATAGATGCAACTATCTTTCGGGTTGCTAGGTCAGCAACGAGCAGGGGCTATTTTTTATTTTTAATTGACGGGTGCTCACCCCGCCACGGGCTGGCCTCGAACTCATGACCTCATGGTCAGAGTGATTTAAGGCAGCTGCTCAACAGCTGCGCCACAGCCCGGCCCCAAAAAAATTGCATTGGATAGACCAGCTCTAGTTTCTGATACAGCATTCATGCCAAATAGCAGTAGACATCTGCTCGCCCATAGAAAACCCTATTTAACAGTCTAGAACTGATGTGGCCTATCCAATGCAGTTTTCTGAATCAGCACCCCATATAACACCAGGAACAGGCCTAAAACGAAGACAGCAAGATTTTTTTTTGTTTGGGCTTTGTTATTATCCATAGCGGTAACTGACCATATTTTAGTTCTTGCAGACCACTGGTGGTCCATGGACCACAGGTTGGGAACCACTGCTTTAAATGCAGGCATCAGAGGAACCGTGCAACTTTGCTTTGCAATTGTGCAATCTCTTTGTGTCAAACAGGCAGATATTACTGATTGAAGTCTTCCTAGTCCAGTGCTCTTCAGCCCCTGTGGACTAGCACACCAGGGTAAGAATTCTTTAAAGAGAAAAGAAAAGAAGTAAGTATAAATTGCCTGTGAGCATATGCAAACCCCTTCCTTTTTGCGCTGAGTACAGATGAAGTGGAAGCTCTTTGTTTTGTGACTCTTGTCTCAGCCTGCCTGTCAGGTGTGACATTGGTCTCCGAGATGCTGTGCTCGAAGAGGAATGGCCCGAGGTGAAGACGACAGACAGCCTCTCAGTTGAGAGGGACACGTATGGAAAGAGACAGCAAGCACACGAATACTAAAAACAGCTCAGCGGGAAGTTGCTTCTTTTCTGGCTCTGCATCTTCCTATTCTGGCCAAGTGGATAAGATTCCATTTGGGCCACTCACATTCTGGCCATCCCAGGCATTGTAAAATTCTCAAAATGTTCAAACCAAAGCCATCTTAAAATAGCTCAACTAATTTTGGGTTTTTTAAAAAAAAGACTATAGGGAAACCTGCCATGAAGTCATGCAGAAAAATGAAAAGACAAAGAAAGAATGAGAGAGAGAGAGAGAGAGAGAGAGAGAGAGAGAGAGAGAGAGAGAGAGAGAGAGAGATTCTTTGTTGCTGGGTTTTCGTTCATGTTAAATGTCTGAGAAATATTGTGCAGAGATCACAATCTTCCCATATTGGTTAATTAAAAAATAGTACTCAGTCCTCCAAAGGAATGACTAGGTTTAATCTTGGCAAGTGAAAACATTAGAGTAATGCTTCTAAAAGCCTCTTTCATTCTAAACAAATCATGATGACGATGACAAGGATGATGTAGTAATTAATGATGAAAAGATACAGGGATTTTGTCGTACTGAATAGTTTATCTGAAATAATTAAATGCTCCTTATCAGTTACCATGCATCTGGATTATGTCTACCACTCACTGTCTACAATGCATGAATATAAACTATAGTGAGTCTGAATTTCCAGAATGCCACGTGTGCAGTTTAGTGGGGAGATCTAGAAGAAGTAGTGTTTGGTGGTCAGAGTTTGAACCCACAGTGTGAGAAGCAGAATCTTTAGATAACTCTGGGCATCCTACCATGCTGCTACTGGCCATACAGCCCGGAAAACTCACAGCAACCCAGTGATTCCGGCTATGAAAGTTTTCAACAACATTGGGCATTGTTTTCTTTGAATTATTCTTCAATAAAACTAGGTTTGCCAGTTTGAAAAAGAGCAACAAAGAATAGTGGCAGTTTACATACATTTTTTACAGAACATCATGGGGGAATCACAATTGTCTTCAACAAGTTCTATAGAGATTTTATGTTTGCGTTCTACTCATGGTCCATGTCACCTGTTCTAATTGTTTAGTGCTCTCTTGAGTTTTGATATTTATGTAGACACAGTACATGTGCCAGTGAGAGTATGTAGCCCATGTGGCTTAACTGAAATGGTAGTAACTGTCTGGAGAGATCCATAGTTGGAGTAGGGAATGCCTCATCCTGGGTATCCTAGGTATCTTTTGAATCTGCATGATATAGTAACTTTTCTAGTTAGGGCAGGGCTGTGCCTGGTCAGGTGATCAGTTTGCAGTTTCATTTTTGCTACCACTGAGTTCTACTGTGGAAAGGACAGTAGGATGTAGATGAAATGTGTATGTATTCAAAATGTGCCATCTTTATGCTGATTCCTGGAGGCTGGAAATGAAGGAGCATTTAGACCTCCCATTGCAGGCTACCCCTGGCACATGACTAGCATGTTTATTGTGTTATAAGCTTTCATGAGTACAAGATCCCTTCACTGATGCAAGAGGGCATCTTCGGATGGATGGATATCTATCCTATATCTATATCATCGGAGCAATGTACAGAGAGCACACAACCCCGCTGCTGTGTCAGTTCCACTGGCTGCCAATCTGCTACCACACAGAATTCAGGGGTGAGAAAAATGGTATATAAATACAATAAACAAACAAATTAATATATCTATATCTATCTATAGGTGCATAGATTTGTTTTTTCTTTAAAAATGCCAAGCATTTTTAACCTATGTGAAATTCAGGTAATAGTAATGGATTTCCAACATTGCCACACTGAGTCCAAATGTATACAATGTGAGAACAGAATGAATACTTTAATTTTGCTAGAGTATCATATTGTCTTGTTAGCTGTTCTGTGATCATTCCAAGTCAACTCACTTGAGTAGTGGAAGGTGCCTTCAATTTTATTTAAGTCTAAATTAAATAGAATCAAATGTAGTAATTACATTCTAGGTCAACATTTTTATGGCGTGGAGCCTCCGGTGGCCAAGGGGATAAAAGCCTCGTGACTTGAAGGTTGGGTTGCTGACCTGAAAGCTGCCAGGTTTGAATCCCACCCGGGGAGAGTGTGGATGAGCTCCCTCTATCAGCTCCAGCTCCATGCGGGGACATGAGAGAAGCCTACCACAAGGATGATAAAACATCAAAAACATCCAGGTGTCCCCTGGGCAACGTCCTTGTAGACGGCCAATTCTCTCACTCCAGAAGCAACTCCGGTTGCTCCTGACACGAAGAAAAAAAAATTATGGCAGAACTTTCTGCCATGGTATTTTTCTTGGAAGAATGCTGACCCACAAACTAACAGCTGGTTGAATGCTCCTAACCTGACTTCTGTAATGGAATGGATGAGGGCAAACAAATTAAAACTTAATCCAGACAGGACAGAGGTACTCTTGATCAGTCGGAAGGCAGACCAGGCAATAGAGATTCAGCCTGTGCTGGATGGGGTTACACTTCCCCTGCAGAACAGGTTTGTTGTTTGGGGAATCCTCCTGGATTCGGCCCAGGGTCAATCATTAAAGGCCCAGGTTCAATCATTAAAGCAATTCAGTAATGGCCAGCGGGGCCTTTACACAATTAAAACTTGTGCTCCAACTGCGCCTGTTCCTTGAGAAGCCAAATCTGGCCTCGGTGGTACATGCCTGAATTACATCTCATCTGGATTACTGTAATGCGCTGTACGTAGGGCTGCCTCTAAAGAGTACTTGGAAACTTCAGTTGATCCAAAGAGCTTCACCCTGGTTGCTCAGTGGGGCTGGCTACAGGGAGTGGACAACCCCCTTGTTGCAGCAACTCCACTGGCCGCCATTATGTTTCCGGGCACAATTCTAAGTGCTGGTTATGGCCTTTAAAGATGGTTGAGGTCCAGGCTGTTTGGCCAACCGTATTCCCGTGTATGAACTTGCCTGGGCCTTGAGATCTTCAGGAGATGCCCTTCACTTGGTCCACCTGATGGGAACGAGAGAGCAGGCCTTTTTGGTGGCTGCCCGTCAACTGTGGAACTCCCTGCCCAGGGAAGCCAGAATGACCTCCTCCTTGCTATCCTTCTGATGGCAGGCTAAAACCTTTTTATTTAGACAGACTATTAAAGATGAAGGTGTTTTAGATCAATGCAGGGGGTGCATTGGTTTTCAATTTTGAATTGCTTTAATATTTTAACTGGGATTTTTTAAAAATACTATATATATTTAATCATATTTTAATATTTGTATACTTGTATATTTTAAATGGCTATGCTGATGCTTTTATGCTAAGCCACTTTGAATCCCCTGTGGGAGTGGGGAGATAAAGCGGGGAGAAATAAATATAACAATAACAGCAATAATAATAATTCTAAATGTTGAGAAAAATTGTGTTTAGGTTCATTTACTAAAACCGTATAGACAACAGAACAGTATTGTTGGAAAGAAGAATACCAGCATATACAAGGCTATTGTTGACTTCTCTAGACAGTTAACATCAATAGACTGCGGCCAGATACCGTGTTGACTTCTCTAGACAGTTGACATCAATAGACTGCGGCCAGATACCGTGTTTCCCTGAAAATAAGACAGTGTCTTATATTAATTTTTGCTCCCAAAGATGTGCTAGGTCTTATTTTCAGGGGATGTCTTATTTTTCCATGAAGAAAAATTCACATTTATTGTTGAACAAAAAAATGAACATCGATTATATACTGTACAGTAGTTGTCATCACAAACCAGCATAACCAAACAAACTGTGAATCCTATCAATAATTTCTTGTTACTACCATTATTCCCATGTACAACAATCTATGGTACGTACATTTCCCGATCCTACATGCTCTGGTGTTCTGTTTGGCAGGCAGGCTTCCAAACAAAAACTTTGCTAGGTCTTACTTTCGGGGGAGGCCTTATATTTAGCAATTCAGCAAAACCTCTACTAGGTCTTATTTTCTGGGGATGTCTTATTTTAGGGGAAACAGGGTAGTAGGCTGCCCATTAACTTTTGCATTGACTGGCTAATCCTTTCTAAAATATGAATAGAATCTCTATGTCTTAAGAGCTTTGTAGAGCACAGCAGGCCTATAAAAAGTCCAACATAATTATATTGAGGTGTCGTAGAAATATCCAACATTTGCCTTATATATATATTACTCCCCTGGGGAAGAATGAAGCAGAAAAATCTTGCTACATTCTTTTGTTCTATTATTTCAAACCTCCTTGTGAAATCCCCTATTCCCTTTGTTTCCAAATCTTTCAGTGTTCGATCATGGCACCGTATAGAATTGTCTTCTGCTTGAAACCCATGATGCCTCTTGATTCTTAGTTTTTTGTTGTTGTTGAAAAAAACTTCTTTTTTGTCTTCTTTTATCTCATTGACTCTTTGTTCCTCTCTCATTATGGACCATCTCTGGCTCAGCATCTCCTTCAGCTTTTCTTTCTTTTACTTTCTTCAGGTGTTATATGTATTTTGGATAGCAGTAGTGGAGGTTGGGAAAGCATCAGTGTTAAGTTCATAAGGATGGCTTAATTTAAAAGTCCTAAATAGCCCAGGGCTAAGTTATCTGCAAGATTGTTTTCACTTTCATAATTAGCCACTATTATCTTCTTGGAGATTTTTCTCTGGTTACCCTTGAGAAATGATGTCTGGTGGCATGCTATTAATGTAATGCCCTGGCCAGAGACAGTCACTTAGTGCCATGTTACTGGAGGACCTTCAGATGGTCCTTCTGCAATGTGCTTACACAGGGCTAACTCTGTTCCAAGTTGGAAACTTCAGCTGGTGCAAAACATAGCAGCCTTACATGGTTTAAATCCAGGTTGTTTGCAGGATTGCTTTCTCCCATATAATCCCTTCCAGAGTGTTTTACAATTATGCTTTTTGAAGTATTTATTGATGGATTTTAATATGTATTTATTTTATATGGCCCTTTAAGAGCCGCGGTGGTGCAATAGTTTAAACCCTTGTGCAGGCTGAACTGCTGACCTGAAGGTTGGGTTGCTGACCTGATGGTTGTTGGTTTGAATCGGTGAGATGGGGTGAGCTCCCATCTGTCAGCTCTAGCTTCTGGGAACATGAGAGAAGATGGATGGTAACACATCCAGGCATCCTCTGTGTAGATGGCCAATTCTCTCACACCAGAAGCAACTTACCGTTTGTTCTCAAGTCGTTTCTGACACGATAAACAAAAAAATGGCCTTTTACTGATGCTTTGTTTTGTGTTATTTGTTGTTTTCTGCCTTGATCCATGGGGAGGGGGGAACAACAACAACAACAACAAAGGACTACCCTGCCCAGGATTTTTAACTTTTAATTTTACATTAAATATGTGTAGTAATCTATAGTTTATGTGGTGAGATTCTTATGAGTAATCCCATCTCACTGATTTGAACCGGCAACTTTCAGGTCATCAACCCAGCCTTTAAGTCAATAGTACAGCCGGCACAAGGGCCATATAAAATAAGTACATATTAAAATCCATCAATAAATACTTCAAAACTTCTAATATTGCAAATTTTGTTATACAGTAGAGTCTAACTCAAACAACATAAACGTGCCGGCAGAATATTGGATAAGCGAAAATGTTGGATAATAAGGAGGTATTAAGGAAAAGCCTATTAAATGTCAAATTACATTATGATTGGGGTTGTTGTATGTTTTCCAGGCTGTATGGCCATGTTTTGGAAGTATTCTCTCCTGATGTTTCGCACCAAAAACATCATGTTTTACAACAAATCAACAGAAAAAGCAGTCCAAAACATGGTAATATTATGTAGTAATTACTGTATTACTGAATTTATCACCAAAACATCGCAATACATTGAAAACATTGACAACAAATGTATTGGCTACTAACAAATCGACTACAAATAAAGATAGAATTGCATAAAATGAACTTATAGTAGCAACACTGTCGCAAATTAAATCCATAAAAAAAATCAATCCTTGCTGCCTAGAGCAGGGGTCCCCAAACATTTTAAACAGAGGGCCAGTTCATTGTTCCTCAGACCTTTGGAGGGCCGGACTATAGTTAAAAAAAACTATGAACAAATTCCTATGCACACTGCACATATCTTATTTTGAAATAAAAAGTGAGAACAAATACAGCCTCAGTGTTAATAATAATCATAATAAAAATAATAAAGAGGGTTGGAAGAAACCCCTTCTCCAACCCCCTTCTGCCTTTGTGCACCAAAAGCACAAGCAAAGTACTCCTGATAGATGGCCACCCAGCCTCAACGTTGTTAATAATAATACAGTAATAATAATAATAATAATAATAATAATAATAATAATAATAATAATAACAACAACAACAACAACAACAACAATACATCACACAGTCCTAAATGCTTGGGAAGTGATTTTGTGATATGAAATCCAGCATATATATCTTGTTTACTATGTTACACTGTGTCAATAATAATAATAATAATAATAAGGATGATGATGACAATGATGATGATGAAGAGGGTTGGAAGACACCCCTCGGACCATTTAGTTCAACCCCCTTCTGCCTTTGTGCACCAAAAGCACTAGCAAAGCAATCCTTAATAATTAATTATTAATTCAATAATAATTAAAATACCATTATAAATGAGCAAAGCTTTGGAAGGCGCACACCAGGCGAGGGAGGAGCTGGGAAAGGCGTGCCTTTCTTTCCTTCTTTGCGCCGCATGCGCCTTCCTTGGCGGAGGAGGAGGGAGCCACTGCCACAGGGACCGGATAAATGGCTTCAATGGGCCGCATGTGGCCCCCGGGCCTTAGTTTGGAGACCCCTGGCCTAGAGAAACAGCTGTGAATCCGGGAGGCAAATTGCGTTGGATAATCCAGAATGTTGGATTAGTGAGACTCTACTGTATTTCTTTTGTACTCTGCTGCTGTTTCCAGCTGTCTTTATGTTTTATGTGTCTTCTTTCTTTCTGTATGCCTTTCTTTCTTTTTGGGAAGAAATGACTTTTAATGGGTCAAATACAATTGTTGTTTACAAATTATGAACATATAAAACAATTACTTATTTGGCCATGTTAGCTAAGGGATTTGGGGAACTACGGTGCAAAAATAAGGTTGCAAGGCCTGAACACCATTTGATCAGCCTTGTCCGGTATTGTTCTCTTGCAGTGGTTTCTCCATGATCTTAAGTTGCAACTTTTGCTAAAACCAGCATGTGAGAACCAAGTAGACATTACTTTAAAAATACTGCCTGTGTGCCTTGCTACTGTGATTTTCAGACTATGAAGCACAATCCATTACATCAAGGAAACATTAAAGTAGCAATCCTGTTCTCACTCATTTTTACTTGTGTTTCAGTGGGTATGTCATCTATTTGGAGGATAAGTCTGTCGACTTGTAATACCTATTTCCTTTGAAAGGTATTATTCACACTTTGTGATTCAGTCTCAGTTTTGACCATCTTCAAAATAATCCAGTTTTATAAATCATTTTCTGTTACTCAGCAGATATATATATATGTCAATTTTTGTTGGCCATCCAGTCATTTTAATTAAGCACATGTCTGTTAGAATCTTTGTGAGGCTTTTGCTAGGAAGCCAAGAATGTAATGTACCATCTTGGAGGATTTACACTGTTATGTACTTATATACAACATACATATAGTGTGACTCTTGTATTTATAGGACTGGTAATAATAATAATAAATAATAAAGCTTTATTTATATAGTGCCCCCTCTCTGCAAGGAGACTCCGTGCGGCTTACAACAAGGAAGAACAATACAATAGTAGTAATCATACAACAAATCCAGAAAATTAAATCAGTGCTAGTATCCACAGTTTCAGTCACCTGCACATAACAAAATGTCTTGGCTTGGTATTTTTTAGGTCTTCTGGCATGAGTCTATGGTATATTTCCGCTGGACATTGGCCATAGTTGTGTTGGAGGATTTTGCAGTAACTAAAGAGATGTCTTTAGGCATTTCCTGGATCTTCCAGAACGACTCTATGGAATATTTCTGTTAGGCATTGTTTGTTCAATAGTGTTTGCTGTTTTTTGAAAGTTTTGCTAATTGTGGTCTGTCAGGGTCTTACTGTGAATAGTTCACATTTATTAATGTATGTTGTAAATCTGTTAATGGAAAATTGTAAAAAATATATTACAATAGGAGATCAGAGTAAAGTCAAGTACATTTCAATCCTCTTGATTGTCAGTGAGAAATTTAGAAGTACACTTCAAAAAACGGAGTTTAAAAAGACTTCCCAGCAGCTTGATTGTGCATAATGAATTTATTATGAATATATCTGCATCGTTGATGAATGACATAAGCCATGAACAAAAAAGTGAAGTTGTATTGGCATAGTTACCAGAAGTGACATATGTACACACAATAAATTCTGTTTTCTTGATGGATTATCCTGGTGACGAAGGATAATGTCTAGATTATAGAAATAACAGTCAATTTTTTACTGCTTTCCCCCTGGGTTTGTATTATTCAGTCCTTTCAGAAAATCTGCTGGGTAAATGTTTGTGTATGTATGAGAGTTGAATGAAAAGTAATGCCTCCACCTTCATAACTCAGCAGATGGCAGAACTGGTATGCGGCAGGCACTGGCTTGTTCAGTAGACTCTCTACAATTCCATTTGGCGGGAACCCTTAGCATTGAACAGTTGTGTTGTTAAAGTGTGAAGTATGGAACCCTGCGCAGACATTTGGTCAATGCGACTTAAGCAACGTGCGGTCATTGAATTCCTGACAGCAGAAGGTGTCACCCCGAAGGAGAAAGCCGTCACCTTCATTCTCGTAACACGAGAGGAGTTCCTGGCAAAATTCAAAATCTGTGTGCTTTCATTTCAGGTGTCGGCATCCTAGGTACCCATCGTGTACATATCTTCCGATAGCCAAGTGAAGCAATAATGTGACCCACATGTTATTGTGAAATGCCAATTATGCTTATTATTATTTCTCTCTGTGTGATACGACGATTGTCCTGAATCAATCTATCAACCTTTTGCTTGTGAAACTCGGTGGTTGCTATCACAGGACGTCCAACTCTTTCTTTGTCAAGCAAGTCAGATATTCCCACCTTAACATCTTTAAACCTACTCCAGCCAACGTGCGGCTGCCAGGTTGTTAACTGGAGCAAACTACAGGGAGAGATCTACTCCCCTGTTTAAGGAGCTCCACTGGCTACCGATTATTTTCCGGTCCCAATTCAAGGTGCAGGTTCTTACCTATAAAACCCTAAACGGTTTGGGATCTGCCTACCTTTTTGACCGCATCTCCCGCTATGAACCCACTCGTCCTCTTTGTTCATCCGGTAGGGCACTTCTTTCACTCCCGCCACCATCCCAGGCTCGGTTGGCGGGGACGAGGGAGCGGGCCTTTTCTATTGTTGCTCCCCGGATCTGGAATTCCCTTCCGGAGGAGATCCGGCAAGCACCCACCCTGGCTTCCTTCAAAAAGCTGCTTAAAACCTGGCTCTTCCGCTGCGCCTTTGGATAACCGAGCCCATAGCTATAGTAGTTGCACAGGCCATCTCTTTGACTTGAAACATTGCACTATATTCCTCTGCCCAAAAGCATCTTAGAATATAACATTGTATTTTAGTTCTAGTGGTCCCTCCAGGCCATCCTCTCCTCCATCCCAGTGGTCTTTTTTCTTTTTTCTTTGCAGATTCATATGTTATTTGAGTGATTATATTCCTTTTGCTTATGTGATTGTTTTAGTCAATTGTTATGTTTTGTTTTTGTTTTTAATTCTTATAGCGTTTTATAGTGTTTTCAGTGTTTTATTGTACAATGTTTTATGCTGATTTTATATTGGAAACCGCCCTGAGTCCCTTTCGGGAGAGAGGGCGGTATACAAATAAACTTTTACTTACTACTTACTCGCCCAATGACACACAGTACTTACATCAACTCAATCACCATAAACAGCTAACATTCTCTGATGAATCTCCTTTGTGGTGAAACCTTCTGCTGTCAAGAATTCAATGACTGCACGTTGCTTAAGTCGCATTGACCAACCGCCTGCACAGGGTTCCATACTTCACACTTTAATAACACAAGTGTTCAATGCTAAGGCTTCCTGCCAAATGGAACTGTAGAGAAGAGTCTACTGAACAAACCAGTATCTGCCACATACCAGTTCTGCCATCTGTTGAGGAGTTACAAAGGTGGAGGCATTACTTTTCATTCAACCCTCATAGTAAAATACTGACACTGTTTTTGTGAAAGGTATGCATAGGTTACATTTGCATGTAAGGATAGGTTTTTTTTTTTAGTATAATGGAACGTTTTACTCAGGTAAACCTTACCCAGTTTGTAGATGAAACAAAATTAAGATGGGTGGGTAGCACATTGTAAAATAGGATCAGAATTCAAAAGGCTCTAAATAAAATAAAAATGGCAGAAATTAATAAAATGAAATCCAGCAGAAACAAATGCAAAATTCTACTTTTAGGCTATAAAAACAGAACTATAGATATATGTTGGGGGACATATTGCCCAGAAGTACCACATGCACAAAGGACCTTGAGATTATTGTTGGTCACAAGTTGAACATGAGCTGCAGCAAATACGGCAATGCTAGTTTGGCCTGCATTCTTAGAAGCATAGGTTCCAAATGGAAAGAATTAATAGCAATATGTTATGTGCAGGTCAGGCCTCATCTGGAGTACTGCATTCAGTTCTGAGTGTCTGTTTTATGAAGGACTGTTAGACAAGTAGAAGTAGAGAAGTGCAACAAGGATGGCAAGAGTCAT
The DNA here is from genome assembly GCF_035594765.1 of Anolis carolinensis. Lineage (NCBI taxonomy): Eukaryota > Metazoa > Chordata > Lepidosauria > Squamata > Anolidae > Anolis > Anolis carolinensis. The sequence goes on along the minus strand of NC_085842.1, from coordinate 213,002,285 downwards.
GGGGAACCAAAATTTTTGAGGAAAAGTAGAAAAAGCTCATCATTTTCAGCTTGTGGAAGATTAGAGTGACAGAACTGTATTGAAATGGATTGGGTGGATTGATTTTGTCATTTGGGATTTATAGTTCGCCTACTATCAAAGAGCATTCTGAACTCCACCAACGATGGAATTGAACCAAACTTGGCACACAGAACTCCCATGACCAACAGAAACTACTGAAAGGGTTTGGTGGGCATTAACCTTGAATTTTGGAGTTGTAGTTCATCTACATTCAGAGAGCACTGTGGATTCAAGCAATGATGGATCTGGACCAAACATGGCATGGATACTTAATATGCCCAAATGTGAACACTGGTGGAATTTGGGGAAAATAGACATTGACATTCGGGAGTTGTAGTTGCAGGGATTTATAGTTCACATACAATCAAAGAGCCCCTTGAACCAAAGCAATGATAGAATTGGGCCAAACAGGCAGAGAGATCTTCAGCCTTCTCTGCCAAAGGGGTTCCTAAGACCATCAGAAATCTGTGTTTTCTGGTGGTCTTTGGCGACCCCACTGACATCCCCTTGCAATCTCCCTGGGGGTCCCAACCCCCAGGTTGAGAAATGCTGCCTTAAGGACTATCACAGAGAGAAGAAGGCTGGCCTTTGTACCTGAATCCAAAAACCAGGGATAGACTGGAATTCTGTTAGTGTACTGTCCACCCCGTTGCCTAACAAACTCCCTGGCCAAGTTCATGGAACTGGTCTTGCAGGAGTCACCCAAACCTTTGCTTCTGGATGATTTCAACACACCACTGGATTCCAGGAAGGCTTAGACTAGGGTTCTATGACTGGTATCACCAGTGATCCTGTTAAAATCCTGGTCAATAAGTGGAATCAAAATCTAACCAGTGCCTTTGACACAATTGCTCCCAAATGCCCACTCTGACCTGTTATTAACTAAGCTTCCTGGTATACAGAGACTCTCAATAAAATGAAACTAGAAGGACCACAAGTAGAGCGCAGATGGTGGAAAACTTGACTTTTTGGGGTGTGTGCCAGATATTAAAAATAGAAGACTCTCCTTGATGCTGCAAGAAGCTGCTCAGTAAACATGGCAGATCCCTTGAAACAAGGATTATTTATGTTGCATCTGTCCATTTTATACAATGTGATGGATGTGCTTTCTAACAACAGTGGTATTTCTGACAACACTGGCAACCCCATTCCTATTTTTCTGCCTCTAGCAGGAGTGGGAAGCCTTTCAAGATCCCCCAGGGCTAATGTCACTGCTTACCAGCCCTTAAGAATTGCTCATACCTGCTCAAAAACCAAAATGCGTTGCCATTTTAAACAAACATAGCAGTATCATAGTGGTGGTTGATTTCCTCTGAACTGTGGATTTGCTGTGTGACTTGATGTAACATGTACCTATTTTTGTTGTTTGCCACTTAGGAGTACATACCTTTTGATGTGTGGGTCAAGAAGGGCAAGACTAGTTTCACAGCAGATAAGGAGATACTCTCGTTTTTGAGCTCAATCGAAGGTTACAAGCAAGGGAATGCTTTGTTGAATGTCTCTTTGTGCAAACAGTTGCAGAATGCAGAAAACTAGATATGCCTGGAGAAATCAGGACTGGAGAATCTTCCCTGTGGTGTGTCAGGATTTTTTTATTTTAGTAAAAACTGGAAATGAAATTGACAAATCCCTTGCACCAAGCAGGTTATAGTTTGGTTTCTTTGGCCCTTTCTTTCTGAAGTTGTACTCACTCTGCTGGAAACTCTGCTGGAAAAGAGCAGAATCCTGAGATATCGTAAGATATTGTAAGATTCGTAAGCCTCCCTGAGCCCTAGGGGAGTGGCGGCATATAAGTCGAAATAATAAATAAATAAATAAAAATATGTATGAGCTAAATGCAGTCCTTTCCCAGGGCCCTTCCACACAGCCCTATATCCCAGAATATCAAGGCAGAAATTCCCACAATATCTGCTTTGAACTGGGGTACCCAAGTCCACACTCAGATAATGTGGGATTTTCTGCCTTGATGTTCTGAGATACAGGGTTGTATGGAAGGGCCCCCAGATGTTAGACTGCAAATTCTCTGAAACCTGTCCAGCATATTCAATGAAGAGATATAGTAGGATTTGCCATACAAAACATCTGCAATATTTTGCTCAACCCTCCCATAAGCCATGGTAACTTTTGAGTATGTACACAAGTCTTAGGGCCTTTCCAGACGGGCCCTATATTCCAGGATTTGATCCCAGGTTTTCTGCTTTAAACTGGGTTATATGAGTCCACACTGCCAGAAAATATGGGATAAACAGGAAAGCTGGGATCAGATTCTGGGATATAGGACCTGTCTGGAAGGACAATAAAGAGGGGGACGAACATATTAAAAGAAGCAGAGGAAGTCTGTAAAAAGGAAAGAAGTGCTGAGAAAATTGCTCCTCCCTTAAGTTAAAAGAAACAAAGCTTGTTAAAAACACACAGTTGTAATGGCTGTAAATGCAGTTATTTTCTTTTGGCATTAGTTTGCCTAGTTGTCTTGTAGTTGGACTCACTAGACTGTAACTTTGGGGTAGGGTAGGGTGTGTGTGTATGTATGTGTATTTAGCATGTTATATTTACTGGTCTTCAGAGAGAACATTATGAAATGCTTGCTCAGCTGGAATTCCTATGATTTTCTTTACTTGCAACTTTTGTTTGGCCAAAGCTGGTCAGCTGTATCTTTTGGGTTTTATATATACCAGAATGGATAATTAAGTAGTGAAAATATGGCTAGGATTTCCAGGACTTCTATGGAAACTTAGCTTTCCCCTTTCTTCCTTTCTGTAGAGTATGCAGATGCTCTCAGCACAAGAAAATCACGTGTTATGTGCCAGATGCAAGAAAGTACAAATTATGTGGCTTGGGGGTTTCTAGAAAGGGATGTTTGCATTTTGGGTTTCCATTCTGATATTTCCAGCTGGCTACCCACCAGTCCAAACTGCTGGAAATACAGAGACAAAGCAATTTCCATGGCTTTGATTTCTTCAGGAGTGGCAGGCTTAGAGGGGCTCCCTGTCTTACCTTATCAACATTGTTAGGTTTCAGACACAGCTTGAAACATCCAGTTTTCTGGGGGACAATGAACTGCGGGTGATGTTTGCTAAGGGGTAGGGTGGAGGGAGTCAAAAACATTTTCGATGCCGGCGTCTGCAAGCAAATCCCAGACTGGCACTGTGTCCTGGGAAAGGCAAACACACCCATCCACGTTGAAAACTGCCAGGAAATGTACTTTCATCATGGGCATGTAAACAAGGTTTGCATATATTGTTATGTATGTAGTGGAGGTGGGCAGACTTTGGTTTTGCAAGATTTTCTTTGTTTCTTCTTGGAACATTGAGAATAAAGGCTGGTGCAAAAATAATATGCTTAGAATTAAACGAATTTCAATAGGGAAAGATGTGAGGTACTTATTTATTTATTTACAGTATTTATATTTCTTCTCACCCCGAAGGGGACTCAGGGCAGATCACATTATATACATATTGGGCAAACATTCAATGCTCATATACACATAGAACCGAGACAAAGACAAAGACAGACGCAGAGGCAATTTAACCTTCTCCTGAAGGGATGTTTGATTCTGGCCACAGGGGGGAGTAGCTGCTTCATCATCCACTGTGACGGCACTTCCTCATTCCAACGTCGTAAATTAGTTAAATTTGTCTCCCCACTTTATAAGTGGTACCTTATTTCCTACTTGATAGATGCAGCTATCTTTCGGGTTGCTAGGTCAGCAACGAGCAGGGGCTATTTTTTATTTTTTAATTGACGGGTACTCACCCCGCCACGGGCTGGCCTTGAACTCATGACCTCATGGTCAGAGTGATTTATTGCAGTAGGTTGCTCACCAGCCTGCGCCACAGCCCGGTACCACAGGCAGGAATAAAAATGAAAAACATAGATGGCTTGAAAAGAGAGGAGATCACGTGAGAGGGATCTAGGAGTCTTAGTAGACCACAGACTGAACATGAGTCAACAATGTGATGTGGCTGCTAAAAAAGCCAATGTGATTCTAGGCTGCGGCACTGGGAATATAGTGTCTAGAAAGGAAATCATAGTCCCCTTCTATTCTGCTTGGGTTAGACCTCACTTGTGTCAAGTTCGGGGCACCACAATTCAAGAAGGATATTGATAAGCTAGAGAAGAGTGATCCAAGTTCAGAGAAAGGTAATCAATATGGGGAAAGGCCTACAAAGCCCTGTGAGGAATGACTCAAGGAGCTGGTTATGTTTAGCTTGGAGAAAAGAAGGTTGAGAGGGGACATGATAGCAATGTTTAAATATTTGAAAGGATGTCACATTGAGGAGCGGTCAGCTTGTTTTCTTCTTGTCTGGAGAATCAATGGAGCTATGGATTCAAATTGCAGGAAAAAAGGTTCCACTTGAACTTTAGGAAGAACTTCCTAACAGTATGAGCTGTTCGACAGTGAATATTCTGCCTTGGAGTGTGGTGGAATGTACTTCTTAAGCCGAGATTGGATGGCTATCTATTAGGATTGCTTTGATTGTGTGTTCCTGCATGGCATGGAGTTGGTCCTTGTGGTTTCTTCCAACTCTCGGATTCTATGAAAGAATTCTGAGCCCAAGAATCTTTGAGGGGAATGTCCCAAATGAACAGAATCTACAGGAATTCCACATCAAAATCCACCCTTGCTTCTCCCACACTTTCTCCTTGTTAGTAATACCTCAGAGGTTAAGATCATCTGGGGAGGCCCTGCTCTCAGTCCCACCTCCTTCACAGGCATGACTGATGGGGATGAGAGGCAGGTCCTTCTCAGTGGTGGCTCTTTGACTGTGGAACTCCCTCCCCAATGAAATTAGATCAGTGCCCTACCTTCTGGCCTTAAGGAGAAAGGTAAAAATTTGGCTATGGGGCCAGGCCTTCGGGCAATAAGCAATAAAAGGAATGATCAGAGAGTACGTGCAATAGAGATTGATATTACAGCAGCCCTGGACTTTGATTTTTGGATTATGTGATTTTAATGTTTAAATTAATATGTTTTTAACTCTTATGTTTTAATGTTAATGTTATTGCATTTTTATGATTCAATTGTTAGTTGCATTTTATTATTGTTGTGTAGGCATTGAATTCTGTCATAATATATTTGGAAACTGCTTTGAGTCCCCCATCTGGGGTGAGAAAAGCGGTATACAAGTGAAGTAAGCAAGTAAATAAATAAATAATAAATTATAGTGACTGGGGCACAAGACTGAAGGACTTGTTACAGCAATTATTAAAAAGAAAATTTTCTACAGAGCAGTCATTCTTGATCTATCTTCTGCCCACCTCCTCATGGTATTAATGTGTGCACACAGTTATCTGTTGTTGACGAGGAAGAGAAAAACGAGAGGTGTATTAGCATGGAAGCTTGAAAACAGGCTTAACACACTTGCCATTCAGCCCCAAGCCAAGAACAGCCCACCAGCCACGTTGGTGGATTGCCATCTGTTCTTGCTGTCCCAACAACAGCGGTAAAATATATTAAGATGTCATTGGAGGAGATAAGCTTGAAATGGTGGGCCACAGCTTGCACATGTTTCTGTCTTTATTCCTGAAATATGTTGAACATTAGAACAATTTTTCTGAAATGGGATAGAGTTTGGGAAAGTTGACTATCATGGCTGGAGGATTCTTGGAGTTGTAGCCCAGGAAAGGGCCTCTTTCAACTCTGATCAAGAGGAATCCACAAACTGGAAGTGATATTATGGGGTGTGGTGATAGGACTCTGCTCTGTCATGTTTCTATTGTGAGTTCAGCTTTGAGAAAAGAAGGAGATATATAATCTCTCTCTCCCATTAGTAGTTAATAGTTAAAACGAATAGTTAATATGTAGGAGAACTAGCAATATGTCTGGGCAAGGCAGAGGTGAAGCAGGCCTGTAGACTAGACTCTTCCCATGTTCTTTCATGGAGAGTTGTATAAGCCAGTTGTTGCTGGTGCTGCCGTGAGACATCTTTGGCTTTCCTGTGTTTCTGCCTCCTCTGTAATTTCCCTTTTCTGGACAGAGTTCACCGGTGCGTAGGCTGAATCGATTCCAGGCATCTATCAGGTCCTAGATTGAAAAGCTGTAGCCATCTTTGGCCCTGACCTAAACAAGTAAAGTTGACATCAAAGAACACTTCTTGAGTATGGAAAGTTGCAATAATTTGTGACAAGTTAGTCATCTCTAACATGAGTTAGGAGTCATGTGGCCCTCCAGATGTTGCTGAACTGCAAGTCTTGACATTCCCGTGGCTAGTCTGGCTGGGGATGATGGGAATTGCAGTTCAGCAATATCTACAGACCTTTGCTATCTCTTCTTTGCCACAATCTTTCTTGGGAAATAAATATCACTGTGCTGTCGGCAGTTGCATGGTTTTGTCTTCTGCGGCCCTTTCTGGCTGTGCTAATTGATGTATTGTTCTTTTCTAGAAATAGAGAAGGTCTCGCCATGTGTCGGGGTGCTTTCTTCGTGCCTGGAGGAAGACATAGACCCTGCTGGAGCGCAATTGTTGCTTGAGCCTCAGCTGTACACCATCTTCCCCTGTCCTGTATTGTTCTCGTTTGTGGCTTCAGCTGTGGGTAAGTGAGAGGCTAAAATCAGCAGATACTTACATTTCCCCCTCCTGCTCGCTAAATCAGAACCAGCTTTCTGGATTAGTCATAATTTATTTAAGAAAGAAAGGGGGGAGAGCGTAATTTTCCAGTTTAATCCAGCCCGACAAAAGCACAGATGCTATGGAGGAAAGAGCAATTGAGGCTGTTGTGGGCTGAAAATGCTTTGGAAGCAGAGCAGCTGATGCTGCTGGTTGGCAGGAAAGCTAGGTGTAGTAGGCATATAGAGAGGTGGGTATCAGGGCAGATAGGAAAGAATGAAGCTTCTCTCAGTTGGCATTTTAAGAGGTGGTTGCTGCCTGGTTTCTGACAGAGGAAGAGGAGGAGGTGTGAAGTTGGGTCTTACATAGAGGTTCCCCTTCTTCACTCTTTGGGCGAGAGGGAAGGGGAGGAGTGACTGGGAAACCTCCAGAGGCAAGACTGGGCAGAATAGGCCTGTGTACATCATTCCTTGATTTATAGAGATTTCAGTTTCATCCAGAACTGGCTGAATGCCAGTACTTTGAACCACCCACCATCTGTAGCTTCATCATACACCCAAGTCTAAAGGTGTATTTACATTGTTGAATTATGCAGCTTGATACCACTTTAACTGCTGTGGAATCATGGGAGTTGTAGTTTAACCAGCATTCTTTGGTAGAGACTACTAAAGACCTTATAAAACTACAACTTGCAAGATGCCATAGCATTGAGCCATGGTAATTAAAATGGTGTCAAACTGTATTTGTTCTACGGTGTAGATGCATCCTAAATCCAAGGCGCTTCCAGACAGCACAAAATTGCAGGTTTTAGTCAGGGACAAAAAATCCCAGGACCTGAGAAGAGGTCCACATACAGATCTGTCTTTTCCAGGATTTCTGCCTCCATTGTCCATACTTGCTGCTTTGTCCTGGGATTTTGCAGCCCCCAAGATAGCTGCTGTGGGACGTCCGCTGGAAATTCCAGCAGTTTAGAATAAAAACTTAAGATGCGAATATGCGAATCATTGTATAAGTTCCATTCCTGGGTAATAGAGGTTGCACCGCCATCTGTGCAGACAGGTTTTGTGGTATATTTGTGGTATGGAACAACAGGGCGATGTTCCTGGGGTATACATGTCTGTTCCTCACTGCTTCTGTCATAAAAACATGGGGAAAGTTGATTACGTGGCAAAAGCTTTGTGTCTCACAAATCTCATTGAATGTGTGGTGGATGAAGTTTCTCTTGCTAGTATAAAATTTTTGCCCTCTAGTCAACTGTTGTCAAGTTTTTAGGATTCAACCAATCAGAAACCGACATGTATAACCCAGGAACAAACCAGCATTTAAAAAATCCCATATTTTCTGATTGTAGGGACATACAAATATTCAAATATCCGCATTTTCCGGCCAGAACTGGGATATTCTCACACCTAAAAATCTTGCATTTTTTGCTGTCTGTAGCGATTGCTCCTACACTTTGAGGGAGCGGTGTTTGACCACCCTCCATTTTGATGTGGGAGCTCCTGTGATAAAGGTACTGTCTAAACCAGTGGTTCACAATCTTTGTTTTGACCAGGGCCCACTTTGACCAAGGCCCACTTGAACAGGAACCACTTTGACCGGGGACCACTTTGACCGGGGACCACTCTTCAATATTAGTAACAAAAGGGTTACGAATCAGTCTTTGGTCAACTTTAGATTTAGTTTGGTTATTTGGGGTGCTGATTCAGAAAACTGCATTGGATAGACCGCATCAGCTCTTGTTTCTGGTACAGAATATATGCCATCCAGTAGTCATCATCTGCTCGCCCACAGAAACCCATATTTAATAATCTAGAGCTGATGTGGTCTATCCAATGCAATTTTCTAAATCAGCACCCCAAATAACCAAACCAAACCTAAAGTTGACCATCTCGGTCAGCTTTGTGGAAAGGAGCAGAAATAAAATTAAAAAATTAAAATAAATACCTTAAATAAAGAGGAAGGAGGTTCATGGAATGGATTTTCCTTCTTGCGGCCCACTGCTGGGCTGCGGCTCACAGGTTGGGAAACACTGGTCTGGACGGATGAAACACTCCCATGGCTTTTCTTGAAAAGCAAATAGAATTATGTCATACCAGCATTTAAACAGCTTGATTTCCAAAATAACTCTGAGCTTGGAAACATTACTAACTATATTAGCTTGGGGTTTCCGGAATGTCTTCCCCAGAAGTAACTTTTCAAAGTTTGGATTGATATCCAAAGAACAAGGGTGGTCTTTGCTGAGATCTGGGTTTATGCTTGTGGAGTGTGGTGGTGGTTTTCTGATACTTTTAATATGTTTGTAGATGTTAATATTAAAGCCTGTTCAGGAAGGGAAGTATTTTATTATTTACAGCCCTCTCCTAATATTCTCAGTGGCTTTGCATGGATAGCCGTTAAATGTGTCAAGAAATGGATCTTGGGATTGCTTCTGCTGGAGAGGCTGTCTGGCAGTTTAATGGTTCTAAAACACCCCTGCCTACCCACCCCACTCAATTTTCTCCTGCAAATCCTCTTTTCCAAGCTTAAGAAAAAAAAACCCACACTGTACAGATCTGTAAGGAAAGACATTTTAAATTCATCTGGCTATACTTATTAATGCATTTAGGTGTTTATTTTTTTTAAAAGAATTCTTTGCCAATAAATGCTTATAGCCGTTCTGGAATCTAAGCCCATGTGTATCCTGAAGGGTAAAGCTGGATTAATCTTCTGTTCACCCCTGAAAATCTGTGAACTGTAGGGGATGAGGGGCTTAGTATCACTAACTGACTGTTCAGTACACTTGCCAGACTAAAAGCCCACAGATTCTTTGTGGGAAATCCAAATGAATAATGCTACCAGGGAACCAATAAATATATTTGTGTGTGTGCGAAGGTGTTAACTATTCAGTTTTTCTGTTACTTCTTTTTACAAGTCAGTGGTGGCACAGACCCGGAGGGCCTCTTCCTGTACTATTTGTTATACCTCCATAGTATTTTATGGATATCTATAAAACCATAATATGTGCATGTAGAATTCAGGCATAATTACTGTTTTCCTCCTCCTATATCCTGCAGGTGAGCACATGCCCAAGAGTTAGGTTTGCTTGAGGGTTTCTCACCTGGCTATATACAAATAGTAGTGAACACACATTTCTGATACCCAAAGTAACACTGAATCGAAATGAAAAAGAAAATTCAGTGCATTTATACTTCTCTAGGAAAATAACCATTTCACACCTATTAAAATTGGAAGTGGGACAAAATGTATCGTACCATGAAAATTTACAAAGTGTAGGTACTTTTAGTGTATTTAAACATACACACATTTAAAAACTATGGACGACTCAAATGTGCACATTGATAAAATGCCCAAAATTATTTAGTTTATGAGTAAATGCATAAAATGTATTGTTGTGTGACCAAGTGGTTTCTGAATCATGGCATCCAAGACTAAGCTATCATGGGGTTTCCTTGGAAATATTTCTTCAAGAGCATTGCCTTTTCATACTATGAGGATGACAGAATGTAGGTGACTTATACGGTATATATATTTTAACAATTTAACAAAAAAGAGATAAAAAATAGCCCTCGTCCCCTACTTGTATCCATCCTTTTCCCACTGTTTTCCTCCCCCCCTCTCCCATTTACCCCCTTCCTCTGGGAACAGTCATATAGGCAGTAAGCAGCCAGACCTTGAAGCTGCAAGGCTATTAATTGCTAATAAAGGTGGTCAATTGCAACATTCATACTTGCCTCAAATAGATAAGAGTTCTTTCTCGCATCCTGGACTTTCAACAGATATATAAACCCCACTTGCATAGTTTCCAGCAGACCTCACAACCTCTGAGGATGCCTGCCATAGATGCTGGCGAAACGTCAGGAGATAATGCTTCTGGAACATGGCCATACAGCCCAGAAAACTCACAGCAACCCAGTGATTCCAGCCATGAAAGCCTTCGACAATAAATAGCCATACATTTCCTTTATCGTTCATTCTGTTTGTTGGATCATAAGGATAGTCTGGTCCAATTTCTTATATATTCTGTTGCCCTTTGCCTTGGCTGTTTATTTATTTCCAGCATTTATATGCCGCCCTTCTCACCCGAAGGGACTCAGGGCAATCCCCATTCCCCTTCCCATTTCCCCCTGGGGTATCCATTGGTATATTTATTGAGGACGAGAGAATGTGATTTGTCTAATGTCACACAGTGGGTTTCCTTGGCCAAGTAAGGATTTGAATCCTGGTTGAACTCAAGCAGCAATTTCATGCTGGCTGTCATGAAAATACCTCCATTAGGAAAACTGCATACAAAAAAGGGTGTTTCAAGAAAACATGTGCAAAAATGCTGCGTGTACTAAGATGCACACAAAAGTCCAAACTGAAAGAAAAAAATAGGTTTCAAAACATGATATGAACTAGGTCAGGACAAAAATGCTGCTGGAATTCGGAGGAATGTAATAAAAAGGACACATTTTCCCATCCCTTATTTTGAGTTAGCCTACACCAGAAGAAGTCATCAAGCAATTACACAGTCAAACTGTATGAAAAAAAATTCATTGAAGAACATGGCCAGTGGCATTTTCAGATGATAACAAATTGCAGTCGAAATGGGGTTTTGTACCTCTATCCTCAGGGAGATGTGCAAGTCTGTCCCTAGAGACAGTGGAGGAATCTATTTGGGTGGGAAGAGGTTGTGGAAAGCACAGCCTGGCAGGCAGCGTTAAGTGTCAATTTGGCAACATCTCCCCTCTCTAGAGTGGAGCAAATGCAGTTCCTGGGCTCAGGGTGATGGTCCAGTGGGTCTCATTTAGCGGATGTGCCGTAAACTCAGTCAGCCAACAACCAATTTGAGAAGGGTTGGAAAGGTCAGGTTTACAAGGTCAACAAAGTTTGCATCAAGTGAGTCAACATTACACTACAAGATCCCCGATAAGCTTTTAACAAGATGACATAAGAAAAACCAAATTGCTTAAAGGGAATAATGCCTACACTCTGGCCTCTCTTAAGAATGCTGAACTTTGAATGTATTAACAGACTTCATCAAGGGCACAATGGCCAAAAGTCAAGGGAGGATAAAAGCAGATTTAAAAAAGGAAAAAAAAACATAGAATTGGATAGTTTGCATAAGAAGAACAGTAATGGATCAATCAGATTCAGAATCCCAGCACTCTGTATCTAATAAAAATTGCATATATATGTATTATTAATATCTATATGATTAGTACTAGAGGAGGAGGATGCATATAAAGTATTTGCACTTAGGAAAGTGGCATATGAAGATGAATACACATGATGATGATGATGATGTTATTTTTATATCCCGCCACCATCTCCCTGAAGGTATTCGGGGAGGCTTACATGGGAACAAAGCCCAGCATAAACAAAGATTACAAGCTAAAGCACAATTAAAAACACAATAACACATAAACAATCTAATTTAAATAATTAAAAACAGCAGAGTAAAAACATCATAAAAATACATCAACCAACATCAACAACCAGTAAACCAGGACATCATGGGCATGATCAGATTCAAGAGGACAGGGCAAGGAATTGTGCAAAATGCAGACTATAGGGTGGGGGCAAAGTGCTGAGACAACCTAATCAATAAATTAGGGCTAAACAGAACCTGATCAGGGACTAAAACCATCATTCAAAGGCACACTGGAACATCCAGGTTTTCAAGTCCTTGCAGAAGGTGAACAGAGTGGAGCTGATCTAATCTCCCTGCAAGTTTCTAAAATAGTAAAAAGTTTGTGGAAATGGCAAGATAAGGATATCAATATTATTTTATCTAATTCTCTTGTGTAAGAATAATATATTTGTTTTAAAAATCTCTATTGATCAAATTTTGGGAGGCTTTCCTCATTTTTTGCACTTAAGGATTGTTTGTGTAAATTTTATGTGTGAGAATTTTTTTGTGTTAAAATGTTTCTTTACTAGAGATATGCGTGAAAAAATTTCCTTCGTTTCCTTTGTGTTATTGTTTCGTATCAACTGTTCGCCTACACAAAAGGATAGATGACATTTTCGTACGAAACAGCAGGCGACACGATATTGAAAGCAGCACAGTCATTGTGCTGGCTTTCATATTCAGCCACATAGCCTCCATGCCTGCAATTCACTTCCTCATACGTCAGAGAAGGAGGCGGGGAGAAGGTGATCCTTGGCCAATCAGAGGCCAAGGAATCACTGGACTGGGCTTGGAGGGCAGGGAATGTATATAAGGGGAGGACTGCACTCAAAAGAGCCATTGCTGCCACTCCTGGACGCTGGGGCTGGTTGGGTTGTGCTGCTGCTGTGTTGTAGCTATGTCGCTTGGGCTTCCCTTGGCTTGGCTTAGCTTGCCTTTTTTGTGCCTTGCCTCTGGTGAGAGCACTCTGGGACTACTGGGAGATTTGGGGGTTTGGGGGGATTTGGACTAGCTGCTGCTTGCCTCATTTAAAAAAAATTCCTTTCCTTGTTGTGTTTCCTGTTCCTTCTCCGTTTATCTCACTGGCTCAGTTTCCTGCCTGCAGCCTCTTCCTTGGTCCTCCATTTCCTTTGGTGTTTTATTTTACATTTTTGAAAGCAAATACATTTTTGCGGTTTGTAATCCCCAACTCTTGAGTGCACTGTGCTCTGCTTCGCCTTGCTGGGGCTGTTACGAGTCAGACGCCAGCCAATATAAACAACTCAGTTTATTGCAAAAACAACACAAAAGAGCCTAAGAAACAACCAAAAGGAGGCTCAAAACACTTTCTCTTCAGTGTGAGGTAACAATGTCCAAAAAGAACTCAAAAGACCCAAATCCTGGGAAATAATCCAGATTAAAACAAACTTAGTTGAAAAGGCTGGAAACTCGCTCCACCTGCTGGTTGGAGCTAAACAAACACATAAAAGCTGCCAGCAGTAACCCACAGTGACCAACAGCCACACAATGCCCCAAAACGTTGCTAAAACAAAACCACGTTGTAAAGGAGAAGTCACAGCTGCCACGTCCGGTCCGCGTTGTTAGGGAGAAGTCACAGGCATCGAGTTCCAGTCCAAGTCGTCAGGGTGAAGTCACAGTCACCGAATTCCAGTCCAGGTCGTTAGGAAGAAGTCACAGTCACAGAATTTCAGTCCAAGGTAAACACAAAGAGCCAAAGCGACGGAGGCAAGCCGACAGCTAATGCATAAAACTATTTTGACTTGACATAAAACCAACACAAGACAATCCAGCGCAAATCCACACAATGCTAGCCCCCATTGCCACTAAAAACCCGGGTTAACACTTACGTCCCAAAGCAGTCTTCCAAACATGTCTTCTGAAACAGAGATCCTGAAAAGCGCCCAACAAAACACCTTGCCGATTGCAAAGTTATATTAGCAACAAACTTACTTTTATCTACAAGCCCTCCTCTGAACTTGAGCCAGCCAACGCCCCATCCACAGCTGGTTGCTGCAAATCCTCATCAGAGCTGGAGTCACCCAACGCCCCACCTCCAGCTACAGCCCTTCTACGATCTCTCCAGCCAGACCACCTTCTATCCAAACCCATAACTCCCCAGGATCCATCTGTATCTTCTCTGTGCCATCCCTCAAATGGACCACTGCTTGTGGGCTCCTCAAGAATCTCTCGGATCTCCTGAACCTTAGTCCAATCCATCACCTCACTCCCAGAGTCTGACATTCCATCCTTCTGATTCCCAGTCCCACAATCCCCTTCAAAAACCTCAACGGTATCATCATCAGAGGGCTCTATAAGTATTTCCCGGATTCTCTTCCTTTATTGCTCCTCATCAGAGTCTTGCTCACAAGCAGTTTTCCTGCCTCTTCTAATACAACTAGTAGGATCTCTACTTGAAGACTCCATCACAACAGGGGCACAGTGATTTCTGCCTAGCTAGCTGCAGAAAGCTCACTCTTCCCTTATTTTAAAAATTCTATAATTAATAATAATCAAAAAATAAACAATATCAGGAAAGGGGCTGGGATTTTTCAAGTGGGTTTGGCTGGGGAGCATGTGGGTGTGTTTGGGGGGTTCTTTATACTTAGCTATATACCCCCTTTCCCCTCCCTCCTTCCCTCCTATTGGTTATAATAATGTCTTCTGTCTTCTTTCCTTGCAGTTTCCCCTTTTATGTGAAGTTGTGTACATGCACACAACTTGGCCCTTCTTGTTCTTTGGAACATCTGGTGGGACAGTTGTGACTTATGGAAGATGCTGGAAACTCTCGTGAAGCAACATGGATCCTAATACCATCCTGAAGATGAAGGAAGGAGCCATGGGAATGGCTTGGCTGTGGATGACATGTCTTATCGGTGTAGCATCTTCTCTAGAAGGTACATAACTATGTTGATTCACCACAGGGCAGAAATGCTAAGCCATGTATGTGTTTTCTATAGCTTTGTAATAAGCAGATCTAAGACCTATTTGGCTAGAGAGAAAAAAATGCTAACGTGGTTATTTCTAATGATCACTAGCTGGTCTGTGAGGCTTTGCAGAGCTAAGAGAAAATCTGTGCTCAACTGCTTTAGATCAGTGGTTCTCAACCTGTGAGTCCCCAGGTGTTTTGGCCTACAACTCCCAGAAATCCCAGCCAGTTTACCAGTTGTTAGGATTTCAGGGAGTTGAAGGTCAAAACATCTGCGGACGCACAAGTTGAGAATCACTGCTTTAGATGATTAGAAGATTTTTTAAAAAACATCATGGTGGTTAGTTGCTGCTTGATGCACCACTTCACAAATGCTTGGTTGGAAGCTGTAGAGAAGCACTTTTGAGTTTTAAATATTGCCAAGTAAAGAGACTGAGGTTTTCCAGAAGGAAAGCACTTTCAATTGAACCAAGTTTTTTTTTTAATTTTCTTTTTAACATAACCACAAAGGCTGCCAATGGACATACACATTTCATAAACAGATGTTCCAAAAATGTTCAGTGTCATCAGCTCTTTTCTCCTGAAGAGCTGACAGTGCAGAGCTGGGCAACTGAAAAAGAGGACAACGCCATTTTTGCCCTCCATCCTCCCTTGGCATGACCAGAGTTGATATCAGTTCTGTACTTCGTTCTGATTTTTGCATTTTTGTGAGGATGCACAAAAGAACCCAGATATTTGTGATGCTTTTAGGGCATTTTTCAGCAAATTGGCTTCACAAGAATTAAAAAATGAAGGTTTGGGGGCTTTGAGGGCCCCTTGGATAGCATCAAGGGTCACAGAAATATGACTTGGGGCAGCTTATGGTTGTCAGCTGTTACTTCACATAGCTTCACAATGAGTATCATGAAAATATTTCTACTCAAAGATACATGCTTTAGTTGAGACTGTCACCTCTTTTAGCACAATAAGTAGTGTGAAATGACAAAAGGAACAATCTTTACTATCTTGTTAATGATGAAGGTTTCTAATCCTTGTGGAGAGCCACAAGGCAGGGGATTCTTCAGAGTGATAATAGAGTTCAAAAAGAACATGGTTACAAAAAAATCAGAGGGAAATTTATTTTTAAACCAACAATGCAGGTTTTAAGGCAACCTTACAATTTTATTGACCACTGGGGATTTTGATATATATGTTATTAAGCTGTTTTTTCTCCTGGTGACTTGCACACCTCTTATCTTCTCAACTGCAGCAGTTTTCTTTAAGTTGTGATCTGATGTAAGAACAATTACTGAGCTTGCTTAACCATTAGGCAAAGGAAGCTACAAAACTGAATTCAGATCAGATGAGAGAGATATTTTGGTTTTATATGTTTGCAGGGTATAGATATAGATAATTGGACTGAGCAACTTCTGCTCTTAAAAGAGTAACAGTTTGTTAAAATCACAACTAGCAGTGTCGTGAAATAATAGGAAAATGTAGGTCTGATTCTAAGTTAGATTCTAAGATTCTAAGTTTCTCTGTTTCTTACACACACACAAATCCTTGGGATTGTGTTTTAAAATGTGGAGGAAAACGTGAAGCTGTTTGTGCAGATACTGTGATTGAGTAAGTTACAACAGAAGAAAATGTGATGCCATTCTATCATCTCTAAAGTGACCCTGGTAATATTGCTGAATTCATATTTGACTCTAATGTATAGCATTGGTGTGAAAAATAAATGAGTAATAAATATTATCAGTTTTTCTGAAAAAAATCATTAGTGGAATAGGTGGACATGCGTATACCCTGTGTGTTTTCAGGTTGAAGCTAAAGATGAACACCAAGGTTGAACAGGATTTGGCATTCTGAAATTTGGAGAGGCGGAGGCTACTGTGACAGGGTCTTTCCTTTTTGGCCTTGCACAAGACTGATAATGATTAATTTTTCTCATTTCCCCCACATATTCTATATTCATAACTTTCATGCCCAGTCTGAAGGAAAATGCACTGCCTACTGCACCTCTTTGCCAGAAACTCATATTCAGTGGCATGCTGGGAACACAGAGAGGCAGAGTAAAAGTTAAAGGTTTCCTTTGACGTTAAATCTATTCGTGTTTGACTCTGGGGGTTTGTGCTCATCTCCATTTCTAAGCCGAAGAGCTGGCGTTGTCTGTAGACATCTCCAAGGACATGGCATGACTGCATTGAGTGCCCTTACCTTCCCACTAGAGCGGTATCTATTGATCTACTTACATTTGCATATTTTTGAACTGCTAGGTTGACCAAAGCTGGGGCTAACAGCGGGAGCTCACCCCACTCCCTGGATTTGAACCACCAAACTTTTGGTCAGCAAGTTCAGCAGCTCAGATGTTTAACCCACTGCACCACCAGGTAGCTAGGAATAAATGTGAGCACAGTTACTACTGCTTCTATATTGGTGATGAGAACTTATTTATAGAAAAATGCCTAGAATGTGAGAAGGTCCACCACCACAGGAGCCAATGTTTTGGCACCCCAGTTATGGGACTCCAGAGAAAGACAGGCTGGCTCCATTCCTCTTCACCTTCTGGTAACTAGCCAATACTATATTGTGTTGTTGAAGCCTTCATGGCCGGAATTACTGGGTTGCTGTGAGTTTTCCGGGATGTATGGCCGTATTCCAGAAGTGCTCTCTTCTGATGTTTCACGCACATCAATGGCAGGCATCCTCAGAGATCCTCACAACCTCTGAGGATGTCTGCCATAGATGTGGGTGAAACATCAGGAGAGAATACTTCTGGAACATGGCCATACAGCCTGGAAAACTCACAGCAAGACTATATTGTTTGGTATGACAACTGAGGCTACTTCTATGATATATTTTATTATGTGTTTTTAAAAACACTATAATAATCATGAAAACAAGAGACTTGCTGAAGGATGTTATATTTCCATTGCATTTAAGAAATGATTGCTTAGAAAATAAGATGTTTTTGAAGCAGTAGGATTTGGGAAGTGCATCTCTGTTTCATTTGGGGGAAGTGTAGTTACCTTCATTGAAATTGGGGAGGAAAAAGAGGAGGGAAGTACAAATGAGGGGCAGAAACGTGGCAGCCAGTGAAGAAAAAACAGGGGGAAAGAGTTGGAAATAGAAGGGCAGAGGTGTCATAAGCGGTCCTGTTGCTGGGCCAAGGGAAATCCCTGCGGCCGCATGTGCTCACTGACCTGAACCGTTTGTGATGAATGCTCATCTTACTCTCACACATGAAAGCCTCTGGAAAAGACAGGTCAGAAAGCAGGAGCAGTGTGTGTGTTTCTGTGTATACGAGAAAGGAAGAGACAAGAGAGAGAACGTCAAGGGAGGCAGGGAAGGGCTCTGTAATGGGTGAAAAATAAGAACAGTGGATGAAGAAAGGAGAAAGTGATGAGGATAGGGTAACTGAATGGGAGAAAAATGGAGGACAGAGGTACTCTGGTATCGCCTAGCTTCACTTTAATTTGTTC
This sequence comes from Anolis carolinensis, assembly GCF_035594765.1. Taxonomy (NCBI): domain Eukaryota; kingdom Metazoa; phylum Chordata; class Lepidosauria; order Squamata; family Anolidae; genus Anolis; species Anolis carolinensis. The sequence continues at coordinate 212,983,895 of NC_085842.1, read as the reverse complement.
TCTTATCTTTAATTGATCATCTGAGGACAGATCTTCACCGGCTACTTAATCTGCAGCTTGTTTAGAGTGGTAATGTTTGGATTGGCCCTGGAGACGGCCACATACTCTATCCACAACTTGTGAAAACTGGATGGAGTCTATATGATCCAGTCAGGCTAGGGCTGGTTCAGCCCTGGTCTCCTTACCTTCTCTGTCATCCCTCCTTCTCCTTGGTCATGTGGGTATCTTTGCTGATATCAGCCTGGCACAATCATGATGGCTAGGAGTTCTCCTGGACTTCAGCTGGCCCTCTACAGTGGCAACATGGACCTAATTTATTTATTTATTACAATATTTATATCCCGCCCTTCTCACCCAACAGGGGACTCAGGGCGGCTTACAATAAAACAGACATATAAAAACAGTACAATACACTATAAATCAGTTAAAAAATTAACTTACATAAACATTCATAAAATGCATTTATAAAATATAGATAGGCGTGTACAAGTTTAAAAGACTGGGTCTGTCAATTGAGTTCCAGCATACATAATAGTAATTAATGCTGCTGATTCTTATTCGAAAGCCTGGCCCCACAACCAAGTTTTTACCTTCCTACGGAAGGATAGGAGGGAGGGAGCCTGCCTGATTTCAATGGGGAGGGCGTTCCATAGGCGGGGAGCCACTACTGAAAAGGCCCTGTCTCTCGTCCCCGCCAGCCGCACCTGTGAGGCTGACGGGACCGCGAGCAGGGCCTCATCCGATGATCTTAAGCTTCGAGGTGGGTCATAGCGGGAGACACGTTCGGACAGATAATCTGTCCCCCCTTCCCTGCATTGATGACTCAAGGAGAAGAAAGGCGGTGGCAGTGGCCCATGTGGAAATTGACCAGTTGCAATGGATCTAATCATCCCATCCAAATTGTGCCCAAACGTGGAGCTGCTGTAGAATTTTGGCCAAACTCAGTAGCATCCCCCAGCATGGGGCTAAATTGGATTAACTAGGGATCTTATCATACTGGCCGCCAGAATCTCCACGGATTGTGGCAAATCTGGCGGTGCACATCAGGGGAAGTGGGGAACCCATCGCCCCACACCGCCTGGCTTACTCATAACCCCATCCCATGGGTGGAAGTGTCGGCTGCCTAGCTTCCCCTCATTCATGCTGGTGCAACATGGGAAGCATCCCATGTCGGCGCAGCAGTTTTATACACTGGTTCCACTATAGTCTACCTACGGAGCCCCATCAGAAGTAGTTTTACACCGTGGGATGGGAGCTAGCGGGCTCCATGGCTAAACTGTAGCTGAAGTGGTGTATGCCACTGAAAAAAAGCCCCATCTAATGAGGTTGTTGGCTTATCCCATGAGAAGGAAGCAGAGAGCTCCTTAGCACGCAAGGCTGAAGACTCGAGGAACATCCAATTAGCTGCTTACACCTGAGAACTCTTCTGGAGCTCAAATCTGTGTCAAAGTAGTACAGATTGCAAGGGAACAAAACAGTTGATGATACAAGGACTGTAGATAAAGGCCAAATATAAACTTTAACACCAAACATCAAAAGATAATTTGCAATCTAATCGTTGGTGAGCTTTACTAAAGTAATCACAGCAACTCCATCAAGCACTAAGGGACATCTACCAGTTAGCCCACCCAGCCCTGTGCCTAAAAACTCTTGGTTGACCAGGGACTCTGTGGGTTTTTTAAATTATACAAGAGTCATGGTAATTACAAGGCAGACTTACAAAAACAGTGATAAGCCCCTGCGTTAATGTCATCTCACTCTCTGTGGAAAAGAAAGAAAACAAACAGATAAAAGTTTACTTCTCCCCAGTGGTCAAAATACAGGAGCAGGATCAAGAACAGAACTCACCCTCAGCTTCTCCTCTGGACTGGACATTAGATCGTTGTCGGATTTATCCCGTGATAAGGACTAATGTCCCTGAACATCATGTAGACAACCAGGACTTCTCGGTCAGTGTGGATAGTTGAATCCATGAATGGAGAATCCATGGATTGGCAGGACTGACTGTAATTGGTTTCTTTATTTCTCCAGGCTGAGAGTAGATAAATGAAATGTTTCACTGAGCCTGTAAAATGGTGAGCTATCTTATCTCAAAGCAGGGCTTTCTGTGCTCATGTCCAAGATAGATGTTGTTTTAAGCTAAGGATGTAAATAGTCAATTATTTCGACCTCTCATTGAGTGGAAAATAATTTCTGCAGTTTTTTGCCTGTTGCTGTATTTGCATATCTTGAAGTGGTTCTGAAAATTTTTCCACATAGAAATGCATATTTTTTGTAATGTTTGCAGATAACCGTATATTTCTTTGTATGAAAAAAGGTTCTTTTTTTGTGAAAAATGCAACCTTGAACCAAATAAACAACAACACCACAAATGAGGGTTTCTAGGAAGGGTTTCCTTTTGCTCATAAAATCTGGGTTTTGTGAAAAAATAGTTTTGTGCAATAACCACGTTTTTCACAAAGAGAAAGCAGCTTGTTTAAAGAGTGTGGAAGTTGTTTTTTTAAAGTTTTGTTATTTAATGTCATTAGGACAGCAACATTTTGTTTTATGTATATGTATTTATATGCTGTTGTTGTGTGCCTTCAAGTGGTTTCCATCGTATGGCAACCATAAGGCAAAGCTATCATGGGGTTTCTTATTATTACTCAGAAGGAGGTTGTCTTTGCCTTCCTCTTAGGCCAATGGTTCCCAATCTTTTTTTTTTTTTTAACCATGGACCACTTTGACCAGGGACCACTCTCCTACAATATTAGTACCAAGAGGGTTACAAATCAGTTTTTGGTCAACTTTAGATTTGGTTTGGTTATTTGGGGTGCTGATTCAGAAAATTGCATTGGATAGACCACATCTTACCCAATCACCCAACGCTTTTCTTTATTTAAAAGTAGTCTGGGGAAAATGGAACAGTCATCTTGCATATGTTTTGTATCCATTTTATCTCCAAAGTGCAACACAATGAGAAATCCCCTCCAACCCTCATTTTTAAAATTTTGAATTCATGTGATTTAGGGTCAGGGATGTGGGAGGAGGTGACCTAAACTGGGAGAAGTTCATGAGTGCAGTTTTGTCTCTTCCTGGCCAACATTTCACCAGGAAGCAAGAAATTAGAAAAAGGGAGCTATAAGCACAGTGTGATTATTAATACTACTGCCCTTTTAATATTATAGATAACAGACCTCGGTTAAAGTAGCTAATCTGTAAGGGGGCTGCTGGTGGTGCACTTCAAACCACTTTAGCCTGTGTCTATCCAAACAACGACTGAGATAACCCCACACTTGTCCATTGCATGTGGGACATTTGATCTGTTAAGAGAGCAGTTTCCTTTTTTTCTAAATTGAAGAGGCTTAATTTGACCTTCTTCTTCAGTTGGAGAAGGGTTGTTGACATTGAAGAAGTACGTACATTCCCAGAACTGAACAATACGTCTAACTTTGCAAATGCAGTAGTCCAAAACATAATGCTGAGGGTAATACCACCATCAAACTACAATAGGTGGATGGGAAGAGGAGCTTGCCAGTTCTTTATTGCTTTGGGTTGGATGAATTGAGGCATTTACCCAAATCCCTGCAATATTGGGATGACTGGTAGGAAAAAATGTGCATAGTGTGATTTAAGCAGGTTTACCACACTGGGCAAATCAATGTGGCAGCGCTCAATAACAACAATGATATAGGATGCTGAGCCTAATGTCACTATTAACAGAGAGGAATCAATAGGATTGCTATTCCTCCTAATAGATGATATGGCCAGCCAAATATCAGTATGGAAACAAAAATGAGCCCCTCCAAAAATGCTACTTACTTGGGGTGCTTCTCAAGTATGTAAAGCAATATAAAATTGCGTGTATTTTTCTTTCTCCCAGTCTTTTCCTTCCTTCCTTCTTTCTTTCTTTCCTTTTTTCCTTCCCACCCTCCTCCTCATACATGTATCACATTTCCTTCCCAGTGTCATCACGGCCACTTCACCTAGCAATGGCCAATCCAGTGACATCATAGAGGGCCACTTCACTTAGCAATAGCCTTTACAGTAAAAATGGACAGACATACGTACATAGGGTTGCTGTGAGTATGACCATGTTCCAGCTGCATTCTCTCCTGATGTTTCACCTGCATCTATGGCTGCATCTAGGTTTATTCCTTCCCCTCATACCCTCTGAAAATGCCAACCACAGATACAGACGATACATCAAGAGAGATTGCTGCTGGAACATGGCCATACAGCCAGTAAAATTCACAGCAACCCAGTGATTATGGCCGTGAAAGCGTTCGACAACACATACGCACATGCTGTGACTTTTATATAGTGAGATACATTGATGTTGTTTGAAACTTTAATGATAACACACTTCTGGGGTCCTGTATTTGTTATTTTCTGCAAACAGCTCTCACTTTTGCTTTAGGAGACGAGAAAATGAAGGGTGGCAGGGAATGGGAAGTTCCTAACAATCTGTTTGTTTGTTTTTAAAACATTACATGCTAATTACTAAGGGGAAAAAATCTTGGAACATTTTACAACAAGAAAATATTTCAAAATCAAGGACAATAAAACATGTCAGAAAAAAGAACTGTAGAATCAGTGCCAGATTCCCAGAACCAGTCTGGGAATGCCAGCACAGTCTGTGTGACTGTGGCTGCATGGGGTGACTGAAAAGTTGCTTTGAAGTTTTTAGTCACAAAGCTGGTACATTTGCCCAAATAGGGGGAAGCATTCCCCATGAGGTAGGTGTGGTGGCAGAGAAATTCTGTCTTTGCTATCACAGGGTGACCTTCTAAAGGATGTTAACACTTTCAACAAGGCTCCTTCTTCAAGTACCGTGAGCTGGATTTGCTGGAAGGCTTTGAATACTAATAACAGGACCATATGCAAGATGGACATAAGTGACAATTTGCATCCTTACTCTTATACAGTATGAGATCACAGAATTTGATGAAATGGTAATTGGCTAATTATTGGCTTATCTTCTCAGGGTCCTTCAAAGCAGCTGCTAGAAATGAGATTTTCCTCTCTTTTCGTTTTTTATTAAAATTATAGTAACCAACAAAAACATATGCAAGAAAAACACATTTTCCTCTCTTTTCAAATTGAAATATAGTTGCAATAAATCTTTTGATTTATACTTGATCCGATGAGTAGCAAGCTTGAGCCTGATCCAGTTCAGTGGCCCTATGTCTGCAGTTAATCGTTGAAGTGATTCATTTTCATTAACTGTGGGCCTCTCATGCAGATCAAGACCACTGTTGGAACTAGAGATTTAAAGATCTTTGCTAGGTCCACAGTCTGGCTTAGATCTCTAGACTGAATTCAGTTGTTGGCTCTAAGTATGAAGCTTGACCCCAAGGATTGGTTACCAGGTGAGAACAATGTTCTAGCTGTGAGAGCAAAACCGGCAATACCTGTTTCTTCCAAGCAAGGTTTTATATGGAAGCAGGAGTTAGACAAGTAATAAAAAGAGTGCACATGTCTCCTGCCCATGCTGAGACATTCATATGCATCAGATGAAACCACATAATTGAAACCATGCCTTAGGACTTGCAAGAAGTCACTTGCAAAGCTAGCGAATTCAATCACAACACCCCTTTCCTGCCAGTAGGACTTGACACTTGCAGTCACATTGGTCACAATAAGTGATATAAAGTTGAGGAAGAAATGCATTAAATAAAAGTTATTACTCTGTGAAAGCATATCATGTTTTCATCTGCTTATTTCTTTCTTGAAACAGAAATCCTTTTGGATACAACCAGTGAGACCTCTGAAATTGGTTGGACGGCCCACCCTCCTACTAATGGGGTAAGTGCTCTCTGTCCTTCTCTTCTACCTGCGAAAATCTCCCAATGTTGGAGCCTGTCTACATTTTATTCACACACTTACCCCGCACAGTTGCCATGAACAGCGCTTATAAGTAAACCAGACCATGGCAGTTGGAACCCCTGTTGCTTCCATCGAGATTGGCAGGAAACACTGAAGGTGATAATGAAGTTACACGTTGCCACTTTCAGCCTGCTATTTGTTTCAGTGAACCTTGGTGAGAAGTGCCTTTGGTTCTGCTGCTTATTCCAGTTTCGCTCTTCAAGAGTCCTACGAGAAGAGGAGTTTTTGGTCTGGTTCTCTTCCTCTTGTTGAACCTTTAGAGCTACATTATGTCTGGTCAGATCTTCAGAGAGGCATATTAGAGCAGTATTATTATGATTTGTTATTTACTTTATTTATACCATGCCTTTCTCCCCATGGGGACTCAAGACGGCTAACAATCACACACGTTGGTCACAATTTGAAACAAAGTGAATACAATTTTTAAAAAACAAACAAATAATACAATGTGGATTTATATTAAAAATACAGATTAAAATATAGGGGCCGCGATGGTGTAGCAGGGTAAAGCACTAAGCTGCAGAAGTTGCTGACTGGAAGATCAGTGGTTTGAATCCGTGGGACATGGTGAGTCCCATTGTTAGCCTCAGCTTCTGTCAACCTAACAGTTCAAATCATGCAAATGTGCATAAATCAATAGATACCGCTTCGGGTGGGAAGGTTATTTATTTCATGTCAAAAGCATTGCATAACAAATACATTTTTAAAAATGATGAAAAAAATAGAGGGAAAAAAAGCATTGGGTGGGAAGGTAATGGCGCTCCATACAGTCATGTCAGCCATATGACCTAGGAAGTGTCTATGGACAACGCCGGCTTTTTGGCTTAGAAATGGAGATGAGCACCAACCCCAGAGTTAGACTCGACTAGAATTAATGTCAAGGGGAAACCTCTACCTTTAACTTACAGATTAAAATACACTTAAACAGCATTTAAAATTCACAATCAGTTCTTTGTCTGCAATGCAACAAACACAAGTTAAAAATTGCCAGATTATGAAAATTGGCCAGTAGAGATGTAAATCCTGACTTATTTTCGCTTTAAATCAAAAGTGTTTCTCTTGCTGTTTGAGATTGCAAGAAATTTTATCCTATTTTAGGATAGGTTTCACAGACAAAACCTGGTGACTTTTGTAACAAATATATTTTTTGTTGAAAAATGCCATTCTTCACACAACAACCATTGCATAGGGTGAGGGTGGTGGTGGAGCGTTGACAAAAACAGAACTCCTCCCCCTTCCCCAAGTCCTGGTCTTTGAGAAGAATGAAAAATTCACAGATGCATATCTATGCTTTTGTTTTGAAAACTCAACAATCAGAGGTTATTTTTCTTATTGTTATATTGCATGTAGAGAGCACAACGAAGCCCTTGGAAAAATATTACTGGATTTCATGACTCTATCCAACCCACACTTTTCTATTTTCATGTACACAGCAATCCCAGGCCTTCATCTTTTTTCAATTGTGCTGATTTAAAATGCTTTCATACTAAGGTCAAAAACAGATTTACAGTTCAGATTTGTTTTATTTTTTAAAGTAACATTAATTCAATTTGTGTGGAGTTTAAGTGGTAAACATTGGAGAGATGCATTCTGTCCAACCTATTGCTGATAAAGAGCCGAGTTTCTTGCCAAAGACATATCTTACAATCATATTGTGATAATAAATTGTTATAGGACCCTTTCTTTCTTCTTGCCTGCCTGCTAACTAGAGCAGATATCATTGCCACTGGAAATTCCAGCCTTGCTTTGCCATGGTCTGGAGCTAGCAGTTCCCTGATCTAGTTTTGCCATCAGTCCTTGCATGTTTAGAGTTGGTCCCAGTGAATCTGAAGACCCAGATTGTTGAGAGCCCACTTACTGCCTCAAGAGCTCTCTTGTGAGCTACCGATAATGACCCTACATTCACACTTTGCCACCTTTTCAAAAATCGTAAAGAAAGCTTTCAGAGCTCGAGCGGCTGAAATCCAGAATTTATAATCCATCACACTAGCAACCTCTCTTTTTTCAAGAAACGGAGGTCGCCCACTAGGTATTTCCACTAGTAGTCAAGGATGATGTGAATTACAGCCTGAAATGTCTGGTGGGGACCAGGTTGGAGGAAAATCATCGTAAGTTTCCTCCAAATTCCAGCGAAGGGTGCATTTGACACAGAAGAATTAATACAGCTTGACACCACTTTAACTCCCAAGGGCTAATGTTATGGAAATGTGGGAGTTGTAGTTTTATAAGGTCTTCGGCGTTTCTGTGCCAAGAAATGGTGCATCATCAAATTACAGCTCCCAGGATTCCATAGCATTGTATCATGACAATTAAAGTGTTGTCATACTGCAGTAATTCTACTGTGTAAATACACCCTAACTCTATATATTGTTTACCCTTTTCCTCCAGAGGTTGGTATCAATTACCCCTCTCCCTCTTAAAAACAATGCTTTAACGGGATACATACAATGGCTTGGATTCTCGTGAGTTTTTATTTTTGTGATTTTGTATTTTGGATGTGGACAGTCTTAGTAAAACAACTAAGCAAATTGTACAACAAATGAAGGTATCCACTCTGTAAGTATCAAAAAGGTTCACAGATAGGAGAGGTGCCAGAAGCACACACAGCCTTTTTAATACCCTCTTTTTGATTCCCTAATGCTACCATGCCTACAAATTGGTCATAGACAGCCCAAACCAGTACAAAACCACTGCAATATGTAGCAGTTTTGCTCCCTCAACTTCCACCAGACCACTTCCCAAGTTCCCAGTCAACTAAAAACCAGTTGATAAAGAAACCAGAAAGAACATGATGTCATTTCTGGTCATGTTGAGATGTGTGTTTTGTAGAACTGTGGTTCCCACTGACTGCAGCAGCCCACGAATGAAAGTGATGCGGTCTTTAGGGCCTGGCTGATCAAAGACATAGTGGAACTAAAGTTCTGGATTCTTGGTGTATTCTATCTTGGGCCCATCTTCCCACTTTGCAGCCTGCCTCCAAATCAATGTAGTTGTCCAAAAAGAAGCGTATTGCCAGATATACTAGAGCTGAAAATCATCCTAACATCCTGAATGCATCTGAATTCATTTCATATATAGAAACTAAGCTGTGTCGGGCCTGGTTAATATTTAATTAGGATTTCATCAGTGAGTACTGGTAAGATCTGCAGATACAGCTGAAGCCCTGCAAGTTGGCATTGACATTTCTGGATACACAGGCAAATGTAGTTTTTTATGTTCCTGAAACATGTTTTCCATTTGTTTACCTACTCTTTCTCTCCTCGCTGCTTGCACTTCCATACAGTGGGATGAAGTGAGCGTCTTGGATGACAGGAAACAACTGATCCGAACTTTTGAGGTGTGTAATGTTGCTGTACCAGGACAGAACAACTGGTTACGTACTCACTTCATAGAGCGCCGTGGAGCCCATAGAGTTCACATACGTCTTCGCTTTTCTGTACGTGACTGCGCTAGTATGAGGACCGTGGCCTCTTCCTGTAAAGAGACCTTCACCCTTTACTATAATGAGTCAGACACAGATGTGCCCACCAAGGAGCATCCGGAGTGGTATGAGGGACCATGGTCCAAAGTGGATACAGTTGCAGCAGATGAGAGCTTCTCCCAGGTGGACAGTACTGGGAAAGTGGTGAAGATGAACGTGAAGGTACGGAGCTTTGGGCCACTCAGCAAGAGAGGTTTCTTTTTGGCTTTCCAGGACTCTGGGGCTTGCATGTCCCTGGTGGCTGTTCAGGTTTTCTTTTACAAGTGCCCTGCCGTGGTGAAAGGCTTTGCGTCTTTCCCAGAGACTTTTGCTGGAGGTGAAAGGACTTCACTGGTGGAAGCCCCAGGAACGTGTGTGCCAGACGCAGAGGAAGCCAGCTCTACGGGCTCCTCTGGAGTGAGGTTGCATTGCAATGGAGAAGGCGAGTGGATGGTGGCCATTGGGAGGTGTGCCTGCCGTGCTGGTTATGAGCCTGCGGATGATGAGAAAATCTGCAAAGGTGAGAAAAAGATGTTTCAGAGCATCCCTGTTGCTTTTTACATTAATCTTTTTGACAGAATTATTAATATAAGGAAGCAGTTTTCAGCAGCTATTCACAGGCTAATGTACCCTGATAAATACATGTAAAAGTTCATGTGCAAAATTAACCATTTCCTGAAGGGGACCTTCTCTGTCTTGGCTTTGTTCTTTTCACTTTTTCATTAGTCTTTTTAATGCAGTAGGTAGGTACTCGGTGAGTGCTAATGCACAAGACTGATGTATAGTTTTATTGGCTAGTGTAGAACAACATAAATAATAATAATAATTATTATTATTATTAATGTATCTCACCCTATCTCCTGAGACTGAGGGCGGTTTAAAACAAGTTGCGGTAAATATTCAATGCCGTACAATACTAAACAAAGAACGAACTAACAGAAATCGCCCAAAGCAAATCACTTTATTCATGGAGGGTTAGCCGAGCTTGGGTGATGAGACGTTAGGATAAGATAAGGGTAGCCAGAGAAAAAGAGAAGGAGAAGTTAATTCAAAGGAGGGAAGAATGTATTCATCAAAAAATGGCAAAAAACAAGCATTCAGGGTGGGAAAAGTTAAACATTACTTTTGTATTTCAGGTTTGTGTTGAAGAAATGCAATTTAACATTTCTGTTAAGAATGATTTATCTTCAGATTAATCTCTGTTGCTCTGTTCATCCAGTACACCCACTTTCTAAACCTGTAGTTCTTTGGCTAGCATTTGATTAGGGTCATAGAATAATGTGATAACAGAACAGCCATTGAAATATGTTTTACAGTTAACCCTCCACAATATTTTTACAAGAACCAGGAAGATTGTATTTTTTCTTCCAGACATGTTTGGTACAGATGATAGTGTAGTATTTAATAGTTATTGGGGTGCTTCTCAGGTGTCCAAGTAACCACAGGTTGACTTGTTAACTTATCAGGAGAAGGCACCATTGGCCCCCAGTTGTCATGCTCAAGGTTGTTCCAGGTATCACCTCACTGGCACTCTCGTTTTTCATCCTATTTAAAGAACAGGAAAAAACAAGATAAATTGCTTACCGTCTCTAATTGAGAGTATGAGCCTTCAAGTCTCACTACACTCACAGTTGTCTATTCTGGCAACAGTGTATGAAAAGACTATCCAAAAAGAAGAATCTTCTTCTCCTATGTCTTCGTTACATGTCAAAGACCTACTACAAGTATCCTCTGACTAGTTAGAGAGTCCAGGATTGTGGAGCCCTTGGGTGTCCCCGAAGCCTTTCCGATTAGAATCTAATGTTTATCAGAGCCCTTCTGGTCCTTGTTATTAGACCTGATCTCAGACTCCATCCTGTCTCTCCTTAATTTGCCAGCATTTGAGATGGCTGAAGGAGATTTCTGGAGAGTCTGGCAAATTAATAGAGAAAAGAAGCTTCATCCACCTGTCTCCTCAGTGTAGATCCAGTTCAGAAAAGTGGGTGTTAGCATATTTCCAGTGGCTGGATCAACTGCAGAGGTCTGACTTGGCTGTGATGAAATCAGCCACCTGCTCTCCCAGTGTGACAGCTCTCATTTTCAGATTTTAGTTGTAAGCGTGAAAAGATGTCTCCAGGCTATCCTGTTCTTACCAGGTGTTTTCATATTGGTTAGAAATTCATATTAATTTCCAGAAACATTCCACAGCATGCTGTTTGCTGCCCTTACTAGAAGCTAAAGCAACTTGTACTGAACTGTGGAGGCATGCCAAGGCTATAAGCTGCTAGACTCAAATCTGGAAAAAAGTGGAGGTAAATGTTCTCTAGCCTTGAGATAGTTGAGCATCTGTCACTGAGGAGAGTTAGAAATACTGGGTAAAAGTAAAAAAAAATGCAGTCTGGCATTTATCTGGAAGAAAATACTCCTCTGGTGGCTAGGACAAAAAAAACTAGTATCTGTTCCTGGGACAATAAATCCAAATGCCTATGGCAGGGACCCATGCGGGCTAATCCACATTTCCTTCTGTGTCTTGAAAGCACCTCTTGAGTCCTGCAAACATATAGCCTTACATGCTCATTAAATTGGAGCCCAGAGGTCATTAGTACAGGTAGTCCCCAAAGTAAAAACTCCCGAGTTCCAAACAACTCATAGTTAAGAACAGAGGTGGGAGAAATCTACCCTTAGGAAGGGGAATTCACTCAATAGTTATCATGGGGAAAAGGTGTTTTCACTGAAGCTTTCTTATCAATCCTTGTCTCCACAACAAGCTAAATTTTTCAAAATCCAGTTCTCACCGGGACAGAAAGTGTGGTGAAATCTTCTGAACAGGGGATGCAAAGAGCAAAACAAAAAGTACGGGGATGTTAACCCTTCCTTATGATATCCAAAACCTACAGAACCTACCTTGTTCGTAACTTGAGGACTGCCTATATGCTAATCTGTGAAAAGAACCTTGGAAATATATGGATGTAAGTTTCCAGCAGCTTTTAAACCTTAATAATGCCAAGAATGTTCTGTCACATCTCTGTCTCGCCATATAGCTGGAAGGCTTCCTGTTTGAGGTGTAAACTGCTTGAGAGACTTTCCTGTCCTTATGGAAGTACTGGGAATGTTCTGACTTGAGACAAGAGAGCTCTCAATGCCAAGAGTCTGAAAGTGTAGTGATTTGAATGTTTCTTGCATTGAAATCCTCTCTATTTTTAGAAAACTTGTACAGGAATACAAATCAAAAGCAGTGTTGCTTGGGGATTGTATTTTGTGGTAATCACACAGTAATATTGTGTCTTGCATTAATATTAGCCACACACTACTCCCTCCCCCTTTGTGTGTCTATTTGGGACATTATTGTGTGGGATTATGTGGTCAGAAATTGATTTTCTACTGGTAAAATTAAGGCAGTAATGAAATAATCCATGAAACCAAGAAATGACAGCATGATGGGGTCATCTGACTGCAAAGGCAAAACCACTCTGCCTGGGTCCTCAATAAATTAGTTTCCTGGCAGTCATATGGAGTATATACTAGTGATGTGCATTTGTATGGAATCACTACCTGTTTCTATTTGTACCATTCATATGGCCCCATTTCCGCTTACGAAAGCAGGTGCCTATACAAATGAGCTTTTCTGTCCAAGGTCCTAAAAAAACAAAGATTTTTCAGGCCTTGGGTAGCAAACAGTGGGGCCTGCCAGCCAGGGCCTACATCTGAGCGGGCCAAGCGCTCAGCTGTAGGCCCTGGCTGCCGGGCTTATGAGTGTCAAGTGCTTGGCTGTAGGCCTGGCAGCCAGGGCCTACGAGCATCAAGTGCTCGATGGCTTGTTGTCCCAGCTTGCAGGGCCAACAGCTGAGTGCTGAGCGCTCGATTCTTGTAGGACTGGCAGACAGGGCCTACGAGCATCAAGCACTTGATAGGTCATAGGCCTGGCTCATGGGCTACCGTCCAGCACTCAGTGCTCGACTGTAGGCCCTGCCTGCCGGGTCTACGAGCATCAAGTGCTTGGCGCTCAACTGTATTAATGTTGAGCGCCCGGCACTTAGCTGTAGGTCCTGCCAGCCAGGGCCTACAGTCAAACGCCAAAAATCAGCTGACCGAATGGCTACCATTCCCCACTTTTTTCGTTTTACTACTTCCTTTCATTTGGGAGGGGGTTGTACCTTCCGTGCCATCCGAATGGATGGAACAGTACAAAACCACAAAAGAAACAAATGAAACAGGATTCGAGCCCAACTCTAGTATCTACTGAGAGGCGTATAAAGGAATACAGTATTCCCTCACTTATCGTGGAGGTTATGCTCCAGAACCACCCGCAATAAGTGAAAATCCGCAAAGTAGGGACGCTATATTTATTTTAATATTTATACATTATTTTAGTAATTATACACTATTTTAAGTCTTTATCAACCAATCGTGTGTTGATAAATTGCCTCCTCCTCCTCCTGTTGCCACTTGGGCTCCTTTTCTCTCCCTTTGGCTTTTCCTCCCTCCCTTCATTGGGCTGTAAATTGTAATTTTTATGATTTATAATAGTCTTTTAAAGTTTATTGAAGAACTGTGAAACAGCAAATCCACGAAAAGTGAACCGCGAAGTAGTGAGGGAATAGTGTATTCATAAGTTTTCTTGTCCTCAACCAGAAATCCCATTGAAAAAATAAGTAAAATGGAGCAGGGTGGGTATTTTTTCTCTCTCTTGCATTTTGAGCCATATGTTTTGCAGTTCTGCTGAAGATATTCCTGATGAGCAGTTGGCTGGAGAAGATTAAAATCAGGTCAAAGCAAACAAATCACAATAGAATATCATGCCTGTGTCACAATTGTGGATAATAATCTGTGCAAGATACTTAGCAATAATTATTATATTACCTAAGTGTTATGTTACATTAGATCAATGTTTGTCTTCAGGTGGAGAACATAGCAGGCAGATGGTGGATAAAGAACGTATCCCATTTTAAAATCCCCTTAAAGAGGAAAATGTTCGCCCTAGATTCCACGAAATGGGATATATGTGATATGCAGCAGTGCTTTCAAAGCTGTATTGCAAAAATTACATTTTCTTATTAATGTTACAAATGTATTACATTGCTTGTGGGAATTCGTAAAATATAATGGCTTGCGTATCCCTAGTGGTAGCTTCCATTCTGCAGAATGCCTTTAGTCGTGAGGTTCTTGTCTTTTATAGAAAACCAATAACATGTTGTTAAGCCCTTAATCATCCCACCCAGCATGACTTTTCTTTCTTAAATTATACTGTACGCTATTTCTTTTGTCTTTTTAAATCTATTTTAATATGAATAATCTGCTTTCCTTAAATGAATTTTGGTTAAGATGGTGTGTCACAACCATTAAGACTTTTTTATGAGGTCACTTAAAACTTCTCAGCAGTTTTAAAAATTGTTAATGATTCTTACTGCATATAGTCATGTGTAAGTTACTCTTATTTTAAGCCAAGGACAAGTTTTAAGGCTTAAAAGTATGGATTTTGATATGGATATGTCGGGTCATTCTACAGAGAGAGGAAAGCACCAATGTTATCTCATGAGATCCGCTGCCCCAGGTCATACCGCCATTTCTCCACCCAGACATTTGAATGGGAGAGAAAGTAGAGGAAGATGGTACTTCTTTTAGGTTTTCCTAGGATGGACTAAGCTCTTGCGTTTTGTTCCTCTATTCAGAGAAGGGGCTGGTTCTTTTTTATAAGAGTCAAGGTACAGTAATCACAATGACTTGTGGATAAGTCAACCTAATTTTGGGGGGGGGGGGGTAATTTTTTATTAATATTCTTAGACTTATACATGAGAATGTAACGTTATTGTTGGAAATGACCATGATTTTGTGAAGAGTGCCAGCAGCACACAGATTATTCAGCTGAATACCATAGGGACCTTATCACATTAAGTAGTAAAGGGGCATGGCGTGGAGCGTACGGAAGTCGCCCCATGCCCGCATCACCCACCTTCCCCCTTACCCCATCCCATGGGGGGAAGCATCCGCTGTCACCATGTCACCATGTCCAATTCAACACGAGAAACCTCCTGTGTTGTCGTGGAGGTGGTGTACGCCGATTCCTCTTCTCTTTTGCCACAGAGGCCTGCCAGAAGTAGATGCACATTCTGGGATGGGAGGTGGCGGGCTCCGTGGCAAAGGTGAAGAGGAACCGGCATACGATGGGCAACTTGACCTGTCTGATGAGGTTGTAGGTCAATAAAACACAGAACAAGAGAATGATAAAGGAGGGACAGACAAGGATGGAGGTAGATTATTCTATAATCGGAGCCCCCAGTGTCGCGATGGGTTAAGCCCTTGTGCTGGCAAGACTGCTGACATAAAGGTTGGATTGCTGACCTGAAGATTGCTGGTTCGAATCGGGGAGAGTGTGGATGAGCTCCCTCTGTCAGCTCCAGCTCCCCATGTGGGGACACAAGAGAAGCCTCCCACAAGGATGGTAAAATATCAACATCCGGGCATCCCTGGACAACATCCTTGCAGACGGCCAATTCTCTCATACCAGAATCAACTTGCAGTTTCTCAAGTCGTTTCTGACACAAAAAAATTATCCAGTCTACTTAAAACATTCCCTTGGTCCTTTCTAGTTATAAAAGCTATTTAAAAATGCTAATGATTGAATGTGACATAGGCAGTTTAGTCTCTAGAGTGGGTTAAGAATGAAAAGGACCCTGCTGTTTACACCTGTTTTTTACTTACCTACCTGAAGATGTTTAATTGGGAGTGGGCCCAGCAACCAAATCCCACATGTAACTTTTTAGCAAGGATATCGAGGACTGAGATGCCAAGAAGCCAATTTGCAGCTTCTTTTAAAATTCCCTTTATTTCTTTCCACCTCTTTGCTTTTCCATTTCAGGCCAGATCATGTCTCTAGCTCTGTAATTCTGCGCAGGACATTGCTTGACCTTGCCTAGCCTAAACTGAAAGGCTTCTTTCTCTGCTGCCTTTCCTTCCCCCTTCATGCTCTCCCTCACGTTCTGTCTGTGATTTCTTTCCTCCTTGCTATGCTGTTTTATTTGCAAGTAGCATTTTCTGCTTATTTGATGTACAGCAATCTTAGCTTGAAAGGGAGCTCACGTTTTCCTCCTTTCACATAAATAAAAGACCCATCTCTGTCCTTTTGACAACTGTGTCTCAAAAGGCTAACAGTTTGCCTCTCTTTCCCCTTCAATATTATTATTTTGAAAAAGCAAATCCCTCTAATGGCTTTATTTCAAGGGCAAAGATATGAAATCTTGGGCTGCATTATCCTGTGTATCTTTTTCAAAAAATCTAAAACAACTTTCTAGTTCTTGGTTTCCTTCAGCATATTTTTTTAACTTCCCCTCACATCATACACATGCAAACCTATTGCTCTTTTGGCTGATTTTTTGTGGTTACTGATTAAACTGTTAGCACCTGCGTTATCAGATATATGGCACTATGCCATGATTGTGTTCAGAACAAGATTTAACTCCAGATCAGGAACAAAACACATGTTCAAAGAAATTATTAATTGCATTTGGTCATAAACTGGAACTGGCACCAAATTGTGGGACTGAATTTAGTGGCTACTCTCTGGCATTGTTACTAAAAGCAGCAGCTCCATGTTGAGTCCATTACGTTTATTGCGATGTCTACTATTGCTGTAGCATTATGCTGTGCCACTTTCTACTTCCATCAGTATCATTACAAGTGAGACAGAAAACAAGACATAATGACGTCAGTGTCTGGAAACTTTAGGGGTATATTGTCATACTAGCATGCCTGTCAGGCTTTTCTACCCAGCTGCAGACATTCTTGAGGATGAAAAGAAGACATACTATTCAAGAATAAACAAGGGTCTACAGGAGGATGGGGTAGATGAATGGCTCTTGAGATGCTGCTGGCCCAGAACTTCCATACATTCCATCCAGCACAGCTGGCGGTGAATGTTGATTGGCACAGCACTATATAACATCTTGCAAGGCTGTACTTTGACCAACATTGTCTTCAGGATATGTGAATATGCAGCCCAAACCAATTCCTGCTTGGTTCAAAGTAATTCCCATTTTGCTTATTTGGACTCACGTCTTTGGGCATAGGACTGAATCTTTACATTGTAGTACTATGAATAATTTCCTTGATGGTTATGCCATTGTATTCAGTTGCACTACTTCCAGGTAAATTTTAAAGTGGTCGCCATGTCTGTATGCGTGTGTGTACACGACAAACACACACATTGCAGAGCACTTTGCAATTGCAGAGACTAGCAAATTTATTTTTTATCACACGCTCTGGTGGAATATAAATTGTTTTCTCAGATGCACAATGAAGTATAATATGTAAGCCTCAGATTTATATGCATAGTTTCATGGTTATGGGAGTTGGGACCATTTTATGCATACTAAAATCTGAGATCATCCACTGATGCTGAATGAGAGCGAGATTTTGGAAGTAGAAAAGGAAATATTTCTTCATCCAATGCATATCTAAATTGTGGAACTTGCATCCACAACATATAATGATGGACACCAAGTCAGAGAACTTAAAACGGGGACAGAATATATTCATTGTGGTTAGATTTACAGATTGCTTCTACCCAGATTGATTATGTACCACGTATCAGGTTCCAGTATCAAAAGTAGCATGCCTCTGCTGTGCTTAACAATTGCTGGGAAGTAATTGACAGTGTGTGTAGTTATATCTACACACTCCATTTAACTGCCCTGAGTCCCCTCAGAGAGATAGGGCGGAGTCAAATTAAATATTATTATTATTATTATTATTATTATTATTATTATTATTATTATTATTATTATTATTATTATTATATCTATGTTGTGCTGCTGTGCATCTCATAGACAATGGATTGGCCACTGTGCAGACAGAAGGCTGGACTGGAAAAGTATTTTGTTTTATCAAACATGGGCTGTTCATTTGCTCTTTTCATAGTTGAAGTGACTACGAATAAGGTGACAGGCTTATAAGCGCAGACCATTTACTCAAAAGGGCCAGCATTACCAGTTGGACATAGCTGCCTTGCAAGTGTGTTTGGGATTATTACTGGCATTGTTGCTCTTATGTTCATTCAAGTAGGCAACTCACTCCGAGTTTTCTTGGCAAGATTGATGAGGAGGAGGTTTGCTGTTGCTTTACTCTTAGATTGAGAAACTTGACTTGTCCTTGGTTGTCCAGTGGCTCTTACTTACCCATCTTAATTTATCTAAGAAGTATCAGAAGTCTATGTAAAATTTCCTGATACCAGCGTATGCATTGATCTGAAGTAAAAGAGAAATTCTCCCCATCTGTATTGCATATGAAAACAACATCTGTCAGCGTCCAGGAAATGAGTAGCTATGAGGGGAAAGATATTTGTGATTGTTTAATAAATATTTGTGTGAGGAGTGTACACCATACCCAGTGGTGACTAAATGCGCCTTAAAATCTAGAATGAAAACTGAGGGACATCTTTTCTAGCATTTCCTAGTGTCCTAGAAACGTGAGTTGCTCAGCCAATAATATATGCACGATCACCAGACTTATCCTAAAGCATAGGATGGTCTTTCTTAACAAACTGGTTCTACTTTAAATGGCACATGACCTTGTGTGCTTCATAAATTTCCTCTGTCCTATACATTTTTCACAAAACAAGACAATAAGCTTCTGGAGGTAAGATCACAGTGAAATCAAAGGCTACCTAATAGGGTTGTGCGTGGATTTAATTTCTCCCGTTTCCTCTGTTTCTTTCTGTACCTTTGGTACTTTGGGAGCCCATAATGGTAAGGCCCTCCTGGTACAAAAACCTGCCTGACACAAAAGCAAGTGGAAGCCGATCTTGGCTCCTCCTTTCCTATTAGGCATCACAGTTGAATCTTTTTGATTTTCCTGATTCCTTGTATTTAGTAGGACTGACTGGGAGTTGGGGACCCTAGGGACAGTGGGTGGGGTGTACGTGTGTGCGTTGGGGGCTTTTTTCACCCTTTTAGCTTCTTTTTCTCCTTCTCTTCCTCTCCTTCAGGAAATACTTCTAAATTATTATTATTAATAATAGTAATCCCAGCAAACAAAAAGAGAAGCCTACCTCTCCTCTAGAGTAGAAAGTAGAAACAGTTTTAAGGAAGCAAAACCCAAAACAGAAAGGAGATTGTAGCCTTGAAGACATGTAAGGGGATTTTTAAGGTAGTCCAGGGATGATAACTCGACTGAGCTCCAGGTCATCACTCTTCCTTCCCTGGGCTTCCTTAAAATGCTTTGGAAATCTGCTGGTGCTGGGAGAGAAGAAACCTCGAGCGCTTGCCTCTCCTTTAGAATAGAATAGCTTTAAGAAGCAGTTAAACCCAGTCTCCTCCTCTACAAACAGAAGGGAAAGGATCCAGAAACTTAAGTGTGGTAACTGATGCTCTTTAAAATCCAGGTCTTTATGAAGGATATGGAAGGGGGAACCTGTGGGAAGTCCCGTCCCCCCCCCCCCCCATAATGGGCTGGATCGGGTGCTTTCTTGACCCCATTGCTGTCTGCTGACGTGCAGGCTCCCTTGAAGGGAAGAAAGGAAAGGGTCCCAGGGGAAAGGGGAGGCTCATAAGTTCCCCATTGCTGCCATTGGGCCGAAAAGAGACTTTTTCTCAGATGCTAGACAAAAACGTCAATTTGGCATCATGCCCGTTTTCAGGAGGTACTGGAAAATGGATCTGGGGGCCTTCTGGTATCCGACGAGCAGAAATTGATAACGATTCACTTGTAATGCACAAGCCTACCACCTAACAACACATGTGATATGTGATATGTGGCACTGGCAAGTAGAAAGACAGATTTACACTCCTGTAGTCATAACATAAAATTATACTAGGAGCTGTGTGGGAAAGTTCAAGAGGACTTATGTTTTCGATGACAGACACCCTTATTTTACATTGTAGTTTAAAAGATAGATCCACCAGTGAGTTACTTGGTTAACAAAGCAGCTTAAATGATAATGACATAAGATCAGTTCACTATTGTAAAATAATTCAATAGACCGTTAGCCAAAACAAAAAATAGAATAAGTGTGTATTCTGAAAGAACGAGTGTTTTTTGTTTATCAGTGCTACAAGTATCAACAGACTCCAGGTTTTAATGGCTTTTATGGTTTACCTATTTTCAAGAATCAATTCAGATACGAAATAATTTCATTTCTGTAGGAAATTGTCAACTGTCATATCGCTTGAAACCATGCCTTATAATTTGATTCGCTTGAGGAAAAAACCTGTTGTCTATGTTCCATTTTCCCTTGCAAGTATGTAATCTTTTCAATAGTCTCTACATTTTGTTTTGTGTTCAAAAGCAGAGCACATCCAACTCAAGTCCAAGCTTTCTGTGTTGTAAGAACTATGCGGAGACAGTGTAATGACAGAGAAGGCATGGGGACACATGGCAAACATGCAGTGAATTAATGGCATTATCTTCCCTTCAATCTCAATTCACTTTCTCACCTAGCTATTCTCCCAGGGTATTACTGCCCTCTTTTCAAACACAGGTCCCTTCTACACTGCCATATAATCCAGATTATCAATCCACATTATCTGATTTGAACTGGATTATATGAGTGTACACTGCCACATAATTCAGATCAAAGGCGATAATCTGGATTTTATATGGCAGTACAGAAAGGTCACAATGTCCTACACATTGATGCACTAACCAAGAAATGTGGATAAAGGAGAGTTCATTAGAGGTTTCCAACATTCTGGGTTTCCTGGAGAGTCACAGGTTTTGATGTGACAAATGGCTGGCTATTGGGTAGCTAAACCTCAGCACACACTTAGTCTGCTTTCACCTTTATCAGCATTGTATTTCCTTTTCTTTTTCATTTATTTTTATCAATAATGCTAAAACATTTTTTAGATTTATATCTAAAATATTAATCTAGGAAAGAAATGCTAGTTTCATTTAAAATTGAGAAGCTTGTAGTGCTATATTCCTAAAACCAGTTTTAAAGTGATGTGTGTAAAGTACAATGGACCCTCGACTTAACAGCGTCCCAACTTACAAGCATTTTGAGTCAAGAGCTGTTGTTCAGTCCAGGTTTCATTTTGACATACAAGCAGCATTTTGAGTTAAGAGCTAAGAGTTAAGAGGGAGCTTTAGGCCTTCAGCCTCTGTGCCTCATGCTCTTGTCCACTTTGGGAGATGGCTGTCCGCTTTGTTCTTATCCACTTTGAGGAATGTTGGGTTAGTTGATTTTGTGTGGTTTTTATTATTGCCATTTTTGAGTTCTGAGATAATGCTGAGATAACAGCATTTTTGAGTTAAGAGCTCGGCCATGAAATGAATTAAATTCCTAACTCAAGGTGTCACTGTATGTGTTACCTATTAGGCTTGGGCAATCTGGGTAAATCATGATCCGTTTCAATGTCCCAGATTTTAGCGGGGGTCCAGATCAATTTTTGGGAGCCTCCCGAATTTGGGAGGACAGAAATCCATTTTCTTGGACGCCGAAATATTTATTTTCTATCCAGCCCATGCAGGGGGGGGGGGGAGGACTTCCCAAGCTCCCTTTCTCGACATTTTAGGCACTGTTTGTCATATCCTTATTAACACCTGGATTAAAAGCATCAGAGTTATGATACCACTCTTTCCGAGATCCTTTCCCTTTGGTCTGTAGAGATGATCTGGGTTTAAAGAAAGGGATTAAGAAGCATCGCTTCCTGTGATCCTTTTCTTCTAGTGGCTGCCTCCCTCTTCGCATTCCACATGTAATCGAAAGAAACTGAAAGCAGTCCATTTTGAACAGCCACTGTTCTGTTACGGATGGAATAAAAATGGCAGTGGAGCCCATGGTGTTACGGGCTTCCAAACCAACCGAACAAGCTGACAGCAAACGTCCATAACGAATGTGTGCACAAGCCTAGTACCTATTTACAATTACAGCCTCTTTAGCAGGGTCATTAATTATGGTGACTGGAAAAAGTTTTTTTCATTACATTATTTAAAAGTTTATATTGTAGTGTTATGCTCTGAATCCTCATAATGCTAGATGTCCTTTTTTTCTTTTGAAGTAACTTATGTATATTCAATGCTTCCTTTTTTCAAAGAAATAATACATTACTTTTTGGTTATTTTTATTAACTACCATCCTAAAATGGCAGTGCTTAGGGAACAAAATTAAGTAATATCATATTTAGATATATAGGCAGTCCCCAAGTTACCAACAAGACAGACTCTATAGGTTTTTTAATGCTGAATGTATGTATAAGTTGGAACAGGTACATTTAAAAGTGTAACTCCGTGTGTATGTATATGTATGTGTGTTTGTGTGTATGTGTGTGTGTGTGTGTATATATATATATGTGTGTGTGTGTGTGTGTGTATATATATATATATATATAAACATCCCTGTTGTGTTTGTTTTGCTGTCTGTGCCCCTGTTCAGAAGATTCTACCTTACTTTCTGTCACTGTGATAGTTGGATTTTGAAAAAATTGGCTTGTTATGGAAACAAAGATTGGTGAGAAAACTTCGGTGAAGACACCTTTCCCCTTGATAACAGGAGTGAATTTCCCTTCCTAGGGGTAGATTTATCGCATTTCCTGTTTTCTCACCCCTGTTTGTAACTATGAGTAGTTTGTAAGTCGGATATTTGTAATTCAGGGACTACTTAACACACTTATTGCATGTTAGGATTATAGTGCTATATCACACTTTCATTTTAGAGGCATTTTATTTTACAGATCACTCAGTATAACAATCAAGCAGTATTTTAAATAAAGTGTTCCCTCACTTATCGCTGGGGTTAGGTTCCAGGACCACCCACAATAAGTGAAAATCGGCAAAGTAGGGACGCTATATTTATTTTAAGATTTATACATTATTTTAGTAGTTATACACTATTTTAAGTCTTTATCAACCAATCGTGTGTTGATAAATCGCCTCCTTCTCCTCTCGTTGCTGCTTGGGCTCTTTATATCTCCCTTTGGCTTCCCCTTCCTTAGGCTGTAAATTGTAATTTTTATGATTTATAATAGTCTTTTAGAGTTTATTGAAAAACCGCAAAACAGCGAATCCGCGAAAAGTGAACCGCGAAGTAGTGAGGGAACGCTGTACTGATTTCTGAAAAGTAGTGACAAGTACAAAGTTACATCTTATTGAATATATGCTGAGTTATAGTCAGCTCTATGCTCTTTGTGGCTTGAATTTTCCTAAGGGTGTGATTCTGCAGTTGCTTCAAATGTTGTCTTCATGGGAAATTGAATGGAAGAAAACCGCAGTGTTTCACAATTCCCAGAGTACAGAGATATCACTTTTGGGTTTCTTCCCTACATATCCCCTCCTCCCAAATTGGTGTCATATAAAGAAAAGACATTTTCAGCTTACGACTTTTTGTTGTTGTTTGTACTTGTGTTTGATCTAGAAGGAAGTGACATAATGTTTTGTTTCTCTGTACAGATATGGATTTTGGTGACAAGTTTGGGGTAGTGGTGGTGGTTTGCTTTTTCCACAGTCCTCCTGTGTTTTTGATTGAAAAGCCACCAACTTCCTATTTAGAGCAGTGGCTCCCAAACTTTTTTTGGCCATAAGCCACCTAAGCATCTCTAAAATCCTGATCCCCACCCCCCACCCCAGGACATATAATTCTTATTATTCAAAAAGTGAATATCTTATTTGTGTGGAGGAAGCCTTGGTTGTTAGCAATTCGATGACACGTTTGGTATTATTTTGCCTTGAAGAGACACGGGGAGTGAAGCTAGGTCCAAAACTTCAGCTTATGGGTTTTCTACCATTACCGTAGACTTCATTTGTTGATGGTTAATGATGTGTCAATGCACATTCTTTCTATGCTCATTATCTATTCAAAAAGTTCTTTTCCCTAAAAGAAACGGAAATATTATGGTAAGTAGCCAGCAAGATATCAGTGAAAATTCATGGGAATAGAAAATGCAAGATTTCTCTGTTCAAGCCTGACAAATATTGGTTTTTGCTAATGAAAACACTTCACGCTTGATAAAGTTAAGCAATGAAATAGAATAACTGTCACATAGGTAGTAGTCATATTCGAAGCACAATTGATTTGAGTAATTTGCATCAAATTCAGGGTAACTTCAGTTACCGTGAATATGCAAAAAGATTCTGTCACTTGATGTTAATTTTCTTGCAGAGGAAAACACTATGTAACACGCTTTTTGTTCCTGGGTTATAAATGTCATTTCTTAATTTGTTCTATCATAAAAACATATGGAAAAGGTTTCTTGAACTGCAAAAACATTTTTGCAGGACATTCTGCAACATATTTTGCTATAGCTTTTTAATGAATATCTCATAGAGTCTCAACCAATTCAACATAGTTTGTTGCAGCCACAAAAATGAAGTTTCTGGAATGTAACAACTATTTCCAAAGCACCACACAATTAAACAGGAAATCACACTTTCAAACCAGGAACAGAAACATTTTCAGATTTTGTTACACAGTGTAATCTTTAAAAAAATATTGACACCTATGAACATAATCATGATTATTGGGATTTTTTCAGATTGCTTGCTACATTTGTATGCAGAACAAAAATACATTTTATTTATTTTATATAGGTTGTAATTTTAAAAGAACATTGAGAGGAGTGGGGTGTTTGGAATGAAAGTTGCCTCACTTTTCTGTGCTCCTATGCTCTCTAGTTAACTTTATGCTCTCTCCACCCATCTCTATGAGTGGGCTTTACCCTTAGCCATTGTCACCAGCTGACCACCATGTAAATTCTTATTATTTCGATTTTTTAAATGTGTATGTTATAATATATATTTATATGCTGTATATGAGGTCTCTGAAACCGAAAGAAATGCAAAACCCCCACTATTAATAATTCATTCTTGAATTGCCCCCTTAAAAATCAAATGTGGTGTGTCCCCATACTGGGAACCAGGAGTTTAAAGAATAGCCTGTAGTAACCAGTAGAAGCTGAGCCTGCTCTGATCCAAACACAGAAGGAAGGAAGAAGTCTGCAGATGTTAAGTCACTGTGTGACCTGCCACAAAACCCTACCTTTACCTGCCAGGTTGGGAGTGGAACTAAAAACAAACTGAGCAGGCAACCCAAGGAATGGGAACAGAAACTCAATGCCTGCCCCCACCCCCCACCCCATCTGAATAGGCTTATAATACATTACAAAGATTTCCACACTTTCAAGGTGTGTTTTGCTGGTGGCAGGAAAATTTGGAACCAAGTTAAAGCAGGGTATTATAGTCTGGTGGAGAAGTTGTAGATGTTCCAGATGCTATTAAAGGTAGGATTTTTCTCCTCCCTGCCCAAACCAGGCTTGACTCATTCCTCCTTAGATCTCTTTCCAGGACTCCCTTCTAGCCATAGTTTATGTGTTTTAATTATTCTGTAACCCGCCTCAGGCCATGAGAGAGGCAAATAAGAAATAAAATTATTATTATTAGAAAGTATTTCTGTACTTTTTCAATGTATTACTCCTTTATCCCTTGTAAATCAGATGTTGGGCATAAAAGCTTTAATAGTATTAGCTCTATGGGGTAGCTACTGCAGTATGTTTAATTTACCATGTGTTTTTGCAAGGATGCTCCTCAAATAACTTTTAGAGAGTATATCTATATCCATCATATTATCAGTGTTATCTGGTAGTCTTGTGCATTTGTATAAAATCACTACCCATTTTTGTTTGTTCCATTAATATGGCCCCGTTTCCATATTCGTCCGCAGCTTCCAAAACCGGCACCCATCTGAATGAGCTCTTTCTTTTCATCATCCGAATATACAAATGCATTCGTTCAATTGGCGGCAATGGGTGAGCTGCCCAGGCTCCCTTTCCGCTCATTTTTAGGGCTAGAGGGGTGAAAATCACCACATATGGAGGGCAAATCTACCACTTTTAGCCCTCCAACTCTTACGAATTTTTTGGTCCATCCCCTGAATTTTAGGGTTTTTTCCCCTTTCTATCAATAAAATCTCCTTAAAACATTCTCTCTTGCCTCGCTGTCCCGCCCTCTAACATAAGGGCTTCAGATTCTGAGAGGTCTCACTCTCGATCTGCGGAGGAGACCTGAGCTCAAAGACAGGGGCTTAAGGCACCACTGATTCTGAGAGGTCTCACTCTCGATCTGCAGAGGAGACCTGAGCTTAAAGAATAAGCAGACTGCAAGGCAGGCATTGAGGCAGGCAAGAGGCAACAAGCTTGGCAGGCAGAGGAACAAATAGCAGCAAAGCAAACGGTTTTGTGCTGCTTTCATTTTTGTTTCACTGCTTCATCTGTGTGGAGAGGGTCTGCCGTACCGTGCAATATGAATGAACGGTATGGTACAAAAGCATGAATGAGACATGTGAAACAAATACTGGGCCCTACTCTATTATCTAGTATTTCTGTTACAAATATCCTTTCCCCAACCATTTGAGTTTCTCAATCAACTTGCATTGAAAGAGGTACTGTTGTGTAAGCCACTTATTTATAAACTGTGTATCCCCACCCTAAATGGGTATCCCTTAGCTCAATGATGGGGTCCCAAAATTGGCAACAGTAAAAGTGCCTGTTTTAGACATTTACATTAATCTGTTCTGCGGTGTTTACAGTGAACTCTACATAGGATGCTTCATCTCTGCTTCATAAAAAGGAAGATCAGCCTTTTTAACAAGCCTTGCAAATGCTCATTTGTTATCAGTAAATGTTGGATTTTTATACCTATTTTATATACCTCTGTACCGAGGATCACATAAACAACAACAACAACAAAACTTTATTACGATCCATGACCAAAACTAAAGGGTCACAAAAAAAATTATTGGGTCAAGAGAGCTCCCAAGTGGAAAAGGTTCAGTGTAGAAATGCAAAAGAGTTACTCATCCACATAGAAAACAAAATGCCACCAAATAGCCCTGTGATTGATGTCTTTACCTCTCTTCTCCTATATAATTTTTAATTTCTTTGCTTGATTGAGAAGCCACTGAAGCTTCAAAAGATGTATATTCTATGCCTGTAGCTTGAGAAGCCAGATATGGCCACAGTGGTACATGCCTTAGCTATATCCTGTCTGGATTACTGTAACACACTTTATGTGAAGCTGCTTCTGAAGAGTGTTTGGAAACCTTAGCTGGTCCAAAGAGCGGCAGCCAGGTTGCTATCAGGGGCTGGCTATAGGGAGCAGACAACCCCCCTGTTAAAACAGCTCCACTGGCTGCTAGTCTGTTTCCGGGCACAATTCAAAGTGCTGTTTATGATCTTTAAAGCCCTACACGTTTCAGGTCCAGGCTACTTGGCTGACCACATCCCTTTGTACAAACCTGGCCCTGGGATCTTCAGAAGAGGCCCTTCTCTCGGTCCCGCCTCTATCTCAAGTATGGTTGGTGGGAACAAGAGAGTGGGCCTTCCTTCTCAGTGACTGCCCCAACACTCTGGAACTCCCTGCCCAAGGAAGGCAGAATGGCCCCTCTTTGCTGTTCTTCAGGTGCCGGGTTAAAATCTTTTTATTCAGGCAGGCTTTTAAAGAAGGTTTTTAAGATTGTCAGGGACTGCTGTGATTTTATATGCTTTTAATGATGTTCAATACTGTTTTAATACTTGTATATTTGTATATTTTAAGTTTTATTGCAATGCCTTAGTTGTGAGCCGCTTTGAGTCGCCGTATGAGATATATAAGCAAGATATAAGTAAACATAACAACAACAACAACAACAATAATCTGTATTATGCTTGGCCAATAAAAGTACAATAAATACTCCTGCATAAGTCGAACTCATGTATAAGTTGAGAGCAGGTTTGGGGGCCAAAATTATGGATCTTGTTCTGACCTGAGCAGAGAAAGAAAAGTACTAACACTGCCTTTGGGGGCTCAATCACCCTGGCTGCCAACATTTCCCTACTCAGGCATTCAAAAAGGCCAGAAGCAGTGCCATGACATAGCAAGTAGAGGGGGTTGATGCTTCTTCTAGGGACGGTTTCAAACATACATTAAATCCATTTTGGATTGGGTTTATATCTGCACAGCCAGGGGAAAAAACAGGCTTTGCCCATTGGTTGTTCACATTGGTTGTCCAGAAAATTTTCAGGATGGCATTTGGCCATCCAAAAAAACCCCCAAACCCCTTCAATAAAATTAAAACTTACCAGGTGCCATTAGGCCTGATGGAACATACCAATGATGCGCAAGGAGACCGGGGGGGGGGGGGATTGCTCCTGGCTCCCCCCATCTGGGTGGGGAAATTGTTTTGTTAGGGTTTTTTTTGGGAAGGAGGTGGGTGCCATCTCACATATTTGGGCTTCAGGAGCCCAAAAGGTGAGAGATGGGTGTGTGGACAGGCCCCCAGATAGTTCCAGGATTACCTGGCATTCTGTCCCCACAGGGCCCATACCTTTCAAAAAGGTGTGAGTCTAATGGGCTATCAAATTAAGTAATAAATAAAGGAGGGTTTTCCTGCTTTGTCACACATTAATTCTCTTTTATTAAAAGCATCATGTGGATGCTTCCAGTAAAAATGCGACAGGGCCTGGGGTATAGGTCCTATCTGGATGGGCCCTAGCTCTCCCAGGATAAACTAAACTTTTCCTTTTTGCCATTCTGCTCAGAGAAAGGGATGGTTCCTTTTTTGATAACAATTAAAGTGCATTGATCCATAGATATTTGCTCAGTATTATGGGACCCATTTTTTGACAATTTCTACACTTGTACATGAGTATGTATAATACTACCCTCATAAAAGGCTGCTCATTCACACAGGCCGTTATATCTGTCCCCTTCCAGTCAGGAGGCACACCTGCGTAAAAAAACATAAGGAATGAGTTCCTCTACATGTAGGCCCTTCTTATCCACTGAAAGAAAATTATTGTAGCTTAAAAGAAGGAGAAGCAAATGGGCTTCTAGTTTTCATTCAGGAAAAAAAAAAAAACCTCTGAGCCTCCTCTATCAGCAGTTTGGAGAACAAGGACTCTGCAGCTAGCAGCAAAACAAAGCTGTTGTATGTGCAAATCTTTTGTTTGGCAGCTATTCCCCCCTCCCTTCAAGTAGAACAGAGACCAGATGTGCAGAATTACTGGTTTGAATCTCTAGGCTCAGGAGATTTTGCAATCATGTTGCCATTATGCCGGCAGATTGGACACGAGTACTTCCACTAAAACACACTTTGGTAAGATAAGATGTAAAAG
Organism: Anolis carolinensis; assembly: GCF_035594765.1. NCBI lineage: Eukaryota > Metazoa > Chordata > Lepidosauria > Squamata > Anolidae > Anolis > Anolis carolinensis. The sequence goes on along the minus strand of NC_085842.1, from coordinate 212,954,513 downwards.
CTTCAAAACCATAGAGGGGTCTCTCCATCCATGTATTTTATTATCAGCGAGTCCATGACTATGAACTCCCCAATAATGCTTGGTTATTTAGTAGGAAAAAAATCTATTAAATTATCGAAAACTGGACCCCAAAATGATGAACCCTGTAGTTTGCAGCCCCATAAAAACGAATAAGGATGCCTGCATGGACTTCATTACCTGTTTCAGATTTATGTTCATTACCTCCTTCCCCCTGAATGATGTAAAGAACCGTACACACCTCCAACTTCAGGGGATGGAAACCTACAGAATTGTGCACTACTCAGACTATTGACGGTTGTTAGATGTTGGTTTTATATTGTATTATGTGTGGTTGTTTTTATATTGCTAAAATTGTTTTTTTGAATTTTGTTGCATTATATTTTAACTATATTGAACTCTGGCTCGTCCCCATGTAAGCCGCCCCAAGTCCCTTTGGGGAGATGAAGGCAGGGTACAAAAATAAAGTTGTATTATTATTATTATTGTTATTATTATTATTATTATTATTATTATTATTATTATTATTATTATTATTATGTCATACAAAGGCTTACGCAACAGCCACTGGGGGCTTTTCTTCTTTCCCCCCTAATATGACCTGTTTTTTTTTCCCCTTGGGAACGTTTCCACATCAAATCAGACCCCTTTTTGGGATGCCCACTGGAATTGCCAAAAGTCTGAGCACCTTTTTGTTTCAAACTGGCACCCATTGATCAAAACACATTTCAGCCCATTATCTCCTGTTCCACTGCATTCTTTTCCGATCGCGCCCTTCTTCTCCTGGGTGATTCAATAAAAAAACACAAATCTTCAAAATAATCCAATGACAGTTTATTGACGTTTCCTGCCATGGCCAGGACCAACCAGCAATGATGCCGGACAGAGTCCAGACCAACCACATTTTGGACCAATCAGAAACAAGTACAGTAGTCCTGAATAGCTGTCAAAGTGCTATAAATCAATCTGCATGTTCATAATTGCTCAGTTCCTTAGAGTACTATCACTGCTGACATCCTCTTTGGCCATAAAGCTTCTGAATTTGCCTACAACCCATCTGTGTCTCGTCTGGGCTTCTGGAAGCTGGATACGCCAGGATCTGAACCTGTGGTTTTTGTGGAAGCTGAAATCACATAACAAAATGATAGCAAAAGTTAATGCAAACTGAAATCTGTATAAAACCACAAAACTACATGGATGGTAATGCTATAAATAATTTTCAAATACCATGTTTTTAGGAAACTCTTTCCATGCTGTTTTCCGCACTGTGAGATCCATGATCATTCCAGAGGATTGGCCAATTCTATGTTCGGTTTCCGTGGAGCACTGTTCAGGCACATACGGCTATACTGTTATACTGCCTGAGCCACCACTTGAATTGCCCTGGTTCAATACTTTGGAATCCTGGAAGTCGTAGTTTCATGATGCACCAGCACTCTTTAGCAGAGAAGACTGTGTAAAACTACAACTCCCAGGATTCCATAGCGTCAAGCCATGGCAGTACTGAAATATAGATTTATCTTCCATGGTCACAAGCCACTTGCAAGTTGTGCATGAGATTCAGGGCTCAAATGACAAAGGGTGGCCGGCCACTACTTTGAATTATAATGCAGCACTTGGAAAATATTGGCCTTTTTCTTTTCCTTTCTTTTTGGTTGAGAAATTCTGGGATTTATAGTTAAAACAAACTGACTTTTTCAATGTTAGTGATTATTAGATGCAGAATATGGAAAGTGATGGGCCCTACTTTGAGGCAGGACACAGTACAGTTAAAACACATCACCACAAAACACATACCATAAAATACATACATTAAAATACAGCACCATTATATCTCTATCTATCTATCTATCCACACACACACACACACACACACACACACACGCACAGAGTGTAAGGATTAAAATACAATACAAATAGGGTATGATGACATCATCATGTATCATCTTCCGAAGATAACTAGATGCCCCAGCTTCTACATGACTATTTTCAAGGGACGAAAATGGTGACTCTGTGTGACCGCGTCCAACCCCAAGATTATGTCTTTGTAAAGTGCACACTTTTGGAAGATATTCTTCCAGCAGGGAGAAAATGGATTTGAGGATGAATAATAATCAATGCATAACTAATAGGGGCATAATTTGCCTGAATTATCATGCACTGTCAGGTACTTTGGAATTGGAGCTGGGAGGCCAGGCATTTAGATATCTGTTCCTTACTGCTCTGAGCAAAATCTTCCTGCATCATCAATGGCATGGAGTAGGGGAGGAAGTTTAAGCCAAGGCAACAGTATTAGAGACCTTAATGTTTCTGATCTAGAGCAGGGCTTCTTAAACTTTTTCAGTTGGGACCTCTTTTCGCCTGAGAAACTTTTATGCGATCCAGAGTAAATAGATACATAAAATAGATCTAAAATTAAAGATTTACTAATAACAAATGAGTATTTGCAAAGCTTGTTCAACAGGTTGATGTTCCTTTTTGTGAAGTACAACTAAAGCATATTCCATACAGTTTACTGTAAATACTGCACAATAGATTTATGTAAATGACTAAAACAGCTATAAGGTGATGTTCAGGAGATCTCATTTGGGATTGGGACCCACAGGTTAAGAAGCACGGATCTAGAGGAACCCATCCTATCTCACTCACTTCTATAGAGTAGGAATCTTTCAGATGTTTTGAACTGCAGCTCCCATTAGCCTTAGCAAACTAAGCTGAAGATCGGAAAGTATGGGAGTTGCAGTCATAGAATCATGGTTGGAAGAGACCTCGTGGACCTCCAGTCCAACCCCCTGCCAAGAAGCAGGAAAATTGCATTCAAACCACCCCCGACAGATGGTCATCCAGCCTCTGTTTAAAATCCTCCAAAGAAGGAGCCTCCACCACACTCTGGGGCAGAGAGTTCCACTGCTGAACACCTCTCACAGTGCGGAAGTTCTTCCTAATGTTCAGGTGGAATCTCCTTTCCTACAGTTTGAAGCCGTTGTTCAGCGTCCTAGTCTCCAGGGCAGCAGAAAACAAGCTTCCATACCCTTGATCATTTTAGTCACTCTCCTCTGGACACTTCAGCTTGTCAACATCTCCCTTAAATTGCAGTGTCCAGAATTGGACACAGTATTCCAGGTGTAGTCTGATCAAGGCAGAATAGAGGGGTAGCATGACTTCCTGTGGTTTGACGCCATTGTTCTGCGTCCTAGTTTCCAGGGCAGCAGAAAACAAGCTTGCTCCCTGTGCCTTCCCCTTACATATTTATACATGGCCATTGTGTCTCCTCTCAGGCTTCTCTTTTTGTCTGCCCATTTAATTAGAGAGTGTTTTCCCATGATTATTGATACCTTGCTGAGGACTTCTGCCACGAAGCTACCTTCTCCATGTAGCCCTCTATTTCGGCCTAGAATTGTTTAGCTCCTTGTTTTTAACATGTGATGTATGTATTGATTGTATGACTGCTTTTCATGTTGATTTTACAATGTGTAATTTGTCACTGTTTTTATTATTGCTGTGAGCCGCCCCGAGTCCCTTCGGGGAGATAGGGCGGGATATAAGAATAAATTATTATTATTATTATTATTATTATTATTATTATTATTATTATTATTATTATTATTCTCTTCTGCAGGCTAAATATGCTCAGCTTTTTAAGCCCTCCTCTCAGGGCTTCTCTTCCAGACACTTGATCATTTTAGTCGCCCTCCTCTGGACACATTTCACCTTGTCAACATCTTCCTTAAATTGTGGTGCCCAAAATTGGACACACTATGATTCCAGGTGTGGTCTGACCAAGGCAGCATCAAGGGGTAGCATCACTTCCCTGGATCTAGACACTATACTCCTATTATGCATGCCAAAATCCCATTGTTTTATGCTGCTGCATCACATTGTTGGCTAGCTCATGTTTAACTTGTTGTCCACAAGGACTCCAAGATCTTCTTCACATGTTCTGCTGTCCATCAAGACCTTAAAGCCACCACTCACCCACAGCTTTTACAGCACTTCCAGACCCCATTGCTCCTATCATTTTACCAACCACTTCCACCTGAGTTCCCTTGTATCCTTCAGGTATCTTGGAATCTCCTACATTTCCTCATGGCCCCTGAATATACTTATTGGGTACTTCTTCACTTGTTGAACCAAGAACAAGGACTGGACCCATTAGTTACACAGTTTCAGATCATTCCATGCAAAGTCTTTAAGAGCTTAATGGTATTTTATCATCTTCACCTGTTTCTTGACTCTTCCAAAAGATCTGTCTGGACAGATGTAGAGCATGCCTTCAGGATGACTGTAATGCTCTTTAACAACATTATTGCAAAACACAGCTGTAAACATAATAACTCATTACATTTGCTAGCATGTGCAGTATAATGTTCATGGGAGCGAATAAAGTGATGGCAAGCTGAACAGCTGGAGGTGATTACCTGGCCCCGTCTCTTTCTGAAGCGTGTGTAAGGCTGCCAGACACAAAAGGTGGGTGAGGCTGTAGTCAACCCTGCCAAACATGGGCATAATTGTGCTTGAGAACCCATTGAAACTCTGTGCAGGCATGTCTTTACCTGGTTAGGGCTTCTGTGGGATTTATTAAAGATCCTAAATGCTTCCGAAATTTATTGAACAACAATACTGGTTTGGAATTTTGTGCTTTATCAAAAAGCTTCAACTCTCTATCCCAGACACTGTGGTTGAAGAAGAGGATTATATATATGTCCTGTGGGACAGCTAGGAAATTCAAATTCTAAACTCCAAGTAAAATGATAATATGTATGCAGTATGTACATATTTGCATAACATAAACTGTTAAATTTGCAGCAGCCAAGAATCTATGAAGGAAATGGAAGACTCAACCCTTGAAAATATGATTTAATTAATGTTAGCACCAGACTTTTTATAAAATAACTTTCATAAATGCTTTTTGCATTTTATCATCACAATAATCCCATCAGATTTATCAAAGCAATACAGTAAGCTTCATGGGGATTTGAATTAACGTAGAATGTATCTACCTTACACAGTTATGGCAGCATAAACTTGCATTATCAATGATAGATCCATCCTATGGAATCATGTGATTTGTTTGTTGATATGTTTGGTATTCTCCATTAGGGAGCTTTAATGGGCTATAGCACTCATCCCTCTTCATAGAGACTTTCAAGAAAGTCTCCAATAGGGTTGGCAGAGTGAAAACTGGAGTGTGCTCCTGTACCTTTAATATTTGCTTAGATGGGCAAATCTCAGCATATTTTGTTACTTGATTGTGTGACAAGCAACACCTGCTGAAATTCCTTCTTCTACACAACCATTAAAGGTGCAGGAACCCTCTTCAGGTTTTACTTTAGCAATCCCAGTCTTCAACCAAACTACAAAATCCAGGATTCTGTAGCCTGTAGCCATTGCAATGGAAATGGCATTGAAATATTATAACTATGCAGAAAGACTGTTAATTCAATATAACAGATATTTTAGATTTTGGAAATTTTATTCTTTGAATTACAGCTCTCCAATCCTGTGCTCTATCTGTAATTACAGAATAACTGGGTAACTTACCAAAACATCTAAGGCTATTGATCTGCTGCAAGACACCACTCCTGCCTGTTTTCTTGATGCATAGCTCTGTGGGTATATGACAACCCCCAACCCCAGTCTGTCTTAAAAGCTTTGCCCTTTAAAATAGGACAATTTTGCCATTTGCTTAGCTCTGCATTACAGGTAAGGAAGTTTGGGGAAAGTGCTGAGACAACAGTTTCAATCACCTATTTTAAAATAAACATTTGCAATTTTATATTTTAAAAAAGCGAAACAAGTCTCTAGGTAGCAGAAGGGAATTTCTCACTGGAATAATTTGCCTCTGGCGAGCCCTCTTCTGTCAAATTAGTTACAACTATCACACATTGGTATCAAAGCCCTGATTATGCTCCAGTACTCAGAGGCTCACCTTTATATACTGTGTGTGTGTGATTTTCTGACCTGCTTTGTATTCCCATTGCCCCCTTTTCAGTCCTTCAAACTTGATTAGTTTAACCTTTTCCTCACTGCTCCTTAACTTTCCTTTCATTAACCCCCTCCAGCTTTGTGTTTTCTGTAAATACTCTCGTCCAAATCCTTTGTTATATTCATTTTCTCTTCTGAATCTCATCCATTTGAACTCAACTTGCCCTTAAATATATGCCCATCCTCTTCCCAACCTATCGTTTTTCAACTCAGTTTTTAGTTATTTGTGTGGGGGCAGTTACCAAAAATCCTGTGTGGTGTAGTGGTTTGAGCTTTGGACTATGACTCTGGCGACTGGAGTTTCAATCCCTGTTCATCGCAGATGGCTACTGACTGATCTTGGACAAGTCACACTCCCTTAGCCTAAGACAGTGGTTCTCAGTCTTTTTTCTTGACCAGGGACCACTTTGATCAGAGACTACTCTCCAACATTAGCACCAAAAGGGTTAAGAATCAATTTTTGGTCAACTTTAGATTTGGTATGGTTATTTGGAGTGCAGATTCAGAAAATTGCATTGGATAGACCACATCAGCTCTAATTTCTGATACAGAACATATGCCAACCAGTAGTTGCCATCTGCTTGCCTACAGAAAACCATATTTAATAATCTAGAGCTGATGTGGTCTGTCCAATGTAATTTTTTGAATCAGCACCCCAAATGACCCCAGGAAGGCACCCCCCGCTTCCAGATGCTACATGGAATGGTTCCGCTCAGGGGGAGAGAGGAGGAGAAGAAATAGCAGTCAGGAGGTTTGTTGTCGTACCTGTTGTGGATAGTCAGCCTCTCCCCTCCCGACATGCCCACTGCCTTGGCACTATAAGAGGGTATCGTGAGACCAGTCTCTCTCATTGCAATGGTGTGGTAACAGTGAGACCGCGGACCATATTTTCATACTTGGGGACCACTAGTGGTCCATGGACCATAGGTTGGGAACCACTGGCCAAAGAAGAAGACGAATCTCACCAAGAAGACCCATTTTATTCACATTAGCATTGCCATAAGTAAAAAATGGCACACAACAATTACTTACACTAATAATGAAATGACAGTGTAAACTCCATGTTTCCACCCAATTAAGTGTCGGGGCAGGCACATTAACTTTTTCTCATAGGTATTTTATTCCTTATGTGCCCATTCAAGGCAAAGATTAGCACTTAAATAGAGGATAAAACAGAAATGTCATGAATGATTTTTTATTTTTTTTTGCTGGCCAGAATTGACTATGGACTAGGCTGCTTTCACGTAGTGCAGGTTGCAAGGTGTGTTTAAATGTGCTATTAAAGTTAAATTCAGCTCAGGACAACATGCATCCATGAGTCTATATCTTCAAGAATTAATACAGAAAAAAATCCTCTTTAGTTTCCCCATATTGGTTCTTTGGGATACTCTCACCCAAGCAACTACACAATGCTGAGTGGAACGTTTCTCCTCCATTTACTTACTGATGTCCAGCTGCTACAGTTTGAAAGTCGCAGCATTTGCTTTTGAAGGCATCTCATGTGCCTTCAAAAGCAAATGTTGACTTCAAATGGCTGGGGTTCAGAATGACAGGAATGTAAACAGCCTGTTCCCTGGCAATTGAGCATGAGTGAGAATCTAAGAACCAGTTTCTAGGATCAGAGAAAAGATCCATTGAACAGCACCACTCACTCTAGTAATGGGTTTGGGTGCTGGTGGAAAGGGAGCCACTGGGAAATGAGAGCATGATCAGTGAAACCATGGGTTTTGAAGTATTTTTTTTAAAAAAAAAAGCTCTCTAAAACAAAATTAAGGAAGCAAATAAACTTCCCAATGAAGTTGCATTGAATATAGAACATTGTTTGGAAAATAAAAACTACAAAATGATTGGGGAGAAAGAATGAATGAAATAGTCTTGAAGAAGATATGATAGCTGACTCCATGAAGAAAAACAGTTCCTTGTGATAAACTGAAGTTATTCTTCAAGATTTTGATGCAGGTTGCATTTGGGCTGTTTCTAACAAGTTCTGTTGGTGATAGCCTTGCCTTTCTTTTGATTTTCGGCATCTTGCAAGCAGATCTAAACTGTCTTCAAGTGTGCTGGTTCCATTTTTAAGTTGTCATAGCATCCTGTGATGGATAGGCCTATGCTCTGTGAATTTAGTCTTTTTAAAAGGCTTTAAAAAGTTAAGTGAGCAGCTCTCTAAGGCAATATTGCACCAATATTTTGTGATGCCAAATCCTGTCATTGAATTTTGTGTTGTGTAAAGTAATCCATCTGAACGGCAGAATTTTCTGCCATCCCATGTGATGTTTGTTGGTTCAGATCAATCTGGAAGTACCAGGTTCATGGCCATAGCAGAGAGGTGAATCATAGAATCATAGAACTGAAAGGGGATCAAAAGGCCATTCCTGCTGTACAGAAATACACAGTCCAAGCACTACTGATAGAGGCGGTGGTGCAATGAGTTAAACCCTTGTGCTGTTATGTTGCTGACCTGAAAGTTGGCAGTTCGAATCCGTGGGATGGGGTGAGCTCTTACTGTTAGCCCTAGTTCCTGCCAACCTAGCAGTTCGAAAACATGCAAATGTGAATAGATAATTAAGTACCGCTTTGGCAGGAAAAGACAAAAAGATGCTCCAAGCAATCATGCCGGCCACGACCAGAAGGTGATGATGCACGTTCCTCGGTTTGGAAATGGAGAAGAGCACCTCCCCCAAAGCCAGAGATGAGCATCACCTCCAGAACCGGAAATGAAAGGAGAAGCCTTTGCCTTTGTGTATATGTGTCTCATTGTTAAAAGGCATTGAATGTTTGCCTGTATTTGCTTATATATTGTAATCTGCTGTGAGTCCCCTTGGGGAGAAGGGCAGAATATAAATAAAGTATTTATTTATTTATTTATTTATTTACCATATTTATATTCCGCCTTTCTCTACCTTAAGGGGGACTCAAGGCGGCTTACAAACGGCACTTGCATAGTGCCTTGGACATAAAAACATAAACTTGAAGTAAAATTGAATTAAGATTAAATACATACAGAAAAGCATAATTAAAATACATTCCAATGTTAATATATTATTATTATTATTATTATTATTATTATTATTATTATTATTATTATTATTATTATTATTCCCATCCAGCCTCTGTTTGAATACTTCCAGAGAAGGACATTGTTCAAGAGGCCTTGTTTTAGATCATTCTTCCTTAACTGGCTGTAACTTTGACTGGCCAAAGCAACAGAATGTTGGGATTTGTATTCTAGCACATTTGGAGGACATCAGGTTAGGAAAGGCTTCTGTGAAGTTCCATTAGAATCTAGTTTGTTTTCCCAACCTCTTTGGAAAATAAGAGTTGAGATTCATACTACGCTGTCCTGCAATTGCACACAAGTATTCAGTCTCACGTTTTAGGCAGAAATCCCACATAACAGTGTGTTTAACAGTACTGTACACTTAATATATTTCTTTGAATACATGTGCCTGTGAAGTCAGTGGCGTATTTCAGTGTGAAACAAAAATAGTTTCCTCAAACTGCATTGCAGCATTTATTTTGATCTTTCTGGCTCCAAGGAAAATATCGCATTGCATTGAATTTTGTGTTTTCTTTCCTTTTATAAAAAAATAAGTGCAGTGACAGCTTTACAACTAGAAATGTGCCCTAAATTTTCAATCTTATATTTTGTTTTTCAGCAGAATTATGAAATGGGAAACAGGTAGACATATGTACCTATTGGTGAATCACAGAATTGAGGCAAAGTACCCCTTCCATAAACTTGCCTGATGTTTCATTAGCGTAATTATGCCCCAAGTCCCTTTGGGAGATGGTGGCGGGATATAAATAAAGTTATTATTATTAATTAGAAATAATCTATGGGTAATTATAATCTGTGGTGTGCCTTTGTGTTAGTTAGTTAGTTAGGTTGGACCCTCTTGCCTTAGAACTAAGAGAAATATTGAGATGAAGCAATAAGCCCAGTCCCCTTTGATTCTCTGCATAGCAGTTCACTAAAACTCACTTGCATGCCCCTTAGTGTCATTAGTTTTATAGCTGACTCCTGAAAAGCTGTTGAGTGATAAACCTACCCACTGTTTGCACAGCAGTGGGCTATCCAGTGCCAAAAAGGATGTCCCCAGGCACAGTTTGGATTGTTTCCTTCCGTTCTCCATTGGATGGGTTTTCACTTGCTTGCCAAGCACATAAATTGCCTGTATGACATTTTTTTTATTCTAACTTTCACATAGAATTGCATAGAGCTCATGGAGAAATAATACACAAAAAGGCTGTTACGTAAAAAGTGGAAAGCTCCTTCCCACATGTTAAAAATAGAACTTTCTTGGTGCTCAAGAACTTTGTGGAAAAGTTTTTGAAACTCCCTCATTTGAATTTCTTTCAGGATTGAAATTAATCTTATCTGAGTTTTCTTATTTGTGTTTTCAGAGTGGCACTGATAACACCTATAATCACAGTTTTTCTATTTTTAATTTCTAGATTTTATTTAAATTGCTGCACAGGGGCAGCATGCTGACTTAATAGTTCACATCTTTTTAGTATATACCTTGAGTATCTGCCTGCTGATTTGATCAGCACAAACTGACTCCTGTGATTTCATATATATATGCACTTTGATTCATCAATTTATACCACATTTCAATGGATATAGCTTCTAAAAGAACAAAATCTCTCTGTGTTATGCCCTGGTGCATTCTCAGAGTTCTAATACGCAAAATACTTTTTTCATCGAGTATTATACAAAAATTCATATTTTTTCATAACAACAGTAGGAAAGACCTTGAACAAAACTGAATGTGTGGGGTAAAGAACGGTCTGGTTGGCACCCCCAGGCAAATTAGGAAATATTTAGTTCATAAAAGTCAGGTCTATGTTCAATGTGATGCTTAATTAGGGCTGTTTACCCCCCTCATCTTTGCATCTTTAAGAGCTACACATCAGACAAGTACAACATACCTCCTTCCCCATGCTGGAAATAGCTGTATGTTTTCAATTTGTCTATTGAAAATATTTGAGAATTTAATTTAGTCAATGCTGAATAACAACAACAACATCAACAACAACAACGACAATGACAACAACAACACTTTATTTATATTCCGCCCTTCTCCCCGAAGGAACTCAGAGCAGATAACAGCATATAAACAAGACACAGGCAAACATTCAATGATTTGTTACAATGACATAAAATGAGACACAAACTGTGTTTAACCACATAATAGTAGCACTTTGCCCTTTTTTTCTTGGGATGATTGGGGGGGGGGGGGGTATTATGCAATGGCGACTCTTACATGATGAAAAAGTAGCTATTTATTTATTTATTTACAGTATTTATATTCCGCCCTTCTCACCCCGAAGGGGACTCAGGGCGGATCACATTATACACACATAGGGCAAACATTCCCTGTTAGCCAAGGGAAGCCCCATAGCTCAGAAGGAACAGAAGCGTGCCCATGCGCTTTTTCCCATTGTAGCTTGGGGTGGTGGGGGAGCCGTGCAGGTATGTGAAACCTCATCTGCTGGGTTGCACCCTTTTTTCACTCACTCGGGCATGGGTGAGTGAATAAAAGGTGTGACTATTATGTGGGGAAGAACAAAAGTACCTCTTTAAAAATGAGGGTGCAACTTGCATGTGGTGGCAACTATTATGCAATGAAATATGGTAACTTAAAGAGTTGCAGTCTATTTGGGGCCACCCTTATGTCAGACAGCTAAAGCTTTTTGTCCTGCTTCTGATACAGGTGCACATTTGTGTAGACAAACGGGAGCCCATTTCACATACATTTATATATACAGTTATAGCATTTGATCCCTTTAACTGCTATGTTTGCATCCTCTGGAATCCTGTGATAGGTTGTTTGGTGAGCCACTCAAAATTGGCAGACAATTTTAAATACAACCAGCCCTCCATATTTGCTGGGGATTGGGTCCAGGTTATTTGAAGGACCTCTCTCTATAAACCTGTTAGAAATGTACAATCCTCTGGGGAGGGCCTTCTCTCTGTCCTATCACCAACTCAAGTAGGAAGGAACAAGGGATAGGGCCTTACTGCTTCCAGACTCTGGAACTCCTTCCCAAGAGAAACCTATTCTTTCTTGCCTTTCACAAGCAAGTAAAGACATTTCTTTTCCAGGATGCGTTTGGAGGCAGTATGACGGGCACACTGTTGGGGAGGCTTTGGGTGGGATTTGGGTAGGTGGGGTGAGTTTAAAATGTAGTTTTAATGGTATTTATTGTATCTTAACTGAATTTTAACTTTATATTCACTCATAGACCCGTAATTGTTTTAATTGCTGTATTTGTTGCATTTAAAAATTTTATTACGTTGTGTTTGTTAGGTTATGATTGTTAAACATCTTGAGTCCCTATGAGGAGAAAGTCTGGATAGAAATAAATTTAATAATAATAATAATGGGGCACAGGACCCCACAAAAGTGGAAAAACACACATTTTCAAAATGCCTTTTTAAAAATGAGAGAACACCTCTTTAGGAATCTCTAGCCCCTCCAGCATGTCTCTGGAGTCAACATCCTTCAAACATTGGCCATAGAGTCATCTTTGAAGATCTAGACATTGCTACAGGGAACATTTACATCAAATCCATGACTGAATCTGCAAAAGTCAAAACTGTAAATGTGAGTGGCTGGCTATACTTAAGAGTGGACATTTTATGAGAAGTTTAAGGAGATTGAGGAGAGTTGTCTATAAAGGATGACGGGGGAGCTGCTATAGTGACTTGCAGCATCTGTGTTGTGTTTCTGTTTTTGTCTGAGGATGTGAGGAGTTATGTTTGTAACATGAATATGGCCCACGGGAGCAAAACTTATCAGGATCCCTGCTGTGCGTTTGAAGCTACACAATTGATTCTAAGCTCTCCTCTTAAACAGCAGTTCTGAGGAACAGAGACAACCGCTTCAGTCCCCAGAGAGCTGGAGGTATCCTTAGAGGATTCTGTGGGTGGTAGCCCTGCTGACAGTTTCCAGAGGAAGAAGAGACATGTGCCACTGACAGGTGACTCCCTGCTGAGAGGAACAGAGGCAGTGGTGTTTAGGCCTGCCAAGATGTCTCATGAGATGTGCTGCCTCCCAGGGACAAAGATCCATGATACAACAGAGAGGCTGGTAATACTCACTCACTCACTACCCCTTCTTTCTGATCCACATCAAAAAACAATATTACATGATGCAGTCTTCCAACCTATTGGGAGGGACTGAAAAGCTCCGGGTAGAAGCTGAAGCAGCACAACTTATTATTTCATCACTTCTTCTGTTGAAAGGTATCCCCCAGGCAGAGAAATAAGAATATTGATAGTGTACAATTGGTGTTGTTGGGAAAGATTGGCTTTCTTGGGAGTTTGGTCTGTGCTGCCGTGAAGAATTACTTCTGGCAAGAAATAGATTGCAGCTCACAGTAATGAGTAAAAATAGATTTGCTAGGATCCTCACAAACTTGATCAAGAGGGCTTTAAACTGAGTTTTGTCTCGGGGAGCATTAATCTAGGGAGCAGAAGGAAACCAAATATTGGGGTCAATATCGTGGCATGGGGGTATTGGGTGATAGTGCACAAACCCACCACTGGGTTGGGGGGGGGGGAGAGAGCAGCAGGAGAAAATGTTATGAAATGCCTGTATTATATAGTAAATAAGCAAGATAAACTTGAACTCTTAACAAGTGTCACTAAAACCTAGTGCAATGAATTTCATGACAGGAAAGAAGTAACAGATTATAACCTACTCAAAAGCACAGAGCAAATAGGAAAAGAAGAGTGTCATTGTATGTTAAAGATATGCACATCTGTGATGAGATCCATCATGGAAATAAGCTTTTTTTGTGTTTTAGGAGCGACATGAGAAACTGCAGATGGAAAGATTATGGAAATAAGTTATTATTTAAATAAAAATTAAGAGAGAAGGAAACAATAGTGGCATTGTGGTATGACTCTGCTATAGACCTCCAAGCCAGGGTGAACATTTGGATTATCCCCTTGTAGAATACCATAACATAGCATAGCATGACCAAAAATTCACCAAAGACAAGAAGCTCCCATTTATCAGAAGCACTGTCAGAAAATAGAATTGGTTGAAAAGTGGAGCCCAGCTTGCAAATACATTTTGGCGACTGAAAAATCTAAATCATACTATATCACTTTTGAATGTGTGATAAAGCTAGACAAATAAAAGCCAAAACCAAAGTAATAACTCCCAGGCTTATTTCCAGCTTGGTAAAAATGCCCCCCAGCATATATTTTTATTTTTTAAAAGTGTTTTTTGGTTTTTATGGGTTTTTTGCAAATTAAAATGAAGCAGCAGCATGCAACATATTGCTTTGCTAGTTTTACTGTGATTTTTCTGGGGCAATGAATGGACTGGGCGGAAATGTGATTCATTGTATATCAGCCAAATTGAGTGGAGCTAGACAGTAAACTTCTATATTAAGTTGAAATTGTGTAGTATACTAGGCCATGAAAGTGCATTTTTAGAAAATGGGTGCTCCAGTTTAGAGGTTATGATCCCATTTGAATGACCATAACTGCTACCTTATATTATTTTTCATGTTCTCGTATAGATTATAGCTGTTTAGAAATAGTTAGGCTATGCTCACAAAGTGTTTCCCATCCATCTCTGGAGTTTCCTTTCAATATAGCTGGTCATGCATCTGCTGTGAAGGTTACTGTCACTGCCGTCAGCAGTCTACAATGCCAGACAGGATTTCACTTTCTCTGCCTTCCGTCTTGAAAAGTTCAAATAGAGAACAAATGACATTTTCAACTTTTGTCTATCTGGGGGCCTGATTCTCTGTAGTTATCCTCTGTCTAGGTTATATCTCTTCAAACTAGGGATGGGGACTGATATTATTGAACATTCAGTAACTGAGCAAAAAGAGTCTTGGACACAGAAAGCAAGTATATCAAGGGGGAAGTAACAATAAAACATTTTCTCTTTTATGCACTTGTTATTTGCAAGCTGATAGGAGGAGTGTTTGGTCAGTCTTTCTGCATGAATATGGGGTCCAAGACGCAGATAACCTTCTCTTTGGTAATGAGATTTTGGGGCAGCTTATCTTAATCTCTCAAGCTATTATGTTATAGTTATTATACTATGTAGTCTGCAAAGCCAAAGCATTTAAAAGAGTAGTTAACAAAAACCAGTAGCAGTGTGTACTAGGGCATATGTCCTCTTTGCATTTTTAAAATCTAGACCTCCATGTTGGATCTTAATTTGCTTTGGAAATTCCCCTCTCATTCACAAATAATTTACCATATACCAAAAATGGGTAGTACTATTGGAGAAATCAAGCCCACATTTTGTATTTTGTGCACAGAATTAATAGTATACTATTATTTTTTATCCTAGCCTAGCTATTTTTGTCAGTTTATTCTGTTCAGCAGTGGAACTCTCTGCCCTGGACTATGGTGGAGGCTCCTTCTTTGGACGCTTTTAAGCAGAGGCTGGATGGCCATCTGTCAGGGGTGCTTTGAATGCAATTTCCTGCTTCTTGGCAGGGGGTTGGACTGGGTGATGAGGTCTCTTCCAACTCTATGATTCTATGATTCATTTACTCCTTTGAATTTATTTTTAAGTGTTATTATGGGTAGTAATTATAATTATTTATAAACTAGATAATACAAAATGTTCAATATAACTTAGGTTGTACCTTTAAACATACATTCTTACATTTGTGGATGTGCTTGATGCTAGCCAGGAAATTACACTTCAAAATTTCTTTTCTAGATCAATCACAGGTCTTTCAACTTTTGTCATTTCCAGACCCATTGGGTTTCACTGACCCTCTTAAGTATAACATCCATTTTTGTGACCCAGCGGGTTAAACCGCTGAGGTGCTGAACTTGCTGATCGAAAGGTTGGTCATTCGAATCCGTTGAGTGGGGTGAGCTTCCACTGTTAACCCCAGCTTCTGCCAACCTAGCAGTTTGAAAACATGCAAATGTGAGTAGATCAGTAGGTACTGCTTTGGCGGGAAAGTAATGGTGTTCCATGCAGTAATGTCGGCCACAAGACCTTGGAGATGTCTACAGACAAAGCTGGCTCTTCAGTTTAGAAATGCAGATGAGCACCAGCCCCCAGAGTCGGACATAAATAGACTTAATGTCAGGGAAAACCTTTACCTTTACTATACAAAATACATTTTGGGGCTTTCCTCTTTCAATTAATTTGAATGTATTACCAAAGGGGAGGGAAAGAATATTCACAATTGTTTATTTTCAGATTGAGAAATGGTTTTCCTGACAGTTGGGAACTCCTGCTGGAAGGAGTTATTGAGCAATAAAACTTTTGCAGAATGTTCCTTAGTTCCCAAAGTATTGTGTATGAATTATTCTTTGGAGAATAACTTTGTGGCGGAATGTGCAAAACTCCACTTGTATTTCTCTACAGAATAATTTCTCTCTAACACTGCAGGGTATTTAAATATGGGGATGATACCCAAGTGGGAAGAAAATTAACTAGTTATTTGCCTTTGTGTGCAAGAACATATACTCAAGGATTTATATCTCAAACCAGTATTTAGTAATACCTTCTGATCAGTGATGAAAATTTCTACTTTTTGAGCTTTGAATCAATGTGTTGTCGAAGGCTTTCATGGCAAGGATCACTGGGGTTGTGAGTTTTCCGGGCTGTATGGCCATGTTCCAGAAGCATTCTCTCCTGATGTTTTGCCCACATCTATGGCAGGCATCTTCAGAGGTTGCGAGGTCTGGTACCTGCCATGGATGTGGGCGAAACGTCAGGAGAGAATGCTTCTGGAATATGGCCATACAGCCCGGAAAACTCACAACCCCAGTAATTCTTGCCATGAAAGCCTTCGACAACACATTCCTGGATACTGTTTGTAAATCCTTGATTCAAAGCTCAAAAAGTAGAAATTTTCATCACATACAGCCCAGAAAACAGCCCAGTATCCAGGAACATTACTTTCTGATCAGAGGTGAAAATTCCTAAATCTTTTGAGCTTTGGATCAAGGATTTACATCCAGTATCCAGGAACATTACTTTCTGAGCAGTGGTGAAAATTTCTACTTTTTGAGCTTTAAATCAAGGATTTATAACCCATATCGAGTAACATGGAGCCCCTGGTGGCACAGCGGGTTAAACTGTGAGCTGCTGAACTTGCTGACCAAAAGGTTGGTGGTTTGAATCCAGGGAGAGGGGTGAGCTCCCCCTGTTAGCCCCAGCTTCTCCCAACCTAGCAGTTCGAAAAGATGCAAATGTGAGTAGATCAATAGGTACCTCTCCGGCAGGAAGGTAACGGCACTCCATGCAGTCATGCTGGCCACATGACGTTGAAGGTGTCTACAGACAACACCCGCTCTTCGGCTTAGAAATGGAAATGAGCATCAACACTAGACTTAACGTCAGGGGAAAACCTTTATCTTTACCAAGTAACATTAAATTCTTATCATTGTTTCTGAGCTTTAAATGCAATTTAAAAACATGTTTCATTTTTGGACTGAGCTGAGAATGCACAGTTTTTAAATATCCAGCCCTGTGGGTCTTCATCTAGGATAAGTATGCACAGAACTGCAATTTGAACTAGACATTACTCTCTGTCATTCTGTCACAGGAATTTTGAAGGATTGGGACCAATGAGGCTCAATGCTGTCCTGTTTCCTTGGCATCCTTCCACATCCTCACTTCTAAAATGGGTGCTTTTCATGTAAACCTCAGACATGTTGTGCATACCTGATGAAGGGTCTTTGCCATGCATTCTCAGTTCTCCTCCCCCGCCACATATGGACTGGGATGTCCTCTTCCTCACACTTGTTCCTTGCAGTCTGTCTTAATAATATGATAGCAGCAGGAAGTTTGATTGGAGGATGGGGGGAAAGTTTTTCATTTACTAAATCTCATCCAACAGATCTCTATTCCCCTCCCCCTTTTTTCATGCTCATTCCTCATGAGAAGCTTTTGAGAGTGACAGAATGGTAGGAGACCCATTGCAGGAAGATAGCAGAACAGACAGATATGTTGAGCAATGAAAAGAAAGGATCCGACCAGTAAAGCTGTGTTTACATATAGCATCTGTGTTGGCTAGAGACCATCCATTCAGCAAATGTCTTACGTTTACTCTTTGTTTCGTAGCTTCATCTGTCTCTTGTATTGACAACTTAGGTCCTTGCTTTCCTAATAATTTATTCTCACCATGTGAACTGCAGGGGCAGGAGAAGTGGCATAAAGGACACATCTGCACTGTAGGATTGCATATTTAAAGGGCATAAAGGAAGGGGGAGTGGGGGAGAAGTGAAGGAAAGTGGGTCAGTGTCTCTGAGGGTGATCTCTGCCCAACTGAACCGGAATGGCAGCCTGACACTGTGCCAAGCAGTGGTGAAGAGGAAAAGGACGAAGATGACCCAGACAGGGAGTTGCTACCAGCCTTGATTTAATGGGGAAAGGCAGCCCCCCACCCCCAGCCCTGAGGTAATGTAACTCTGACTGCAACATTGCAAGGGCTCGGCATATACTGTATTTTTGTTTGGCAATGTATGGTCAAGCTGTGCATTTCCAGCGGCCAATGCTGCTGGCTGACGTTTGTATGGAACACACAACATTTGGGCCTCGTGCTCCAAAAGGATCTCTTGTGTTTCTCTTTCCTATTTTCTCCCTTAAGGAGAAAAGTCCCACAATCAAGGTAAAGATTTCCCCCTGACATTAAATCTAGTTGTGTTTGACTCTGGGGGTTGGTGCTCATCTCCATTTCTAAACCGAAGAGCCGGCGTTGTTCGTAGATGCCTCCAAGGTCATGTGGCCCACATGACTGCATGGAGCACTGTTACCTTCCTGCTGGAGTGGTACCTATTGATCTACTCACATTTGCATGTTTTCGAACTGGTAAGTTGGCAGAAGCTGGAGCTAACAGCGGGAGCTCACCCCACTCAGATTCGAACCGTTGACCTTTTGGTCAGCATGTTCAGCAGCTCAGTGGTTTAGCCCACACTCAAATTGTCCTTTAATCCTACTCTTTTATTGATTAACCACTGAGTACTCACCTCCTTTTTTATCTCTCCATTTCTTTCTCAGTCGTTGTCCACTGATTCTCAATCTCAGGCTCTGAGTTTTCTCTCACTCCTGCCTCTCCCTCTTCAGTATTATCTAACCTCTTCACTCTGTTCATCACTTATGTGCCTCAACAGAGCTTGTTTTGAGAACAGTATGAGTCACAGTATGAGCTGTGTAGTATTCCTCTTCTATCATTTACTGAGGGCATACTTTAGTAAAAGGTAAAGAGAATAAATTGCATGGTTTAGATGTAAAAGTTATCTGAAAATTACCTTATTTTTATGGAACGGGGGATGTGGGACTGGCAGGGCGTTGCTATAGCCACAGAAATGGGGTTCAGGAGTCACATTCAGCTTGCGAATATTTGCCCACCTCTGGCCTATAGGCACATGGCCAGATATGCTTGCTGCTCTCTGCACAATGAGTGCTGAAGTAGTGGTGATCCTGGAACTTAAAGGCAAGGTTTCGGGATGAGAGGGGGGAGGGTATAGCATAGTATGTATTTATTTATTTATTGCATTTCTATACAGTGCTCCCTCGCTAATTCGCAGTTTGGGTTCCATAGATTCGCTCTTTCACGGAATTTTTTTTAATGTATTTATTTGTTTACCCACCCCATTGCTGCTTTTAATAGTTAAGTGGCGGGGGAAGCTCCTACCCTCACTTCTGGGTTTGCCCCGGCAGCGGCAATTTTTGGGCACGCGATTTCAGAGTCTCATGAGAGCACCCCATGCCTCGGAGGTGTGTCTTGCGCATGGGGCGCTCTCGCGAAACTCTGAAATTGCACGCCCAAAAATTGAAATGTGGGGGAGAAGCTAGTCTTTGCAATACAGAGGGTTTAAGTTGTTTGGGACATTGGAAGTCACATCCAGCATTTTGAATTATCCCAGAAAGCTATGGGAAACTTCAGTGGCACGACATTAAGACTGGATTTTCAAAAGCAGAATCTAAATGTCCCTGTTGCAAACATTATCAGCATTGGTACAGTTCCAGAGGTCAGCAACCTCTTTCTATGCTTCTGCTGGTATTGGTCCTTGAATATTTAGGCTCTTACGTTGTTTTGTGTTAGACCTTCAGACTGAAAGAGGTGATGTCATCATCTGAAGTGAGGCAGATTTCAGGGTAGTTATGCTACCCATGCTTTTTGATTCACCATCACCTTAGACATAAGCAGTACTTCTGCCTCCATTGCTGTCAATCTAGACCCCTTTGACCGAGGCGGGAAATTAAAAATGTACGTTGCTTGAAATTTTAGGTCACAGTGATTTTTCTCCAATTATCTTTTCATTAGGAAGGTGGAGGAAGCTTGAACATCTGTGAGACACATTTAATCTCCGCAGATCGGCTTTACATATGCTATGATTTGGTATTTTTCTTCTTGTGTTGCTAACGGTTTGAGCCGGAAACACAGAGGAAGAGGAGTACAAATTTCCATTCAAAGGCTCTCTTACTGGAAATGCAGCTGGGGATTAAATCCCCAGAAAATCCTTACCATTCTCCTGTCCCTGGCCTTTGACAATAGGCCATTCTCTTGCCATCTTAGTTCTACTAAAACATTGCACTCACTGAGTGAAATAAAATATGTTCTTCAATACTGCATCAGCTGGTATTTGGGCAAAATCTTCAATAGTAAGCCACCTTTAGTCCCATGGTGAGGGAAAGATCAGATATTAAATAAACAAATACATTCCTTGCTGGGAGCAATCATTCTGGAACATATGTTTCCAAAATAGCTAACATCGTTCTGGTTTGATATTGTCATGGATTCGTAGATTCACCAGGACTGTGTAGCCAGTAGGGTAGGGCCTGAGTCCTGTTTCATCTGTTTCTTTCGTGATTTTGTACCGTTCCGTCCATTCGGATTGCACGGAATGGCACAACCACATGGGAACAAAAGAAACAGTGAAACAAAAGGCAGAGGGGAACAGTAGCCGTTTGGTCGGCTGAATTTTGATGCTTGGTTGTAGGTTCTAGCTGGCAGGGCGTACTTCCAAGCGCTGGGCGCTCGATACTCGATTGTAGGCCCTGTGAGCTGGACCTACAAGCCATCGAGCGCTCGATGCTTTTTTGGAAACTTGGATGGAAAAGCTCATTTGTATAGGTGCCTCTTTCTATAAGCAGTAGATGGAAACAAAAACGGGGTCATATGAATGGAACAAATACAAACTGGAAGTAATTTTAGACAAATGCACAAGTCTAGTAGCCAGTGTAGAGCAGCTATTTGGGTTTTGGACTAAGGCTGTAGGAAACCAGCACTTGAATTCCTGCTCAGCCAGGGAAGTCCACTCTGTGACTTTGGGCAAATTACATTGTTTGGCCAAAGAAGGCAATGGCAAGCCCTATGATAAGTGCTGCTTAGGGTCAATATAAATAGGAAATGATTTGAAGGCACACAAAACCAAACCAGAAAGATGGTATGTGTGTGTGAGACTTAGGGAACTTGCATAGTTTGCGTTGTCAAAGGCATGTAGTGAGGATGAGTCCATTCCTCGGTCTCAAAAGAGTGACTGTACATCTCTAATATCCAAATAACCACAGAGAACCCTTAGGAGTGATGATTGATACCTAACATGCCAAGCCATGGAGGTGCCTCAGGAAGGATATGAAATAAAGCTTAAGCTCAGCTGGGTTGTCCTCCTAGTAAGATAAGGTAAACCCTGCCCCTAAACTGTGAGCCTTGTCTATAGTCATTCCCTTCTCTACAACAGATCTTGAAAGAGAAGCACTCCCTGGATTATACCCCATGAATTTGCATTCAAATTCCTACCCTTGAGTAAATGCCTTATCTTGCTTTACAATACAGTACAGTTGATTTGGGGAATAATTCTGTGTAGAGGAGAAAGAAGTAAAAATTATGAAGGGTTCACTAACTATGCATAATCTGTGGTTTCTTGACAGGTTTTTACATTATAGGTTGAGTAGCTAATGCATTTTTTAAAAAATCCTACTTTATGTTGTTAAAAGGTTTTCTATCAAAAATGTTAACTATGTAGATTCTATTAAGCTTTCCCATTTGTGTGATGCTTCTTTGAGTCCAATCTTGTGTGTGTTTGATTAAAAAGTATTTAAAAACTCTAAAATCAGAACAGTAAACAAAGAACAACACTCTGAAAACAGGGGAATTCCAGACAGGAAACAATTAGGGCTAGCTAACACCTCCCAACAAAAGATTCCCCCAGGGAGGAAACAGCCAGGCTTTGAAGCTGAAAGGCCATTACATGCTAATCATTCTGGCTAATTGCAGCTTTCATACTTGCCTCCAACAGACGAAAAAAGAAACAACCAGAAATACTGTATATCTACAAGTCTTAAGAAATAACATATACTAACTATCACCAATTCCTCAATACTTTATTTTCCATATCACCACACTTTGCCACAGCAATGCGTGGCTGGGCACAGCTAGTAGAAATTTAAAATCATAGAGTAGGAAGAGACTTCAGGGACATCCAGTCCACCCCCCTAGAGGAGACTCCACCATACGCCAAAGTAGTGTATTCCATTTGTCAAACAATGTGTGCATAGAGTTTATACCAATGAAAAAAATATATAAAATGGTAAATCATTCTTTGATTTTCTCTAGGAGTGGTTACAATAGATCAAATTTAAAACACATTCCCTCCTATGATAGAGAATGAGGGGTTGCTTTGTTGAAGATGGAACCAGCTATCTTTTTTTTGGGGGGGGGGGGAAGGCGGATTAAGCTATATTAAAAATTATAAGTAACCGTTTAAACGATTGCTTCTTGAATTGATGGCAGCTCAGACCATGTCCTATGAGAAATGGTTGCGGGAGTTGACTACGTTTAATCTGGAGAAAATTGAGATCTGTTATAGTAAAGGGCTTTCACATGGGAGGTGAAGCATTCTTGTTTTAGACTATATGACCCCAAAACTCAAATTAAAAGAAAATTCCACCTCTCCATTTGGAAGAACATCCTGAGTGTAAATAGCTGTTTAGCAATGTAATCAACTACCTCACAAAGCAGTAGACTTTTCTTTGTTAGAGGTTTATTAAACAGAGGGTTAGATGGTAAGCTCTCAGAGTTATTTTAGAGATGGTTTCCTTCACTGGAAGGATTGGGATCCTGGGAATCTTTCCAAATTTATGGTTTTAACTTGTGAAACGGATAACGTCTGCATTCTGCATAAGGATTGAAGCAGCCACCAGAGCTTAGATATGGCCAGAATACGTGCGCTTTCTGTCTTCCATTGCAGACAAGTGCATAACCCACATAAGGCTCTCACTGCAAACAGGAATTCTGTGTTGATCTGCTTTTCTTAGGTGTCACAAACTTATGATGCCCTGCCATTGGTGACATTGAATGTAGTTTTAAGCTTGTCAGCCAGATACATTTCAAAGCAGGAGGTGAGACTGCCATTTTGGGGGTAGCTTTAAAATCTAGACCTTCCCTCAATGATGTCCAGGGCTTAATACAGACAGTTGACCTCATCTTGTTGCGCAGGACTATTCGCCAGCCTCTATGGCAATTTGGCAGGGCAGCAGGGCAATCCCAGCACACTGCCTGCAGTGATGCTTCCCCATCACACATGGTGAAGCATCGCCATGCTGCTTGCCCCTATTGTTCCTTACAGAACACAGGAAGGCTTTTGTGTTCTGGGTGCAACATCGTAGGATGCCTGCGCCCCAGTTCATTGACGGAGCCCCGCCGGAAGTCAAAGAGCATTGTATGATGGGCGTTCTGGGGCTCCGTGGATCATCTGGGGTGCAAGGATCCTACTACTCTTGTAACGTTCTGTATGATGAAGGGCATTGTCACTGTCACTTGCTTTCTTTCTTTCTTTCCTTCCATCCTTTTGTGCACTGTTACACTTCTTTTTCCTCCCTCCCTATTTCTTCTAGCTTTCCTGCTGTTTATTTCTATCTGCTCCTTTAGATTTCACCCCACTTTTTCAAACATGACCAGAGCTACCAAGCATATGATTTTGTCCTAATTTCCCCCATTCTCTCTAATGCTGTTTGACTTACAGAGCTGTACCTGAACATCGGAGGAATAGACTGAGCTGGGGGAAGGGTGGAGGTATTTTTGTTGGCTAGGCACTTCTGCATTCATTCATAGCCTGCTTGGCCACAGGGATGCAGGTCTTCTCATACAAAGCTTCCATTCAGAGCAGAAACTGTCAGACCAGTCTATGAAAAGATAGTTGTTTGTTCTCATTTGCTGTCATTTAAAAAAAACATTTTTGTTAGCTCTGATTCCCTGTTTTGCTCAGGGCAATGCACAATTAAAGAAACACAATCTGAAAGTAAGTAAATCTTGTTTAAAAGCTGCACTAAAACAGGGAAAACAATAGTAAACAGATCATTAAAAGTTACAGCTCCTTAAAGGTCAGCAGGAGCCTGGTGGGAGATGAAGGGGCCATAAAATGGGATTGATGTGTGCCCACATGCAAATCATTATGCAAATTAGGATAATCATATTCTTGAATCCATGAAAGCCCATGCTGAAACACCGGTATATCAATTGGGTTTTCAAAGCACTGCTAGATTCTTTCCACATCTCCTTTCCTTCATAGGAAGGAATAAGGCTCAATGAACGGCAGGCCATTAATTGCTGAAAATTCCAGTTAGCGTACTGAAGATCATTTCAGACATTTTCCACATAGAGCAGTGATTTTCAACCTGTGGATCCCCAGATGTTTTGGCATACAACTCCCAGAAATCCCAGCTAGTTACCGGAAACATTTCTACTAGGAATACATGAAATAAAGATGGGAAAAAAACACAGACAAACTGTTATTCTTACTGACCACAGCCGCAAGACTGTGTTATGCTAAGTTATGGAAAAATCAAGATATACCTGATGAAGAAACCTGGATTACAAAAATTTTAGAAATCAGAAATATGGATAGGCTCACCTTTCTCATGACTAAGAATAAAGGAATGAAAATAAAGGAAACCAACTGGAAACAAGTAAATGAATTTCTCATGTTAAAGAATAAAAAAAATATTGATATGAAAAGAACTATTCGTAAAAACAAAATTATGAACAAAAACAAAGTGGAAGAAAGAAGAAAGAGAGAAAAGAACAAGAATAGAAAAGGAACAGACCTCTGGAAGATACCAGGAAGTCAAAACAATATAATATTTTAGTTTTTTCTCTTCTTTTCTCTACTGCAATTAAGTGATTATAACAATAATAACAAAAATTTTAATTAGTTTTTTCCAGTATATACACAATTTAGTATATGCAATACACATAGTAAAATAGATACTCTAACTTGCAGTCTGCTCTATTTATGTCCCTCTTTTTTCATATCTATATATTAACCCTTTTTTCTTTTTTCTTTTTTCCTTTCTTCTTCTCTTTTTTCTTTTTTTTCTGTTCTCTATTACTATTGTACTATTATTGTATTATAAAATAAATCTTAATAAAAAGTATTTTAAAAAAGAAAGAAATCCCAGCTAGTTTATCAGCAGTTGAAACATCTGGGCACCTACAGATTGAGAACCACTGACATAGAGAAAAAAGATTGGAGAGAGATTGAATAGGAAAGAATATGTTGGGGCAATCTTTCTTATCAGCCTCTAAAAAGCAATGGCACATACATGCTATCATTAACTACTCAGTGATGGCTATAATTAAAGGTACCCATAGTTCACAGGATGAGACAGACACAGCTCCACTGATCTGGAGAGAATGGGTAGGAAATGCCCCAGCAGTCTCATCTCCCGTAATTTAATTCAAATACATTCCTGCAGTTTTCAGTTTGCAAGATGGGCAAGTCCACATGTGCATCAGCACTCCCTACTTCCTTAGAGGATTTAAAGCAGCAACCTGCTATGGATCTACTGTTTATGAAGACAGAAGGCTGAAGGGGGGAATAGCCCTCTGGACCATTCTTTCCTACTCCAGAAAATACAGTGTGGCTTGCATGATGAGAGGCAAATGGCAAGGAGAAACTATAGGCCCCTCATTCAGGATGAAATATTTATTTGTCTACAACACTACCAACATAAAAAAAACCCAGATAGGGTGAGGGAAGAGTTGAATTCCACATAGCAGAGCTTTGTGTATCTGTATTAGACTTGTGCATTTGTATAGAATTACTTACCGTTTCTGTTTGTTCCATTTGTATGGCCCCATTTCCATGTCCCTCCACTGCTTATGGAAATGGGTGCCTATACAAATGGGCTTTTCCATAAAGGTCCAAAAAACAATTTTTTTCAGGCCTTGGGCAGCAAAGCACCAGGCTCTGTGAGCCGGGCCTATGAGCCATCGAGTGCTCAATGCCCATTGGCCCAGTAGGCAGGGCCTATGAGCATTGAGCGCCTGGTGCTTGGCTGGAGGCCCTATGAGCTGGGACTATGAGACATCGAGCACTCAATGCTCGTAGGCCTGGCAGGCAAGGTCTAAGAGCATCGAGCGCTCGGCGCTTGGCTGAAGGCCCTGCAAGCTGGGCCTATGAGACATCGAGTGCTCAATGCCTGTAGGCCCGGTAGGCAGGGCCTATGAGCATTGAGTGCCTGACGCTTGGCTGAAGGCCCTGTGAGCTGGGCCTATGAGACATCGAGCACTCGATGATCGTAGGCCAGGCAGGCAAGGCCTATGAGCCTCGAGCTCCCGGCGCTTTGCTGAAGGCCCTGCGAGCCAGTGCCTACAACCAAGTGACAAAAATCAGCCAACCAAACAGCTACCATTCCCCTCTGCCTTTCATTTCACTGTTTCTTTTTTTTCTGTGGAATCTGAATGGACGAAATGGTACAAAACCATGAAATAAACAGATGAAACACGTCATGTTCTGGGCGGAAGTTGTCCTCAGGCCGCTTGCAGAGGGACAGTGTGGCTACAGCAACAATGCATGCCGAAGTCTATGCATTGACGCTTGGTGACTGGGTAATTTGGGGGATGGAATGAGAAAGAGAATTTTGTCCATGGAGATTATTACTGTCCTGGAAATGTCATATACAATAGTGCATGGACAGCAGAACCTTGCTTTCATGTTGTGCCTATTTTTTCATCCGCTCTACTGGTGAGTGTCTGAAGGAAAACGCAGTTGCTTTCTTTTTGCCATTTTCCATCCATGTAATGTTGCCACACACACAGACACACACTGGTATAGCAACACATCATGGCTTGTTTTCTCAACAGTGGGAAGGGCACAGCACCGCAACGCTGCCTAATACCTTCTGGGGGTGTCTTTTCCCGGAACAAGGTGCCTGTTGTGCTTTCATCCTTTCAGAGACTCCCGACTGCATAAAAACTCATCAGGAAGTATTGGTTTTAAGCCTGAAAGGTTTCTTCTTCATGGTTGTCAGATTAATGTAGAATCAGGTCTAGAGATGATTTAAATCAGGGATGGCCAGCTGGCGGCCTGCAGCTATTTTACTCGGCTTTTAATATTACTGTGAAGTGTTTTCAGGTTGTAAGCAATAGAAAACTCATAGTTTAATATTACATATTTTCAGATTGTGTTCATAATATTTAAATTTACATATGATTTGAGTTGGGGGTGCCTTGAATCCTTTGAAGAGAAGGAAAGAGTAAAATAGATGGTTTGTGGCTAGAACTGAAAGAAACTAAAGTTCTAGTGAGAATACTGAAATGTGTGCCCTATCTAGGGGGATAAGAATAGACTGAAACACTGACTCTCCAGAGATTTTTAGAGAGAAATATGAAACAAATCTGCCAGTAATCAAATCTGCAGGAGTCAAACTCGCAAATGTGTTGAACTGATTCTAACCAAACAGCAGGAGTCGCATGATGCATTTATTAGAGCCAACTACGTAGTTGTAAGTTAACTAGCTTCTGTAAACCCAAAATCCAGCTTGTGGACATAAGGTTGGTTCTAATGAAGATTTAGCACTCCTGCTGCTATATGGATTATTTCTGACCTCATTCATTATACCACTATTTCAACTAATTTTTATTTGGATTAATTTTAACAAGTTTATTTGAGCCAATAATGGTTCACTTAAGAAGGATTTTCACTTCAGCTGTTTTCAGCAGGCAGCCCAGAAATCTGCTTCATATTTGAGTGAGTTAGTTTTGAAGAATAAGGACAAATCATTTCTAATACATACCCATTTTGCATGTTTTCACAAGTGTACCCTCATTTTTAATCCAAAACTAGTGAGTAACTACATTTAAGATAGCACATCCATTTATGATGGACCCTGTAGAGGTCACCAAAACCATGTGACTAAAGGCCCCTCCACACAGCCATATAACCCAGAATATCAAGGCAAATAATCCACAATATCTGCTTTGAACTGGGTTATCTGAGTCCACACTGCCATATAATCCAGTTCAATGAGAATTTTATACACAAGAAATGAAGTTATTATTATTATGATTTGAAACACAACAAGATTAGTACATAGCAAACAAGATCACTATGCTGGCTGTTGTATTGGATCACTGCTGTTTAAGAGCAGTCTAAGACCTTTAGGTACGGCACCCAGTGTGTCGATCATCACTGGGACCACCTTTACTGGCTTGTGCTGGTCTTTGACTCTGGTCTTTGCAATTTGATCTTTAAATCCTCATATTGCATCAGCTTTTCCAGTTGCTTCTCTTCAATCCTGCTGCCGCCTGGGATTGCAACATCGACAATCAATACTTTGTTTTTTTAACATGATTGTCAGGAGTATTATGCTCCAGAACTCTTGTCAGTCTGAATTCAGAAGTCCCAGCGTAGTTTTGCATGCTCATTTTCTGTAACTTTTTCAGACTTGTGATCCCACCAGTTCTTTGTTACTAGCAGATGGTATTTGTGGTATTTTGCCTTTGCTTGTAGTCTGTTTGCATGTTGTTGTTGTTGTTGTTGTTGTTGTTGTTGTTGTTATGATGTGCCATCTCATGTCCTCAGGCCTGATCCCAGGTGATGAACATATAAACCATTGCAGATGATTCCATCTCAGAACTAGCCCAACTGTTTACATGGGATAAAAGGTGCAGATTGCCTTGGTGCACTGGATTTTGTTTTTAATAGTTGGTTTTGACAAGTCAGTTAAAACCACATTGATAGACAAATACATTATCCCTGATTTGAACACTGAAAAATGTTAATAGAAACACAGAAACTATAGGTAGAAAACATCATCTTAAAAGAAATATTCTTGTGTGTGAGAGAGAAGATCGAAAGTTTCTTCTGGAGTCCTGCCATTGTTGTCATAAACATGTACAGGTGTATACACACTGTAGAATTAATGCAGTTTGACAGCATTTTAACTGCCATGGCTCAACGTTATGGAAGAATGGGAACTATCGTTTTACAAAGTCTTTAGTCTTCTGGGTTGCTGTGAGTTTTCTGGGATGTATGGCCATGTTCCAGAAGTATTCTCTCCTCTGAGGATGCCTGCCATAGATAAGGGCAAAACCTCAGGAGAGAATGCTGGAATATGGCCATACAACCCAGAAAACTCACAGCAACCCAGTGATTTCGGCCATGAAAGCCTTCAACAACACATCTTTAGTCTTGTCTGCCAAAGACTGCTAGTGCCTCACCAAACGATGACTCCCAGGGTTCCATAGCATTGTGCCATGACAGTTAAAGCGGTGTCACACTGCATTAATTCTAATGTGTAGATGCTCCCTATATTAGCTAAAAGGAGAGTGTCCCTGTTTTCATCATATGCACATTTGTGCAGGCTAGCCTGTAATAAACAGAGGGGTGACTACCACATATAGAGTTTTGAATGCCTGGAGTTCTTGAATGCCTGTTGCGTCTTGTCTTTGCCAAGTGTGTGTAAGTGAAGTAATTCATAAATGAGCAGGAGCTCTTTCTAGAGAATATGCTATCTCCCTTGTCCCAAGACTCTTCCTTTAGTCTCTGCTGTGTGCCGTTTGGGAGGCAGCTGTTGGGTTGTGCCCTAAATTGCCATCTTAATTACACAAGTATGTGAAGCTTTTCTAGCTGCTGACTAGAAAAAAATGTATTCATTTTAAAAAAATCCTGCTTTTCTAATCGCTTATGTCCCAGTTATCAAGAAAGAAAACATAGCATCAGTTAAGAAAAGCAAAATGAAAGCTTGGTCCTTTGCCAGAAGCAACATTTGCAAAAATTGTGGGGGCGGTTATAGAGACACATAAACCTCCAAGCCCCAACGTGTAGGATGTTAGAGTCCTTTCTTTTTTTGGATTCACTTATTATCTAATCTGAAACTATTTCAGTTTATCCATCATACCAAGCTTCTGAAATCTGTAGTCTATTTGGAAACTGCTTGGGCAAAAATAGGTCTTGTATCCTTTATATCAAAGGTGGAAACAATTCAGTCCTCTAGCTTGTTATTATACTCCAAATACAGCAGGTAGCAGTGAGGGATGTTGGGAGCCGCAGTCGAACAACACACAATTTTTACAATTCCTCACTGTTAGCTGCTGAAATATTTTTTTCATCCTTTATATCAAAAGTAAATAAATCAGTTATCTCGGTTGTTGTGCTGCAAATTATAGCAGCTAGCAATAGGGAAGGATGGGAACTGTAGTCTAACAACACGTACTGTATATACTTGAGTATAAGCTGAGT
The DNA here is from genome assembly GCF_035594765.1 of Anolis carolinensis. Classification (NCBI taxonomy): domain Eukaryota; kingdom Metazoa; phylum Chordata; class Lepidosauria; order Squamata; family Anolidae; genus Anolis; species Anolis carolinensis. The sequence goes on along the minus strand of NC_085842.1, from coordinate 212,924,029 downwards.
TTTAGCCCTTTTTAGGGCTGTAAAAGCCCTCAAGACTTATACTCGAGTGAGGGTCCTGGCCAGCTAATATTTGGGTCAGCTTATACTCGAGTATATAGGTAATAAGAGTTGGACAGTCTTTTTTTAAAAAGTCTAATTATTAACTTAAATTACAGTTTTAGGTAAATATTCAAAAACATTTAACCTGATGCCTCAATTAATGTAATTTTATTGTTTTTATTTTTATTTTTGAAATTTACAAGTAGCTACTGCATTTCCCACCCTCTTATACTCGAGTCAATAAGTTTTCTCAGTTTTTGTGGTCAAATAGGTGCCTTGGTTTATATTTGGGTTGGCTTATACTCAAGTATATATGGTAATTCCTACAGGTTTTTTTTTATCCTGCCTTCTTTCCTCATTGAATTTATTGCTTACATAGCTTATGCAGGAGAAGTTCTACTTTTGCACTGACTATACCTGGTCATGCATGGTAGCACAATTCATAGTCATCTGTGCTGTTTTCTATGGAGTCTTCTGCAAAACCATTTTAAGAATTATTCCAAAAATTGACTTTAAAAGCTAGAAGGCAAATCCTGATAGTAAAAAAGCTATGTTTGAGATTGTAGTTCTCTGTCCACTCAACAGAACATACGCATACATATGAGTGGACTTCTTCTAAAAATTCTGTTCATACAAATTAAGGAGGAAGAGTAGACCCAGATTATTTGGAGACACTACTAGTTTGGGGGGGGGGATGTATTGCCTATCTATGTCTTGGGTGTATCTGCACAAACCAGCAATCATGTCAAAAATCATTTTCCCTTTAAAGAAGAACTTGACAATGTTAAAAACATGAACAGAAAATTTATGAATGCAAACAGATGTTAGGTACACAATATTTTGTTTATAAAGTCTATAAAAAAGAACAGAATATTTGTTCTCAGACTGATCAGCACACAACCAGAGGATCCATTTGTATGGATACATCCATTTGACTAAGGGCAGTTCTACGCAGGCAGAAAATGCAGCCTCAAATCAGTATCCTGCTTTATTTTCATCTCGGCATGACTGGGAATAAAGAAGTATGCTATCCCCCACCCCCATAGCTCAAGTTTTCCCATACTTATGGCATGAGCCTATATATCCTGATCTTAAAATATGTGAATCAACTTTTAGGTTACATATTAAAATTCCCTGTTGCAATCTTGGCTAAAATAAACAGCACTCTCAATGGACAATGGTTTTCAAATAATGGAGTATTCAATAAGACTCCTGAACAATGCTTTTTGTTGACATTGTCTTTACGTTTTATTTTGAAAAGGTAGTGGAAGATCCTTCAACTCTTGAACAAGCTGAAAGACTAGTTCCACAGGAACCATCCAGTGTCATGTTGTCCCTCTCCAAATATACATTTGCTCAGTGCATGACCTATGAGAGAAAGCTCTTTTGATTTCTTTACCACCATCAACGCTGCAAAACAGCTAGAATGGTCCCTTTGGCAAACAGTATAATTAGCTAAAGCAAACTTTGATTACACAATACAATGGGGTTTGTGTATTGGACAGAAACTCCAGCTTCAGCATCCTGTAAGCCTTTTCTCACAGGCAAAACGAGAAATGTCTGGCTTCAGGTCAAGCTTTGTTGAACCATATCAGGAGATCATAAAGTCTTTGAATATCAAATGTAATATATAAACCTGATACAGTAGACTGGTTAACTGATACTCAGTTAACTGGTACTCATAAGGATTGGTAGATAAATGTAGTTTCTGGTTGCTTGAGAGTTACTATTAAAAATAGACCTAATTAATACTATACCCCATACTATTCCATACCATGCCATAAACTCTGTCTTGACTTGATATTATCATTGAAATGCAGTGATTAAAAGCAAATTAAGATGAAGACAAATTTAACTTAAAGTAACATTTCCACTGAAAATTGATTTTATTTTAATTTTTATTGAAAGTATTATTTCTTTGATTTTTCTGCTGGTGGCTTGAGTTTGAGAGTCTACTGTATTTCAGGTACATGTGCTAGATGAAGAATATTCATGTTGAAATTGGATTCAGAGAGGTTGTTAATAAACAGTTTTGGCTTGAAAAAAGGGGAAAGGTTTCAAAACTGTTTGACCATTCTGCCTCATGTGTTATGGTCCTGTTGATGGCAGAGGCTACACTGTTGGCTGAATTTGCCTCTGAGAAAATTGCAATTTAGAGTAAAATCCTTTAACTTTTCCAAATCTAAAGTCAGCCTGTAGTCTCTATTTGTGGCCCAAATTTAATTATTTATCTTGTATATAATTCTTGCTTTTGGTAATTTAGAATTGTCCTTTATGTATTTGCTTCCTACCTTTCTTTATACTATGTACTTTTTTTGTCTTACCTTATTCAAAGTAATTCAGATTTTTGGCCATTAATGGCAAACTGAAGGTATACATACTTTTTTCAGTGAATGTTACAGTTCTATATTCCATTGTGACCAGTTCATTGGGAGAATTGTCATGTATAAGTCAACCTCATGTATAGGTTGAGGGCAGGTTTTGGGGACAAAATTCAGGATTTTGATATGACCTGTAGATAAGTCATTCCATAGATAGAGATAAACACTGCAGGCCACCTTCATTTCCCTGGCTTTGCATTCAAAAAGACCATAAGTGACACAATGGCAGAGAGAGTATAGAGGTGCTTTTTAAAGGTTCGTCTGGGATGGACTAAGGTCTTGCCTTTTGCCACTCTGCTCAGACAAGGGGTTGGCTCTTTTTTAAAGAGTTGTCCCATGGATAACTTGATTCAGTTTTTTGGGGATTGATTTCTTTGACTAAAATTTCTAGATGTATTCCTGAGTATATAGGTTAACTGGTTTGCTTGTAAGTTGACAAACCGAGCCCAAACGTAAGATGATAAATGTTATTCCTCAAAATGGTAACAGGTTTCATTCCCCCCCTCTCTTCCTATATTTAGCATGTGTCACTGGCACCTTCAAAGCATCGGTGGGAGATGCTCGCTGCAGTCCCTGTCCAACCCACAGTTACTCTTCTACCCCAGGCTCCAGTGAATGTCGTTGTCTGACCCGATACTACCGTTCATCTTCAGACATCTCGGATGCCCCCTGTACCAGTAAGTTCCTTGGAACGAGTAGAATTAATAGTATGGTTGCCTTGTTTTCCTTTGGACCATGTTTCTTCTGTGCTTCACTACTGCTTTACATCCTTCTTTTGTCCTGGACCCAGAAATTCCTTAATCCAAGCTTCTTTTCCCCAAACTTCTTTGATACATCCCCATCTTGTCTTTCTTTCCTCTATTTACTGCCTCCTTCTTTCTTCTCTATCTCCTGCCCCATTTTGTTGAGTCACAGCCCCATCATAAAAGATGGCCTTTCCTTTGAGGCTTCCTCATTTGTTGATTTGTGGGTTATTATTTTCAGTAAAGTTGTCCTTGTGTGACTAAACGCATGATTTCATCTCCAAAACTACATTTTTTTCCTGTTGCGGTTTGTTCATCTTTGCAAACAAATGCATTTGGGGAGCAAACTGTTTGTTAGCCATGTTTGATGTTTCCTATTATACTATGTAACAAAATTTGAAAAAAAAATGTTCCTGGTTTGAAAATAGTGTTCTGTTTAATTTATCCCTTACTTTGAAAGCAGTTGTTATACTCCAGAAGTTTTGTTTTGTGGCTGCCACAAACTATATTGAATTGGTTGAGACTCGATGAAATACTCATTGAAAAACTATAGCAAAGTGTGCTGCATGATGTCCTGCAAAAATGAAGTTTTTGCAGTTTAATAAACTTTTTCCATGTTTTTATGATTGAGCCAATTAGGAAATGACATAACTCAGGAACAAAAATAATGTTACATAGTGTTATCTATCTAGAATTTTACTCTTCTAATGCTATGGTTATTTTGATGACCAAACACTTCAAAAGCAAATAATTATAAATGACAGAGTGAAAAGTGGATATTATAGGAGAAGCCAGGACTCTTGAAGGGTAGACTATAAGTGTTCCTTATCTGAATGAGGCAAAGATCCATCTAGTCCAGCACATTGTTTATGACAGAACCCAGATGTTTCTAAATTAATTATCTGTTAAAATGAAAATTAATCCTGAAATGCCTTGTCAGGACCATCTCAGCCATTTTTGGCATCACTTCTTCAGTTCGCAGAAGGGAGTCTTAGTGAATCTAAGGGAGATAGACAAAGGATGCTGAAGGATGATGATGGGGCTTGTCATTGGTGACAGTAGCAGTGTCCTTCTGTTGGCTGGTGTCCAGACAGCACCATTATTATTTCCTAGAATGAAACTTGGAATGAACCTTTTCTTGCAATTGAAGACTTTGCTGTGTTTTGCTGCAACAGCATAAGCAGTTTGTGGTCAGGAATATAAAAGCTTCTGATAAAGAGTTAACTTGAAATGCATTAGGAACCCTACCAATCTGTAAAGTGGTCTTCTTGTTTGATGGTTTGCTTTATACCCAGGCTGAGAATTCAGCCAACCCTATTCGCTTCCCTTTGTTTCTTTCTGCCTCTCTCTTTATCTTCCTATCTGTTACCTCAATTCTCCATAGCCTCATTCTCCACTGTTTTTGTAGGTACCCCATCAGCTCCCCGTGACCTCAGCTATGAGATTATTGGGTCCAACGTCCTCCTGACCTGGCGCCTTCCAAAGGATCTGGGGGGCCGAAAGGATGTCTTCTTCAATGTCGTTTGTAAAGTGTGTCCAGCTGGATTCCTTGGACCTTGTGTGCATTGTAGAGACAGTGTCCAGTTTGAGCCACGCCAGAACGGGCTAACAGAGAGCCGGGTGCAAGTGTCCAACCTCCTGGCCCGTGTGCAGTATGTCTTTGAAATTCAAGCTGTCAATCTTGTGACAGAACTAAGCACAGATGCTCCGCAATATGCTTCCATCAATGTCAGCACCAGCCAGTCAGGTGAGAAGCTCCTTCCTTTCCTCTTTTCGTTGTGCCCATTTGGTCTTCTGAATCACTCATGTTCATGTCCTCCTCCTCCCAGCAAAAAATTGTAATTGGGGAAGAGTGTGTGAAAAAGACCTATGAAGATGGTTCTGATGTTATAGCTGAGCCCATAATATGAAGCATTTTGAATATAGAAAGTGTAGGGCCCTTCCAGTCAGGCCCCAAAATGAGGGGCCTGTCGGGCTATTACTGGAGGCATCCAAACAATACCTCAGGTAAAAGCAAATTAATTCAGGACAAAGCAGATGAAATCTGCTTTGTTACAAATTATTTTGATACTCCATTAGATCCGGGCCTTCCTGAAAGGCTCGGGTTGAATGGGGTATTAGGCCTGTGGAGATTCACCCCCAGGGGACTGCCTGGGGGTGAGTCCCCATTGTCATCTCGCTTCTTCGGGCTTCCAAAAGCCCGGAGGAGTGAGATGGTGCCCACCCCATCCTTCTAGCACATACATATGACATACCAGGAGACCAGGAGGGGATCACTCCTTGCCGCCCCCTCCCCCATATCTTGGTGCATCATTTCTATGTGCCAGAAGGACTCCAGGACCGTCTGGCCTGGTAAGTTTTTAGGGCTGGCCTGGTAAGTTTTTAGGGCTGTTTTGGGGGATGACCCCATGCCATCCTGGTCATTACCCCACCAGGAAAGGGGTACCCCAACAGGAAAGCCCGGTTTTTGGAAGGTAGGCATGTGGATTTAAACCCACACTGAAGCTGGTTTTTTAAACCCACTTCGGCACAGTTTTAAACCATGTCTGGAAGTGCTTTTATTTAACATACTGGACTCAAACCAGTTTCAGACCTGCCAGCCTAATCCACCCACACAGTGAAATCGGTTCATTCCAAACTGGTTCTAATTTGCATTATTATGTCAGTGTAGGTGTGTCCTATATTACCGTAGCTTGATGGGCCAACCAGATTACAAGGTTGTTGTAATTTTGTTATTAGCTTTCTCCCCACCCCACATTACAGGTGGGGAAAGTGAAACAGTTGCATTAATGGCAGAAGCAAGATGTGAATTGGGGAGTTCCTGCCTTTTTTATCTGCTGTGCTCAAAACCACACTCATTACTATTTCTTTTTTGCCTTATTTTTTATAGTTTTTATTTAAAATTTCAAAAGATAACAATAAAAGTGGGAGAATATTTGTGGTTATAGAAAAGTAGGAAATTAAAGGGGGGAAAAGAGTAAGGGAAATAATAATTAAAAAATAAAAATAAAATAAAATTGTCTGGCTTGACTTCCATCCATATCTATACCAGATTGCATCTAGGGAGGAACCTTCCCCCCTGGATTAGTTTTCTTCCATTTGTAAGTCTGCTTCTCTATGGTAAAATAAATATCCCAGGATCATTTTTTTTCTGATTATTAGTGCCTTTTTATCCTGTCCAAATTATCAAATTGTCTTTTCATATTTCATATTTTCAAATGTTGTAAATCAGTACTATGAAAATGAAACCTCAGTCCTTATCTCTAAATTAATGTTGTAATCTTTCCTTGCTGCATATAGTTTAATAGTGGTTTCCAGTCTGTACTTCTCTTCGGTTTAGTTATTATATATTTTAATCTGTCCATATTTTTAATTTCCATTAACTTGATTAACCATTGGTCTACATCCGGTATTTCCTCCTGTCTCTAATACTTAGCATATGTAATCCTTGCTGCAGTCGTCATATAATTAAACAATAGTTCCTCATTTTCTTTTAACTTCAATTCAGTAATTCCTAAAAGGAAAAGTTCTGGTTTAAGTTGACAATTAATTTTTAATTTTTTTTGATACTTTCATGGATAGTTTTCCAATATTTTTTCGCCTTATCATAAGACCACCACATGTGGAAAAAGGTTCCTTCATGCTGCTTACATTTCCAGCAAGAGGTATTCATGTCCTTATAATAATAACCTAATTTCTGTGGCGTTACGTACCATCTGTGGAACATTTTAATCCAGTTTTCTTTCAAGTCGTATAAGTACATTTGCTTCATTCTCTGATTCCACATAATTTTCCATTGTTCCATTCGAATTGTTCTCCCAATATTGGCTGCCTATTTTATCATACATTCCTTGACTGTTTCTTCCTCAGTTGCCCATTCCAGGATATGTCTATAAAGTTTTGTTATCAATTTTTTTTTCTGAAGTCATTATTCTATCCCAGAATGTTTCTTTGTTCATAAAACCTTGTTTCTTATCTTAAGAACTCCCTTAACTGTTTGTGTTGGAACCATGAAATATTTGTGAAATTTGCTTTTATTTCCTCTTGAGGTCTCATTCCTGTTTGTCCTCCAACCTGTACTAATATGTCTTTATATAGTGGTATTTTTTATAATCTGCTATTTTAAAGAGACTTTTCAAATCATTAAATCATTATACTCTGTAAGTGGACCTTTCCATCATTTTCTTTGGCAACGGTAGCAGGTTCAGTAAATAATAATAATAATAATAATAATAATAATAATAATAGTAATTGTATTTATAACCCGTACCTCTTTCCCCGAATGGACTCAGGGTAGATTCCAAATATAACACAAAAACATGGCAGACATTCAATGCTGTTAAAATCAAACACATTCAAAAACATTTTAAAAACATTTACACATACATTAACACAGAGAAAACAACTTTGGCAAAAGTTGTAAAACATTTAGTCAAATATGACTGTTCATACTAAACAGTTAAAATCTGTATTAAAATTATATATATATATATATATATATATATATATATATATATATATATCTCCAATAAAATTAGTCATAAATAGACTTAAATGATCATTGTCATCTTGGTCCAATAGGATAGACAGGCTGGGACATCGTTGTGACATTTGTTTTAAAATGCTTTAAAATATGGGCTGTCAAGGGTAGAATTTGGTGATATTATTCATTCTCCTCTCCATTAACCAACGAACAGAAATAGGTTTTTAATTCCTTCTTGAAGGAGAGGAGTGACAGAGCTGTTCTAATTACTTTAGGGAGGAAGTTCCAGAGGGAAGGAACGACTACGGAGAAAGCCCCCTCTCTCGTTTCCACCAGCCAAGCTTGAGACGGCGGTGGGACTGAGAGGAGAGCTCCTTCCGATGATCGCAGAGTCCGAGCAGGTTTATAGACGAGGATGTGAGATGTCAAATAGCCTGGCCCGAACCATTAATGCTCTGAATGAGTAGAGAAATAAGATGATGTCAGAATCAAGAGTTAGCCTGGTTGGGACTGGAGTGGAAGACGTAACCAGACAGATGGGTTGGAGAAGCAGGTGCTTTGCTAAGAGAAATAGGATCCCCTGTTCGGCTTTGGCAAGGGGCCTCGAACAACAGGCCCAGTGCAGGAATAAAGACATCTTGTGCACATTCTTGAATTCTGTGTCTTTATCTGGATGACAGAATTACCCACAGCTCATGTAACAGAGCAGTGCTGAAGCACGTTGAGTGGGAAATACAGCAAAATAGGGGTTCTGCAAATAATCATGGCCACCTACTCCTAGAACATTTTTTGTTTTATTTTGGTTTTTGAACAAGTGCTCTTAATTTTTGTCATTCTTAGAACCACATTTTCCCCCACAGCAGCTCAATTATGCAATCATGAATGATTAAATTGCTATAATTGTTTATCAATAATTCTGATCAATATTATACAGTATTGTGGTCTATGCTGCAGAGGAGGAGGATGTACAATTCAGCTTAAGGTGTAAACTCATCAATTTAGAGCTGCTGGGTATTGTGCAAGCCTCAAAAGATATAAAAATAAGTGGTAATTTATAGCATCTTTGTACAGTGATTTCTATAGTTTAAAAAATAATAAATAAATATGTATTTCTGAACAGTTCAATAGCTTGACATGCTGGCTATTGTTGTAAACAGTGAAATGGCTCTGCATGTCAGCCATTTAGCCACAAATCCCTTCTGCATTTTTGAAAGCCAGCTTAATTATGTTGATATATACAAAAGAAAGGACAAGATGTTGGCATGTGATGTTTAATTTTGAATACAGCCAGAAGCCTTGAAATCTTGTACAAATTTTGAGATACATTAGAAAGCCAGCATATCATCTTAGCTCAGCACTGTTGACATGTTTTTTTTTTATTGTGTCAGAAGCGACTCGAGAACATACTGCAAGTCGCTTCTGATGTGAGAGAATTGGCCGTCTACAGAGATGTTGCCCAGGGGATGCCTGGATGTGTTACAATCCTGCTGGGAGGCTTCTCTCGTGTCCCTGCAAGCTAGAGCTGACAGACGGGATTCGAATCGGTATCCTTCAGGTCAGCAACCCAACCATTACGCCACCGTGGCTGTTGACGTTGAGTGGCCGTGATATTCTAGGTCTCAAAGTTACTTCTTTCTACCTGAAGATGTTGCATATTGAATATTGAGGATTTCAGCAGTTTCTTGCCTCCTTCATGCTGAAATCTAAAATACTGTTATTGCATGTAAAATTTATATCAATGGTTTAAATCAGGGATCCCCAAAGTGAAGCCTGTGGGCCAGATGCGCCCCTCCAAGGTCATTTACCCACCTCACCCCGCCTCCCCGGAACGACTTGAAGGCACACAACAACAATAATAATTAAGTTGAATATCTCATGAGCCAAAAGCAGGCACACACTTCCCATTGAAATGCTTGTAAATTTATGTTGACAATATAAATATTGTATTGTCCAGTCATTTTTTTTGTACTGCAAGTACATATGTGCAGCTTCGTTCATGTTTTTTTCCCCAAACTATAACCTGCCCCCCCCCCAACAGCCTGAGGGACCATGAACCTTCTGCTTTAAAAGTTTGAGGACCCCTGGTTTAAATCATCAATGTAGTTTCACTGGCATTTTGAGGGCAGAATTAAGCTTAAAATGCAGCTAGTTCACAACTGGGGATTGAATTGATTTTTGCAAAAATCACACTTCTGCTTTCGTTGATAAGTGAGTCTAGCAATAACATGCAAGAAGGTTCAAGTACCTAAGAAAGAAAAGTAATAGATTTCTCATGTATCCTATAAAAAAATACCATAGGTGGAAGAAATGTAATTCAGGTTAGGTTTTCCCCCTTTATCTTGGCTTCGAACACAATGATTTCGTCTTCTTCGCTGCTTTTCAGTTTTCTTCTCTATCACCTTCCTCATTTGCCTTTCCTGTGTCACAGTTGTTGTTCTTCTCCAAGCTGCCTTTTTCTTGTCTCTTCCTATTGCAGTATCTTTTCAGTTCCCTTCAATTTCTACCCTTGACAGCCCATATTTTAATGCATTTTAAAACAAATGTTACAACAATGTCCCAGCCTGTCTATCTTTAAACAGAAAGTGCACGAAAGATTGACAAAAGGTAAAAATATGTGAACTACTAGTCTGTCTGATTATTCTTCAGTTCAGTCAGTCTGGACAAAGTCAGAATCCTTTCTCAAATGTCAAAAAATTGAGCACTTCTAGTTACTGCCAAAGTTCAGTGATTGTTGCAGTATTGTGCCATCCCTTGACAGTCCTGGAGAAACACACTACTGAGATAACATTTCAACTAGGAGTATAAACAAGAGGATTTCATTTGTGAGAAGATAGTGTGCAATAAAGAGGTTTTGAGTAGAGTTGGAAGGATTATTGTTTCATATAATTAAGATCTAGGTGTATTTCAACAGTGTGGCTTGGAAGTATTCTGGATTTTGAACTTCTTAGAGTGCTGTGATATAATTTTTGGGTAATTCAAACATACCAATACATCCACTGAAACTTATTTGTGAGAACATAGGTACTTAAATAGATAATGCATATTTTGAAAAACAAAATAAATATCAATATTGTTTTGAAAAATAAAATTATTCTGATTCATCAAAACATTTTTAAAGGCAGGAACAGACTGGATAAGTACAAATGAAAATGACTAGGGGCCCTTCCAGACAGGCCCTATATCCCAGGATCTGATCCCAGGTTTTCTGTTTATCCCAGATTATCTGGCAGTGGGGACTCATATAATCCAGTTGAAAGCAGAAAACCTGGGATCAGATCCTGGGATACAGGGCCTGTCTGGAAGGGCCCTAAGTTAAGAAATAGTTTTTTCTCTCTCAATGTATCTTGGTAAGTATATTTTAGAGGCATTCGTTGTAGTTACAGTGGGCCCTTGGCATCTGCTAGGTTTGGTTCCAGGACTATCCACTCATTCCATGGATGCCAAAATCCTTGGATGCTCAAGTCCTATGATGATGGCATAGTATAATGGTGTCCCTTATATAAAATAGTAAAATCAAAGTTTGTTTTGGGATTTAAAAAAATTCTATTTGTGGATGGTTGAATCCATGGATGTAGAGTCTGTGGATATGGTAGACTAACCATATTTCTATGAGGGTGGGTCAAATAATTTTGCCTCCTGTGTCAAAAACATTATAAATAAACATATAACAGAAGAAGTTGCTACCGGTCATAGCCTGAACTATCCTCTACTCAAAACTACCTTTCAACATAGTTACCATCAATGTCTAAACATTTGCACCATCGTTTAACCCAAGCATCAAAATCGTTTTGGAAAAATTCAATTTAAGAAGCAATGATCTAGCCTGAGTTCCTTCCAGCTAAGCTGAAACTAGAGGTTCATTTTGAGTTGGCATTGAGGCAGAAACACAACAAATATGAGGTGTCATGTTTTTAAGTGAATCTGTGCAGATACCAATTTTGGACATAATCTTCCCAATGGTCATATTGTTTATTTCTATTCCCTTTCCCAGTTCAGGGCTCTATTCCCTGACATATGCAATGAATCTGGCAGTTCTTTTTCAACCAGCCTACTTCCATTCTTTGTCTTGAATCAGGGAAAAGGTGTCAAGCTCTTGGGGAATTTCTCATCCTGCCAATAGCAACCCACAGTTCTGTTCCTCCTATCTGTTTTCTAATGTGGTTAAGAGTCTAGTTTCGCAACAGCTTCTTGGGGCTCTTTTGGCTGTGGGAGGGAGGCAAATCGCACATGTCACAGAGGAATTGAGAGAGCTGGAGAGCCAGCACTCTCCTCTCCAGAGCTGTGGTGCCTATTGGATGCTTATTGTAGTCGGGTGCTTCTTTGTGTGCTGTTTTCTCCCCCGCCCCCTATTCTTTCCCTGAAATCATTAGAAATGAGCTTGAGATGAGCTGTCCTCGATTCATAGTGACAGCTCACGCTAACGAGGCCTCTGTTCCTCCATCACATGGTCCCGGCTTACTCCCCCTGCCCCGCCTCCCTTCTATTCGTCCCCCTTGGCAGCTTTTCAATTTAGCTTAGCTTTTTTTTCTCCAGATTACACTTACGTTTGGGAGGACTTTGCTGGGACTCAGGAAAACAGCATAAAGGGAGCGGAGAAGGGGGTGGGATGAGAGGAAAGGGAAAAACCCTTTTGAATGAATAGCAGCATCAGTCATAAGGAAAGCTATTTTGGGTCAGATGCAGAGTGCTGGCATTCTGTTGATTGGCCGGATCCCTCCCCAGTTTGTCCCCAGTTTCTGGTACAGGTTGAGCATCCCTTATCTGAAATGCTTAGGGCCAGAAGTATTTTGGTTTGTTTTTTTGTTTTGTTTTGTTTTTTTGATTTTGCAATAACTGTATACCAACAATGGGATCCAACGACTGCACCAGATGGGCTGCCGGAAATACCACACATCTTGAAGAATTTGGCAGTGCCCGGTGGTGGATGTGGGGAACCCATCATCCCCACGCCCGGCGTTGCCCAGCTTCCCCCCTACCTCATCCCACGAGGGGAAGAATCTTCCTCCCAACTTCCCCCTGTTTTGTTTTGTTTTTTTTAATCATGTCAGAAGCAAATTGAGAATATACTGCAAGTCGCTTCTGGTTTGAGAAGATTGGCCCTCTACAGAGACGTTGCCCAAGGGACGCCCGGATGTTATTTATTTCCCATACTTGTATTCCGCCCTTCTGATCCCGAAGGGGATGTGTTACCATCCTATGGGAGACTTCTCTCATGTCCCCACATGGAAGCTGGAGCTGACACACAGGAGCGAACCCCGTCTCGTGGATTCGAATTGCCAACTTTCAGATCTTCAACAGTTCAGCTAGCACAAGAGTGTAACCCATTGCGCCACCACAGCTCCCTTCATGCAACATGGGAGGCTTCCCCCTCTTAACTCCAGAGAAGCCTCCCATGTTACTGCAGTGGTGGCATATACCAGTTCCTCTATAGTTTTATGACAGAGTCCTGCTGAAAGTTGTTCTACACCAGTTGGATGGGAAGCCAGCAGGCCTCGTTGTAAAACTATAGAGGAACTGGCACATGCCGCTGAAAAGTACCCTGTCTGATGACATTATTGATCTAAATAAAAAATTAATTGATGTTTTGTATACATCTAGCGCCAAAGGTAATTTTATAGAACATTTTAATGATTTTGTATATGAGACAAAGTTTGTACACAGAAGGCAAAGGTGTCACAATCTTAGCCACCCATGCGGGCAATTTTGGAGTATTTTGGACATTTGGGGACATACAACCTTTGGGAAATTGAATTATCCATTATCATGGATAATTCATGTGTATATATTAGGTTTGTTTTTAAAGATGATGATGATGATGATGATGATGATGATGATGATGATGATGATGATGATAATGCTTTATTTATAGTCTGTCCTATCTCCCCGAGGGGACTCAGGGCGGCTTCCAGCAAAATAAAACACAGTGGCAAACATTCAGTGCCAATAGTAACATATAACAAAGACAGACTCAATAAAATTAAAGCAACAACTTAAAATAAACAAACATAATACAGCTCAGATATTGTACATAATAAGTTATTTAAAACACTTTAAAATTTGACTAAAAGTAATTGTTTGATCTAAGATGGTGTACAGCTTACAAACATAGGTAGGTGTCCAATTAAAAAAGCTAACCAAATTAATAATCACTGTGATGTTTTGTGGTTGCTAATTCCAAAACTCATCTGCTTCATGAAAAGCTATTTTATTTGTCCAGAGCCTGTTGTCAGTCTACTTTGTTGAGGGATACCAGGTTCTAATATTGTGAGAAAAGGAAAGGAATATAGTTTTCGCCTTTTCTCATTTCTCCCAGCCATTCATAATTTTATATTGCTCTGTCATTTCCACACCCCTATGGTCTTTTTTAATACACCATGAATAAATATTTCAGAACAAGGAAAATGCTGCAATGGCTTGATTGTTGTAGTTACTCTGTTCTGTGCCTTTCCCCCCTCTGTTAGACCAAAAAAAAAAGGCAGGCATAGGAAATCTCATCAGAATGTATTGTTTCTTTCTTTTTATTGTTTCACCCAGGCTGGTTTGATTTAAATCTTAGATGATATCTCCTGTTGATGCTACGTCATATATATTTTAAACATTTGTGCAGATCTTACTAGCAAGCCAGAGCCCCCGGTGGCTCAATGGGTTCGACTCTTGTATCAGTAGGACTGCTTACCGAAAAATCATAGTTTGAATCCAAAGAGTGGGGTGAGCTCCCATCTGTCAGCTCCAGTTTCCCAAGAGGGAAAATGAAAGAAGTCTCCCACAGGATGGTAAAATATCCAGGCATCCCCTGGGTAATGTCCTTGCAATGGCCAGTTTTCTCAAACCAGAAGCAACTTGCAGTTTCTCAAGTTTCTCCTGACACAAAAAACCTAGCAAGTCATTTTAATTTACAATTAAATTGAGTATTAGTTATGCTGTTCCTTCATTCTTAACAATCAGACCTAGCATCCCAATATATGTATTTCACATTCTTTAATTCTTTTTTGTTTCCTTTTCTTTTCTTGAAATATAGATGAAATGTCTTTTAATAATTAATAATAATAATAATAATAATAATAATAATAATAATAATAATAATAATAATAATAATAATAATAAAAGAGCAATAGGGACGATGTGGCCTTAACAAATGTGGCTTACAATCCTGGCTAGGACTAATGGAAGCCACTCCAGATTTGGAGGACCATTTATTCTCAATCAATGACTCCTTTAAAATATTTTACATAGGATCTCTTTGCTACTATCTTCAGCAATTACATTTAGTGAGGTTTGTATTGTTGACTGATACACATTTACCATAAAGCATGATCAGCTGCAAACGAAGAGTTCACACAAAGGTGTGTCTATATTGGGGGACGTTCAGAGTAGAAGTGCTCCAGGTTTGCCCCAGAAGTGGCTACACATACTCTCCTGAACTTGCTGCAGTGATAGATTGGAGTCTATATGATCCATCTGGGCCAAAACCTCACTCCTGGTCATTGCAGGCATGCTGTGCTGTCACCAGCAGAGGTGCCCATGCTACCAGGAAGGAAAGGGATGATCCCCACTCCTTCATTCTGGTTGTGTGAGCTCCTCTGATGATGTCAACATAGGCAGTCTGCAATGACCAGGAACTCAAATTGAGCTGTGTGGCTGGCGGAAAGTGGTGAAGGCAGCAGTTGTTTAAACAGACATCCCATATTCTTGGGCATCCTGGAGACACACAGTGGTACTTACCACCCTCCCGTTCCTGTTGTCATAATGGCCAGTGGTCATAACATGGCTAGCATTTTGACATGACATACCTACAGACTAAGGGTGTCACACTAGTGTGTTGTGACACACAGTTTGGAAAGCTCTGGTTTAAGGTCAAGAGAAAATGTATTGCATCGGAATACCTTCTTTTTAGCAAGTTGTAGTACATAGTAAGAAAAAAATTGACTAGGGGTTGAAAACTAGCTTGGATTCTCCTTTCAAAAATAATCGATTATTTTGACACTAATGCAGTTAATTTGTTCTGAGATGACTTTAAACAGCCATTCACTGCTCACCTTCACCTCAGAAGGGAAGAACTAAACAATAACAAGAAGTAAGAGGATGGTTATGGAAGTGCAACAATTTGTTGGGTTGAGTTTGTCCTTCCCTGTAACAACCAACCTATATCATGTCCTTCCATCAGTAGCTGAACATTCCCTGTTTCTCCCAGAGGTAGCCAGTGATGTGTATCAAGGCACAAAAAGCAACAACACTGCCACATGGGTTAAGTTGGACAAGTTCAACTTATGGAAGAGATGGAAGAGAAAGCAACAAAAGACAGGGTAATGGTGGCAGCTTCAGTTCTTTCATGTAATTCTTGACTCATGACAAGACATAATGTGAGTAGATTAAACCAAAATTGGGCCAGATATTTTGAAATATTACCCTATGGTTTGAATAGTCCAGTACAGGAATCAGTGCTAGAGAGTAGTCTTGTGTGCTCTTTTGTTTCCTGATGCTACTGGCAGAATAGGGGGTCAGAGTTACTGGCACCCTTCTAGGATGTCATAGAAATCTGCCACATGCCATCCTGTTAAAGGGGTTGTAAATGATTTTTAGTCTTATAACCTGTATGAGTGCTACATCTTTGAAGGAATATACATTTGAACTTGAAACTGAATTGTGCCTGAACTGTGCCACACAGATGGCACACTATCTCTTTGAGTAATATACCTGCATGATACTTCTAAGTATCTGTGCGCTCCACTTGCACATTTACATTTTCTTAGGTAATAAAATTACAATATGTGCAGAGTGGTTGATTGTAGGATGTACAATAATAGTCCCATGACTTATGCATTCTTTAAACTGAACTTTCATACTTTTGGAGGCGATGGAGTGAGAATGTGATGGAGTAGTATATTCCTATAAAATCACCAAAGAATGTTGGAAGATCTGCAAAGCAAGCAGAATTATTGCTTCAGGAATAAAACGGTTGCCACAGGTGTCTTAACAGTGTGAGGGCATGGCCAATTCACCATGTACCTGCCAGAGGAAACAAAAGTGGATGCTCAAGTTGGAGCAGTGGGATTTAGAGAGGCCATAAATATGGGAACTGCCAAGGTGTGATGAGGATTTTGGCTCGAAGCAATGACATTCACAGGCATTAGTGCAGAAGGGTCATTAGACAGGGTTCACCAGATTGAGGAGATATAGGCAAAAGGGTTTTGAGGGCTAGGTACGACCCTGAGATTATTGACTGTGAAGGAAATAGAAGTGTTGGTTCAACGGTGAAATTGATTTAGGCTTTTCTCTTGCTATAAGAATCTCATCATTTATGTTCGCCTGAAAGAAACAACTCAGGTATACACCAGAAAAGGGCAGAAGGTTTTCCTAAGATAAGTCTGTTATCTTGTAACCATTAAAATAGATTTGCACAGCATGTGACCCTCTAAGCTAAATGCACTCTGCCCAATGGTGTATTGCTAGGTGCTTTTCCCACACATCTCAAGCAGATGTCAAAGCAGAGGGCTTTGTGAATCCTCCAGTACAAAGGTAGGTGAGATCTGGATGTTAGTGTCCATCCGTCCTGCAGACCTACTACAGACTACACCATCCTTCCGGTCCCCGTCCCCCATGAAATAAATTTGGAAAGCCAGAACTTTTATGGTGGGAAACAAGGTACAAAGGAGCTCTGAACCTTGTTTTCATACAAAAGTGCTACTTTTCCAGCAGTGAAAATTGCTGCCTATGGTGATATCATGTAAGGCCAGTGGGCCACACTTGCCACTGCATGCTACAAGCAGATGTGTACTCTTTCCTGTTTTCTACAGTGCCTGTTTTTCTTCTTCTGCCCTGTATTCTTCTCTAAATTTGGAAATCAAGCACCAATACAATTGACTGGGATGTCCCTCCTATACAAGCTACTTGAAATGAGATGGGAGAAAAGATGGAGCGACAATCAGGAGTGATTGTATGAAATGAATGGGCTCAGTACAAATGAAAGAGAGTTTATCAGTGACAAAACAGATTATGAGCCGCTCTCCCCAAAGGATCATCAGCAGGGAGACTTCATTCTGATCTATATGAATCATTTATACACTAGGACTAGAAACACACATAAACAAATGTTGTTTTAACAGGTGTTTTACACTTGAAAGAAGCGAGGGCACATTAACTGAATAGCCTTCTGTTCAACAGGAGGAGGAAGGGGAAAAGAACAATTCATCTTCCTCCTCCTCCTCTCTTCCATATACAAAAAGATAGTGATTGGGAGGAGCTCCTGATGGCGCAGTGGGTTAAACTCTTATACCGGTAGGACTGCTGACTGAATGGTTGGTGGTTTGAATCCAGGGAGTGTCAGCTCCAGCTCATGCGGGGACATGAGAGAAGCCTCCTACAGGATGGTAAACATCTGGACATCCTTGCAGACAGCCAATTCTCTCACACCAGAAGCAACTTGTAGTTTCTCAAGTCACTCCTGACACGAAAAAGAGTGATTGGGAGAAGAGATGTGGCACAACAATTCCTCTACATACAGTCTACAATTATATACAGGCAGTTGTCTAGTTATTGACATCCGACTTACAAATGGCTCAAAGTTACAAACAGGGCTGAGACAACAGGAAGTGAAAGAAGTCTACCTCTTGGGAAGGAAAATTCACTCCTGAAAGAGTTATCATGGAGGAAAGGTTGTCTCTACGGAAGCTTTCCCACTAATCCTTGTTTCCACAACAAGCCAACATTTTCAAAATCCAATTATCACAGGGACAGAAAGTGAGGTGAAATCTAAGTAGGAACACAGACAGCAAAACAAATGCCTCAAAGGTCTTAACCCTTCCCCATGTTATCAATAAAAAATGATTGGAGTTACATCTAAAAAACATACCTATTTCGATTTACATACAAATTCAGCTTAAGAACAAACTTACATAATCTATCGTCTTTAGGTTGGGGACTGCCTGTAGTCAAGAAACATTTTGCAACCTGGTGACTGGCTATCACCTTGGGATAACTAGGCTCCAGTTGCCACCAGGGAGAGAAATGTAGCCTTAAGTAGGTGAATATTGAGGTCATGCACCCATTTTGGTTCTGATCACATATGCCCCTATGTAGAGGCCAACAATTCCCTCCTTCTAGATCAGGGGTCCCCAAACTAAGGCTCGTGGGCCGGATGCAGCCCTCCAAGGTAATTTACCTGTCCCCCACCCTCAGTTTTAGACTTAGGCTTGCCCAAAGTCTAAAATGACTTGAAGGCACAGAACAACGCTAATCCTAATTAACTTGACTATCTCATTGGCCAGAATCAGGCCCACACTTTCCATTGAAATCCTAATAGGTTTATGTTGGTTAAAATTGTTTTTATTTTTAAATATTGTATTGTTCTTTCATTGTTGTTGTTTTTTGCACTACAAATAAGACATGTGCAGTGTGCATAGGAATTTGTTCGTATTTTTTTTCCAAATAATAATTCGGCCCCTCAACAGTCTGAAGGATTGTGGACCGACCCTCTGCTTAAAAAGTTTGAGGACTCCCGCTCTCGATCATAGAGATGGTTTAATTCCCTATGTCAGACAGTTTGCTGCTTATGCTTTTCACTCTGCGCAGCTACACATCCGTTTGGCAGATGGTACAACACCATCCATCTTCATTTGAGCAGCTATAGAAATGCACTAAAGGCATCCTAGCTGAGATACATGAACTAAAAAGTTCTGTTTTGAGATGTGACAGAAGGTTAACTATGACCAAACTACATGCTTAGAATTCATAAAATCTGATATCTGAATTGTCATGATTGGCTTTGAGAAAACCATATTGTGAGAGCAATCCACCAGGAGTGTTCTTCTGCCCATGATCCATTATATATCCAGCAGGAGCTATGAAAAATCACTATGGTGAGATTCCACCATTTGATTTTCACTAAGAGATGCTCATTTTAAAACAAATCTTACTCATTGTTTTATAGTTTTTGTGACCTGATTTGCACCATCACTTTCATGTTTGTTGTTCGCAGTGAGATAGAGATGCTGCCATATTAAATGTAGCATTTAACCT
Source organism: Anolis carolinensis (assembly GCF_035594765.1). Lineage (NCBI taxonomy): Eukaryota > Metazoa > Chordata > Lepidosauria > Squamata > Anolidae > Anolis > Anolis carolinensis. The sequence continues at coordinate 212,904,368 of NC_085842.1, read as the reverse complement.
ACCATTTACATCACAGATCTAAATTGGCTTAATTGCCATCCTTTGAGGAATGTTGTGGGTTTGTTGTTGCAAACTGTCTTGAAATTTACTCCAATTTATGGTGACTTCATAAGTGAGAGTTCTCCAAGTCACTCTATCCTTGATAGCTCTGCTCAAGTCCTGCAGATTCAGGGTTGTGGCATCAGTCCACCATCCTGGAATGTGGTCTTCCTCATTTTTCTACTGCTTTCTACTTAACCAAGTGTTACTATCTTTCTAGTGAGCTATGTCTTCTCATTATATGGCCAAACTTTGACAGTCTCAGGCCCCAACTACATTGCCATATAATAAAGTTTGAAATTGTATTATATGGTCAGAGTTGTCCTATATACCGTATATACTTGAGTATAAGCCAACCCAAATATAAGCCTAATGTTACCACAAAAAAACTGGGAAAACTTATTGACTCAAGTATAAGATGAGGATGAGAATTGCAACAGCTACTGGTAAATTTCAAAAATAAAAATAGATACCAATAAAATTACATTAATTGAGACATCAGTAGGTTAAATGTTCTTGAATATTTGCATAAATCTGTAATTTAAGATAAGGCTGTCCAGCTCTAATTTCCATATATACTCGAGTATAAGCCGATCCGAATATAAGCCGGCCAGGACCCTCACTTGAGTATAAGCCGAGGAGAGCTTTTTCAGTCCTTAAAAAGGGCTGAAGAACTCACCTTATACTTGAGTATATACGGTAATGAAGTTCAGTGCAGTTAAACTGCATTATATCAGTCTTCATTGACCATATAATGCAGTTTCAAAATCTCTGTCTCTCTGTTATTGTTTTCACTGTCACCCATGTGTACATATAAACCTGTGCCTTAACACTAATTTGGCTAACAGCAGACTGAAGGTAATCACTGAACTCTTCGTTAAGCATCTGGTCCCACTGCCATCTTGAGGATGCACAGATCCTCACAGATTGTTTGTGGCAGCAAATTATCCATTATTAGGCTCGGCAATGAGTGTGTCTCCACATATAAGCCTCATTAGACAAAAGTCAGAGCAGTGACAAATAATTATGCTTGGATTTGAGAGGAGCAGCGTACAAAAAAATGCTTTCTAGAGCTTCTAGTGCACAGACTTGATCGCCAGATTATAAAGCAAGAAAGGAAACTGATGCAAGGGCTCTAAATGGTGTCTATTTGGGTGCAAATTTAGTTGCCTGTCAGATGTGGACTGATGTGCAACTGGCTTGTGTACTGTCATTCATACAACAGATGTTCAAGTGATTCTTATGTAGCTCTATTTCAGAAGACAAGTTTGTGCTCCATTATCACAAGCAGGATCCTTTTTGAACTGATGGATTGTGCTGCAGAGATGTTCATTAATTGGTGATTCGAGATTTCTCAGCACAATCCATCTTTTCTTCCTTGGCAGATAATTTTATGGAAGGAGAAAAAGAAAGAGAGTGCACCAGTATTCATTCAGAGTGCAAGAGGGGTTTAGGTTTTGTAACTCATAGTTCTTTATTTAGGCACCTCTTGCTTTTGGGCTGTTTCTTTTCCTCTGGCTGCATCTTCTTCTGGGATTTGTTAAATGGGTGATCCAACTCAATCAGATACCAGAGCAATGAAGGGGATTGCCACCAGTTGGATGGTGGGGAAAAGTTAGTTGTATTTTTGTGTCTTTTATGTCTTTAAAGAGCCCCCGGTGCTGAACTTGTTGACCAAAAGGTTGGCGGTTCAAATCTGGGGAGCAGGGTGAGCTCCCACTGTTAGTCCCAGCTTCTGCCAACTTAGCAGCTTGAAAACATGCAAATGTGAGTAGATCAATAGGTATCACTCTGGTGGGAAGGTAATGGCGCTCCATGTAGTTATACTGGTTCCATGATCTTGAGGTGTCTACGGACAACTCTTGCTCTTCGGCTTAGAAATGGAGATGAGCACCAACCACCAGAGTTGGACACGACTAGACTTAATGTCAGGGAAAACCTTTACCTTTGCCTATGTGTCTTTAAGTCATCTGTCAGTTTATGAATTTAATTAAATTTTCTTAGGCAAAGAGTACTGAGAGCTGGTTTTGCCAATCGCTTACTCTGAAATATAGCCTACAGCACCTAGGATTTGTTAGTAATCTCCCATCCAAGCACTAAACAGAGATGACTCTGCTTAGCTTTCAAGTTCAGTTAGGAGCTGGTAAGGGTAAGTATTATATGCAGAAGAAACAGTAACATGATTCTGTGAATTATAGTTTGGGGAGGAAAAAATTCTCCTCCGTTAACCAGATTTTTTGTTTCAGATTGCATCACTGTTACCTTCCCAGCCTTTGTTTATTGATATCTGTCTGCCTATCTGTTTTATCCACACAAATGGGGAGGGAGCGGGCTTGAGAATGGGCGATCCCTTTGCCCATCTGCTGCAGACAGATCTGTATCAGGGCCCAGCTTTTTGCCTCCTACTTACAGCTGGCTACCAGTCTCCTTCCCTGCCTCCATAAGACTTGTTTTGTTGCGGTATTTTATTCAGTCTTGTATGACTGATTTTTTTTTTCTAAGGAGTTACTCACATCTTGTATCTTCCATCTAACTGCTGTAATCTGTGTAATCATATAACTTTTGCTGTAGCCATTCGCCATTCTGCTTTTATTCAGGAGTGGTTTTAGTTTTCATCCTGCTCTATGTGCCTTTTATTTGGAAATGGCAACAGTGCCATCAGCATAATGACAGCTGTTGACAGCCGGCCTGAACACAGGTTGCTGCGTCTTAACTATTTGGCTGCTGGGAAGGGAGTGTTGCCGCAACGGGATGGAGCCAATGAGATTTTGCTCCAGATAGTGATGTCATGGAGGGTGAGTACGGACAATGGGAATGAATGAGCAAACATTTTTGCATGGAGTGCTGAAAAATTGGCAACAAAAGCTAAGCATTTATCAACTTTTCTGAAAATGTTCCATAAGTAAGTACTTTTGATTCAGCTCTAGCCAATACAGCTGCTAGTACAGATGCACAGAACAGAGTTATTCCTCTTACGGAACCAGTTTATCCAAATGGCATAGAAAAGAAGAGAAGAGCAACATGATGAATAGATTTTCAGTACTGTATATTCTTAGCGTACTTGAGTATCTTAGAAAATGCCAAAGAACCAATATGTGGAGGCTAGTATTTTGTGTCTCGACTTCTTGCCATTTACATTTCTCCTCATATTTATAAATATATAGGTATACCTTCCCAATTCCAATAATAACAAACAGCTTCATATACCGCTCCATCTCCTCGAGAGGACTCAGGGTAGTTTCCAACATGAACATAAAAAACATTCAATTAAAAAAAACCATACAACAAAGTTAAACATAGTAAACATAATAAACAGCATCATAAGACAGAACCAAAACAATTCTATTAAAAACAGACATAAAATTACAAATCCAAATCAATATACTCCATCAAGGATTCAAATACAGTAGAGTCTCACTAATCCAAGCCTCGCTTATCCAAGCCTCTGGATAATCCAAGTCATTTTTGTAGTCAATGTTTTCAATATATCGTGATATTTTGGTGCTAAATTTGTAAATACAGTAATTACAACATAACATTACTGCGCATTGAACTACTTTTTCTGTCAAATTTGTTGTATAACATGAAGTTTTGGTGCTTAATTTGTAAAATCATAACCTAATTTGATGTTTAATAGGCTTTTCCTTAATCCCTCCTTGTTATCCAAGATATTCGCTTATCCAAGCTTCTGCCGGCCCGTTTAGCTTGGATAAGTGAGACTCTACTGTACCAGTAAGCAGGACTTCAAGGTAGACATGGTCCATTATAAGGGATAGGTAAAACTCGTGTATCAGAGTATCATAGGGCCAGGGAGTTGATAAAGTACAGAGCAGGGTCTAATATTAATTCTTGAACCGGTTTATCTATTTGTAACACTTTTGGACTATTTGTTGTTTTTTTTGGGGGGGGGGGGGCTTTTTTTATCTTGTGGTCTTCTTTGTTTTGCCTATTTCAATATGTGGTTCTGTTACTGAACAATCTAAAAGTGATACATTGACCGAATAATGAATACTTACAGTAATACAGCCTTCACACTAGGTTTCTAGAGCAGCCCTGCACAATCTGTGGCCTTCTAGGTGTTTTGAACTTCAGCTCCCAGAATTCCTGGCCATTGAATGAGTGGGCTAGGTCTTCTGGAATTTGGAGGCCCAAACATCTGGAGGGCCACAGGTTGTGCAGGCCTGTTCTAGAGGGAAGGTAAAGGTAAAGGTTTCCCCTGACGTTAAGTCCAGTGATGTCTGACTCTGGGGGTTGGTGCTCATCTCCATTTCTAAGCCGAAGAGCCAGCGTTGTCCATAGACTCCTCCAAGGTCATGTGGCCGGCATGACTGCATGGAGCGCCGTTACCTTCCCACTGGAGTGGTACCTATTGATCTACTCACATTGGCATGTTTTTGAACTGCTAGGTTGGCAGAAGCTGGAGCTAACAGCGGGCGCTCACGCTGCTCCCGGGATTTGAACCTGTGACCTTTCGGTCTGCAAGTTCATCAGCTCAGTGCTTTAACACACTTCGCCACTGGGGCTCCTCCTGTTCTAGAGGGTAGTGTGAGCTACCGTGTTTCCCCGAAAATAAGACAGTGTCTTATATTATTTTTTACTCCCAAAGATGTGCTAGGTCTTATTTTCAGGGGATGTCTTATTTTTCTATGAAGAAGAATTCACATTTATTGTTGAACAAAAAAAATGAACATTTATTCTATACTGTACAGTAGTTGTCATCACAAACCAACATAGCCAAACCAGACAAACTGTGACTTCTGTCAAAAATTTCTTGATACAGTACTATCATTATTTCCATATACAACTGGTATGTACATTTACCAATCCTGCATGCTATGGTGTTTTGTTTGGTGGGCGCCTGGCATGCTTCCAAACAAAAACTTTGCTAGGGCTTACTTTCGGGGGAGGCCTTATATTTAGAAATTCAGCAAAACCTCTACTAGGTCTTATTTTTTGGGGATGTCTTATTTTAGGGGAAACGGTATTTTGCTGCATTAAGGGGGATTGCTCTTTCTAGTCCAGTTAGGCCTGCTCTTTTTCCTTAACAGGAAATGCAGCTGGTAGCCCAAGAGATATTGGGGAAGATCCTTTGCCCACTTTTTAAAGGGTGAAGTATCTTTGTGTTCAGCATCACACCACAAACCAGCCGTGGTGCATGCAGAGGTGTTTTTTTGTTTGTTTGTTGTTGGTTTTTTTTGCAGCTTTCATCCCCTTACCTCCATTCCAGTCTTGTTCTTTTCTTATCCAAGTTGCTATGTGTGCAAATACTTGTACAAAACACCATTTTACCAGGGTTCCTTTTTGCATGGTACCTTCTCACAAGAAATAATCTTTTGCATTGTGATGAAATGCAGGAAGCTTTGCGTAGTTCTGTTTCCCAAAAGTGTATTGGCTATGATGTCTAGGAGTGATGACATACAGTAGAGTCTCACTCATCCAAGCTAAATGGGACGGCAGAAGCTTGGATAAGCGAATATCTTGGATAATAAGGAGGGATTAAGGAAAAGCCTATCAAACATCAAATTAGGTTATGATTTTACAAATTAAGCACCAAAACATCATGTTATACAACAAATTTGACAGAAAAAGTAGTTCAATATGCAGTAATGTTATGTTGTAATTATTGTATTTACGAATTTAGCACCAAAATATCACGATATATTGCAAACATTGACTACAAAAATGGCTTGGATTATCCAGAAGCTTGGATAAGCGGGGCTTGGATAAGTGAGACTCTACTGTATATAGTCCTACCCGTCAGGGGTCACCAGGTTGGATCAGTGTAGGTAGGTGCAAATAGAGGCAGTGCTGATGTTTCGTGTTCTTCAGCTTCTGGTACAGCTCTTTAGCCATCTGCTTCAGTAGACCTTTAATCAAGCTGTTCTTGTTTTTCCATTGTTGATCTGGGGAGTTGTTCATTTATAGCCCATTTTAATGTTTGAAATTGGTTTTAAACCTGCTCTTTCAACATTCATTGCAATACATCATAAACTCCCTTGTGCAGTTGGGAGATGGAGGGTGGTAATGTTTTGAAAATGAATTGAATGAATAAATGCATGTAGGGTGAGAGTAACATCGACACAAGTGCCTTTGGAGCACGTGAGACAAGAAAAAGACATGCCCATTGGCAAGTTAATCCCAGGATGCTTTGTGCGCTTACTGAATTAGTCATCACGAAGAACACAAGCTCACCAATCATTCCGGTAATGCTGTGTTTGAACCAAGCCAAGGTCTGTGTTGTGTGCATTCAGGCTTATTCATCCTGTGCTCTTTAGCCTAAATTCTTTGGGTTGATGGTTCATTTTGTTTATGCTGTAAAGTGTTGCACATTTTGTAGACATAATAGTGATAGATGAGGTGATTTCTGTCTCAACCAAGGTGACTTCCTTTTATTAAAAATAAAACCTTGGATTATGATGACAGAAGGGATAGCCTATATGTAAAATATTTCAGCAAGATCATTACATTGTATTTTTTGCTTGATTTACAGTACATGAAGCTGACTCCTGCTTGCCTAAGCTGGTTAAAGCTTCTTTGATTTGCTTTCCCCTCAATAATTTCCTCTTGTTTTATATGGGGGTGGTAAAGGGTGGGAGATCTCAATCCTTTTATTTTTCTCGGTGCTAAGCAGAAAGCAAGAGCCTTTGGTGATTTTACTGCTTTGCCAGATGTTTTTACCAACTGGCCCCACTGTTCACAGGTTTCACACTGGCACGCATTTGCCCAAGAGTGTAAACTTAAATTTTATTCAGCCAAGAAACGCTGCTGTTTGCAGTCTGCAGAATTTTGAGGAAGGTGTGAAGATATAGAGAGCTAATAAATTTCTGGGAGTCTTCATTGTTTCTACCTGTGGCACCTTTTTTCCATCAACACATGTTCAATTGCAGCTGATTAATGTTAAATTGGAGCCTCCAGTGGTGCAATGGGTTAAACTGCTGAGCTGCTGAACTTGCTGAATGAAAGGTCTGCGATTCCAACCTGGGGAGCGGGGTGAGCTGCCTCTGTTAGCCCCAGCTTCTGCCAACCTAGCAGTTCGAAACCATGCAAATTTGAGTAGATCAATAGGTACTGCTCCAGCAGGAAAGTAACGGCGCTCCATGCAGTCATACTGGTCACATGACCTTGGAGGTTTCCATGGACAATGCTGGCTCTCCGGCTTAGAAATGGTGATGAGCACCACCCCCAGAGTTGGACATGACTAGACTTAATGTCAGGGGAAAACCTTTACCTTCACCTTAATGTTAAATTGATGATTTTAAATTAGATTCCAAGGCTTCCTGTGCTTCTTCAGACACTTATCCTTCCCTTCAAAAAGCTATGTTGGACAGATTTTAGGGGAGTCCCTCCAGACCCATAGAAGACATCAAGTAGGCCAGACTGGCAGCTTGCCTAATTTAAGCCATTCATTAGGACACTCCTGTTAACCTTCTCAGATGTCTACATTATTTTTGATGTTTTGCAATTCAGTAAAGCTATTCCCACAGTAGCCAAAATAAGGGATTCTCTAAAGACAGAAAAATTTGAAAGCTGTTGTATTAGAGGAATGAAGGAAGTCAACATCATTTTGTCTAAAAACAAAAGTTGGGGTCTGACTAGTTGATCATTTAAATCCCATTTACCATAAAGGTGTAAAAATTCCCTGCTCGGAACCTTGCCTATCCCTTTCTCAACACAATAGCAGGTTCACATGCAGGACAACAGGAAATTTCAGATAAGCCCAGTCACCAGGCAAATACCCACACTGAGACAATAGTAAAACTTCCAGTCAGCATCCAAGCATTTGGCACATACAATAATCCCATTTTAGAGAAATTGGGAATCCCATCAACCAGATCCAAATCTCCAGTCCCATTGAGAGAAGACAGGAAAATCCCATCAGCTAAAGACAACCCCTGTTAATCTGGAGGATGATCCATCATCACCTACCATCAACAATTGTTTCTACCAGCCAGCTTTTGTCTTCTCTGGAAAACCCAGTCCACAGAGGGGGAATGGGAAATGACCAACCAGCAACAACTTGAAATCACCAATACAACTTTATTAAAATTCCAACCATACACTATCTGCCAATCATATTTGTCAAAATTCCAGAACGTATGTACATTAAACAATGAGCAACACATTGTATATACTGAGCCAATAAGAACCAAGTACATTGTTTTTATGACATGATAAAATATGAGTGGGTTCTGCCATAAGGGCATGACAGATTTGGGAACCTTCCTCTGGCATCCTACTCTGATCTCTGAAGATATAATCTCTGATCTGGCACCGATTTCTGCATGTCTTCAGTTTGGAATATCAGAGTTTTGGCACACCAGGACCATGCCTTCCCGTTCTTGGGATAACAAGAGGGTTCTTCAAACCTGAGGTCCAGTGCAGACTCTCATAATCTTAAGCAGTGGATTTGGTCTTTTGAAGATCAAAACTATGTTTCCCATTTATTAGCATATTAAAGTGCAGAGCTGTACATCTTCTTCTCTGTCTTGTCTTTTCACAATTCAAGGCCCTGATATTTATATTTAGGTTTCTAGCATCTGCTTTTAGATTTGTATGTTTGTTTTCAAATATTCTTCTACCGTACTATTCCCAGACTGGATCACCTTCTCGCCAAGTTTTGATTTAGGAAGGGCAGCCTGGGAGAAGCACAGGGAAATCATGTCATTATAGCTGGCAATTGAAACCAGCTTCATTTCTTGTGTTCTTTCTCAATGTAAAATATTACTAAAAAAGACATTACAGATAACCCCCATTGTGTACTAGTGACCTTAATGGGCAGAACTGTAAGAAAAAACTGGCTAGATAAGAAGGTTGGTTTCCCCTTGACATTAAGTCTAGTCATGTCCAACTCTGGGGGTTGGTGCTCATTTCCATTTCTAAACCGAAGAGCCAGCGTTGTCCGTAGACACCTCCAAGGTCATGTGGCCAGCATGACTGCATGGAGCACCGTTACCTTCCCGCCAGAGTAGTATCTATTGATCTACTCACATTTGCATGTTGGCAGAAGCTGGGGCTAACAGTGGGAGCTCACCCCGCTCCCCAGATTCAAACCACTGACCTTTTGGTCAGCTAGTTCAGCAGCTCAGAGGTTTAACCCATTGCACCACCGGCGGCTCTGGCTAGATAAGAATCCCAGTAGTGGGATGAGAAATCTTCATGGCAGTGTCTTTAATATTTACATTATTTCATTTTACATCTGCAGTATGTTGCATGAACACAACGAAAAACCCCTTACTCTGTGAAATAAGTAATAAATCATACATTTTAACAAATATAAATAAATTGTTTTCATGAGATATGTTGTATCTCCATACATTTTGTTATTACAATTTATGTATGTATTCTGGTTTGCTGGTAAAACTGAATTACTGCATCATGAAATGATGCATGTCTAAAAAGTGTGTCACCAACATGAAGTGTTCAGAAAGCTTAGATTTGGGAAAAATTTTGTGTGTGGGAGCAAACGACATTTCCTGCACTGAAAATAATATTTTGGTACGGAAGTACTATTTTGTGTACAGAAAATGCTTTTTTCTGTGCAATAAATACTGTGCATGATTGTTGCAAAAAGTCAGTCCTGGACTGCAAATAATCTTTGAAAAATCTGCAGTTTTCAAAGACTTTCACACAATGTGAAATTGCTAAATGTTGCTTTGGAAAACAAAATTAGTGAAAACTTGGAGTTATATGACACACTTGAATTGGACATTTATATGTTGTCCCAGTCAACTGCCATTCAGAACAGCAAGCAGCTTCTCTTAGCCAGCTCTGCATCATTTTGTTTCTGAGCCATTTGTTAGAAACATGTAGGTTTTATGGACTCCCTGGGGAAATAGAAACAGAGAGTGTCTGAAGGAAGACCCCCTATGGAGAGTGAAAAACAATAAAACAGGAATAGTAAAAGGAAACAAGAAACACAAGGAAACACAAGGAAATATTAGAATAGAAGATTTTCAAATGTTTTCTCTTTATGTTTATATTTTACCTGCCTTACTGGGGGGTCAAACTTCAAACATGACACTTTCAGCTAAACATAACATTTTAAAATTCTAAAATAAGCATATGTAACCTTCACCTGGATCGGGGTTGATGCATGTGGATGGGGCAGGTTCAAGCCTTTCCCATGTGGATTTTATCAATTTTCCCCCTCCCACATACACAGGGGGGAGAAAATCCATTAGCACCAACGAGATTTCTTTTCTTTATCAGCATCCTCCCTCCATGGGGAAATTTTATTTTTAGACTAAAAAAGAATAGGACCTCTTCCATCTATATGTGTTCTGATCCAGATCTACGGTTCACATATGCTGAACCTAAACTGCCCTATATCCCAGGATCTAATCCAAGATTATCTGCTTTGAATTGGACCACAGATAATCTGGGGTCAGATCCTGGGATATAGGGCAGTGTAGATCCAGACATACTTACAATAGTATTTATTTCCAAAGGGTGATGTTTTGCTGAAAGTTGTATGTTTAATGTAGCGTGGAGTTTGATTTTTTTTTTTCATGTCAGGAGCGACTTGAGAAACTGCAAGTCACTTCTGGTGTGAGAGAATTGGCCATCTGCAAAGATGTTACCCAGGGAATGCCCGAATGTCATGATGTTTTTACCATCCTTGTGGGAGGCTTCTCTCATATCCTCGCATGCAGCCGGAGCTGATAGAGGGAGCTCATCCCCGGGTTGGTTTTGAACTGGCAACCTTCAGGTCAGCAACTCAAACTTCAAGTCAGCAGTCCTGCCGGCACAAGGGTTTAACCCACTGCGCAACTGGGGGCTCCATGGAGTTTGATGTAGTTGTTGGAGCATTGGACTACAGTTCTGGAGACCAGGGACTAGGTTAGACTCATATAATCCGGTTCAAAGCAGATAACCTGGATTCATAAACTGAACTATTTGGCAGTGTAGATCCAGCCATAGAGTGGTGGTACGGATAAGGGTTGGGGTGGGGGATATACATCATGTACGTGAAGCTGGGTTCCATGGACAAACTGGTGAGATATAAATATGACAGTTGTAGGATTCTAGCCTGCTTGTGGTAAATTCATTTAGACAATTTCAACAAACTGTTAAAAAGGTTTGGCATGGACATAATCCATATAAACGGAACCAGCAAGAATACATAAAATTTTATATACTGCGTTTTGAAGCATACAGAAAGATTTGGGGTTTTTTTTTTTTTTACATATGTTTCCCCCTGTAAATTTTTCAACTAGGATTTAGGATGGGCAGAAGTTTTCAACTCATAGCTTTCACTCATTATGCCGTATGTGCTCTCAACACCAAATATAAAAGTGTACAGTAAAGCCTCAAAGCCTCTTTAAATTAAAGAAAAGATATAATCACGCAAGAGGTTTGCAGCAAGTATTTTCTTGATCTGGTTAATAATGTGAATGTGAAGTTTCCATTGGTCAGAATTCCTACCTGACTTACAAGGGGCTCTTTTTCTCATTTAAATGCCTTAACCTTAGCAAGAATAAGACATTCAGGCACACAGTGATCAGGCATTTTCTCTGTAGGTAGTAACAATTCCATCTATAATAAATGAAACATCAGTAAGCACTGTTTCACATGTCAAGAAATTTCAGAAAGTAGATTCGTGAATACATAGTATGGCCATGAGTCCCTATGGGAGAAAGGCGGGGATATAAATAAAAATGATGATCATGATCATGATCATTATCCAGTATGTCATATATATCTTTGGAATCCCTTACTATAGGCATAATTAGTTAACAAAACCTCTGGCTGTGAAGCTCCCTCTTACAAAGGCTTTTTATGCAGGCTTATTTCTCTTTTTTCTCATCCTTTGTCTAAATTGAAGTCTTTTATCAGCATTGGTTTTGGGAGAATGGTGAATAATAATAATAATAATAATAATAATAATAATAATAATAATAATACCAGCAAATAGGACCCTGAAGAAGGAGACAGATCCTTGCAGCCCAGGAGCAAGCCATCAGAACAAATGCAATTAAGGCCAAGATTGAAAAATCAGCTGATGACCCAAAATGCAGACTGTGCAAGGAAGCTGATGAAACCATTGATCATATCCTCAGCTGCTGTAAGAAAATTACACAGACAGACTACAAACAGAGGCACAACTATGTGGCCCAAATGATTCATTGGAACTTATGCCTCAAGTACCACCTCCCTGCAGTAAAGAACTGGTGGGATCACAAACCTGCAAAAGTATTGGAAAATGAGCACACAAAGATACTGTGGGACTTCCGAATCCAGACTGACAAAGTTCTGGAACACAACACACCAGACATCACAGTTGTGGAAAGGAAAAAGGTTTGGATCATTGATGTTGCCATCCCAGGTGACAGTCGCATTGACGAAAAACAACAGGAAAAATTCAGCCGCTATCAGGACCTCAAGATTGAACTTCAAAGACTCTGGCAGAAACCAGTGCACGTGGTCCCGGTGGTGATGGGTACACTGGGTGCCGTGCCAAAAGATCTCAGCCGGCATTTGGAAACAATAGACATTGACAAAATCACGATCTGCCAACTGCGAAAGGCCTCCCTACTGTAATCTGCACGCATCATCCGAAAATACATCACACAGTCCTAGACACTTGGGAAGTGTTCGGCTTGTGATTTTGTGATATGAAATCCAGCATATCTATCTTGTTTGCTGTGTCATAATAAAATAATAGCAGCATAAGTAAAGGTAAAGGTTTCCACTTGACATTGTCTAGTTGTGTCCGACTCTGGGGGTTGGTGTTCATCTCCATTTCTAAGCCAAAGAACTGGCATGGTCTATTGACACTTCCTAGGTCATGTGGCTCGCATGACTACATGGGGTGCTGTTACCTTCCTGCCAAAGAGGTACCTATTGATCTATTCACATTTGCATGTCTTTGAACCGCTGAGGCTAACAACGGGAGCTCACATCGTCCTGTGGATTTGAACCCCCGACCTTTCGGTCAGCAAGTTCTACAGCTTAGCGGTTTAACATGCTGTGCCACCACGGCCCCTAATACTATCATATCTACATTAAATAATGCAATAAACAGAGCCTGGGCTAGGAAAAAAACAGGATTGTATTATAGGTAATGGTTGGTGTGGCCTTGATATTTAATAGTTTTTGGTTCCAGGATCCTTTGTGCATGCTCAAGTCTCATTAAATATAATGATATAGAAAAATGCTGTCCTTTATATCAAATGTCAAAACCAAGGTTTGCTTTTGGGTTTTTTTTTGGGGGGGGGGGGGTTGGAGAGGGGAATATTATCAAGCCATGGATGTTCTAATCTGTGGATATGCAATCCATGGATATGGGGAGCAACTGTACTGTAGCAGTGTGTGCCTGTAATCAACAGGGAAGGTAAACAACATTTGTTTTTAGATTTCCTTGCTTGGCATGTGTGAAATGTAGGACAGAGAGAAAATGGAAAAGTCTCCTCACCAACTAACCCCAGTATTTACCTATAAATTCAGTCTTCAGTTGGATATCATTAAAAATGGAGTCTGGTGAAAGAAAATGACATCCTTGGGTGTATTTTGAAATCTGGTTGTTCCATTTCACATGCATGTGTTGTTAGTTTAAAATAAAATGTTTACTGAAATATGATGCTCTTCTTTTTCATGTGGCATAGCAACCTATCTGTATTTGTTCCATATCATTTTTGCATCTGCTACTGAATTTCCCTTGAAGAAGTAATCCTCAAGAGTACATTCTACTTTTTTAACTGATGTATGCCTGTACTGTGTTTCAATCTCAGAACCATTTGAGCAGTAAGCATAGATGTGAGTAGAATAGAGTGCTAGATGTGGGATGAATAAACTCAGGCTCAAAGCCCTGCTCACTTACAAACCTTACATTGAAATAGTCTCTGGCTCCTTCTACGCTGCCCTATATCCCAGGATCTGATCCCATATTATCTGCTTTAAACTGGATTATATGAATCTCCACTGCCAGATAATCTGGGATAAGAAGATAATCACAGGCACGGCTGGTGGGGACGAGAGACAGGGCCTTCTCGGTGGTGGCTCCCCGGCTGTGGAACTTCCTCCCCAGTGACATTCGGCAGGCCCCATCCCTTTTGGGTTTCAGAAAAAAACTGAAGACCTGGCTATGTACGCAGGCATTCGAAGAATAAGCATGTGTTGGTTTCGACGTGGTCTGAATTACGGCTCTTGCATAAGGTCTGGTACATAAGGAATGGCATGGGCACTTTGCATTGTTTTAAACTTTGTATATTGTATTTTATGACTGTTATAACTGTTTTAATTTTTTAGTTCATTGTATATCAGTGTAACGGCATCAATTGCCAATTGTAAGCCGCCCTGAGTCCCCCCGGGTGAGAAGGGCGGGGTATAAATGATTGAAATAAATAAATAAATAAATAATCTGGGATCAGATCCTGGCAGTGTGGCCTCTGTCTCTCAGCTGAAACTATCTTGCAGATTTTTTTTCCCAGAACAAGTGGTGAGAGAGAAACCATGTAAAGCAGACATATGTAATGCTGGAATATTTATAATGATAACCTACAATTATTTATAATATATTCATAATTTATAATGTACATATAATGGTGGCAATGGTATTGTTGATGATGGTAATTTATCACACAGAAGAGTTTCTGGTAGTAGCATTTTTGTTTCTTGCGTCAACTTTTTTATTGATGGTAAAAAATTACATATTTATGAGTGTGTAATAGATGGTGCATTGTTATTTGATTCCCATCTGAAATGCAGAGATACAGATTATATATTTTATTTTAATTAGAAAATATTCTGGTTTAGCTTTCCTTGTCCTGTGTACTTCGTCATCATAATAAATGCATCAGTCAGCTTAGGGCCCTTCCACACAGCCATATAATATCAAGGCAGAAAATCCCACAATATCCGCTTTGAACTGGGCTGAGGCCACACTGCCATACATTCCAGTTCAAAGCAGATAATGTGGGATTTTGTTCAGCTGTGTGGCCTCATCCTCTGTCTAACAGAGCTAGTTTGGTTGAAAGATGGGAGAATGCCACACTTTTGGTCTTCATCTAAGAAATAATGGAAAGAAGGACAGATCACCAAAGAATACATATGCGTAGCCCACGCTTACAGGAATAGTATTTGTTGTTGTGTCATTTCTATAAGTCATTTCTGATTTATAGTGACCTTAAGGCCAGATTAGCAAGATAAATTGAGGGGGGGGGGATTTCAGTAGCCAAGCAGGGATTCAAACCTTGAATTCTCCAGAATTACATCTCAAACTCAAACCACTCCAACACACTGGCTCTCAAGATTACTATAAGGAATGTTGAAGCTAAAAGTGAGCTAATGCTGGACCTCCACAGCCATATAATGAGTTCGAACTGCATTCTGTGATCAGTGCAGATCCATACAATGCAGGAAGGAGCAAACAAAGCAAAACAAAAAACACAACAAATCAAAAGTACAGGGGTGGGGAAGGTTTAGGTATATTCAAGACAAGTTAACAGGAGGAGGATGGTTCAGTAAGAATGATAAAATGCTGACCGACTGCAGTGAAAAGGCCTAACTACTCAATACCTATTTGCATGTTTTCTCCCTAAACGAGAACTGTGTGCTTATGTACAGCAGCAGAGACCTTGGCAAGGAATTTAGATTGCAAATCAAGATTGATAGTTAATCAGGAATCACCTAGCTAAGCTAAATGAGTTCAAATCTGCACAGCCATTTGAATGGCATCTCAGAGTACAGAAAGAACTTGCTGATGTACTCCATGAAGCATAAGTCATCATTTTTAAAAGGAGAACAGGGGAGGTTGCAGGGATTTTCCCCTTCTCTTTAAGAAGGGCAAGAAAGATCTATGAAACTGCAGGCCAGTGAGCCTGACCTCAATAACAGGAAGAAGAGATTATACAAGAATCTGTCTGCAAGTATTTTGGTGACATTTCAGTGATAGGAGCTGACATGGGTTTGTCAAGAATAAATCCTGTGAAACCTATCTTTTGATCATGTTTACTAGTTTATTGTATTATAGTAATAGTGGGAATTATGTGATGTCATTTATACTGCCTCAGAATTGTCACCTATGCCAATGAACCTTCAATAGTTTTATCAATGATGGAGGAGGAGGAATCCTTATCATGTTTGGAGATGACAGATAATTAGACGGGGTGGCTAATACATCGTAAGATGGGAACAATATTCAAAAAGCTTTCGATAAATTAGAAAATTGAGCAAAAATGAATTTTAAAAATTCATGACAGTAGAGAACTGAGAAGCTGCAAGTCGCTTCTGGTGTGAGAGAATTGGAACTCTGCAAGGACATTGCCCAGGGGACGCCCGGATGTTTTGATGTTTTACCATCCTTGTGGGAGGCTTTGCTCATGTCATGGGGAGCTGGAGCTGACAAAGGGAGCTTACCCGCTCTCCCCTAATTCGAACCGCCGACCTGTCAGTCAGCAGTCCTGACGGCACAAGGGTTTAACCCATTGCGCCACTGCGGGCTCTAATTAATAAAATGAAATTCAGTATGGGCAAATACAAAATTCTACATTTAGGCCACAATACACAAATGCGCAGGATTAACATAGGGAATCCATGGCTCAGCAGTTCTGTATGTGAAAACTATTTTGGGATTATGGTTGATTACACATTGAACATAGGCAAGCGGTGTGCCGCTGCAGCAAAGATGCTGACTGCTGTTTTAGAATATTGTTTCCAAATTGAGGCAAGTAATAATCCCACTGTATTCTGAACTGGTCAGGCCCGTCTGGAATACTGCATTCAGTTTCAGGTGCCTCGTTTTAAGAAGGATAGAGACAAATTAGAGCAGGTTCAAAAATGCAGCACAAATAGTAGCAGTTATGGAGAACAAAACATATCAGGAAAGGTAAAAGAGAAGACCAAGTGATGAAAAATTGTGTTTCGTCAATACAGTAGAGTCTCACTTATCCAACACTCGCTTATCCAACGTTCTGGATTATCCAACATATTTTTGTAGTCAATGTTTTCAATACATCATGATATTTTGGTGCTAAATTCGTAAATACAGTAATTCCTACATAGCTTTACTGTGTATTGAACGACTTTTTCTGTCAAATTTGTTGTATAACATGATTCTTTGGTGCTTAATTTGTAAAATCATAACCTAATTTAATGTTTAATAGTCTTTTCCTTACTCTCTCCTTATTATCCAACATATTCGCTTATCCAACGTTCTGCCGGCCCGTTTACGTTGGATAAGTGAGACTCTACTGTATCTAAAAATGTTTCATAGAGAGGAGGGTTCAGGCCTGTTTTCTGCTGCCTTAGCACTCTTCCATGATTGCTTCTGGATTCGCCTGAGGCATCCAAACAATGCTTCAGGCTAATCCATTTTAACCCAGAATAATCCTGGATTTCCAGGATTGCTCCTTGTTAAAAAAAAAAACCGCCTGCAAAGATCTAGCAATCTCCACCCAAATCTGTTTTTTCAGGCTCCAGGAGCCTGAAAAACTGGGATGGCACTGCCATCCCCCCCTCCATAACCCTAAAGCATTTACCAGAGAAGCCTGTAAATGGAAGCAGCATCCTCTGCCCAGCTTTCCCCTGTTGTTGACTATGCAACATAGGAAGCCTCCCATGTTGCTGTCATGGCGGCTTACAACGATCCCTCTTCACTTGCGCCACAGAGCCTATGTCGTGGGATGGGAGCCGGTGGGGTCTGTGCCACAAATGAAAAGGGAGCATTGTACGACTGGCAATTTTGTCAGTCTGATGAGGTCGAATGCGACCTAAATCCTGAGATGAACCTGTATTTTAAATGCCGGTTAATCTCAGAATTTAGGTCTGTCTGGAAGCACCCTTAGAGAGTAGAACCAGTCCTAATGGTTTTAGGTTATAGTAGGGTAGACTTCAATTGAACATTAGAAGGAACCTTTTGACAGTAAGAGTAGTTCAGCAATGCAACCAGATGGCTAGAGCGATGGTGGGGTCTCCTTCTCTGGGCATTTTTGAAAAGAAGCTAAACAGCTGCCTGCTGGGGGAAGCTTTAGCTGGAGATTCTGCACAGAAAAGGGGATTGGTGGTCCGTAATGCCCCTTTCAACTGTATGATGCATGAATTTCTTAGCAGCTTTTCATGTCGGGTATCAAGCTATCTTGACTGCTGGATGACAATAAAATACTTTTTTTTTTTTTACAATAGTCTGCTGTTGCCTGTGAGGGCAGTTTCAAGAGTAGGCTTGGTGGGGGTTCCCTGTTTATTCCCATGTCCATTAAGCTGGGGAGGGGGTACTGCAGTTTTCCGTTCTATACTAATTCTTTCTACTGTTGTTTTCTCCTCTTGTGGCATTGAAAGTATCTCAAGACTCTTAGTTGTTTGGTGGCAACACGCTGCTTCCTAAAATATGGGTCTTAACCCTAAATGAGGTTTCCTTAGTTCAGTGTTGGGGTTGTGAAAAATTTGATGTCAGCCAAAGAGTTCTGAATGCCAGCCATTTACATAATCTGTTAGCAACAATATGCAGTATTTACAGTGGGCTCTGCAAAAGATGCATCAGCAGTACTCCACAAAAACGAAAATCAGCCTGTTAAGCAGAACTTACATATGCTGATTTAGTATCCACAAATGTTAGATTTTTATGCCTATTTTATATACACCTGTATACCCGAGGCCATGTAAAACTTTCTCAGGCGAAAAGGGGTTGTAAGTGGAAAAAGTTTAAGAAGCCCCGCCGTAACACATTAATACCTATTGAAGTTTGAAACCTGATCTCTTCTGTACGAAAAATATATCTTCCAAAGCAAGTACCAATAATATGTGGAAGACCTTTAATATCAACCTCCCTAAATCATTTGAGTTTCTCTTTGACCATTCTCCCCTCTACACATTTTGGGACTCTACAATGAATTACATTGTAGTCGGAAATATGTTGGATTCTTAATCAATACAAATAAATCTAATCAACACATTTAGGAATAAGACGAATGCAATTATATGTTTGATCACATAGTTTGAGGGAAGTAACCATGGAGTTACAAATATCTAAGATCCACAGCAACATCTGTGTTATCTCAGTGAGCTTTTATATGCCTAGCCTTCTAACCTCTATTCTTGCTTTCCCTTCTAGTAGTACCTAGTTCATCTTCAGAAAGCCTAGGGAGGAAGAAATGTAGCTTAATTTTTTATGGAAACTCAACAAAGATGAATAATACTTACCTGAAAAATATTACCAGTAAAGATGAAAAATATTGGAGCGAAGCAACCATATATAGGGCATTAAATCTTAATAATTTGAATATGTCATCAAGGCATTTTGTCCTGGTTTCGCTGGGTATTTTGTTCTGTTACATTTCGTCATTTCATTTCTGTGGTTTTTCCAGTTTGTTGGAAGATCTTTAAAAACAGGCCTGACTTTCTTCAGATAGGGCTTTCTTCCAACATTGCAGCATTTCCCAGGGGAAGTGCAAGAAGCAGACTTCTCTAATTTAAAACTCCATGGAACAAGATTTCAGGACTTCATTCATTGGCTAAACACTTAAAAGCCAGTAACAGGTTTCTTCCTTGGGGAAAAAATGACAGGGTGATATGTTTTATCTCATGACTCAAATTCCAAAAAGGCTGGGAAATGACTTTTTGTTATATATATATTTTTAATGAAAGTTTGCAAGGCGGACAAGCTCAGGTTTCAAACAAGCACTGAGTAGGACCCCTAGAATCTGAGTAAAATCTAACCAGTGTGATTTTCCTGACCACAGCAAAACATCTTAAAGGTAGCATGCACATATTTCTGTGGAAGCAAGCCAGGAGTGGTGTTCACAGCTGGTGTGTCATCTTTGCAGAGGGTTAGAATACAAACTTAACTGGTGAAAATGCACAAGACTCTGCGAACTGACCCTTGGACAATGGAACAATGTTCAATCTGACCTAGGGATGTTGGATATTATGTAGAATAATAATACATTATAATACACTTTTATTTATATTCCTCCCTTCTCCCCATAATTGATTACAGCATTTACATACATAGGCAAACATTCAATACCTTTACTATCATGTACAATGAGACACACAAAGACAAAAGCTTCTCCTTTCATTTCCGGCTTCTGGAGGCAATGCTCATCTCTGGTTCTGGGGAGGTGCTTTTCTCTATTTTCATACCAAGAAGCCTGCGTTGTCACCTCCTGGTTGTGTGGCTGGCAAGATTGCTTGGAGCTCTCTTTGCCTTTTCCTGCCGAAGCGGTACCTATTTATATACTCACATTTGCATGTTTTCGAACTTCTACATTGGCTGGAGCTGGAGCTGACAGATGGGAGCTCACCCCGTCTCATGGGTTTGAACTGCCAACCTTCAGGTCAGCAATTCAGCAGCACAAGGGTTTAACCCATTGCGCCACCACAGTCCCATAACCCCAGTGCCCTGCACTGATTTGATTCCAGTTCTGTAGCTGCATCCTTGAGCTGAAACAAGTTTGAATCTATCCTAATTTGGTTCTTTGCTTTTCTCATGTTTTGCTATGGAAGTGCTGGCCAGATCTCAAATAGAAGACCTGTCACATATCACCTTAGAATCCTGGTCATACTCATATATCACATTGGAATCCTGGGAGCAGTGGTTTTTAAAGGTCTTTAGCTATAACAACAACAACAACTTTATTTTTATACCCACCTCCATCTCCCCGAAGGTACTCGGGGTGGCTTACATGGGGACGGGTCCAATCAACATAGCTAAAATATAAAATATGAACATACTAAGTACACACATAATACATAGAAGTGCATAAACAATAACAGAAAAACAGGAGCATTATATATATAAAAAAAGAGTACTGGTGCCTCACCAAAGTCCACCTTCCAGGATTCCATAGCATTGAGCCACAGAAGTTAAAGTGT
The DNA here is from genome assembly GCF_035594765.1 of Anolis carolinensis. NCBI lineage: Eukaryota > Metazoa > Chordata > Lepidosauria > Squamata > Anolidae > Anolis > Anolis carolinensis. The sequence goes on along the minus strand of NC_085842.1, from coordinate 212,883,521 downwards.
CAAACTGCAGTGTCGAGCCAGCATGTGTTTTGTATCAAGTTGTGAGTCTTAGGGATAATCATCATCATTGCATTAGGTAATGCTATTTCTTTGAAATGTTTAAGGGTCTTGCAAATACGAAAATGCTCGTGGATGGCAACACATCATTATGAACAAACTTTAGGAAGTATGAAAACGCTAATTTGCTCAAAATTGTCAAGTCCAATAAAATTTGTTTACATCATTTGTGGTCCACTATCTTCAGCAATGTACATATTTGCTCTTAAAGAGTTACCAAGTACGCAGTGAGACTTAGTGGTGATCACTTTATAGATGACTGTAGGGCTCTTTATAATGTCACAGACTACTGACCACAAGCAAATTCAACATGCATCACCCTTCTTTCCCTGATCCCCTTTATCTCAGGACTCCTAACTTTCTCTCACTTGCAGTCCCGTCCGCTGTTCCCATGATGCACCAAGTGAGTCGAACAATGAGTAGCATTACTTTATCTTGGCCACAGCCCGATCAACCAAATGGGATCATCTTGGACTATCAACTGCGCTATTTTGACAAGGTAAGGTTTGTGGCAAAAAAAGGTGTTATTTTGCAGTTCGGGGTGGTCATTCTGGGCAGCAGGATAAGAAGAGCCAAAAGTAGCTGTAAGATAATGAGATCAAGGTTAAAAACAAAGATTTGAACATTGGAAATTGTTGTTTTGACGTGTAAGAAGGTACTTTAGTTTTAACTGGAGAACTGATAGTGATATCTGGGGTAGATTTTTGTATCAAAATTCTGACCTCAGTTCATTTCTGGTACTCAGAGCAAATACTGGATTCAGAATTATTTAATTCAAAGCATGTACTCTTAGCAGTAATATTCTAGGGTATGAGGGGAAATTTGTTTTGGAAGCCTAAAGCCTGCTAACCCCTGCTCTAGAAGAGGTTACATATCTCTAAGTGATTTATCTACCTGCCCACTCATCTACCTACCTTAAAGCATTTATACTTTTCCTCTCAACCCACCAGGGAGTCCATGGCAATGCACAATGGATGAATACATTTATAACATTGAATACATGAATAAAAACTTTGAAAAATGGAGTGAAATTACTCATTTAAAAGTGCAGGCAGTTCAGACAGCCCAAGCAGCCACTCCTGGTTTCAAAGGCTATTCAAAATGAAGTGCAGCAGTCTTCCAGAACTATAGCTTGTAAGGGTTCTTACTGCTGGTAGGAATGTGAACTTACTACTGATGGAATTAAGTCCTTTTGTCTGAAAAAAACATGTTCCTAACTTACTTTAGCAGGTAACTGGGGAGCTAGTGGCATGTGGCTTCTTTCTGAATAATTTCAGAAAAAAAAGGAACTGGGAAGAGCAACCATGGGAATGGTATAATTTAATAGTATCCAAGGGCAAGATGGATGGATGGTAGAAGTGATTGGTTTGACCTTGAAGGAGCTGGGGATGGCGACAGCCGACAGCGAACTCTGGCGTGGACTGGTCCATGAGGCCACGAAGAGTCAGAAGCGACTGAACGAATAAACTACAAAAAATAGTATCCATCCACACCAGAGCAGCTCCATTACCTGAGTGGGACAGCAGTGGCTTTGGAGGTAGCAGTGTAGGTCTCTCCTACCACATTTTGTTTCAGAGTTTTCATGCTCCCAAATGATACAGAGAATTACTTCCATTCCAGTAAGGTTATATACATACAGGCTTTTAATAGCAAGAAAGCATGCTTCCTGTTGGTAAAAGTTTGAACACAACAGAGTATGCTTTAAGCAATTTTTGCATAATTTAACATGGCAGCATTCTTCCATCTCTTAATGCAAATGATGCCTTGTTTCTCCTTCAGTTATCTGTCTACACTTCAACACCGAAATACAGTAGCAGGGCTATTGGACAGACTCAGGATCAGATCAAAAGTGCAGGATGGAGCTGTTCACTGATAGCAAAATTATTTTGCAGCCTGGATGGAAACTAGTGCTGAATAAGAGGGAGGTCAATTATGTTTCTCAGCTTTTCTTTATTGATTGTTGATTCCTAGTCAGAAGACGAGGATAATTCATTCACCCTCACCAGTGAGACTAATATGGCCACTATCTCCAATCTGAGCCCAGGGAAGATATATGCCTTCCAGGTGCGAGCACGGACAGCAGTGGGTTATGGGCCATACAGCGGAAAGATGTATTTCCAGACACTGGTGGGAGGTAAGTGATGTACTTCATGACCTTTCAAATCTAACGTTGTCTGCTTCTCATGCACTTATTGATCTGAAGTTCTGATTGTTGTTTGTCACCTTTTTGCTCATGCTTCATAAACCTTTGCAACATTCTTATAGCTCACAGATAAATGCATTTCATTGTTGTCTAGCCTTATTTTAGAGCACAGATCCCCTTATGCTGGCATGCTATTTCAAAAAGATATCTGGTTATTTCATTGAGGTTTACATAAAAATGTTCTATTGCATTGCCATCTATCTTGTGGGGAAGTGCAAGGCCATCAAAATGTCATCAAAATAGTGAGATTGAGGAAGGATTTGGGGAAATAGATTGATTAAAAGTGAATATTAGGATGCTGATACGATTATGCTGGGCAGTGGACAGACTTACAGCAAGAGACACAGTCCAGTATGTGAATGTATTTCTGTCCTGATAACTGAAGGACTTGATAGGACCCTATTATACTTGGTCAACCACATAAAACATGGAACCAGAAAGACTTGCTCTTAATTGCTTGTTGTCTAAATACATTGTAATCATCATTTGGAAAACTTTATTACTCTAATGGGTATAGAAAAACCATATGGCCAATTCTTTGTAAGCAGAGTTATCCTGGAGATTGAGGGCACAAAACAACAAGAAACCTTTGAAATGAAATGTTTTGAAATGCTCCTGGCCCTCAGAGCTCTGAACAGGGTAGAAAGGTATGTGTAGATGTTTCATGCAGGCCTGTAGCGAGGGGGGGGGGGGTTAGGGGTTCAAATCCCCCCCGCCCAAATTTTTCAAGTTAAAAAAAAACCTGTTTTACTCATGAATTTTAACTGATTAACCAAATCCCCATGCTAAGTCTATGAGACACAAAACATTAAGAGTCCCTCTAGGCACTATCTCAAGCAGATATTGACAGGTCTATAGCTGGGGGAGGGGGTGCTAGGGGTTCAACCCATCCACCCCCACCCCCGAAATTTTCAAAACCCCTCCCGAAATTTTTTTCTGGCTACAGCCCTGGTTTCATGGATGTATTTATGGTGAAAAAGACAAGGGCTTTCTGAATGAGAACATAGTTTGGAATGACCCTTTCTGTTTTAGGTGAACGATCTGAGATGGTACAAGACCGGCTGCCACTTATTGTGGGTTCAGCACTTGGTGGTCTGGCTTTCCTTGTAATTGCTGCCATTGCCATCCTTGCCATTGTCTTCAAGAGGTGAGTCCTCTGTCCCCAGATCTTTGTGATCAACATATATCCACCTTTCAAGGTATGGAGATCCAATATAGTGTAGAACAACTGTTCCCCAGATACTATGCTCTGCATCTCCATGGGAGTCTCATCCAGGTGGAGTCATTTTGAGAAATTTGTTTCACACCTTTCTCTGAAGTTGAATGCTGCTTCTTGTTTTCCAAACACTGCTGTCTCTTTCTCCTTGCCATTTTAAGGCCTAATAACATAAAGGTGGCAAGTTTTGGTTTGTTTGTATGTCTTTGCTTGTGATCTCGGTATGTATATGCATGTGTCATATCCTGTTGCCTCCCACTACTCAATTCTGCCTTGTTTCCAGATGTATTTCCAGTTAGAACAGTGGTTTTCAACCTGTGGTCCCCAGGTGTTTTGGCCTACGACTCCCAGAAATCCCAGCCAGTTTACCAGCTGTTAGGATTTCTGGGAGCTGAAGGACAAAACATCTGGGGACTCACAGGTTGCGAACCACTGAGTTAGCAGATCTCAGTCTCTTTGTGTCTCTTCCCCAATACCTCATTTTGACTGCAAAAATACTCTTCTTTGAAGTGTAGTGCTAATTAGCAGTGATAGTATAGCTGTATATGTTTCTTTGATATGAGAACATCCCCCGACCCACTGGTATCCCCTCATTTCTCAGTCACCTTTGTTGGGCAGCAGAAGTACATAGATTGATGAAAATGCAAGGTTTCAAAGTTGGAAATACATTGGAAACAGGCAACATTAGGAGGGGGCAAAAGAGACCAATCACACTCACATCTAACAACCCCAGCTCCTACCATGAGTATTGTATTTCCACTCCATCAGTAGTTGGTTCTGGCCAATACCAGACCTAGAATCATAAGATTGGCAGTGTCTCAAAGAGCTAATCCACTCGGCCAGTACAATAAGCCTGCTTTTACGGCACTCCTTTTTAGTGCTGCCTTCTGTGATTTCTATTTGCTCATCATTACCTTCTGGCTTATGTGATGTCTTGAGTTTAAGTCCTGTTACTATAAAAAGAGATAAAATATTTCTTTTTTCACACAATGCAGCATTTACTACCTTTTTCCAATTCTACTTTAGACTGAAAGTAAACTCCATTGAACTTGGTGGCATTTGAAGCTAAACGAAACAATTTTATTGATCAGCCAATTGGAGGTGGTATTCACTTTTGAGTAGTCATGCACAGATTGTGCTATTAAGAATCTTTTTTTAAAAGTCTTAAATTAAATGACTTGGAATGCACTTCATTTAGCATTGATCTTTTAGCCTTCTCAGCAGCTTTCTCCACTTCTCTTATAGCCTCTTTGAAATGAACCATCTTTCTTGACTTTCCTCTTTCTACAGTAAGAGGCGAGAGACTCCCTACACAGATCGCCTGCAACAATACATCACCACCCGGGGTAAGTAGTGCAGCAGTTATTATTTGTAATAGTCTCTCTCCTACCGATATAAAGAATATTTGAAATATGTGAGAATTGTTTGGAAAAATACATTTCTTAAATATCATTGGACTCAATTGAGGCAAATCCTGAACTTATAAGAAATCTTCACAGTTTAGGACTTACTTTGCATGAAATTTGCACATTGTATTTTTGTGCACAAAACAGATTTTCTGTGCAAAAAGGCCACCTGTCAGTTTTGAGCATAATAAGTCCTGAACAGCAAATACTTTGCAAAACTGCAGTTTGCAAGCTCTTTCTTGCAGTGGGATGAAATTTGCTAAACTTGCTTTTTTTCTTCTCTCACAAACAAAATTATCAAATGATTTAATCCTGCTCTCTATTATGCAACTCTGCTATGTGATTGACACTGGAGTATCTCTTCTCTTTTTCAGGTCTTGGAGTCAAATATTACATTGATCCCTCCACCTATGAAGACCCCAATGAAGCTATCCGAGAATTTGCCAAGGAAATTGATGTGTCTTTTGTCAAGATTGAGGAGGTCATTGGATCAGGTAACAAAGGAATCCTTTCCCATTTCATCTGTCCCATCCTGCTTCAGTTAAGTTTTGCCTCATATGCTTGTGATTCTAAAAAAATAATTAACTTTCCTAGGATGATTCTCAAATGTTCTCCTTTCCCTTCAGCTAATGTTGCAGTTTGTTCACCTGGGCAGCAAGAGTACAAGAGAAATGGCCCTACTGTTCATCTGGGTTTTCCCCCTAGCCACATTTATAATAGCACTTTGCTAAAGCTATATTTGATTGCCTTCATCATGTAAGCTTTATTTTGAATGTTTGAGGAATGTAAGCAGAGTGAATAGGAGAGTGAGGCATTAGAGACATTAAAAGTTGCGAACTCGCAATCTTACTGACTATAGACCTTGAATATTACATAGATCGCCATAGAATCATAGAATCATAGAATCATAGAATTGGTCTTCCCTCTGCCTGATGTGGTGTTTTCTCAATCCCCGATCACTGGTAGGAGAGTTTGGAGAGGTCTGCTTTGGGCGCCTGAAGCCTCCGGGGAAGCGAGAATATACAGTAGCCATCAAGACTTTGAAGGCTGGCTACTCCGATGAGCAACGTCGGGAATTCCTAAGCGAGGCCAGCATCATGGGACAGTTTGAGCACCCGAACGTCATCCGCTTGGAGGGTGTGGTCACCAAGAGCCGACCCGTCATGATTGTCACAGAGTTTATGGAGAATGGCTCACTGGATTCCTTTCTACGGGTACAGCAAACTCTATTCTTCAAATTATTCTACGCTTTTTTGCAATCTTCCCTACCACTGTTATTTTATCTATATTCATATACACAAATAAGTGAGATGGATCCTTAAACTATTCAAAGTGGCATTAATTAATATTGTCTTCTTATTGTTGATTATTAAACAATCAATAGTGATATCCACATCTTTCAAAACGATGTGGATATCAGTAGTTTTACTATTAAAATTCTTGTTGCTCTATGTCTTCAAGTCGTTTCCAACTTATGGTGACATTTTCATGGAGTTTTCTTGGCAAGATTATTCAAAGGAGATTTGCCTTTGCCTTCTTTCTCTAAGAGTATAGTTTGCCTTAGGTCATCCAAAGGGTATTTATCGATGAGCAGGTATTTGAATTTGGTCAGCCACTTGATCATGCTGGCTCTCTTCTATAAACATTACTCTGGCATATATCAATGTAATGGACACCAGAGATATTATTGACTTTTGCTCAATTTGACCCATCGGAATAGGGATTTTAAAATATATCTCTTTTAAGCCTACAAGAAAATGCTAGTTCTCTTGTAAATTTCCGGGTTTAATATTCCCAAACCATGAGAAGTTTGAAGCCATAAATGTACAGTATTTTATTAGACTGTTACCTATTGACAATTAACATTTTTTACTCCTATATCCCTGATTGTTATAATAATTTAATTTAAATAAGTGGTATAAGTTCAGCAGGATTAGATTCAAGTACATTCAAGCTTGGAGTATGCCCGTGTAATCAATAGGAATATATAGCACAACTATGTTAAGTATGGTAGTGGTTTAAGCAATCAACCTATGAATCCTATGCAGTATATTTACAAGTATTAGTGTGGCACTTTTACCAGTTGGTAGTGTATACACTTATTTTTAAAAAGAGTTCCCTAAGTAGAGTGGCGAAAGGCAAGAGCTCAACCTTCCTTGGGAAAACACAAAGACACAACAACTCCCCCTACTGTCTCCACTGCAATCCCTCCTTTGGCCTTTTTGAATGCATTGGTGAAAAAATAATGACAGCAGTGGCCAGGGTAGCTAACCCCCTGAGATGGCATAGATGCAGTCCCTTCTCCATGGAATGACCCTCAACTTATCCATGGATCATATCAACATCCATAATTTTGGCCCTAAATCCAACCTTTGACTAATACATGAGGTTGATTTATATATAGAGAGGTATTTAAGTAGTGCATCAACCCATCTAAATCTTAATGCAATCGTAATTCTATTAGAAATTTTACCAAATTCCCAGAACTGATTTTGCAGTTTAGAAATAACTTGTTAAAATTCTAGTAAAATTGAGCTTTAGGCCAAGAATCTTCAGGGCTCATTAATATCTGGACTACATAACCACCAGATCTACACTGCCCTATAATCTAGTTTCTGAATCGCGATTATCTGCTTTGAACTGGATTATATGAATCTACTCTACCATATAATCCAGTTTAAAGCAGATAACTTGGATTCAGAAACTGGATATATAGCAATGTAGATGGATCCGGAGATAAGTGGACAAACCAGTCTTTCTGATTCATGTCACTTTTGTTTGCTTGTTAATTTCCACAGTAATCTCTGATTTGAAAATTAACACTCAAGTATTTATTTAAATTCATTTTTAAACCTTTAGGACTCAACTATTATATATATATATTGAACCAAGAGTGTCCAAATTTTTCCAGCAGAACTTTGAACATTGGTAGACTTTCATTTCTTATTGGTGAGGTCAAAAGTCGAAGGAGTTAACATTAAAGTTGGATGGGAGAATATCTCACCTATTCAGTTATTGTTATTATTATTAATTTTAAAACCAGAGACAACTGCTTTTCAAGTTATCATGTGAAACACTTCCAGCTATGTTTTCCTATGTGAACTGGCACCATATTTGTTCCCACTGGATACAGTTCTTTTTTCCTTTCCTGTAAACTCTCCAGCCAATTGCTCAGGGACTGGCACGAATCCTGGGTCCACCACACTGATTAGCACCACCATAGACCATATGGAAAACAAAAGTGACAACATGAAACTATCTAACAATAATTTTCTAATCTGAGGAAGGTGGGGCAGCTATGAAGACAGCCTAATATCCCAGTACTGGCAAGGATTTACCCATCTTCTAAAATCTGGAATAAAATGTTTACATTTAACTCTCAATTATCAGATATCTTTTTTTAGGGACTATGGAAATCATTGATAAATAAATGTTTTCAGACATGGCTTTTCTTTCTTTAAAAATCCAGTTAACGGTAATCCATGTAGGAGATATTATCCCAGTTTTTTTATCATGTCAAAGCAATTTGAGAATACACTGCAAGTCGCTTTTGGTATGAGAGAATTGGCCATCTACAGAGATATTGCCCAGGGGACACCCAGATGTGTTACCATCCCAGTAATTCTGTTTGACTCATTATGTTTCCAGTTCTCATGATAGTATCCAAAAGTTATTATAAAACCTTAAAAACTGTAACTAGTTTGAAAGTCTATACTTAGATCTCATGAAATGTCAGTAATTTGAGACAAGCTCAGAACTTAACTAGAGACCCAATGGCCAATTCACTTTGTTATTCCAAAAGTCTTCCACAATGATGCTTAGTGGATCATCTGTATCTACTCTACCATGAATCTGCAGAAAATATAATTTTGTCTAGGGACCATTCATTAGCTTGAGTTCTGCTTCCTGTGATTACTGACTGTCATCCCCATTTTCTTTCCCCCTTTTTCCTGCTAAGCCTTACTTCTAAATAGCTGGCTGAGAGGAATGAGGAATGGCTCCAGGCAAGCGGATCAGTATAGGCATGCAGTGATATAACAGAAATGTACTCACACATACGTTTTCTTTCATTAGTCACTGTCATGTAAAGAATATAGACAAATAACACAGCAAGTTTTGAAAAGAGGAAAGATTAGGGAGTTGAAAACATTCCACTGTAGAGATGATCAAGGAGTTTTTAACCCATTCCAATGTCTCTTCTTTTTCCTAGAGACAAGTGTTATTAAAAAAAAAACCCTCTTCCCCCTCCATGCCTAGCTTTTGATTAGACATCCCCATGACTCCCATTTTTTCCATTCAAATGAGAATTGCTGCATTTGTAAGCCTTCGGGAATCACATTTCTCTAAACCAGGATTGGGAGTCATCTAGATCAGTGGTTCCCAAACCTTTTTGGTCATGCAACCCTTCAGAGGTCTCCCTCCCACTCCTGTGGAACCCTTCATCTATCCCTGATTTCTACAAAGCATTACAAAAGTTTCTCCTGCTTTCAACTGAGTGTTTTGTGTAACATTGCAGGTTTGGAAAAAATGAGAATACATATTGAATATAACCACAAACATTTATTTTGGTCCAAGAAAATATTGGATCCACATCTAATGTGATTAATGAAATGCTTTCATTTCTGTCCTTGAATTAGTTTTGAAATTAGGCTTTATGTTTGAGAACTGAATACGTCAATCTGGGGCAGCATCCAACTTCTAAATTTGTTTTTGGTGTTTTATTTTAAAACCTGGATAAATTTAATTTTAAGTTTTTTTGTGGAACCCTTACGATTCTTTTATGAAACCCTAGGGTTCCATGGAACACTGTTTTGGAACCACTGTTCTAGATCATGTTGCCATGATCATGTTGCTTTATGCAACACCCCAGAGTCTCCCACAATCCCTGGAAATAACTCTTGGGGATTCAGATTTGATCCTGAGGTTTGCTTTTTTTTTTTTTTAAACTACCCAACGAAATATCTAAGATGGATAAAAACAAAACAATGAAAGTTGTACAATTGAATTTGGATTACTCAAAACGTGTGGGTCACTGCTGAAAGAACTCTACAGCCTGCCAGTGGTGTCCAAACTTTCTTGGCAATCCTTTATATGTGACAACCCCTGTTGTAAAAACAATGTTCCTGGTTACTCACCCCCCCAAGTCGAAAGAGAACTGGTGAGACCCACAATGGCTCAGGGGACATGAATTGGTCCCCATACCGACCCAGGCTGCCCATTACTGAACAAAAGATTAAGTTTCCACACGCAGCTGCCAGCCCTGGCAACCAGCCACTATTACAGACTGATCACTTAGAAATAATGTTAATGGCAAGTGCCTCAATCTCTTTCCATTTTATCCAGTGCAGCCAGTTCTTGTTACTAGCACTGTGAATGTTAGTGAATTTTAAGATGGATTGCTACATTTAATCTGACGTGTTGAGCCCAAGTTCTGACTTCAAACATCCCTAGTAGATGTTTTATAGACTTCTCTTTCTTTTGGCACAATCCTATTCACTATGCATAATAACTATGCTTGCAAAGGTTTCTGTAGACAGAATTTCAAACAACAGCAGGAAAAGTTCAATATAGCCCTTTAACTGTTAGCAGATATGAAAACCTGAGCTGTATATGTTTACGTTAAGATGGAGAATTGTTTAACAGATTACGTTATTGTTATGTTAATCATAAATAATAAAATCCCAAAGTTGGAAGGGGGTCTCTTGGCCATTGGGTCCAACTTCCTGCTCAAAGCAGAGATCCCTAACAAGCTGCTGTCCAACCTCTTTTTGAAGATGTCCAGAGAAAGAGACCCCACCAGCAATTCTGGTTCCAAGAAGTTCCTTCTAATGTTCAATTAAAACCTACCTTCCTGTAACTTAAACTATTAGACCTGGTTTTATGCTCTGGAATAACAGAGAGCAAACTTCCCACCTTCTCTCTGTGACAGTCTTTTAGGTATTTCAAGAATGCAAACATGTCACCCCTGCCATAATACAATATGGAGGACCTTCTCACAGCGACACCTGAAACACACCAAGTGGCCAGCTTCTAATCAAAGGAAATTTAGTACAATGTCAAGTTTTAAACTTTGTTTGTGGCTTTTCTATACATTATAATTGTATTTTCAATTTGCTTCTGACACAATAAATAAAAATAACCCCTAATCTTCCTTTCGCTAGGCTCAACATGCACTTCTCTTTCAACATTTCACCCTATATTTGTTTTCCCTATCTCTTACCTTCTTTGTTGCCTCCGACTTTTCTATATCTTTTTAAAACAGAGTGGTCCAGAACTGATCATAGTACTCCAGTCGAGGCCTAACTAACACAGACTTCATTGGATCTATTATTGCCCTTCTCTTAGAAACTACAGTGATTTAATGCAGGCCTTCTTAGCTGCAGCATAACATTGCTAGGTCATATTCATTTTTCTGATCAACAATAATCCCAAGGTCCTTTTCAGATGCACTATTACTAAGCCAAGTATTCCCAAACGTTTAAAGTATGCATTTGGGTTTTTGGGGGTACATGTAGAACTTTACATTTGCCTCTGTTGAAATTCATCCTATTAGTTTCAGCTCAATTTTCCAGTCCTTTTGGATTCTGTTCCGGTTTTGCAATGTGTCCCCTACCCCTCTCAGTTTGAATCATCTGCAAATTTAGTAAGGATTTTTTTTTACTTATCATTGATAAATATGTTGAAAAGTGTTGGTCTCAGGACACAACCCTGTGGCACTTCATTTGAAACTTCCCTCCGGTTTGAAACATAGCCATTGGTTATAACTCTTTGAATATGCTTTTTCAACAGATTGCACTATGTAACAAAATTTGTAAAACAAAAATATGTTCCTTGTTTGAAAATATTATTTACTGTTTAATTATGTGGTACTTACTTTGAAATTAATTGTTATATTCCAGAAATTTTATCATTGTGCCTGCCATAAACTGTGTTGAATTGGTTGAGACTCTAGGAGATATTCATTGAAAAACTAGCAAAATATGCTGCAGCATGTCCCACAAAAACAATTTTGCAGTTTAATACACTTTTTCCATGTTTTTATGATAGAACCAATTAGGAAATGATATTTATAACTCAGGAACAAAATCATGTTACATAGTGTTATATATTTGTATAGTGTTTCCATTTAGTTCACGTTTAATTACTTTGTTCATCAAATTATAATGGGAGACTTCATCAAGTGTTTTGCTGAAATCCAGATAAGTGACACTTTGCAGTCCCCTCCACTAGTTGTGGGGGCTCTGGTAAGTTTATAGTAGGCTAAGGGTCTTTCCACAGAGCCATATAACCCAGAATATCAAAGCAGAAAATCTCACAATACCTGCTTTGAACTGGATTATCTGAGTCCACACTGCCATATATTCCAGTTCAAAGCAGATAATGTGGGATTTTATTCAGCTTATGGAAGGGGCTTGAGATGATGATAATAGATAGATAGATAGATAGATAGATAGATAGATAGATAGATAGATAGATAGATAGACATAAAAGTAATTGCTAGCTGGGTTTTGTAAAATGTATCTCAGTCATGTACAAATTGCACTCTTCTATAGGATCATGGGTGCCCCTGGTGGTGGCACAGTGTGTTAAAGCACTGAGCTGCTGAACTTGCAGACCGAAAGGTCCCAGGTTCAAATCCCCGGAGTGGAATGAGCACCTGCTGTTAGCCCCAGCTCCTGCCAACCTAGCAGTTCGAAAACATACAACTGTGAGTAGATAAATAGGTCCCGATCCGGCGGGAAGGTAATGGCGCTCCATGCAGTCATGCCGGCCACATGACCTTGGAGGTGTCTACGGACAATGCCGGCTCTTCGGCTTAGAAATGGAGATGAGCACCAACCCCCAGAGTCGGTCACGACTGGACTTAAGATCAGGAGAAAACCTTTACCTTTACCTTATAGGATCATGATGTTCAGCTGGGGCTTCCTAGTTTGACCAAACTAGGTTAAACAACAAAATATTAAGACTGGTTCCACAAATGTACGTTTCAAGCCTGAAAGCACTGCAGTACAAACTACTGTTTTTGAGTGTAGAGAAACAGGACATCTATTAACAAGGATAAATTTAGCTATGATTTGAAGGAAAATGTAAATACTTAATCGCACAATCTCGCTTATTCATTTGCCTTGAATAAATGCATTCTGACTTGCAGAAATGAATTTATTTTCCTACGATCTACCATGAATGAATTAGAGCAATTAGCAAACATTATTTCAGTGGCCTAAACATCATGGTTCATTAACAAAATAGGCTAATAGGAGTATGATGACTCTGAACTCTTAATGGATTTGGTGATAATGACAATTTTTCTGAGATCTGACAATACTCTTTACAGAGAAAACCTCGTTTATAACATCAAGCAGAGGTTTTGGAACATATATTTGTTTAGGAATATGTCTTATAGAATTCAGCAAGCAATCCTTTTAAGTCAGAAGCCCTTTTATACTTTAAATTCCAAAAAGGCTTTCTCACTTCCTTTGATACTTAACTTTCAAAGAAAGTATTTTGTTCAGAAATCATGTTTTGCATGTTGATACAGTATTTGTATTATTAAACACAAATGTAAATTCAAACGTCTGCAGTGAACAGATCCAATCTTCAGATCCACAAGCCATTTCCTGTTTAGCATTAGTTAACTTTTTATTTGAAGGTACATTTTCTTGGTTTACATGACATTGTTAATTTGCTTATCGCGTTTATTACCTTTTCAATCAGTGCTCTCTTTGAAGTTGTCTTTTCATCCCTTTTCATCTGCTTCTCCGACTGTTTAACATTTCCGATGCTTCCATGTCATTTGCATTTCCTTGTATTTAGTGTTTGAGACACATAGACAGACATTTTTTTTAGAACATCATTATTTTTCTTGAGGGGTCCTTGGTTTTTATAATTTTACTTTGCAGGTAAACACTTCACATGACTGAAAATTCGTTTATATAAAATATGCCCTATACCTAAAGAGCTAACCTTGTAAATGGCAAGGTTTCTCATTGGTGTACTACTTTTGTACCTTTAGGGATTGTTTTGCATAAAGGACCATTCAGTCATGTCAGCCACATTTGTTCAACTGTTTGTTCACATTATGGACCGTAATAAATATTGTTGTTGATTTGGATGACAAACATGCAAGTTTTACCATCTTAATAAGAAATAGGCCTTAATTCTATTTGCCTGATTTGTCTTACTCAGAATAACTGTTCATTTATAAATAGGTCTCTTAGATTTTTACTGTCTCGCAACTCATTGTCCAATTAACAAAGATTTAATCCCTCTTGTGTTAAAATAGTAATTATTTAATATCATTTATAATATTGAGCCCCCGCTGGCGCAGTATGTTAAAGCACTGAGCTGCTGAACTTGCAGACCGAAAGGTCCCAGGTTCGAATCCAGAGAGCGGAGTGAGTGCCCGCTGTTAGCTCCAGCTTCTGCCAACCTAGCAGTTAGAAAACATTCAAATGTGAGTAGATCAATAGGTACCGCTCTGGCGAGAAGGTAACAATGCTCCATGCAGTCATGCCGGCCACATGACCTTGGAGGTGTCTACGGACAACTCCGGCTCTTCGGCTTAGAAATGGAAATGAGCACCAACCCCCAGAGTTGGACATGACTGGACTTAACGTCAGGAGAAAGCTTTACCTTTACCTTATAATATTTAGTATTTCATATCCCATTCGATCATGACACCTCTATGCCTCAGTTATGATTAAGTGAATGAAAATGTTTCTTGTTAATATTTTATTGAATCCTCTATTTCCTGTATGTGCTATCCACAGCAAAAGGAAGGGCAGTTTAGCGTCCTGCAGCTAGTGGGCATGTTGCGTGGCATAGCGGCTGGCATGCGCTACCTCTCAGATATGAATTACGTCCACCGGGATTTGGCAGCCCGCAACATCCTGGTCAACAGCAATTTGGTTTGCAAGGTGTCGGATTTTGGCTTGTCAAGATTTTTGGAGGATGATGCCTCAAATCCAACATACACGGGGGCCTTGGTGAGTTCTTGCTCTGGAAACAATCATTTTCCTAACTCTGCTATGTTTATTTAAGCTTATAATGTCTATAAGAACTTATTAGTGTTCAACAAAGGCCAATTATGTGTTATAAAATAAACACTGCAGTTGTCCAACTAAACAAAAAAATAAAAGTAAATTATATTGGGGGGGGGGTAGAACTGTCTTCAGGCTGAAGAATTTAAAAAGAAAAACAAACCCTATATTGGATTACATGCAGTTGGCTGGCTGTGGTTAGCTTCTTGGTGATTGTCCTTCTACCCTGAGGGCCTTCCCCATGGTGGCCCCTCAGCTCTGGAATTCCCTTCCCAGGGACATCAGGCTAGCACCCACACTGTCAACCTTTAAGAAAGATCTAAAAACTTGACTCTTCCAGTGTGCCTTCAATAATTGATAGCAACAACAACCCCTCACCATTGATAATCTCCGAGTGATGTATTGTCTCCTTGCCTTTCCAGTGGATGATAACCTTCCTCTGCCCCACCTCCGAATCTTTTAGTTAACAATACAGCACTTTATTACCTACCTTATTAGAGATTCATTTATATACTCCTCGCTCCTTTGCCCAATTCTCTCGTCATTTTAACTACGGTTTTGCTTTTATATGGTGGTTTTTATTTAACTGTTACATTATTGTTTTAAATTATGTTTTATTTTGTTTAAATCTTCTGTTGATGATGCTTGTTTTGTTTGTATGCATTTTATCCTGTTTTATTGTGGGTTTTGGGCTTGGCTCCATGTTAGCCACCCATGTTAGCTGCAGGCGGGGTATAAAAATAAAGAAGTTGTTGTTGTTGTTGTTGTTGTTATTCTGCATAGAAGGTGGCAGGAGATGTCTGAAAACTGGTCAAAGTTATCTTCCATTAGCAGAGTGGTTCCCAACCTTGGGCCTCCAGATGTTTTGGACCTCATCTCCCACAGTTCTTAACAGTTGGTAAGCTGGCTGGGATTTCTGGAAGTGAAATCCAAAGCACCTGGAGGCCCAAAGTTTGGGAACCACTGCATTAGCATAACCTTTCTACTGGTAGAAGACAGATCCTTGATCTAAAGAACTGGACTTTGGTAGCATACTTTGCCTGTCTTGAAAGATTGTAAATATGCTCAAAACTTGTCTTTGTCAGAATTACCCCTATAAAGAAAATAAACATGCTTTGATGACAGTGTTACAATCACAAAGGCAAACTCACTACTTCAATCTTTTCGTTGTCTTAGGGTGGTAAGATCCCTATTCGCTGGACTGCCCCAGAGGCAATACAGTATCGCAAATTCACATCCTCAAGTGACGTCTGGAGCTTTGGGATTGTGATGTGGGAGGTCATGTCCTATGGTGAGAGGCCCTATTGGGACATGTCCAATCAGGATGTAAGTTCTCGCATAAGGCAACCCTCCCTGCCTCCCTCCCTCCCTCCCTCCCTCCCTCCCTCCCTCCCTCCCTCCCTCCCTCCCTCCCTCCCTCCCTCCCTCCCTTCCTTCCTTCCTTCCTTCCTTCCTTCCTTCCTTCCTTCCTTCCTCTGAACCAGACATTTGCTCATAGAAGACTTCCATCTTTACTGCAGAGGATTGTGTCCTGAAGCATTTCATTTGCTGTAGGTAATCAATGCCATTGACCAGGACTATCGCCTGCCACCTCCGCCAGACTGCCCCACTGTCTTGCACCTACTGATGTTGGACTGCTGGCAGAAGGAAAGGGTACAGAGGCCCAAATTTGAGCAGATTGTCAATGCCCTGGACAAGATGATTCGCAAGCCATCTGCCTTGAAAGCTACTGGCACAGGGAACAGCAGGTGAGTGACATCCATCTGAACCAAGAGGCATAGGAATCATATTTGGTTCTGCCATATATTTATTTATTTTAAATATTTATGTATCATCTCCCAACCAACACAGCTCCCAAGGCTATAAACAAAAAAAAAACCTAATACAAAACAAAAAATAAATACGATCTAAAAATAGATGAAATACTCTTTAAAAATTCCTAAAAATAATCTGGTGGTATGTACAGGATACATCACGAGCCTCTGCTTATTCTATAACGGGTCCTTAGGCCGACTGTGGAAGATACAGATGCTTACTATGAAACACCTTATTATTTATAATAATGTCCAATTTTTCTCTATAAAAAGAGATTTGAAAGAGTTTACAATGAACACATTACAATAGAATAAAAAACTAAAAATATACAAATATTAAAATGGAATTAAACATGAAGTATTAAAAATAAACAGTTAAAATGTGTATCATGTTGCTCATTGTAATTGTGCAGTGGAATGTCAGCTGCACATTTAGCAGTGACTCACATACACTGAGCAACAGTGGTATCTAGTAGAGTAGGGCTCGAATCCTGTTTCATCTGTTTCTTTCATGGTTTAGTACTGTTTCTTCCATTCGGATGGTACAAAACGATATAATCCCCTGAGAATGAAAGAAGTGAAACAAAAGGAAAAAGGGCAATGGTATCCATTTGGTCGGCTGATTTTCGGCATTTGGCTGTAGGCCCTGGCTGGCAGGGCCTACAGCTAAGTGCTTGGCACTCAACACTCGTAGGCCCTGCCTGCTGGGCCTACAGTAGAGCACTTGACTGTAGGCTCTGCAAGCCGGGCTTACAAGCCATCAAGCGCTCGACACTCATAGGTCCAGCTCACAGGGCATACAGCTGAGCGCCGAGCCTGCTCAGCTGAGGCCCTGGCTGGCAGGCCCTGGCACTTTGCCACCCAAGACCCAAAAAATCTTTAGTTTTTGTGGACCTTGGACAGAAAAGCCCATTTGTATAGGTGCTCATTTCCGAAACAGAAACGGGGCTATACAAATGGTACAAATAAAAACGGGCAGTGATTCCATACAAATGCACAAGACTAGTATCTAGTCTAAGGACTGTGTAATGCAAGTGGGAGTAATTGTGATGACAGTTATTTGTGACACACTGCAACAATGTAGAACTTTGACCAGCATCTCCTCTTGCCAAAATCATTTTTTCATCACTAAATCCAGAATGAAATTTTTGCATGCATGTTCTCATGCTAGCTTGCAAAAGAGATGGTGGAAGAAAGAGATGGAAGAGATAATGACAATTCACATCAATTCACATAACACTTTCAACAAACCTGTAAGTTAGATAAAGACACTTAAATTGATAGTTCAGGTGACAGAGAACCAGAGCTTTTCTGATTCAGAATTGGCACTAAGACACAAACTTATTTTTTCCTATTATGCTCTGTTCCTATCGTGAGAGAGCTGTGATTTTCTTCTTGTTTAGCAAACTCACAAGATGCTGTTTGGGTTTCTGATGCCATTTATGAGAAGTGAAGGGCGTAAGGATGAAGCAAAACATAGCTGGCTATGAGACAAACCCCTGAGTATGAAGAGTGGGGCGGAAGGGGTAAATGGGAAGACAAGGCACAGTCCCTTGCCACCAGGCTTAATCGGGCACAGGGCATCTTCTCATTGGAAGCTGGTAACAGTGTATTGGGAAGTTCCTCTGTTTCTGTCTCCTGTTCCCAGCCTGAAAGTGCCAGATGCTTGGTGTCAGCAAAGAGGAGCTCCCTGGAGGGAGATTCAGCCAGGATTAGATGGTCCCAGAACAGGGAAAGGAAATGCATCCTGTTAGCATGGAGAGGTTTTCCCATGGGTTTCATAAGCCTTCGTCCAGAGCCTGGGGAAAAGAGAGGAGGCCTCGGTTGTGTGCAGTTTATTAAAAATGACCCAGTGCCGAAATAAACTTTTTTTGTAGTTTAAAGTCAAACAACAGCCAAAGAAAACAGAAAATATTAGACATTCAAAACAAGTTGGTAACCTGCAGTGCTTTGAGGATGTAATTTTGAGGGCCAGTCCTTATATTACTCAGCTGCCATTCTGACCACATTTGCATCAGTATATGATTGTACAAAGAGAAGTGAGCATATAGTGCAGCACTGAAGCTGGCTGGGACTCCTTCCGCAACATCAGCTTTGTAGCTGACATTAATTACGTGGCCAACCATATTTTCCTGTGCTTCTTCTAATGTATCTATTTTTGTCTTCACAGACCATCCCAGCACCTGCTAAGCAACTCACCCCCCGATTTCCCATCACTCACCAATGCCCATGAGTGGCTGGATGCCATTAAAATGGGTCGCTACAAGGAGAACTTTGACCAAGCTGGCCTGACTACCTTTGATGTCATCTCGCGCATGACTCTGGAGTAAGGGCCATACCTCACACTGCATAACAGCAGGACAGAGTTTCCAAACAAGTATACACTTAACAAAGAGCTGCAGCCATCTTTGCGCTCTGATGGTGTACACGTATGATACACAAATTTAGAAAGCAACATTCTCCTTACTAATAATAATATTGACCAACACACATTGTGGTGCCTCAAATATTACACCTGTTTTTGGGTATATTTGGCCTGCAATTCCAAAAAATTGCACCAGTTTTTTTCCCTATCAGCTCTAGTTTTTGAGATACAAAATGTGTGTCATCTACCAGTGGCAAAAGCCAGTGGGATTTTGGCCTGCACAAATAAGAGTATGGAAGTCATGCTACTCCTCTATTCTGCCTTGGTCAGATCACATCTGGAATACTGTGTCCAATTTTGGGCACCACAATTGAAGGGAGATGTTGACAAGCTAGAATGTTTCCAGAGGAGGGCAATCAAAATGATCAAGGGTCTGGAGAACAAGCCCTATGAGGAGTGGCTGAAAAAGCTGGGCATGTTTAGCCTGCAAAAGCGAAGGCTGAGAGGAGACATGATGAAGGCCATATATAAAAATGTGAGGGAAGTCATAGAGAGAAGGGGGCAAGCTTGTTTTTTGCTCCGCTGGAGACTAGGATGCAGAACAGTGGCTTCAAAATACAGGAAAGGAGATTCCACCTGAACATGAGGAAGATCTTCTAAAACTATGAGAGCTGTTCGACAGTGGAACTCTCTCCCTCGGGCTGTGGTGGAGGCTCCTTCTTTGGAGGCTTTCAAGCAGAGGCTGGATGGCCATTTGTCAAGTGTGCTTTGATGCGATTTTCCTGCTTCTTGGCAGGAGGTTGGACTGGATGGCCCATGAGGCTCTTCCAGCTCTGTTATTCTATGATTCTACCTGTTGCTCACACACAGAAAATCATGATTACCATATCTAAGGAACTAGAGCTGATGTGGTCTATCCAATGCAATTTTCTATCTCATCACTCACAAATAACCCCAGGAACAGGCCTAAAAACCTAGACACCAAGAAATTTTTGGTTGTTGGGCTGTATAAATGCCCTTTGAGAAGGCAGGTTGAAACATCAGCTGCCTATGCCCAGATCGCCAGCAGACCAGACTCTTCCCATGCAACCTCTTCCCATGGTGCCCAGTAAAGTAGATCTGATGCAATAGTGCCATTATCATCACTATATGGGGACCATGAATATGGATCTGCTATGGATGCATAATTTCAAGAATGCCTTAGTAAGCCTGATTTTGAATTCTGAGCTAGATTTTTCAGTGTATGCCCATGATGTCCAAAGAAGACCAAAGAAAAGAAAACTTGGGAGGTTTTTTTTTTTTCGTGTCAGTAGCGACTTAAGTACATACTGCTTCTGGTGTGAGAGAATTGGCCGCCTACAGAGACGTTGCCCAGGGGATGCCAAGATATGTACCATCCTGCTGGGAGGCTTCTCTCATGTCCCCACAAGCTAGAGCTGACAGGTGAGAGCTCACCCCATCTCACAGATTTGAACCGGTAACCTTCAGGACAGCAACCCAACCTTTAGGTCAGAAGTCCAGCCGGCACAAGGGTTTAACCCATGCAAATAAAGCGTAAGAAGGTCCTTCAGTCTTTTTAACTGAAAGACCTCCATGAGCTATTTCTTTTCATAGGCAAATATTATGCAATCACCTATCTATGTAAGAGGCATATATTGGTTCTCAATGTGTGAGTTTTTTTTAAGGTTGTAAAGGTAGGCTGGAATCCTATGAGGTACTGAAGTCTAAAAGCAATTAACTACAAATAAATTAACTACATGTTATAAACAACATATAACAGAATTGCAGAGGTTTCTGCTTTTGCATCGTAGAGGCTTGTAAGAACAAGCCCTCTCTGACATATTTACACCTGATGACACCCTGGGCTACCCTTCAAGGAACACAGAATTGAAATCTTAGTCAATGAAATGCTGATTAATCCGATTTAATAATTACTTGCATTCTTTTGCCCCTCAGCATTCCCTATTTCTTCCCTACCTCTTCACAGATTTAAAAGTATTAGTATTTACCATTTGTTGCAATAATGAAATTTCTTATGTCATGTCAGTAGGTTCAGGATTAGACACAAGACTCCAAGAGCCTTCATTTAGCTCGCTCCTTCAAATGATTATGTAAATGTCTTCCATCTTTTCCTGCCCTGGCATTTCCTCCCCACAGTACATCTGACACCATCTATGGGGCATTCCTAATGCTCCTTCTGCTTGATTGACCCAACTTTTTCCCCATGTTGTCCTTTATTATTCAATACATTATTGCTCCTAGATTCTGCTTTAAAAGGAAAATGTCTAAGATTTAATTCCATGTTGATGTACATAGTATGCTGTATGCCTGGCTGCCTGCAGTTCATTATTTCCACCTCCGCCAAGTTGCTTACATTATACACGATTGTTGCAAAAAGTGATATCAGTAGGTTCACGCCTTCCTGCTCATGAGTTTCTGTGCTTTGCTGGAACACCCCGCAATCATAATCCCGATGCATTTATGTACACAACAGCATCACAGTTTATTTTTGTAATGTGTGGCCAAGCTAGTTAAGCTCTCCAAAAAGAGAATCACTGTGGATTCCTAATGCATTTGTTCTAATTTGAGAATAAGAACAAATCATTTGAATCTCCAACAAAAAATAAATAAATAAATAAAGTTTCAGAGGCACCTTCTCTTCCTGGTACTGAAGAGCTCACAGTTTGTCCCAGTCTTAGTTGACAGTAGTCAGAATATCAGTGGGGTGCTAAATCTGCTCTGGATGTTAGTTAAACTTGCCTGAAATGTTTGACTATACATAGTCAAATTATAGAAACAGAGTTGGAAGAGACCCCATGGGTCCTCCAGTCCAACCCCCTGCCATGCAGGAAAAGTATAATCAAGTACTCCCAACAGATGGCCATTCAACCTTTTAAAGGCCTCCAAAGAAGGAGCTTCCACCACACTCCGAGGCCGTGAGTTCCACTATGGAACAGCTCTTAATGGTCAGGAAGTGCTTCCTAATGTTCAGGTGGAATCTTCTTTCTTGTAATTTGAATTCATTGTTCTGAGTCCTAGTCTCTAAGGCAGCAGAAAACATTCCCTTTTCCTTATGACTATAGCTGGACTTTCAGTGCCCCCCCCCCATACCTACGATAAAAGTTGCTAAACTTCAATTACAGTGGCCATTCATGGAGGTCTACTGCGGGCTCTAGAGGTAGCTTGACAGTTGGTATAATCATTTTGTGTCCGATTATGAGGACGCACCAAGATGTCTCTCTAATCTCTCCCACGCTCCACCAGAGACAAACTGGGTGTATGCATGTTTAACATGCTCATGTGGACCTGTAGGGAAGTTTAGGTCAGCGTAGAGCAGTGATTCCCAACATTATTTTTGACCAGGAACCACTCTCCAACATTAGTACCAAAAGGGTTACAAATCAGTTTTTGGACAACTTTAGATTTGGTTTGGTAATTTGGGGTGCTGATTCAGAAAACTGCATTGGATAGACCACATCAGCTTTAGTTTTTGATACAGAACATATGCCGTCCAATAGTCACCATCTGCTTGCCCATAGAAAATCGTATTTAACAATCTAGAACTAATGTGGTCTATCCAGTGCAATTTTCTGAATCAGCACCCCAAATAACCCCAGGAATAGGCCTAAAAATGAAGACACCAAGAATTTTACTTTTTTGGTTGGTCTGTTTTTAACTGTAGTAGTAACATGAAGCTCCGGACCATATTTTAGTTCTTGCAGACCACTGGTTTAGAGAAAGCAAGGGAATACTAATTTCTACATTGCCTGATATCTAGGAGTAAGGTTACTCTAGTGTATACCATTAACCAGGTGCCAGCCAATATTAGTTTGGATTGATATGTAAGAACCCAGTGAGTATATCAGTGCAAACAGCAAAATCCCCATGTAAGACGATCTTATTTCCATTTGCAGAGACATCCAGCGCATTGGTATTAGCCTGGTTGGCCATCAGAAGAAGATTCTCAACAGCATCCAGCTCATGCGGGTTCACCTCAATCAACTTGAGCCTGTAGAAGTCTGACAGAGCAAGCAGAGCCCAGCTAATCTGAAAGGGCCTGAAGATATCACGTGACCCTTTTATTGTAAAAAGGTGGAAGAACAGCAAATTTCAGGCACCGAATGAGAATATGTGAAAACGTCACACTCCACAGATTAGAATCCTTGACAGTTTTAAAGGGTTTTTTTTCTTCTTTTTTTGAAAAAAATACTTGAGGCACTGCAAAAATCCTGTGGAATTTAAATATGGATGGATTTGTACATTGGAGCAGGCGACTGTTAGTACACAAGGTAGAGATGGAAAGACAGCTTTGGAGTTGCAAAAGCACCTGCTGCCATTTGTGTGCCAATTTATAGTTTCAGACCCATTGCAGACATGCGATTTGGATATTTCTTTATCCAGATCAGGCAAAATTGAGATAAACAGAAAGACTGTGTTGCCGAAAGAAATCCCTTTGAAGCTTTTGCTTAGCCCCTGGAATTTAGTTCCAAGAAGAAGAAGAGACAAATGCCACCATCTTTCGGGAAATTTTGGAAGAGACAGATGTACAGTGAAAAAAGATGCGATGCCTGCTGCCTCAAGCTGTGAATTTTGGGCACCGTTTTGGGTGACTAAATGAGAGATGAACAGATCTGCGAGGCCATATGATGTTCCCTGATTTATTTGAGTAGGGCTTGGGCTGGATAATTTCCTGGCTGTTTGGACCCTCTGATGAGTAGTGAGTGGGTGGAGGATGAATTTTGAATCTTCAGATTTAGGCAACAGAACACTTTGGACCCACCATGACTTCTAGGTTTGTATCTGGTTCCTTAATGAGGGAAGTAGGATAGAAACCTCCTGGTTGTCAGATATGGTACATGGAAATTTATCTACTGAGGGAATGGGTCTTCCTTTGAGGTGTCCTAGTGGATATTGATACCAGAAAAAAATGAAATAAAACATTTGGCAGAGAAATACCTATGTGCACAAGGCTTCATTAGAAGGCAGCAGAGTCTAATGTCGATCTCATGGCTAAAATAGCCTTTTTTTAAAAGGGCGGGGGGTGATTTCAAGGCAATGTTAAAACCTTCTCAGATATTTCCTTTACAATAAAGTATACAGTTCTAACACTAATACTCATTTTCAGAAAGATCCCCAGAGTAGTGGGTGTGTACTTTACATCAGAGTGGATGTTGCTCCAGAGTGAGTTTCCAAAATGTAGTCAATATTCACATGATGGCAATCCCAGATCATGCCATGAATATTGAGATTTTTCTCACTTTTTAGATACACATTGTTGAATACTGACTATAGGGGCCTATCAGTATTCTTATGTGTATTCAGAATTTCATTTAATTTACTTGTGATTGCAAGCAGACATCCCTGTTTCATTTCTTAGCACTTTATCTAATGCCTTGCTTCATATAATGTGGAAGGATTCATTATTCATTCAAAATAACCAGCATTGACTGGATTGTCAATGCTGGTTATTTTGATGTACATCAGATTAGCATCAGCAGTTCCTCTGCACAAATGCCTAAGAAATCATGGCTGAGAGGGAGAGGGATGATATAGGAATTATTTGATATGCAAACATATGCACCACAATCTTTGTTCACATATATTTGTTTAAAATATGTTAAAAGTATTGTACAGGTTAAAGAGAGGTAAGACATAGCGAGATTCAGAAAGGTTAGTCTAAGAAATCTTTGGTACTGAAAAGGGGATTCTTCAGTGACTTTCTGTGTTTTTGTATTTTCTCCCATTTTTAATAGCTCTAGAAAAAGCTCTGCTACAGAAAAAGGTTTGCTTAAACCCAAAGCTGACCTTGTAGTGCTAGATCATGTCACCATTGAGCACAAATCACAACAGATCAGGAACACAGACATCACAGTATTAGTTGAGGCGTGAGGAAAGCACCAGCAATATGTAATAAAATGTTACTTTTTAAAAAAGAAGCATAATGCAGTCTAACCTCTTTTAAACAATACCAAAAAACAATTTATCATCTGAGGCAGAGGTTTTCATAATTGCTAAAATGCCAAACCCCTGCCATCATATTTCCCATGTACAATCTATGACCAGGTGTACCCAAAATAGAACCTGCTCTCATCTTCCATTCAGAGGAAGAGAAATGGCCTCTTCCATCAGTATAATGCTACTCATTCTCCAAAAGTGCATCTCCACTGTACAATGAATGCAGTTTCACTCCAGTTCAATTGCCATGGCTTAATGCTATGGAGTCATGGAAGCTGTTGTTTTACAAGTCTTTGGCATTTTTTGCCAGTGAGTGCCAAACTGCAACTCTCAGGATTCCATAGCATTGAACCATAGCAATTAAAGTGGGGTCAGATTGCAATAATTCTACAGTGTAGATGCACTGCCGATGCTCAAGGGCAGTAGGAATGGGCCTGGCACAGCCCAAAACCATGGTAAAAATGGAGCTGCACTTGGAATATCCCTGGTTGTCTTGTGCACTAAGGCTGATGATATGCAGGGATGTACAGGCAACTTCCTTGTACAGCATTGTTCCAAGCACACATGCTTGTGCATTGTCACAGTATCCTAGCTAATTAAGATCTTCAGGGGAAAATAGCCTTAATTTGCCACATAATGAGAAGACAGGAAAGCTTGGAGAATATAATGATGCTGGGGGAAATGGAAGAAAAAAGGAAGAGGAGCCAACCAAGGGCAAGATGGATGGATGGTATCCTTGAAGTGACTGGCTTCACCTTGAAGGAGCTGGGGGTGGCCATGACCGATAGGGAGCTCTGGCGTGGGCTGGTCCATGAGGTCACAAAGACTTGGAAGCAACTGAAAGAATAAACAACAAAGAACCATGAAGGGAGTGCAGTGTATATACTTGAGTCCATGGAGCCCCCGGTGGTGCAAGGTGTTAAAGCGCTGAGCTGCTGAACTTATGGACCGAAAGGTCACAGGTTCGAATCTGGAGAGCAGAGTGAGCGCCCGCTGTTAACCTCAGCTTCTGCCAACCTAGCAGTTTGAAAACATGCAAATATGAGTAGATCAACAGGTACTACTCTGGCGGGAAGGTCACGGCGCTCCATGCAGTCATACCGGCCACATGACCTTGGAGGTGTCTACAGACAACACCGGTTTTTCGGCTTAGAAATGGATATGAGCACCAACTCCCAGAGTCGGACATGACTGGACTTAATGTCAGAGGAAAACCTTTACCTTACCTTGACTATACTTGAGTCCAACATTTTGAGGGCATTTGAGAAAGCATATGAAATGGGAGACATGGAAGAAATTGCGTGAAACACCCAAGATCATATTAAAAGAGATGATGTATTCTTTGGTCCTGAACTAAGGAATATACCAAGCTTTCTCCCTCCCTAGCTTCACTTTCCTTGTCAGTTTCCACCATGGCTCAGTACTCACTGGGGATGGCAGTCCTTTCAAGGACTTGTAAGACAGCTTTAATTGCCACATTAAGATTATGAAAAAAGTCAGTGGCCAGCATACTGAGAATATGTATCCACCCAAAGGAAAAATGGTTTCCCTTGTGTTGAGATGGGAGAAGCTCAAGGGAGAAAAAGCCTTATTCCTGATTGTATCAGATCCCTAGCCAATGCCCACAATGGATGTCACAAGGAAATGATTCCCATACCAAAATGCAAGTACAATACAGTAATTCAATTACATAGTGCAATATGCATTCACCAGCTGTTGGATGTGTATGCCTTGAACATTTGCAGATGGTAAATTAGCAGGAGCACATCCCTAATTCATGTTAGCAGGAGATGATAAATCTGTGCTGGGAGTCAAGGGAGAGGGGGCGGGCTGAAGATGGCTGGCACTACAATGCAGTTGTGGCCAATATGTCTGACTTGCAGCATAATCATAAATGCAGAGTCCTGGTTAAAAATGGCAGGCAATGTGAGGTTTAATAGCAGATATACTTTGCTATGTTTCAGCATTGCACAGTTGAGACTTCATCCATCAACCAGCACATTTCCCTATGGCCAAGATCTTACCAGTTTACATTCCTTAGGACAGAGAGTTGCATCAAATGCAGAAGAAGTCCCATTCATTTCACTCATCTTTGACAATTCTTTCTTTCCTTGAAAAATTGCCCTTTTTATTCTGGAGATACTAACTTTAGGAGAATACTTGCCAAGCTATACACAGATAAGAATATCAGACTTTCTAGTTAATGATAATGCTTAAGGATACTCACCCATCCTGAAGATCTACCTTACACAGAAGTTCAATTTGGCCTTAGTTTGAATGGGACATTGGGACAGTTAGGCCAAGATCCTACAATGCATGGCATAAATGATCTACAAGCAGAACTACACAACATCTCTGTTTTTATGGTGTATTCCCATGCCCACACTGGGAATTACCAATGAGCTGCTACAACCCTTGCCTAGATAAAATTGGATTTGGCCATGCCACCAAAGGCAGAGTGATGGCATCATTCAAGGATCTGCCAGGTAGGTGATGCAATCATTTTGTGACTAGCTATGGAGTCATAATCAAATGGGTCCAACCCACCCACTCCACTCTCCACCAACCACTGAGGATTGCAGTGGCTAAACAGTGACAGATGGGGTAGGGAGGCTTTGGTTGCTACCGACTGAAAAAGAGATTTTTCTTCGTGTACTCTGTGAATGCACACTAATGGAGAAGCTGCGCCTGCGCAGGTTCCGACGGAAACTCTTCCAAGCTGAAGTTCAAATTTTTGGCGGTAACCACGCCCCCCTTCCCAAGGGGCATATAAGGCAGCCCCAGGCGCCCGCTCTCCAGTTCCTTTTTTTCCGCCGCAAGGTTCACTTCGGACTCTTCGCATGTCTACTACTCGTTTCAAGCGTTGCACGCAGTGTGCTGCTAAAATTCCTGACTCGGACGGCCACGCCAAGTGCCTCTTCTGTCTTGGCGAGGCTCATGTGGTCAGTACCTGCCGTTTTTGCCTAGCTCTCACGGCTCAGGCCAGAAAGAACAGAGCCGCTAGGCTTAGAGCGGCGCTCTACGAAAAATCTCTCGCGCCAGAACCGACTCCGTCGACGTCGGGTACGTCGGCGTCCTCAGCTTTGAGAGCTATGTCGGCGCCACCAACTAAGCCTCCGGCAGCCAAAGCTTCCTCGGTCTCGTCCAGAGCGTCCAAGACCTCCAGGGCCGCTAAACCGGTCAAACCACCGTGTACTGTGACGACGGCGACCGTGTCGACCCGCTCCGGAAAGGTGGGACCTTCCTCGACGTCGAGCTCTCTGGCTTCGGTGACCTCGATCCGCTCCCGTATCGGTTCCCCTCCGTCCTCCTCTGCTATCAAGATAGCCTTTAAAAGGGCTCACGAGGAGTCTCGTCGAGCGCAATCCGACTCAGCTGTGGTTCCTCCCACACCTGGCAAGTCCTTGAGGGTTGCATCCAAGCAACCGCCGGCGAAGAAACGGCTAACTCAGCGCTCCTCCTCCTCGGCCTCCTCAAAGAAAGACCCGCCATCTTCCTCGACAACTTCCTCGAGAAGGTCTTCTCCTATTGTACCAGCCCAGAGGCCTAGAGATGTTTCTCAGTCTCCATTGCACCCCCTGTCTGATGGGGAGCTGCAGGACTCACCCCACCACTCTACCCAAACGGTGGTCAGGGTACCGGTGCCGGAGCCCCTTGCGCCGCCTCGCTCGTCGCGCCAACAGCTCTTCCCTCCCACCTCGACACCGGAGCGTGGCAGACAAACGGCTCGCCTGGCTCGGGCAGCCCAGGCCTCGGCCTCTAAGGACCTTCGGCCTCCGGCCCTCTCTTCCCGCGAGGCCTTGCCTCCTCCCGAGACTGTGCTGTCTTCTCCCCCTCAGTCCCCCCAAGGGGCTGAGGAGGAAGATGTTGATGTCGACCGCCCAGACTCTGCCCTCTCGGCCTCGGTGGTCTCTCTCGGTCTCGACCTCTCTCCTCCCCACGACGCGTATGAGGCGGACCCGCCTTCTCCTACTGACAATGTTCGTGCTTTCGCTGAGCAAATGGTCAGGATGGCCGACGCCCTGGGTTTGGAGATCAAGCAAACCTCCAAAGCAGTGTCTGACCCAGTATTCAAAAGGGTGCAGGCCCAAGCTCCGCCGGCCACGCTACTCCCCTTTCTGCCTTATCTGTTGGACGTTATCCAGGCCTCCTGGAAAAACCCTTCCTCCATTCCTCCGACCTCGAAGAGGATCGAGACTTGGTACCGTACCGACGATGATACCCTGGAGTGGCTCAAACACCATCCCGACCCTAACTCCCTGGTCGTTAAGGCCTCTCAATCCTCAGGTCGTCAGTCGAATACTCCGGCCGATAGAGAGGGGAAGCGCTTCGACGCCGTGGGTCGAAAACTTTATTCCGGAGCCCTTTTGCTTTGCCGCATGGCGAATTATGGAGCCTGCATGGGTGCCTACCAACAAATTATCTGGGAGAAGGCGCAGCCCTTCTTCGCTAAGATGTCGGACGAAGACCGCTCCGTCCTCACTACCCTCCAACAGGAGGCAGACTCGCTCGCTCACCACCAAATACAAATGGCGAAGCATACAGGTGATACTGCGGGTAAAATGATTGCCCACGCGATTTCCATTCGCCGCCACGCCTGGCTGAGGTCTTCGGGTCTCTCCTCATCTTCCAGACAGGTCATTGAGGACCTTCCCTTTGACGCGCTCGGACTGTTTCACGCCGGTACCGATGACAAACTCAAGTCTAATCATGACTTTAAAATTCTTGCGTCTAAATGTGGCGACCAACCTCAACCTCAGCGCACTCGCTGGTTCCCGCATCGTTCCCGCCGTTTCCCGCCGCAATCTTTCAGACACCATTCTTTCAGGCGGCCTTCGGGCTCGAACAATCAAGCCCATCACCAACCTCGCCGGGGACCTCATCCGCAAAAGCAACGCGGTCGATCCACCCCTGCTCCTCCGCAGCCTAATCGGCGTACCTGACGCCAACCCCTGCCAAAGCTCCTCGCCCGCTACCGTTGTAGAGCCCACGCTGCCTCGTTCCTTCGGTGTCTTTGCAGACCGTCTAGCCCCTTTCTACAATCAATGGGACTCTATTACTTCAGATGCATGGGTTCTCCGCATTGTCCAAGACGGCTACGCCTTAGAGTTCATGGACCTCCCTCCGACAGGTCACGTTCTCCACTCAAACCCTTCCCCAGAGATACTGGCCGAAGTCGAAGCGCTACTGGCCAAAGGCGCTATCCGTCCCTCCCCTCCCGAACTGGACCCTTTAAGTTTCTTCTCCAGATACTTTACAGTCCCGAAAAGAGGAGGCGGGCTACGCCCGATTCTGGACTTAAGGGCACTCAATATATTCATTCGCCCCTCCAAATTCAGGATGGTCTCTATTGCCTCTATCCTTCCGATGCTGCAGCGGGGAGACTACTTTGCCTCCATAGACTTACGAGACGCCTACTTCCACGTGGCAGTACGAGAGGCGCACAGACGGTTCCTATGCTTCAAAGTTCTCGACCAAACCTACCAGTTTACCGTTTTGCCCTTCGGTCTCGTCACGGCCCCGAGGGTCTTCACCAAGGTTGTCGCCGCCGTAGCGGCCCACCTCAGGCTACATGGCATCACGGTCTTTCCTTATCTAGACGACTGGCTTCTCGTCGGGCCCGACCCGGTTCTTCTCCAAAATCACGTCTCTTTCACGCTGCGTCTTCTAAAATCTCTCGGCCTCCAACTCAATTCCGAGAAGTCAAATCTCTCCCCGTCAACTCGAATCCGGTTCATCGGGGCCCTCTTCGACTCCGTCGCAGAGACTGTGTCACTTCCGTTCGACAGATTCCTGGCTCTCCGCCACCATGTCGCCCTTTGTCGATCTGCCCGGAGGGTCAGAGCCCGTGTCATTCAGGTCCTTCTAGGCCACATGGCCTCCACGGTTCTCACGACCCCGTTTGCCAGGCTGCGCCTTCGGACCCTGCAAAGGTGGTTTATAGACACTTTCAAACCGTTCCACCACCACAACTCCAGATACCTGTCGGTACCGTCGCCCGTCCGCCAGTCTCTCTCATGGTGGATGTCTCACCAAAACGTGTGCAAGGGCCTTCCTTTCCATCCAGCCCCGCCATCGCTAACCATAACCACAGACTCCTCCACCTACGCTTGGGGAGCCCACATGAACGGTCTAACGGTTCAAAATCTTTGGTCCCCGTCAGAGAGGGCCAACCACATAAACTTCCTCGAACTTCTCGCCATTCTCAAAGCCCTAAAAGCATTCTCCCCCCTCATCCGCCACAAGTCTATCCTCATTCAATCGGACAATCTAGTAGCAGTATTCTACATCAACAAACAGGGTGGTACGGGTTCGAGGAAACTCATGCTCCTCTCCTCTCGTCTCTGGATCTGGTGCATAGCCCACGGCGTACAGATCTCTGCAATCCACCTACCGGGCGCCCAAAACGGCTTAGCGGATGCCCTCAGCAGGATGACTTCTTCCTCTCACGAATGGAAGCTCAATCCCGAGGTCCTCGACGGTCTGTTCCGCCTCTGGGGGCGCCCTACTCTGGATCTCTTCGCGTCTCCCCACAACGCTCAGCTACCCCGCTACGGAGCGAGGCTCCCCCCGAACTCTTTCCCCGGCTGCCTAGGGGATGCCTTTCTTCTGGACTGGTCGGCGGAGATGCTTTATCTTTTTCCACCGATTCCCCTCATACCGAAAGTCCTCGAAAAACTTCTCTCGATCTCGGTCACGGCGATTCTCATAGCCCCGGCCTGGCCCCGCCAACCGTGGTATCCAGCCCTTCTTCGCCTCTCCAGAGGATCGTTTCACCCTCTGCCTCTCTCGCCGCACCTTCTCTCACGGGAGGACGGCAAAATTCTTCACCCGGACCTTTCTTCCCTTCATCTCACTGCATGGAGGATTCTTACCTAGCCTCTCTTCCGCAGAATCTGCAAGACGTCCTGCGGGCAGCCCATAAGCCGTCTACTACCAAGGCTTATTCCTACAAACTCTCTCGCTTTCATGCCTTCCTTCGATCCCGTAACGTCGACACCTTCCCGACCTCGGTATCGGTGGTCCTCGACTTCCTCATGACTCTCGTCGAAAAGAAACTTTCTCTTGCCTCTATAAAAGCTTATCTCGCAGCTCTTTCCTGGTCCTTTCAGCGCCACGGCCAGCCATCTCTTTTTTCTCACCACCTGATCAAAACCTTTCTCCGGGGCTACAATAACATCTGCCCGCCGTCGCTACCACCTACGCCGGGCTGGAGCCTCGAACTTGTACTTTCTCAACTGTCTTCTGCTCCCTTCGAACCGCTTGCCTCGACCGATCTACGCCTGCTCTCCTGGAAGTTGGCCTTTCTGGTGGCGATCACGTCGGCACGACGGCCATCCGAGCTCGCTGCCCTCAGAGTCGACGAGCCTTATCTTCGTTTCCACCATGACCGCGCTGTTCTTCGCCCGGACATTACCTTTCTTCCTAAGGTGGTGTCAGCCTTCCACCTCAACCAGGACATTGTCTTACCAGCTTTCTTCTCTAACCCCTCCTCTCCTCTCGAGCAAAAACTGCACCTTCTCGACGTTCGGAGAGCACTTCTTTTCTACAGGGACCGTACTAAGGACATTCGTAAGTCACAAAGACTCTTTGTCGCCTATGCCCAGGACAAGTTGGGTAATCCCATCTCTTCCCAAAGACTGTCCCACTGGATCGCTCAGGCCATTGAGTTGGCCTATGAACTAGCCAAGCGACCTCCCCCTCCTTCCATCCGCCCGAGGTCGACTAGGGGCCTCTCGGCGTCGACCGCCTTCCTTAGGGGTATTCCGCTTGACTCCATATGTAAAGCGGCTATCTGGTCAAACCCTCTCACGTTTGTCTCTCACTACAGGCTGGACAGTAAGGCCCTTAAAGACTCGGCCTTTGCAAGATCAGTGCTCTCATCTTGCCTCTCCTAACTCTCAGACGTTTTTTCTCTTCATACTCACCCACAGGTGACTCTCTATACCTCTCCTTCAAGTTGGACGGGGCTTTTTCCCTATACCTACCTCTAGGGATATGTTTTTTTTTTTTTTTTTTTTTTTTTCCCATGATTGTATTGAGCAGTTGCTCTGTTGCTTTGTACCGCCTCGTTGGCTCTGGCGGATATGCCAAAGACCAAGATGTGTTTGTCCCTCTCCCCCTGGGAGAGCGTTTATATGCACTACGCAATTGTGTATTTTTCTCTATCATGTTTATTGAAAAATTCCTTCCATGTTATGTTCTTCTTCTATGATGCTCATGTTGCATTGCACTGGTCCTTTCGGACAATTTATTGCACTGGTCCCTTGGGACGGTTATTTTTTCTATGTCCTAATAAACATGTGTTTGGACATTCACTGGTTGTCGAGTTTGCCTTGTCCCACCATCCGGGACCTTAGCGTGTTAGTCTCCATTAGTGTGCATTCACAGAGTACACGAAGAAAAAGGACAGGTTGCTCACCTGTAACCATGTTTCTTCGAGTGTACTCTGTGAATTCACACAAACCCGCCCTTCCTTCCCCTCTGGCAAACCTCTTCCTTTCTCGTTGCCTTGGCGGCGTAGGAACTGGAGAGCGGGCGCCTGGGGCTGCCTTATATGCCCCTTGGGAAGGGGGGCGTGGTTACCGCCAAAAATTTGAACTTCAGCTTGGAAGAGTTTCCGTCGGAACCTGCGCAGGCGCAGCTTCTCCATTAGTGTGAATTCACAGAGTACACTCGAAGAAACATGGTTACAGGTGAGCAACCTGTCCATATCAATCATTACAAAATCTCCCCCACAAAAAAGGTGTATGATTGACATATGTTTTCTTGTATGTCCAAAATGTCACCCATGAAAACTTCCTTAATGCTTGGATCATTTTTCATGCATTTAATTTCTTTTTAATTCACTGGAGAGCTAACCAGCAAGTAACAACTCAACATTTCCATAGAGTGCATCTTGGAGAAATAATGATGATGCAGTTTGTAGCCTTTTGCTCATTCAAGCAAATGCTCCCGATAAAGAGGGAGACAGGCAGACACCCTAACACCATTGCTTGAAAATGTGTAAAACTTGGGGTTGGCAGTGAGATAAAAGAGAAATTGGGCATACAAGAGGGTGGGTGGTGGGGGGGGGGGGTTCAGCTGGTATATTGATCCAGGACTCAGAGAGTCAAGAATTTCTGCTATCTCAACAGCAACAACAAAACCAGACACATTTCCCTTGCATGCAATATTTTTTAAAAAGATTAAGATATGTATCACTTCAGAAGCCCCTGATGGTGCAGCGGATTAAACCGCTGAGCTGCTCAACTTGTTGACCGACAAAGAGAGATATTGATCATTACAAAACCTTCCCCACAAAAAAAGGGTGTATGGTTGACGTATGCTTTCATGTATCTTCAAAAGGTCAACCGTTTGAATCCGGGGAGTGGGGTGAGTTCCTGTTATTAGCCCCAGCTTCTACCAATCCAGCTGTTTGAAAACATGCAAATGTGAGTAGATCAATAGGTACTGCTCCAGTGGGAAGGTAACGGCTGTCATGCTGGCCACATAACCAAGGAGACCTCTACAGACAACGCCGACTCTGGCTTAGAAATGGAGATAAACACCACACCCCAAAGTTGGACACAGCTGGACTTGAGGTCAGGGGAAAACCTAGAATCATAGAATCATAGAATAGTAAAGTTGGAAGAGACCTCATGGGCCATCCAGTCCAACCCCCTGCCAAGAAGCAGGAAATCGCATTCAAAGCACCCCCGACAGATGGCCATCCAGCCTCTGCTTGAAAGCCTCCAAAGAAGGAGCCTCCACCACAGCCCGAAGGAGAGAGTTCCACTGTCGAACAGCCCTCACAGTGAGGAAGTTCTTCCTAATGTTCAGGTGGAATCTCCTTTCCTGTAGTTTGAAGCCATTGTTCCGTGTCCTAGTCTGCAGGGCAGCAGAAAACAAGCTTGCTCCCTCCTCCCTATGACTTCCCTTCACGTATTTGTACATGGCTATTTGTCAACATCTCCCTTCAACTGTGGTGCCCAGAATTGGACACAGTATTCCAGGTGTGGTCTGACCAAGGCAGAATACCTTTTTATTACTTCAGGTATTTTCTTGACTCCTTACTGGACCTGCCTATTTTTCCTATGAGATTAATGGATCATTTCACCCACTAAGTGGGGTGTATCCACTTAGACTTTTGATTTCTGGTTGCTGATCATAGCTCACATTGACATAGCTAAGAAGCCCCGGCCTCCCCAATCTGGACCATAAATCAAGAGTACTCTCCCAACTCCCAACCCAGGGTCTAAATGCATTATTCTTCCATCTTGCTCTCAGATGATGCTGAAAGGAGTAAATGGATTGCTAGGAGGATATTGGGAGAGTGGCAGGGATGAGACAGATAGGGAGAATTGTGTGTGCGGGCTAGTGTTCGGGAGGTTAGTACCCTATGTTTGATTTGTATTCAGTATCTTATGAAAGTTGCTTTTCTTTTGGCCACACCAATTTGCTTCTCTGTGAAACAGCTGTTTTGTGAGTGGCCACACCCAATATTTTGTAAAGAGGCATCCAATTATGTTCATCAAAATTCCCAAAAGTGCATTGGTCCCCCAAAGTTGGGAACCCTTGCCTTAATTTAGTACAAAGGTCCCCAAACGATGATGATGATGATGATGATGATGATGATGATGATGATGATGATGATGATGATGATGATGAAGAATCTTTATTTATACCCCACCACCATCTCCCCGAAGGGTCTTGGGGCAGCTCACAGAAGCACTCCAAGTGCCACACATAAACAATACATAAGTATACATACAGTGACATAATTATAAAACAACAACACACATAACATCCTAGCTAATAAAATTGTAAAAATTATAAAATTTCCTAATACGCAGTAGAACCTGTGAATAAATCTGGCTATCTACAGTAACAAATCAAAATGTGGGCCAGATGCGCCTCCCCATTTACCTGGCCCTTGTCCTAAACTTTAGAAATAGGGTCGTCCTAAGTCTGAAACGACTTGAAGGCACACAACAACAAAAATCCTAATGCACTTAACTATCTCATTAGCCAAAGAAAGGTCCACACTTCTCATTGAAATAGATAGGTTTATGTTGGTTAAAATTCTTCTCCATTTTAAATATTGCATTGTTCCTTCATATTTTTTGCACTGCAAACAAGCTATGTGCAATGTGCATGGGAATTCATTCGTGCTTCCCCCCCCCCCCCCAAAAAAAAAAAACCTATAGTGAACCGGCCCTCTGCTTAAAAAGTTTGAAGACCCCTGATCTAATACAATACTTGCCTAGCACTAGTTTTGTAAGGCCTGAGGAAGGAGATGGAAGATTTGATGGAAGATGATGGAAGATGACTGCCCTCATGGCATGTCCCCATGATTTTTGAGTATTTTATATTACAAGATTTATCTGAAATTGCATCTGTGCATTTATTGAACCCATGTCATGCTAGGAATACTTATCAGGGAGGTGAGACTGACTGTTGGGCTTCTGCTCAGGTGCAATGCCAGTTGTGTTCTAAAAGGCAATGGGCTCAATGAAATCTGGAGAAAAGAAAAGATAATTACAAAATCCAGTTGAACCGGATTTTGTAAAAACAGAGTGAAAATAATTAAACTCTACTTGCTGCATGGGAATTTCCATGTCTCCCAAACTAATTTTTATGAAGAATGTTTTAATATCCCTCCAAGCATAATGGGTGGCCAAGAAGCTAATCCTATAATCCAGGACTGTAAAACTGCAACGGTTATAGTTTAATGTTTACATGAAGTCCCAGTTTTCTAAGAATTGTAAGTCTCTATGGCACATGGAATTTTCCACACTCTGGAACTGATTTTTAATGTATTGTTTTGGAGAGTTGAACAAAGTATGTTGAACCACTCTAAAAGCTGTAACTAAAGGTAAAAGTCCTGTAGTTTCTACCAGTTGTGAAAAAGAAGAATAACTATTATTGGCTAATTGCAACATTCACACTTGCCTCAAACAGACAAGAGTTCTTTCTCCCACCCTGGACCTTCCACAGATATATAAACCCCACTTTCCTAGTTTCCAACAGACCTCACAACCTCTTGAGGATGCCTGCCATAGATGTGGGTGAAACGTCAGGAGACGATGCTTCTGGAACATGGCCACACAGCCCGGAAAACTCTCAGCAACCCACTATTAACTTGGTTTGGAAATACCTGTAAATATCACTGAAGCTGGAAACATGATTGAGCAACCCAAAAACTGCTTTAGGCAAAGCTATTAATATTAAATAATACATAGAGTGTATCAGAAGCACCCAATATCATCTAGCCAGAAATCAGGAAAATGTTAAGGGCACATAAACATTGATTTGCCAAAGTATAATTATTTGTACTTTCACATTAAGAGCTGGGATCTAAAGACAGCAGACCAAAACAAACAAAGGTACAGTCACCAAATCATATATTATGTGCAGCTTTTTAGCTTCCACAGCATATGGGTGAAATTCAGCAATCTAGAAGAGCTCTCTGGGTTATAACTGCAGCAGCAAAGAAATGAAAGCGTAAAGCAACATTTGGACACTCTTGCAAGACCAAAATGTTTAAAGAATTTCTATTTGTGTATGTTTTTATTGTGTGTCTTCTAACTGCTTATACTTATGGCAATCCTCTATTGTACATTTCTCACACATCTGAATCGAACAATATGGGGAAAACAATGGCTGGCACAGATGTGAGTAACAGTGAGCAAAAGATTATCTTGCCTTTTCCCAATTTTCTTTGCAGGGATAAATAAATAATTCAGGAGAATCTTTGCTGCACAGTTACTGAGAATATGTTTTCTGGTTAATGCAGCCTCAGTCAGGAGTCTTGATAGTTATTTCTATTTCTTTGCATCGAAACCCGATTGAAATGTGTATACAAAGAACGTCTGCAAGAATCTGTAGGACAGACTCTGTAGAACTTGAAGGCATCTAAATCTAATTGAATACACAGTTGAAATATCTGTTCCTTCACTTCACCACTTCAGATCATAATTCTGAAGATCTGCTTTAATAAAAAAATTTTTTAAAACTTTCATCATTATGTGTATTTCACCATTATGTGGAATACACAAAAATATACAGTTTCAACATACATATAGGTCTTCCAATGAATGCTAAAGAGGTGGGATTTGAAGCATGTAGGAATTGGTAATTTCCTTGGGCTCTCAATTAAAGCCAACAACAAGGAACCAATAATAATAATAATAATAATAATAATAATAATAATAATAATAATAATAATAATAATAAAAAACACACTTTATATTCCGCCCTTCTCCCCTAGGGCAGATTAAAGGCGGATTACAGCATTTACATACATAGGCAAATATTCAATGGATTTACAATCATATACACACAAACACAAACTAAGGTAAATGCTTCTCCTTTCATTTCCAGCTTTGGAGGCGGTGCTCATGTTTGGCCCTGAGAGGTGCTCTTTCTCCATTTTCAGGCAGAGGAGTCTGCAATGTTTCCTGGTCATGTGGCTGGCAAGATTGCCTGGAGCGTCTCTGCCATTTCCTGCAGAAGCGATACCTATTTATCTACTCACATTCACATGTTTTTGAATTGCCTGGTTGGAAAGAAGCTAGGGCTGACAGATGGGAGTTCATTCCCATCTCACAGATTGGAACTGCCAACATGCCAGCAGATTCAGCATCACAAGGATTTAATTCATTGTGCCACCGCAGTCCCTATATAAAGGACTAGCTGTGCCCGGCCACGCGTTGCTGTGGCGTTTTCTGGTGGTGTTGGTGAGAAATTGTTGAGGTAGTGGTGGTATTGAATGTCTGTTGTATGGTTGTCTTTATGTTTAGTATGCACACTGAAGTGGATTTTATGGCACTGTGGACTCAAGATAATCCAGTTCAAAGCAGATAATATAAGATTCTAAATGGGTTATATAGCTGTGTGGAAGGGCCTTGGGTCTACATTGCCATATAATCCAGTTAAAATCTGATAATCTGTGGAAGAGGCCTAAGTGAGGCCTAACTGTGCCTGTCCCCTGGGCTGAGTAGGTTGCTAGGAGACCAAGTGGGCAGAGCTTAGCCTTCAAACTGGCAGCAATTGGATAAAAACTATTATTCCTCTCCCTGTAATTAGAACTTTATTTTTCTTTTCTTTTTGTTGTATCAACCTAGAACCGTGCATGATGGGTTGTGTTGTCAAATTTCGAGGTTGGGGGGCCTGTAGTTTTGTTGTTTTGTCTGCTGCCCTGATGCCATCACTCTTTTATAGATAGATAGATAGATAGATAGATAGATAGATAGATAGATAGATAGATAGATAGATAGATAGATAGATACCTTTGTGATGGGATACATATTTTAGCAATGACAAGAAAGAAATTTCCCAAAGAAGCAGGTTTGAGGAGAAAGGGGGAAGCAGTACTTGCATATCATTAACAATTAACATATATATACATGTGGGGCACATAGTTAAATTCTGGAATTCACAATATGATGCTGTGATGTTCAACAACTTGGACAACTATAAAAGAAACTGGAGAAATTTCTGGAAACTTAGTTGCAGTGGCTACATATGAGCTCCTATTACCCTGGTAATTTTGGTACCTCAAAATGTTAACCTTGTTCCTGGGTATATTTCACTTGATTATTCCAAAAATTGCACCAGTTTCCCCCCATATGGCATATACTAGTCTTCATCTACTCGCTCATAGAAAATCATGATAAAATGTCTAAGAAACTAGAGCTGATGTGGTCTATTCAATGCAAGTTTCTGAATCACTGCTCCAATAACTCCAAGAACAAGTCTAAAAAGCATTGTGTGTTTGCACTCTAGCCCGATAGTTGTGATGATAGCCAGAAACATACATTTCACAAGAGATGTTGGTCAACATACTTCATGACAGAAAAGAAAGAAAACTCCTCCCCATCCTGGTGGTAGATAATAAAAATCTGTGTAATTGACTTTATTCGTTAAATAGCCTTAAGGCTTTTTAAAGTCAAAATGCAGAATATGTGATCTAATGCAAAATGTGAGCATGAATGGTCCAAAGAGGACCTAGACTTCAAATCAAATCAGAAAGAGCAACAAATGCAAGATGGGATAATATATGACCTAAAAGAAGTATTTTATTTTTTCATTATTTAATCCCCCCACCACCAATATATGTACATTAATCTTTGCCTTAATGCATAATTTCACTAGATACAAGGCTTGATTGTAAGTGCAACACCCATACTACTAATAAGAAAGAAAATTGGGATTTTGAGAAACATGCATATCAGTGGCTACCCAACCTTTTTTGACCAGGGACCATGTTGACCAGGGACCACTTTACAATACTAGTATCAAAAGGGTTATGAATCAGTTTTTGATCAACTTTACATTTGGTTTGGTTATTGGGGTGCTGATTCAGAAAATTGCATTGGCTAGGCCACATCAGCTTTAGTTTCTGATACAGAACATATGTCATCCAGTAGTCGCCATCTGCTCACCCACAGAAGACCATATTTGATAATCTAGAGAGGATGTGGTCTATCCAATGTAATTTTCTGAATCAGCACCCCAAATGACCCCAGGAACAGGCCTAAACACAAAGACACCAAGATGCCCCCGCTTCAGGCACCACATGGAATGGCTCCACTCAGGGAGGGAGGGAGGGGGAGAAGCAGCAGTCAGGAGGCTTGTTGTGGCGCCTTTCGTGGGTAGTCAGCCTCTCCCCTCCTGACATCCCTGTTGTCTCGGCACTATAAGAGGGTCTCATGAGACCAGTCACTCTCTCAACAACTACTCTTTATTGATTAGTCAATTTTGACCATATAAAAACATGTGAAACAGTCACTCTCATGGCAACGGTGTAGTAACGGTGAGGCTGCGGACCATATTTTAGTTCTTGGGTACCACTGTTGGTCCATGGACCACAGGTTGGGAACCACTGATATATACAATTCAAAGCAGTTGCTGATAAAATCTCAAAAGAAGATGGCTTGATTATGGAATTATTTAATTTAAATTTAAATTCCTGTTCTTGTTTCTAAAAGGCCTTTCCTGGGTGCTTTCAACTTTCCCTTCAAAAATATGAAACTCTCTCTTCAAGCGGATCTCTTTTGAGTATTCAGAATGAGTGTAAATCATATCTTACCTGTCTGTCTGCTATCCTCTCATTTGTCCTGCTGGGGAAAAAGTGGATCAGATATGAAAACTGCTCTTACAAAGATAGAGACTCCTGAATGGGATGCCTTCCTCTCATTCCTGCCCTACTTGCTGAGTATAAACACCTTGAGAGAGGTACAAATCTAAAGGCCAGTCTTCTCAAAGTTCTCCTTTTCTCCAATGCAAAGCTCACTTTAACTTGGCTGATTTGAGTCCATACTGGGGGACCTTCCAAACAGCCATATAACCCGCAATATCTACTTTGAACTGGGTTATCTGAGTCCACACTGCCATATATTCCATTTCAAAGCAGATAATGTGGGGCTTTTTTCATCTGTGTGGAAGGGGCCTTGGATGCAAGTCTCTGTCTGTCTGTCTGTCTGTCTGTCTGTCTCTCAACATGGACAGAAATGGATACATTTTTGTACACATTCTGTGTGCAGTATAAACAAAAGATTGTATATTTTTGTGTACCATTTTAAAAACTCCATAATTCGTTACAAATTGGTTATCGTGTTTTTTGTGTATGTTCTTTCAAAGTATGAATGTATGAAATGTATGATTTCTCATTTTTAGTATGAGTTCTCATATATAGCCAGCTCAGAATACATTTGGGTACACATCTGGGCATAGTGGGGAGGGAAACTGAATAATTTTATATTAAAATATACAATCAATGAATCATTGGGTAATGCCAGTGTAATGAAGCTGGCAGCTTCTTTTTTCCACCAAGGATCATGGATCAGAACTATGAGCCCCATAATTACTAGTGAAAAGAAATGCATTGCAGATCTACAATCAAGGAAGTTTGTCTTAGAAACCAAGTTTAGAGAACTGGTGGGGAATTGGATGAAGAGGCTGCACTGAAGAGTGGCCTTGGTTTACAGCCGGCTGTACCTACTTCTCTTCCAATGAGACTGATTTGTGGGAGAGCTTATAGATCTTGCGATACAAGCATGTCAATGAGTATTGTGTTGTCAAAGGCTTTCATGGCCGGGATCACAGGGTTGTTGTATGTATTCCAGGCTGTATGGCCATGATCCAGAAGTATTCTCTCCTGACGTTTTGTAAAATTCAGTACCTAAGGTCAAAAAGTAAGGAATCTGTCATTCTTATTTTGTTTATGTTAACTAACATGTTAACATAAAATCAAGTAGCATTCATGTCTGCTGCAACTGTAGCAAAAGTTTAGCCCTTTGTGCATTTCTCATGGGTTTTTAGAAGCCTCTGTGTACAACCAGAATTCAGAATATATTAGGGGTGTGTGCAATGCCCCCAAACCATACCATGATGTTTGACTCCTCACATCATTCTGTTTTCCGGGAAATTTATGAAATCAGGAAAGGGGCGTTGTTTTCATTCCAGGAAGATTCGGCGTACGAAAACAGATCTGCGGGTCTCCTAGAATTCGGCCAGCAGAAGTGGATCAAGGTTCAGCCAAAATGCACAAGTTTAATTCATATTCTAGAGTGGAGATACACCATAGGTGCTCAGTGTCAGTTGGAATGGGCATGGCACAGCCCAATACCTAATCTGTGAGTGGAAAAATGAAGCTGCACCTGAAATATTCCTGCTCCCTTTTGCCTAATATCATTCGAAGCACATATGCTGCCTACCCAGAAGTTACACTTGTATATTGAACACAAGCAGAATCCTAGCTAATGAAGATCTTCAGAGGAAAATGGCTTTAGGTAGAAGTCCTGGGAGGAAATGCCTGTGTATATTTACTTGGGTTTAACATTTTGAGAATATTTCAAAAAGGCAGCATGAGAAATACACACAGAGGAAGTCACATGTAACCTTGAGGTGACATTTAAAGAGGAAGACTATATTCACCGACAGACATATTACTAATTGAAATGCATCCTAAGTTTTCATCTTCTAGGAATACTGAATTCCATTAAACTTCCAGAATGGATTCATTCCATGGCACAAACAGCTTATTTAGATTCAGAGCAGTGGCTGTTAGAGAAGTAGTTGTTATTGACTTGAAGGCACGCAACAACAATTTGAATTAAATTAACTATCTCATCAGCCAAAAGCAGACCCACACTTCCCATTGAAATACTGGTAATTTTTAGATTTTATTGTTCTTTCATGTTTTTGCACTATAAATAAGATATGTGCAGTGTGCATAGGAATGTGTTCATGTTTGTTTGTTTGTTTGAAGTTTTAGGACCCCTGATCTAAGGGGTGGAATTACAGGATCAGAATCTGCCCAATGCCTACATGCATCAGAATCAGGAAGTGCATCTCTACATCCACAAATACACTACTGTTTTTCCTGGTGATGGGATGCATTTGAATTTGGCGTGTATTCAAGGATAGCAGTATTTATCTTCCTGTATTACAGAATGCACACAGAATAAATGCATGAGAAATAAGAAGTCAGAAGCTGGAAAATAGTGGGGAAAAGCCTTTCTAAATCATAAGGAGAATCTTCATACATAAAGGAAAGTGACTGTCCACACATAAGAGGTGGGGTATATTTATTCTCCTTGGAGTCAATAAGGCCTGAACAGAGTTCACACTAGATTTAACACCACACATTCAATTTCTAATCCAAGCAGTTGAAAATGTGAAGCTGATGCCTGATATTTATGGCACCCTGGATCTGTATCAAAGTGGAGTATTCGGCAATCCACCTTTTGAAACCACTTTCAGGCGTGCATACATGTTCTGGACAGAAATTAAGGATGAGCCTACCATTTTGTAATGTAGGTTCATGAATTGGTTTTGTTTACTGGAAGTTTTCATGTCCCTCTTTGTTCGCATGGAAGAAGAAACTCTTCACAGGAGATGGAGAAAATAAGGAGATGCCAGGTGTGCAAATGACCTCAGGGTCTTTAGTTTGATGGCATGGGTTTAAAATCAGCAGTTTCTAAAATCAATTTT
The DNA here is from genome assembly GCF_035594765.1 of Anolis carolinensis. Classification (NCBI taxonomy): domain Eukaryota; kingdom Metazoa; phylum Chordata; class Lepidosauria; order Squamata; family Anolidae; genus Anolis; species Anolis carolinensis. The sequence continues at coordinate 212,839,484 of NC_085842.1, read as the reverse complement.
TACTACAGGTGCATGTTAATTAGACTTTTCATGACGCCCAAAGTACTGAACATATTTTAAAAACAATATATTAATATTAAATTGTGCCCATTAAATGTCACCAGGTTGTTATTACAGCACTTTGGAGTTTTCATTTTTGTGTATTTTGTATAGCTCTTGGTGGCACAGTGGATTAAACCACTGAGCTGCTGAATTTGCTGACTGAAAGGTCGACGGTTCGAATCTGGGGAGTTGGGTGAGCTCCCACTGTTAGCCCCAGCTTCTGCCAACCTAGCAGTTCAAAAACATGCAAATGTGAGTAGATCAATAGGTACCACTCTGACGTGAAGGTAACAGTGCTCCATGCAGTCATGCTGAACACATGACCTTGGAGGTGTCTACGGACAATGAAATGGAGATGAGCATCACCCCCCAGAGTCGGACACAACTAGACTTAAGGGGAAAACCTTTACCTTTACCTTAGAAAGATAGAGCCAATGGCTGAAGAGACAATGTATGGTGTTGTCAGTTGTTCTTATATGTTTCAAAGGCCATTACAAAAAATTCCAGTAGTGTTTCAGGGATGGAAATTGGAGAAGTGGCTTTCTGCGGGATGCTTGTCTATGCCACCTTCTACAAAATGGCTTAGGAAGATTCTGGCCACAAAAGAATGGATCCTGGTGAAGTTTATCCAGATTCCACATTAGTCCAATACTGCTTGAACAAAGAGAAAGTACAATTGCTTAAACAGAGGAACATAATAATTTATTGTATTATTTGAACACAAAACAAAGATAAGAGACTGCAAACTGACATCAACACTATGTTTAAGGAAGTAAGAAATTGGGTACGAGAAGAGTTCAACAAATAGGAAAATAAGACCAAAATTCAGTAGTACAAATACACTAGAACAGGGAAATGAGGTTTACACCATAGTAGCACTGAGAAGGATCTTCAGTACTATTGTGAAAAGGCTGAGTCTCTCCATGTTTATCTTGTCTTTCAGTCTTTTCATAAACCTCAATGTCAACTGCAGGCTTTTAAGAAAACTCACACACTATATTTAATTAAATTAGCATGTGCAAACAAGCAACAGTCTATTTTCTTCTCTTAGAATGGGGACACAGCTGGAGAGTTTCGGTCAGAGTGCAGAGGTAAGAGTTCCTGGGCTCACACATGGTAGACCTCCTCTTCTTCCATGGCATGATTGGTGTATCCCTGCAGGCGTGCGTTACACCGCAAGACATCCCAGCCAAAATTGGTGCTCCTCCGTGATGAATCGGGTGTGCTGGAAGCACTGCCGAAGGGTCCCTGTTTAGTGGAATGAGCCTCCCGGCCGTATTCTCCTCCTGGTGTCATTTTGGCCTTCAAGTACTTTTCAAAGGCATCTCTTCTATGGAGGTCATATTTTTTTGCAGACAGCCGGTTCTTTTGCTGTCGAATTTCATACCGATGTTCAACCCTGCAGGCAAGATATTTAACAAGAGAAGTCAAGGAGACTGTTTTCCATCCACCATTGCCCCTACTGAAGATAAAACATTAACTCAGTGGTTCTCAACCTGTGGATCCCCAGATGTTTTGGCCTTCAGCTCCTAAATTGTAACGGCTGGTAAACAGGCTGGGAATTGGGAGTTTATTTATTTATTTACTACATTTATATCCTGGCCTTCTCACCCTGAAGGGGACTCAGAGCGGCTTACAAATAATATGTACATAGGTAAAGGTAAAGGTTTCCCCTGACATTAAGTCCAGTCATGTCTGACTCTGGGGGTTGGTGCTCATCTCCATTTCTAATCCGAAGAGCCGGCGTTGTCCGTAGACACCTCCAAGGTCATGTGGCCGGTATGACTGCATGGAGCGCCGTTACCTTCCTGCCGGAGCGGTACCTATTGATCTACTCACATTGGCATGTTTTCGAACTGCTAGGTTGGCAGGAGCTGGAGCTAACAGCGGCCGCTCCCACCGCTCCCAGGGCTTGAACCTGGGACCTTTCGGTCTCCAGCTCAGTGCTTTAACGCACTTTGCCACCGGGGCTCCCAATATGTACATACAATATATTATATTATTAGCATAGCCCAATATTAGCATTATATATTACTACATTGTACTATACCACTATACTGTAATATTATTAGTAATATTACTTGTAATATATAATATAAAATTAATATTATATTGTATTATTATTAGTATTATATTGTATTACATTATAATATTATCAATTTTATATGTATATACATTATATTGTAGCACAGCATGTTACTGGGGGGATGGGTCCCCAACTGATGGCACAGGAGACAAGATGGAACTATTGTAGGCCAAAACACCTGGGGACCCACAGGTTGAGAACCACTGCATTAACCCAATTCCCTTTCAAATCAATATTACTGCCCACAATACCACTACATCTCAGAAACAAGACTGGACTTGATCCTAATTTTTGTCCCAACCACCCATTGAGCCAGTGAGGTCTACCTATGTATAGACTCACCATTCAGCAACTGATTTTATGGACCTACTTTATTTGGGAATGGCCAAAATGATTCAGGTCAAGGTTTACTGGGGTGGGAAGGGAGTGGAATCCGGTACAATATTACATTTACATAAGCAATATTCCTGCCAGACTTACTGACAAAAGTATTTGGAGATTTGCTGCTGTATCAACTACAGATAATGCCATCGAACATCAACACTAGAGGTTGCCAATAAACTATCTGCAGATTTTCCTCCTAGCTCCAGAGATTGAAGACTTAGCTTCTGTTTTGTTTAAAAGAAAGCTGAAAATTGAAATTTAAGGGAAGCCAAATTGGCACCATTTTGTGACTTAAGAGTATTCATTTAACATAGTATTTTTCTAAAGTTTCAGGAGCCATGGCTGGCTTAAAATTAGGGATGATGGTAGGTTGACTTTATTAACGGATCTCAACTTCCCACCTTTAATTTTAGCTTTGGCTTATCTCACACACCTATGGTTTGCTATGCCCTTTCTAAAATAGCTTTCTCCTTGTTCTAAATTCCCCACCAAAGCAGCATTGAAGAGATGACAGTCGGTGACAGCCAATTTCCCTTTCCATCATCAGGCCTTTTACTGTACAGTGCATAATATTTAACCTGTGGGATTCATTTGCACCAGATCCAGTAGAAGCTTAAATAGGCAGGAATTAATTATGTATTTGATCAAGAGCCCACACAGATGATCAAGAGTATAATACTGGCATGATTATACTGAGCGGTAAAGAAGGTTTTGCAAATGGCATGAGACAAGAAACCACTACACTTGCCAGCAAGTTAATTTGTTTCCTCTCCATCCACAGGGATGTAAAGAGTCAGTCACCAAGAATAGATTTCCCAGCACAAGAGCAGAATCCCCCATGCAATTAATACCTTCTTTGCTGACATTGCCCCACAACCCAGCACTGTATGCCAATGTCAAAATCAGCAATGGAGGGAGGAGGAGAGAAAGAAGGGTAGGGAAGAGTAGGGAAGGGAAGGGTAGAGTAGGGAAGAGAAGGGAAGGGAAGGAGAAAGAGCAGAAGCCAATCAGACATGGCAAGCTTTACGCTCTCTTCTCATGAATGCTATGCAAAAACTACTAAGCTCATTTTACCTTCATTTTTTTAACCAAATGTTCATTTTGATTAATGTCACAAAGTCCCCCCACTTTCTCATGTTTTCCCATCCAGTCTAAAACATTATAAACATGTTCAATTGCTGTCCCCGGTTCTATTTTTCTTCTGATTCTCATCCCCATATGTCCACTGTCTCTTTTAGTCTTATTGGCTATGGCAAACCTTACTTTTCATGATCATGGATAGGTTTAAATAATATAATGTGATTTTACAATAAGTCGGCTGAAAGAAAGCAAGGCAGTCAAATAAAATCAAAGCAAATGATACCGAATAACAACTAAGATGGCACCTAACAGAAGCAAAACACCTTTTCAGAACATCAGGAAATCTATATATATATACTAGCTGTGCCCGCCACGCGTTGCTGTGGCAAAGTCTGGTGGTATGGGAAATCAAGTATTGAGGAATTGGTGGTAGTTAAGGTAAAGGGTAAAGGTTTTCCCCTGACATTAAGTCCAGTTGTGTGTGAGTGTGTGGGTTGGTGATCATGTGTATTTGTAAGTTGAAGAGGTGGCATTGCTCGGAGAGTCCTTGGAGGTCATGTGGGTGGTATGACTATGGAGCGCCGTTAGTTTTGCGTCGGAGGAGTAGGTATTGATGTACTGATCTTTGGATGTTTTGGAAGTGTTGGGTTGGGAGAAGGTGGGGTAATAGTGGGGGTTGACTCTGTTTTTCGAATTCAAACCTGCGACGTTTCATTGGAGAAGTTGAGTAGGTTAGTGGTTGAAGACGCTGCGTCATTAGGAACTAAGGGCCAAATGGCCTAGCTGCGCTGTGCGCGTGCGCACAGCACAGATAGGCCATTTCGCCCTTAGTCAACAAACTAAGGGCAAAATGGCCTATCTGGCAGTGCGCATGCGCACAGCCAGATAAGCCATTTTGCCCTTAGTTTGTTGACTAAAGGCGAAATGGCCTATCTGTGCTGTGTGCACACGCACAGCACGGATAGGCCATTTCGGCCTTACTTCCTGGTCGCGGCCGCCGATCGCCCAGGCGATCGGCGGCCGCGACCAGGAAGTAAGGCCGAAATGGCCTAGCTGCGCTGTGCGCGTGCGCACAGCACAGATAGGCCATTTCGCCTTTAGTCAACAAACTAAGGGCAAAATGGCTTATCTGGCTGTGCGCATGCGCACTGCCAGATAGGCCATTTTGCCCTTAGTTTGTTGACTAAGGGCGAAATGGCCTATCTGTGCTGTGCGTACGCGCACAGCGCAGCTAGGCCATTTGGCTCTTAGTTCCTGGTCGCGGCCGCCGCTCGCCCGGGCGATCGGCGGCCGCGACCAGGAAGTAAGGCCGAAATGGCCTATCTGTGCTGTGCGCGTGCGCACAGCACAGATAGGCCATTTCGCCCTTAGTCAACAAACTAAGGGCAAAATGGCCTATCTGTGCTATGCGCACGCGCACAGCGCAGCTAGGCCATTTCAGCCCTTACTTCCTGGTCGCGGCCGCCGATCGCCCGGGCGATAGGCCATTTTGCCCTTAGTTTGTTGACTAAGGGCGAAATGGCCTATCTGTGCTGTGTGCCCGTGTGCACAGCGCAGATAGCCCATTTGGCCCTTACTTCCTGGTCGCGGCCGCCGATCGCCCGGGCGATCGGCGGCCGCGACCAGGAAGTAAGGCCGAAATGGCCTATCTGTGCTGTGCGCATGCGCACAGCACAGATAGTCTACAAACTAAGGGCAAAATGGCCTAAGGGCAAAATGGCCTATCTGTTTTTAGCGGTTTGGCGTTGGCGCGGGGATTGAAGCCCCGCGCCAACACCGGAGGCGTCGGTGGCGCTACGGGCCGCTGTCGACGCCTCGACAGCGCCCCTAGCGGCCAGCGCCCGAGGCGGCCGCGTCAGCGGCCTCTTAGGATCAACCGGCCCTGAGTGGGTGGGTGTTGTTTGTATGAATGGAGGAGGAAGGAGAGAGTGGGAGGGAGGAAGTGGATGGTTGTGGTCTTGCTTTGAAAGGGTAGAGATGGGGGGGTATGGGTTGTAGTGGGTGGCCCTTGTTTATAGGAATGGAGGAGGAAGGGGAGGGGTGGGTGGGAGGAAATGGGTGGTTGTGGGTTGTATTGGGTGGGTTTTGTTTAGATAAATAGAGGAAGAAGAGTGGGAGGGGTTGGGTAGTGGAGTGTGTGGGGTGGGAATTGATTTTATGAGTGGAGGAGGAGGAATAAGAGGAGTGCAAGGGAAGAAATGGAGAGTTCGAAAGAGAAAGAGGGGGTCAGGGAGTTGTTTTGGAGCCGAGGTCCAGGCTGTGAGGTGGGGGTGCGGCTTGCCCTTCCTTATTTCTCGGTGGAAGCGTTCCGTGGGCCCAAGGAGGCCTGGTGGTGCCTCAGGACGGAGGAGGAGGAGGAGGAAGAGGAGGGGAGGTGGCGGGTAGGAGCAGCACCATGTTTCCCAGCCGTGGGAGCAGCGGCGGCGCTCTTTCCTCCTCCGGAGGGGAAGGGGAGGTGTTGGAAGAATTGGTGGCGGCGGGGAAGAGTTGGGGTGCTCAGGCGGCTTGGGGAGGGTCGGTCTGTCTCTGCCTCCTCGCTTTGTCTGGGGTTGGTTTCGCCTTCCAGCTAAGGGGACTGGCAGTGGGTTCTGTGCTGGCGCAGGCACAGTTCGCCTGTTGCCACTTTTTGCCTTTTTTCGGCCATGTGATTGTGTTTTTAATATAATGGTGTGGTATCATACTGGAGGCGAGGATGATGATTTCTGTGGTTGATTTGCAAGTTGGGGGGGGGTTTGGGGTTTAGTTGCTTTGTGCATCGCCACGACGCCAAAACTCTTATATATATATAGATATAAGGGTAGTGAAATTTCAGCCTAGGACAAAACAACAAAACTACACATCCCAGAAACACTAAACTTGGCAGCACAACCCCTCAACCATGCCTCTACGTTCATACAACAAAAAGAAAAGAAAAATAAAGTCCTAATTAGAGGGAGAGGAATAATTGTTTTTATCCGATTGCTGCCACTTAGAAGGCTAAGTTCCACCCACTTGGTCTCCTACCCTGTTTCCCCGAAAATAAGACATCCCTGAAAAATAAGACCTAGTAGAAGCTTTGCTGAATTGCTAAATATAAGGCCTCCCCTGAAAGTAAGACCTAGCAAAGTCTTTGTTTAGAAGCATGCCCAGCGCCTGCCAAACAGAACACCAGAGCATGCAGGATTGGTAAATGTACATACCAGTTGTACATGGAAATAGTGGTAGTAACAAGAAATTCTTGATAGGATTCACAGTTTGTCTGGTTGTGATGACAACTACTGTACAGTGTATAATAAATGGTTATTTTTTTGTTCAACAATAAATGAGAATTCTTCTTCATAGAAAACTAAGACATCCCCTGAAAATAAGACCTAGCACATCGTTGGGAACAAAAATTAATATAAGACACGGTCTTATTTTCGGGGAAACACGGTAGCAACCCACTCAGCCCAGGGGACAGGCAGAGTTAGGCCTCATTTAGGCCTCTTCCACACTGCCTATAAAATACAAATTATCTGATTTTAACTGGATTATATGGCAGTGCAGACTCAAGGCCCTTCCACACAGCTATATAACCCATTTATAATCTTATATTATCTGCTTTGAACTGGATTATCTTGACTCCACACTGCCATATAATCCACTTCAGTGTGCATTTTATACAGCTGTGTAGAAGGGGCCTCATATAATCCAGTTCTAAGCAGATAAGATACTTTATTTCCCATACCACCATACTTTGCCAAAGCAACGTGTGGCTGGACATAGCTAGTATTTATATAAAACAGATGTCAATGCTAATAACAGTGGTTCTCAACCTGTGGGTCCCCAGATGTTTCGGCCTTCAACTCCCAGAAATCCTAACAGCTGGTAAACTGGCTGGGATTTCTGGGACTTGTCGGCCAAAACACGTGGGAACCCACAGGTTGAGAACCACCGCTTTATAACATTATGTGAATAGTTTTGGAAAAGCAAGAATTAAATGTGGTTTTGCTAGCAAATGTTTTTAACGGCTCCACATTTTGTGCAAATCTACCACTTGTTTTTCTATTTCAATTACATCTGAGCTTTAAGAAGCCACATTTAGATTTTTCCCATAGCTACACAGTGAAGATATTCTTTGACAGAATATCAGAAGATAAGTAGCTTGTGCCAGGCTTGAAGACAGCTTTCTTTGCCAAGGCCTCAGGACATGGGCTATTTCTAGGAAAAGCAAAACTGTAGATGGAAACAGTTTGATTTTTTTCCCCTCTGGTGTGGCTTTCAAATCTGAGCCCCATCTATAACTATTTCCACCTGGTGATAGGGCTCACTGGCTCAGTATGAATGTGTTACTGTGTGTTGCATTTGCACAAGGTCAGTTGCATCAACAGATGCAGCAGATATATGTTTTTTGACCCCTGCGTGGCCACTAAGGCCCCTTCCACACAACTGAATAAAATCCCACATTGTCTGCTTTGAACTGGAATATATGACAGTGTGGAGTCAAATAACCAAGTTCAAAGCAGATATTGTGGGATTTTCTACTGTATGGAAGGGCACTAAGAAATATGTATGTTTGGGGTTCTCTTGCCCTGGTACACCATTTTACCTATTTAGCCAAATCCCTCGTATACCTTTTTCCACAAACAGTGTACCCAGAACTAATTTCAGTTTTCCTTACATCACCTGACTGCCCTGCTTCTGTGGCATCAATAAGATTCAATCCTTGTCTTAGGTTTTGGCTCTGAAATTTATGGGTAATCAAAAGCTGCTGACCTGGAAGCTCTTGGGTGTAGCCTAGGTCCTATTTGAGGCAGAAAATATCCTTTATGGACCACTCAGAAACCAACAGAACACTAAAAACATACAATCCAACCTTGTGTTGAGAGCTTTCCCCCTAATTTCTTAACTTTCTACCATTTTCTACCACGGTTCAACATTCAAGGGAGTTGACAAATCCTTTCAAAACAAAAGCCTTCTATGTCAAGGTTTGAATCAATTGCCATGTTTGGAAAAAAAACCCCAGAAAATGAAACCTTGGGGATGGAAGCAAGATAAAAGAGAAGTAGCACCTACAAGAGCGGGGTTCACTCACTACATCCATCTCGGCCCAAAAGAGCCCATGAATTTCTGATGGCCATCAAAAAAGAAACAAACCTGACTTCTTTCCATTGCATTTTCTTAACAAATGTAGCTCTTCATGTACTTTCTTGGCTCATTATTGGGACCTATTTTTCCTATGAAATGAATGGATCATTTCACCCTGTGAAATGGGGTGTATCCACTTAGACCTCTGAATTCTGGATGCTGAGCATAGCTCAATTGACATTAAAACCAGGAAACCCCCCTCCAAATTGGAGCATAAATCGTCTAATTTGAGAGGAGTCCCTTGCAACCCCAACCCGAGACCTGAATGCGGTCTTGTTCCTTGCTCTCAGAATCTCTAAGAAGGGTAGGAAAAACAGAAGAGAAAATAGAGTGAAACAGTAGATGGGGAGGTGGAATGGGAGTTGAGGGAAAGGGTTGCAGAGAGTAATGGTCATCGTACTGACCTTATGGGGGGAAAAGAAAGGACAGATGTTGTGTAAGAGGGGAAAGAGTTGGAGGGGGGAGGGGGGTGTGCTGGTACGGTTGTACCAGAAGCTCAGACTTTATTTTCTTGCTGCTAATTTTTGCTATCATAGGACAGGCCGCCTGTCAATCATCAAGTTTGGTTCCGCCCCTTGTTCAGGGCTCTGGGCGGGAAGGAGCCATTTTTAAGTTAGTCTCACTTAGGAAGCTAAGCTATAGGATGTAGACCAGCTCGTCCCATAGAAAAGCTTCATATTTCAAGAACATCTGGGGATATAGAACATCTGAGGAAACAGAAACAGAAATTCCAGGGGAAAAGTCCCAAAAGCTCTGGCTGAGGGCTTACAGCCTCTCAGCCTCACAGCTCCTGAGGGAAACAGCCCTAAGTTTCTAAAGACTCAAAGAGAGAACAGCATCACAGATCCACGAAACCCCAGCTGAAACATCTGCAAGCCTTGGCTGGTAGGTACACTCGATATCCAGACGCATTTGGAGTCGGTAGTGGGTCCCACATCAGCTAAGCCCAGATAATAGACAGCCTGGGAGAGGTTATAAGAGGGTTTTCACAGTTATCCAAAGCCAATTGCCTGTCCCCTGGGGACAAGACTGAAAGGGCCAACAGTTTATTAAGGAAACCTTGAATTGTTATTTGACTCCTTGAAGATTCATTATTTGTTCATCAATAAAGATTTCGTTATTTCATTAAAGACTCAAAAGGCCATCCTTTTCAGGGAAATCCTCAAGAACCTCTCTTTAGGCGCCCTGGCTTCCCTCTGGGCATAAAGTATACGTCCTATACAAAAAGACAATAGTTACAGGCCCAGCGCGTGACAGAACAGGGGGTGATGATCTGAAGGGAATGAATGGGTTAAGAGATGATAAGTGCAGGGTGAGGGAGAAAGGAAGAATTGCATGTGTTTGCTTTGGGAGGCTGACATATGGGTTTGCCTTTGAAGACTGTCTGGAAGCTTCAAGTGGTCCAAAGGGCGGCAGCCAGATTGCTCACCAGAGCAAGGTACAGGGAGCATACAATTCCCCCTTTACGCCAGCTTCACTGGCAGCAATCTGCTACTGAGCACAATTCAAAGTGTTGGTTTTAGCCTACAAAGCCCTAAATGGTTCCGGCCCAGCTTATGTATCTGAATGTATCTCCCTCTATGAACCATCACAGGATTTAAGATTGCCTGGGGAGACCCTAGTCTCTGTGCTACCTCCTTCGCAGGTGCGACTAGTGGGGACAAGAGACAGGACCTTCTCAGTGGTGGCCTTTGTCTATGGAACTCCCTCCCCAATGAAATCAAATCAGTCCCTTCTCTCCTGACCTTCAGGAAAAAAACTTGAGACGTAGCTTTGGGATCAAGCTTTTGATAAGTAATTGGAGCAGTGCAATAAGTGATCATGAATTAATGTGATTGACAAAAAGAACGGCCCTGGATTATGATTTGGATGGCATGATTTTAATTTATGTTTAATAATTTATGTAATTGTTTATTTTTAATATATGTATGGCATTGAATTGCTGCCTGTTGTAAGACTGCCTTGAGTCCCCTCTGAGGTGAGAAGGGCAGAGTATAAAAATGGTTTTTCTGGCTATACCAATTTGTCCCTCTGTAAAATGGCTGTTTTGTGAGTAGCCCCATCCAATATTTTGAAAATTGGCACACAATTACTTTCTTCAAAATTCCCAAAATATGTATTGCTTTGAAAAGGATGAGAACCTTTTCCCTGATATAGTACAATACTTGGAGTTCATGGTGGCGCAGTGGGTTAAATCACTAAGCTGCTGAAATTGCTGGCTGAAAGGTCAGCGGTTCGAATCTGGGGAGTGGGGTGAGCTCCCGCTGTTAGCCCCAGCTTCTGCAACCTAGCAGTTCGAAAACCTGCAAATGTGAGTAGATCAATAGGTACTGCTCCGATGGAAAGGTAATAGTGCTATATGCAGTCATGCCGGCCTCATGACCTTGGAGGTGTCTACGGACAACGCCGGCTTTTGGCTTAGAATGGAGATGAGCACCAACCCCCAGAGTTGGACACGGCTAGACTTAATGTCAGGGGAAAGCCTTTACCTTTACCTAGTACAATACTTGCCTAGCAATACTTTTGCAAGGCCTAAGATAGAAGGTCCTTTCCAGCATTTCTTGAAAAGCAGCCTAGAAATGTAGGCAGCCAAAGCCCAAGCTCTTCAGGTGAGCAATATACTTTAAAATGGTCCCTCAAGAACACCAGAGCCTCTTTCCTAGTTCTGCAGCCTGATCTCTTTTTATTGTAGATCTGTGTAAGCAAAAGATCTTCCTGCATCATCCATTGATCGATCCATTTTGATGGAAGATGACAGCCTTCATGGAATGTACCCATTCTGAATATCTTGTTTAAATAGCATGTGTGAATATACTGAACTCTTGTTTGCAAACCAGTAGGTTCATTTATCAGGGAGCTGAGGCTAGCTGTTGGATTTATGCTCAGTTGCAATGCCAGGTGTGTTCTAAAGCATTGTGATAAATGTAGTCTGGAGAAAAGAAGAAAAGTATGAAATCTAGTAAAACTGCAGCTAAAGAGGCATGAAAAGCAATGAAACAGAGTAAAAATAATTAAGCTCCTCATACTGCATGGGAATTTCCATTTCTTCCAAACTAATTTTTATGAAGAATATTGTAATATCACTCCCAGCATAATGGGTGCGGAGAGGCTAATCCTATAATTGGGGATTGTAAAACAGCAACTATTATAAATTCATGTTTACATGAGGTCCCAGTTCTCTAAGAATTATAAGTCTCCATTGCGAATGGAATTTTCCAAACTCTGTAAGGGATTTTCTTTTATTGTTTTGGAGAGTCTAACAAAGTATGTTGAAAGTGTAACCTGTAACTAATTTGTGAAAACCCAGCATTTTCTACCTGCTGTGAAAGAAAAGAATTACTATTTGCTTAGTTTGGAAAGACCTGTAAAGGTCGCTGAAGCTGGAAAAGTGGCAGAGCAGCCAAAAACTGGTGTAGGCAAAGTCATTAATTTTATATAATACACAAAGGTTCAAATGTTCACAAAATATGCAATAGGAAACTCAACATTAGCACAGAATATCAGGAAACTGTCAAGGACACATACACATTGATTTGCTAAAGTATAATAATATACAGTACTTTCACATGAAGAACTAGGATCTAAAGACAGAAGACCAAAACAAACAATCCACACTGTCACCAAATCCTATATTATTTGCAGCTTCTTAGCTTCTACAACACATGGGTGAAATTCAACAATCTATAATGGCAGTGAGTCTACTGGCTGTAAATGCAACTGCAAAGAAATGTGACCCAAAGTAGCATTGCGGTGAATTTGGAGTCTTTTTCAAGATCAAAATGTTTGAAGAATTTTCATTACTGTTCCATTATCCAGGCAGAGGCCACAGGGGGGTGTTAGAGAGAGAGAAGGACAGTCCATTTTATAGGGGGGAGCTGAAGGAGGAAAACAGTTATTCCCCCTCCCTACTTCCCATGTCATAAACTAGGGTTGTTTCCACAACGGGAACATGGATGGGGGGGAATACCAGGAAAATGGTTTTACTCCTTTAACCCTTCCGCCAACCAAATAAAATAGACTATCCTTCTCTCTCTGTCACCCCCTAGTGGCCTTCGCCCAGATAATGGAACAGTACCGAATTTTCAATATATACCGTATGTTGCTATTATGTGTCTTCACATTGCTTTTAACCATAACAAATCTCTATTGTACATTTCTCACACATCTGAATAAAACAATATGGGGAAAGCGATGGTTGGCACAAATCTTAGTAACCATGAATAAAAACAGGAGCCAGATTACCTTGCCTTTCTCCAATATTCCTTTGCAAGCAAAAATAAATAATCCAGGAAAATGTCTGCTACGAAACTACTGAGAATGTGTTTTCTGTTGAATTAAGTCTCAGTCAGTATCTTTGATATTTAATTTTATTACTTTGCATAGTGTTGCCAAATATAGTGGTTTAGCAATCTGAATTAATTTTTTAAATTGTGTCAGAAGTGACTTGAGAACATACTGCAAATCACTTCTGGTGTGAGAGGATTGGCTGTCTACAGAAATGTTGCCCAGGTGATGCTCGGATGTGTTACCATCCTGCTGGGAGGTGTCTCTTGTCCCCGCAAGCTACAGCTGACAGACGGGGGCTTACCCCATCTCACAGATTTGAACAGGCAATCTTTAGGTCAGCAATCCAACCTTCAGGTCAGTAGTTCAGCCGGCACAAGGGTTTAGCTCATTGTGCCACCGCAACTCCTATCTGAATTAATGAATTTTTTATAAAAAATATTTTCTATCTGAATTAATGAAAATTTTATTTTATAAAAATCACTGCCATGTGGCATAGGAAAATGAAAATATACAGTTTCAACATACATATGGGTCTTCCAATGTTAAAGAAGTGGGAGTTGAAGCATGTAAGAACTGCTCATTTCCTAGGGCTCTCAATTCAAGTCAACAAGAAACCCATACAAAGAAACTTTTTTACCCCATGGATGCCTTTCTGATGTGACATATCTTAACAATAGCAAAGTTCATCCTGCAGGAAAGAAATTTCCCCAAAGAAGCAGGTTGTGGAAGAAAGGGGCAAACAATACTCGTACATCATAAATATACATAGATACACATATGGAGCATATAGTTAAACTCTGGAATTTGTAACTAGCAAGATGCAGTGATGGACAACAACTTGGACAACTATAAAAAGGATTGGATACATTCCTGGAAGCGGCAATCCTCCAATTATTGCTGAACAACAAAGGGAAGAGGGTCTGTCATACAGGAAGAGTCATTCTTGAAAGCCCTACATCAGTGGTTCTCAACCTGTGGGTGCCCAGGTGTTTGGCCTACAACTTCCAGAAATCCCAGCCAGTTTACCAGCTGTTAGTATTTCTGGGAGTTGAAGGCCAAAACATCTGAGGACCCACGCATTGAGAACCACTGCCCTACATGGTTTTGATCCAGGTTACCTACAGGATCACCTTCTCCTGCACAATTTGCTCCTTAAGGTCCTCTGGAGGGTGTTTACTCCAACCAGCCAGAACCCAACTGGAGACAGTCACCCAGAGGATCTTTTCAATGACCGCCTCAAGATTGTGGAATGACCTGCCAGAAGAGCTCCAATAGATAAATGAGTTGTCAGAATTTAAGACAGCTGAAGACCCATCTCTTCTGGCAGGCCTACCCAGTCAACTCTAAATCATGAGTTTTGAATTTAGAATCACAGAATAATAGAGTTGGAAGAGATCACATGGGCCATCTAGTCCAACCTCCTGCCATGCAGAAAATGCACAAAGTGCCCCTTACAGATTTGCTTTTGTATGTTGATCTTTTTACCCTGTGTTTCCAGAGGCTCTGAATCTCTGAAGATAACAGCCACAGATGCAGGTGAAACATCAGTAGATAATGCTACTGGAATATAGCCATACAGCCCAAGAAGCTCACAGCAACCCAGTGATTCTGGCCATAAAAGCCTTCGACAATACATAATAATACTACTGCTACTACTACTACTACTACTACTACTACTAATAATAATAATAATAATAATAATAATAATAACCATCTCATTTTGCATTATGTTCACACAGCAGTCAACTAGACACCCATGAATTACAGGTTCCTTTCCTGCTCATGTTTCTCAAAAACAGGTACACAGCTGCATATTTTTCCTGGAAAGCAACCACTGATACATTTGTCTTCCATTAATTTGCCTAATCTAATGTTAACACCATCTGAATTGCTAGCTACCTGGGGAAGAAATGCACTGAGTAGACGTGTCAATGGTGTGTTAATTCACAACCAAGTAGATGTAGTGATGGCGACCAACTTGCACAACCATAAGATGGGACTAGATAAAATTCTGGAGGCAAAATAGATTAGTTGTGATAGCTACATATTACCTCCAATTCTGGGGGGCAGCATGCCTCTGTGCATTAGTTGCTGAAGAACACACTGAAGGGGCTGCTATCACATAAGATGTTATGGGAAGACTCATTCTGTATCAGACCAAAGGCATACCTCATTCAGCATTGTGTTGGCACAATGTTCAACCAGGCATCCATTAGTCACTTCTTTGCCAAACCTACCTCAAATACCACCGGTCTCCGAGCCCGTATTCCTTCCCACAGATCCCAGAACGAGGCCACAGACATCGTGGTAGTTTGCGCTCTAGCATCACAGTCGTGGCAACAACCTGAAACATAACATTTGGCATTAGATGTTTCTCAACATGCTTCATGACAGAAAGAGGGAAGAGAACGACACAAATTTGTATATTCCTTATCCTGAAATCCAAAATACTCAAAAACTGAAAAATGTCCGCATGGATCACTGAGAAATTGAAACAGTTGCTTTCTGATGGCTGAATGGACATAAAGTTAATTTCATGTATAGGCAGTCCCCGAGTTACAAACATCCAACTTGCATATGCTCCTACTTATAAATGGGGGTTAGACAGCAGGAAGTGAGAGAAATCTATCCTTAGGGAGGAAATTTACTCTTGGAAGAGTTATTATGGGGGAAAGTGACTCCACTGAAGCTTTATTACCAATCCTTGTTTCCATAAACCAAAATTTTCAAAATCCAATGGTCACAGCAACGAAAGTGAGGTGAAATCTTCTGAACAGGGGCACAGACAGCAAAACAAATGTTACAGGGGTGTTAACCCTTCCATATGCAATCTAAACTTTTAAAAGGGCTGGGATGTACCTGTTCCATCTTACATACAAATTCAACAAGAACAAACCCACAGAACCTATTTTGTCCATAATCCAAGGACTGCCTGTACAAGATATTGAGTATAGAATGAGCTTCAGGGTATATGTATAAAGCATATAAGAAACATAAAGGAATTTTATGTTTAGGCTTGGGTCCTATTTCCATTTCATTACACATATGCAGATATACCAAAAATCAGAAATAAGGAATACTTCTCATTCCAAGCATTTCAGATAAGAGATATTCAACCTGTACCTCTACTGTTGGATTGGCTGCAACCAAGTGCCATCAGGCTCCTCCCCTTCCTGATGGTTAGTTAAAACAGCACAATCCATGTTTTATTTTGCAAGTAGTCTTAGGTTTTATTAAGCCAAAATGCAGAGTAAAAATATTTTGATGTTTATTGCTCTTTACTTTTTCCTATAATTGTATTGAAAGGATTATAGATTTTTCATGATGTAATTCCTCCCCATCAATATATGCACATGAATCTTTGCCGCAATACATAATTTCACTAGAGTCCAAATTTAATTGTAAATGCAGACCCTTGCGTCCTTCTTTATATGCTCACCTGAGCTCTCCAAAGTTCATCCCGCTCGTGGGCCACACGCCAGTGGGTATCGCCCATCATGGCAATAAGCAGGTTCAGCATAAGGAGGGTGGCAATGACAGCAAAGGCAGAGTATGTGATGCCGTACATGAAAGGCAAGTCCACTTCATAGTTGGCAGGTCCATCAATAATAGTGAGGAAGAGTTCAAATGTGCTGAAGAGTGCCATGGGATAGTTATAAAAGTGACCCAACTCATCAGGGTCTTCGGTTTGGAAAATGACATAAAAAGCTGGCAAAGAAAAACAAAACAAAACAAAAAAAGATCACGAACAAGCAATGTCCAACTTCAAGGTTTCCCTGCCTAGGACACTTTTCAGATGTGAAGGAAGCCTTCTGCCTGAAACTCACATGGTGCACAATTGCAAATCATGGGCAATGCTACAGTTTCATTCCTCCTCTTCATTCTCCTCTTCATCTACACTAGAATTAATACAGTTTGACACCATATTAATTGCAATGGCCTAACGCTATGAAATCCTGGGATTTGTAATTTCACGACTCACCAGCAATCTTTGTCACATAAGGCTAAAGACTACAAAACTACAACTCCCGTGATGCACCCTTACACATGTTTGTCCTTGCTACAACATGCACATCATAACATTATCTTCAGTTATTCATCTCATATTTTCTGCAAAACCTGGGCATTTAAACCTTTGTATAATCCATTTGAAGTCAATCCCAATGATATAAGTAAGGAGCTATAATTTTCCCTACAGATTAGGAGGAAGAGTGCAAAGCATCCAGGAAGGACAAGATCAAAGTGATTTCAGCTGCTTAAAAATGGAAATGACATTATGTTTCCATTTGCGGCTACGAAACTTCAAACACAAGTAGTTTACAAGGTTCATAGTCTTCTCTGCCTAAGAGAGCTGTACTTTACCAAACTACACATTCCAGTATTCCATAACATGTGCTGCTTTATTGAAAACAAAACAAAACCTTCTGGGTTCCCTTAGTATCTCTCCAGTTTCTGGTTTTCAGATTTCATGGCTGGTCTGGTGAACTATGGAACAGATGAATAACACGAGCCCCTTGCATTAGTATAGATGTCTTTTCTGGGATTTATCAAGTGCAGAACAGCCTATCTCTACTGACTGGAAAAGATTACCGAGGGAACTTTCCAATCATGCCTTGAGATCATAACAGGGATTGTAGTATCAGAGGTCAGAGTCAGGGGCTGAGTATATTACTTCTCATTCTCCAACATAACCCTCTGTATTTGCTGGAGTTAAAGGCAGAGGACTTTTTAAAAGCCGAGAGAACATCTCTAGGCCCTCCACCTTAAAGTTGGGAGAAGCTCCAACTTCTGGTAGAAGTTGTGTTTATTGCATAACATATTGGAAAATTACTGCGCCCAGTCTCTGGGTCCATGTCCTTTTGGCAAATATGAATCTCCATTAATATGTAGAGACCATTTTTTGAAAACCACTAGTCAAGAAAAGCATGACCTTGTTAGAAGTTAACTCTTTGAACAAGTGATATTCACAAACATTCATGCAATGGCACACAGATAGCTCAGCTGTTAAACTGAAGAACTGTGCTTTTAAACTGCCAAGGATAAAGACATGCCACTTCAAAAATATATTTGGTTAGCAGAGTTTTGATTATGTTTCTTTGCAGTTGCAGTTGGCCAAAAGATATACATTCTTTTGAAATCTCTTAGTTTAAAAATATGCAGAGATTAAATAAACAAAGTCTTTTTTGAAAAATAACATATCTTGTTTACTCATAAACATCTTTTATTAATTCACCATACAGGCACATTTCTTATAGTTGTAGATAGTATGTAGCTTCTCTCTGTGTTGTGTACACAGGATATCATTCTTTATCAATAGTCCATAGTCTTTAAGTATAGTTGCACTCACTGAAGTCCATAAGCATACTTCTATATTGAAGTACAAACAGATACATTCATCCACCTCCACTGAGATCTGGACAGATACATCTGTTTTCATTGAAGACCAAACACTCACTGAATACAAAATGGAGTCCTGAGTCTGAACATGCTCAGTACAATCACATGTCTATAACCCTTCCCACACCAAAAAGTCAAACTGGCAAATCAACATGCACATAGAATACAGCTTAGCAAATGTATACATTAACAAATAAATAGTGAGATGTTTGGGAGGTTGCTATTTCCAACAGTGCTGGAGGACTAGAGGTTGCTAGACAGAACATATTAATCAAATATGTGCATCATCAATTCCATGGACAATCAGGTCTACAAAAGCTAAACTTGCAAATGTATATCTGTTGCACCTTATTCTACTCCAGGGGTCCCCAAACTAAGGCCCCGGGGCCGGATGCGGCCCTCCAAGGTCATTTACCTGGCCCCCGCCCTCAGTTTTATAATATAATATATTGTATATACATATAATATTGATAATAATATTATAATGTAATACAATATAACACTAATAATATTACCATATAATAATATTTATTATATATTCTATATTACATATAATATTACTAATAATATTACAGTATAGTGGTATAGTTCAATATAGTAATATATAATGCTAATATTGTGCTATGCTAATAATATAATATATTGTATGTACATATAATTTGTAAGCCACTCTGAGTCCCCTTTGGGGTGAGAAGGGTGTGATACAAATGTAGTAAATTAATGCAGTAAATAAATAAATAATAAATAAATACATTTTAGACTTAGGCTTGCCCAAAGTCTGAAATGACTTGAAGGCACACAACAACAACAACAACAACCCTAATTAACTTGACTATCTCATTGGCCAGAACACTTCCCATTGAAATCCTGATAAATGTACGTTGGTTAAAATTGTTTTTATTTTTAAATATTGCATTGTTCTTTCATTCTTCTTCTTCTTGTTGTTGTTTTTGCACTACAAATAAGACATGTGCAGTGTGCATCGGAATTTGTTTGTTTTTGTTTTTTTCAAATAATAATCCGGCCCCTCAACAGTCTGATGGATTGTGGACCAGCCCTCAGCTTAAAATGTTTGAGGACCCCTGGCCCAAAGGGTCTCTTCCAACCCTCTTTATTATTATTAATTAATTAATTAATTAATTAATTAATTATTGCTAACTGGCCAACTATAGTCCGGCCCGCCAACAGTCCGAAGGATTGTGAACTGGCCCTCTGTTTAAAAAGTTTGGGGACCCCTGTTCTACTCCTTCAGTCGGAATAGTTCCCGTGTTTTATCCCATTTTGTCCCTTACCTATTTAACATTCTTGGGTGCCTTTCTCTCCTCATTCCTCATATATGCACTTTACGGCCTAGTTATTTTTATACATCTTTCATGTTTTTATTCAATCCATGTTTTATTGATTGTTATTGATATGTTTTTGTTTTCCTGCCCTCTGTATTCTGAGCCAAGAACTAAAATTCTGGGACCTATTCTTTATCCCCTCCTAATAAATACAGTGTCAGAAAGGATGTTCTACCTTCTGTCCGACACTAACCCTGCAGTTACTCATAAGGTGGCCCTTTTTGCCCTGGCAGCTCAGAAAATCCGGGCAAAATCGATCTCCGATGTTGCGGTTGACTGTGCTGGGGATGCTTTTAACTAATAGTGTTTTTTTATATCCAATGTGTTCCCTGCTTGGGTTTTAATAATGCTGTACTTACTTGGTTTTATCTTGTTTTTAATTTTAATTTAATTATGTTGGTGCTAATCCATGAAATATGTAGTATTTGAAGGGCATATCCTGACATTGATATTTGCAGCATTTTAATGTTTTAATGATTTATATAGGGTTTTAATGGCATGTTTTATATTGTATTTGATGGTCTGGCTTTTGTGTATTTGTTTGTTTGTCTTGCATGCGAAAGACCTATGGTCTAAGCATTAAATAAATTTGGTTTTTATTGACTTGTTTTACTTGATGTGTTTTATTATGTCTGTTATGCTTGGGCTTGGCCTCATGTAAGCCAACCCAAGTCCCTTCGGGGAGATGGTGGCGGGGTATAAAAATAAAATAATGATAATAATAATTATTATTATTATTAAATGTGGAGGGTCAACTGTACTCATAAGCATAATGTTGCTCACTGAACAGAGGTGAGTAGAAGTGCACAGATTTACATCTGGGGTAAATCCTCATCACTTTGAGGTTTTGATGGAATCGTCATCCAGCAAAACCTGATCATTATGAGCTAAGGAAGATGGTAATGGCTCGAGCTTAGTGGATAATGGATGGGACAGCAAAATAACAAATTAACAAAGTAAAAAGGCTGTGGGGAACCACTTGCAGATGTGTTATCTATGCTATGCCTTTTAAAACATTTAATTTAAAGGAAAGAGGCTAATGTATACAAATCCTCATCTCCACTAGATTTTGGGCAGTCAAGGACTATTCTTCTTGGGCTTCTCTTGCTCTGACTCAATTGTGCCAGTTATAATACATCTGCAAGTGCACAGCCATGTGCCTGCTAATTTAACCAATGATACCATGAAAATAGAAAACACATCACCTACCAGATGCAAAGCCAAGGATCACCACTGCCATTAACCAGCAGAAACGTAAGAGATCCCCAAAGATCATCTAAATATGCAAACACAGAGAAAAGCATATAGTCATGATGACAAGGCACACACCTTTGTTCCCAACCAAACTTAATATGAGAGGGGAGATCAAGTCATGGGCCTTCTGAAACAGACTATGTATATGTACATGTACATGTGTATACACACACACACAGAGGCACCTATATAGTTACACGTTATTCCAACTTCACTGGTGCTTTCTTGATTTCTAGTATCAATTCAAAGATGCTGCTCTGAATGCAAATTGTCCTAAGAAATAAACAGAAGTCCAGGGGACAAACATTTCCATGTGAACTTTTCAAGGTTATGCATTCCACAGTTGAGTGGGTTTTCATAACCTACATTGTGGAATACCTCTTCTTCCTGCTGATTAAATAGATAGCTGGGGTCACCCTCTCTGAAGATTTTTAAAACAGATGCTAGATAGCCATCTCTCAGGAGTTCTTTGGTTGTGTATTCCTGCCAAGCAGAAGGGATTGGACTGAGCAGCCCTGGAGATCAGAAAAGATTTCTCTCTACAGGCTGATATCTTTTATCCCACAAGAGACACTAATACTTTAGGTGAAGTCAGTAAGTATACTGGGTTCCAAACCACTTCCACAAAGATGAGAATTGTTCAGCATGCCTTCCCCTCATTCCTGTTCTTTGCTTGGTATAAACACCTTGAGAGTGGTACAAATCCGTGAAGACCAGTCTCTGAAAAAGACTTTTCTCTACTGCAAAGCTCAACCTAACTCAACTAGCCTGGGTTCACACTTCTCCTTTTATCTCTAAGATCGCAGAAATGTGTATTCCATGTGAAATACAAAAAAATAGTTTTATAATTTTGTGTATATTTTAAATGTTCATATTTTGTAACAGTTTGGTTATCACTAAGCTTGTCCATTTCGGATGATTCTTGATCAGTTTCTGCTGGCCAAATTCTGGGAGACCCAGGGGCCTATTTTTGTGCGCCTCCCGAAAATGGGCGGGTTGCCAAACAGCTTTGGCGGGAATGGGGAATTTATGAGGCTCCCCTTTCTGTTCCTGGGATCCATTCCTGAGTTTGAGCAATGGGGTTAAGAAAGCGCCCCTCCTGGGACCTTTTCCTATCTTCCTTTCAAGGGAGTCTGGGTTTGAAGAACGGGGTTAAGAAAACAACCTTCCTGGGACCCATTCCTTAGATATAGCTTGTGTAAGACACATCATGGTATTCTTTTATTCTGATTGGCCCATCAGGAGGGGCTCACAGGGAAACCCTGTGCGAGCAGCCCGTGGTAGCCTCTCTGCATCACGTGGTGCCAAATAGGGAAGGAAGAGGCATGATTGGCTGCCACGTGGCCCTGTAATGGATGAAAAAATGTGATGGCTGAGCCCTTACTGTTACAGCCATTTGACCAAGCTGAAGGGAAGTGACCACTCCGAATCCGTGCACAAGCCTAGTTATCACTTTCTGAGCAGACTACTATATAACTCTCACCTTTTGGATCATGATGGTGAAGGGGCCCAGCATTTGAAATCCACGTGCAAAGTACATGACATTGCACCAGCCAAGCACCAGAGCAAAGGACATGGGAACCACCTCTCCTTGAGTACTCGTAAGACGCATTACCATAGTCAGCAGTATCATACAGGCGTACGTGATGCTGGATGGGCAGAAAGAGCAAGAGAATCAAAATTCAATCTTGTGACTTCCAGATTGAAAGATTTTAATGGCTTGCTCATACTATACTCACAACCATAACCCCCCTTTGAAAGGAGACTCACATGATGACATGGAACGGTCCTCCAAGGATGGTCTGCCCAAAGTACTTGGCAATTCCAACTCTGACAATATCTGGAATCTGAGAGCAGATCATTGATATAAATGTTTGATTCTTTTAAAAACAGTGGCTCTAGTAAGTTAATTTAATTTATATACCATTCATTCTCCTAATGCTGCTAAAAGAATTTAAAGTACAATTTCAACAATTAAATAAAAATCATACTAAGAACACTCACTTTTAAAAAGCTTTTAAAAATAGTAATGACGATTAAAAATACAGATAAAAGATTAAAAGACCCTTTTGTAATAACCTTTTAGCAACTAGTGACCTTTCAAGATCTAACTATTTGTCCATTCTTCTGTTGTTTGTTAGTTTTTAAAACAGCACAGCATGGGGCCTAGCAATTGGCACACAAGTTGAGGAAGACTTTTAGACTTACTTTTTAAGGCTAAAGCTCAGCTCTGGAAGACTTAAATCAGGTACAATTAAACTGGCTGAAAGCTCATGCAGAGAAAGCTCATTGCCTTGCCTCTGAACAAGAACATGTGCACATGAACAAGAGAATGAAGTATGGGAATGATCATTTACTATAAGACCATTTAGCGATTTCTTGCACTTGACACTTAGGGAATGCGTACTGCTAGTTGTCTTTGATAGCATTTGACTGCTTTGGAAAGGGTTTGTGCTTTGCCTCTAGCCTCTCCATGATTGATTTTAAAAAAATACCAGTTGAGTAATGGTTGATACTAAATAAATATATAAATAATACCTCCTATGTTTATTTTAATGAAGTGAATTGTTGGGACTGCAACTACTGTCATAATATATAATTGTCATGTTGTATTGATGTCTGTTCTTGTTTTTATATTGCTATTTTTATTTAGTGAGTTTCTTTGAAACCAATTTTAGGACAATTGGCATACAAATGTAAGTTTACAAGAATGTGTTCTTGTGTCACCATAGTGAGATCATTTACTGGAGGGAGTTCAACAAAAGCAAGACTTCTAGATAAGCATGAGCCTCATGATTTCTCAGTTAAGCACTATTATAAGAGATATATGTACTAGACTTGACTATGAACAGTCACATTGTGGCATTATGCTGTCTTAAAAATAGTTGTACAAGCAAAGATACATTTTCAGGGAATCCAGAAATGAAACCATTTCAGACATGAATCATAACATAATTTGCACTCTGACAGTAATATTCCAATTGTGTGTTATAATAACCATATCATAATAATCATTCCAATTTATTGAAGTTGGGAAGCTTATTCTTTGTTTCAAAAGATGGAGTCTTGTTTTAAAGAAAGCACATCCACCTGATATCCTACTGATATTAATATATTTTAAGTAATCATGTATAGTATTGGTCTCAAAGGAGCTTAAAGAATTAAGTTCAAGTATGACTGTATTAACTTTCCTTTCGACAGAGACCTGTTTGTCAATAAAAGTATCCTTAGTATATGTCAATTCCAGCGCAACTTAAAACTATTCTCGATGTCTCCTAAATTTGTTACAATCAATCACCAGATTTTAAAATAATTCCCCTCCACACCATTTAATTATAAAAATGAAGACAAATCTGAATGCCTGACATTTATTTTCAACAGTATTTCTGACAAATTTAATAAAGAGATCAAAGCAAAGTGGTTTACATGCAACCACCGGGAGCACCGAGTGGCGCAGTGGGTTAAACTGCTGAGCTGCTGAACTTACTGACCGAAAGGTCGGAGGTTTGAATCCGGGGAGTGTGGTGAGCTCCCACTGTTAGCCCCAGCTTCTGTCAACCTAGCAGTTCAAAACATGCAAATGTGAGTAGATCAAAAGGTACTGCTTGGACGGGAAGGTAATGGCGCTCCATGCAGTCATGCCAGTCACATGACCTAGGAGGTGTCTACGGACAACGCCGGCTCTTTGGCTTAGAAATAGAGATGAGCACCAACCCCCAGAGTCAGACACGTCTAGACAATGTCAGGGGAAAACCTTTATCTTTACCTTTACCTAACATGCAACTGGCAATATTGGTATTTTTTAACGAACATGTAATATTTTCCTTCATTCCATTGACCTGAAAATTTGTGCCTCCTCACTTCACACATAAAATAAAGATGGAAAGCCATCTCCATTACCTCCAGAATTAATATCACTATGGCTCCAATGACTGTAATGAGTTCACCAACTAGTCTCAAGTCATCTTCTGGAGTTAGGTAAGATTCCTAAAAAAAAACATGATGAATATGGTCAGGAACATGAAATACCCAAGAGCTAAATTACCAATAAAAAATTCATTCTAACGGCATCCTACGCACACACACCTCTCCCATTTCTAGACACTTTTAAAACAGAAAGGAAAATATGTATGACGGAGCCCATCCCACAATGTTTCCGCCATGCCCCATTAGAAAAGTGTAGCTTAAGTGTCAGGAAACAGGAGAAAGATGGCCATAGATGGTCTTCTGGGCTCAGAAATCAATGTACAACTGGAGAATACAGCGAAAAACATGTGGGATGGGATTTGTCAAATTGCCCAAATTGAATCACTTCGATGATGATGATGATGATGATAATTATAATAACTTTATTTTTGTATGCCACCTCCATCTCCCCAACGGGGACTCGGAGAGGGTCACACGGGGACAAGTCCAATACAAATCATATAACATCATAAAATCAAACAGTTAAAACAACAAGCTTTAAAAGGCCCAATATGGACATAAATGGGCAAACAATCAAACTGATAAAAAAGTGTCTATATAGAAATAGAACATACATCAAATAGACAAAGCAGATAGGGAAAATAAATATGGGATGGAAATCAAACTATAACATGACAGGGTAATTTTGATGTGGATAAGGGCCAAGATATAACAGATTTTGTTAGCAGGTATGTGTATAGCAGAACCAGCAGCGTCCAGTTAACACCATGTGCAAAAGACTCAGACCAGGCAGAGGAATTGAAAGAACAAAGGAAACTTTACTTGTTGAGTTGAAGTCAAATAAACAGTTCAGCAATCATGCAATGTCCTTGTAGTTGCATAGGATCAATAACTAATCAATCAGCATTCAAAATATATCCAGCATAGCATATTTAAATTGCTACTTGACCGTAGCTATAGAGAGCCTGCCTTTTTCTGTGCTCTCTTAGCAAGCTCAAATTCCAACTGACAAACCAAGCCATCTGCCAGCAAACTGATACATTGTTTGAGGCGTGGCTTGCCTCTGCAAAAAGATCAGCTCCCTTCTTGCAGAGAAAGCAAGCAACTTTGCAAGGATTTCTTTACACACACACATAGCAATTTGGCGCAATAGATTTGTCTAATCGAATGCACAACAGAACATTCATGTTTTTAACTGCTTCCGAAAGACAGCGAGTGATGTGAAGTAAGGGGTGTTTCTGTGGGCGGTCCTCTACCAAGCATGGACATTTCTCTCCCAAATTCCTGCTTCATGAGACTGGGATGACATTTTTAAAAAATTAATTTAATCATAGGAAATACCAAAATTTTAAAATATCCTTGGTTTTTCTGTAATTTCTCTTTCATAGTATTCTTGGCTTTTGAAGTTGTGGTATAGCTAGCTTTTAAAATTTGACTTCCGCAATGGGGAGTACTGAGATTGAGAGGAAAGCCCAGTATCCCCAAAGTGGTGTCTAGTTAAGATCTGTGCCTTGGGTCAACTCCAGAGTAGCAGGATTGGAAAAGAAAGCCCAGTATCCCCAAAGTGGTGCCTAGTTATGGATGAGGTCAAGTTATACATGAATATATATTGTACTTTCATGGATGTGAAGAAAAACTTCCAATTTCAATATTTTTCACTCTAAAATGCACATCTGAGAACTAATTTTGGTTAAGCCTGGTATTTAGACATCACTTCATATTTCAAATACCATTTTAAGACTGATATGACAATACTAATTTTTTTTGGCTTTGTGTGGTCCATTTTGGAACTTCATGTAAAACAAAAGTCAAGGTTGCAGGTGTTACAGGGTAATCTTTCACTTTATTCAAATCATAACGACAGCTACTAACATCAGCTCTGACAGCTTTCCTGTTCCTAATAAATTCAAGTTAAAAGAGAACTTACCTGCAAAAGTTTCTGCACATAGATGGTGTTATCCCTCTCATAGGTTTTATTCCCGGTTCGGAGTTTCAGCGGCCGGTAGACACAGCACATCGTGAAGCAAATCATGTACAGGACATAGAAAAAGGCCAAGACACAAAAATATGGCCTTCCATATTTATTCCACTTCAGGCTTACCAGCTCATTCACAGGAGTAAGATCTAGGATCCGACGTGCCTAGAGGATATAAAGAGGTCTTTTGCTCAGCTTCTTCCATAAAGCTGAAAAAAATTGCAGTTCCCTTTCCCAAGGAAGACGATCAACAAGCAACATGGCCATATGGGCCATCCAGTCTAACCATTGCCATGCAAGAACACCAAATCAAAGCACTCCCAATGGATGACCATCCAGCCTCTGTGTAAAAGAAACTAGCAACAAAGAATAGCATCATGAGTTTCACATAACAAAGGATAATTCCACTCCTTCTGTGGTGAAGCTATGTAGTTTTTCAAGGTTTCTATTGGTAGTTATTGGGTTTGGTCTCATTGCACCATAGGTATGTTATGTCCAAAATTCCATCAGCATTTTGGTGTGCGGATGTGATAAATCAGTTTTCATTCTTTTTTGTTACTGGTAAAACAGCCTGAGGTTGAGATTTTCAGGATCAATTAACATGTTATATCAATAACATTGCTTTTTCTGTCCCCTCCCAAACAACTGGATTCCAATTGCTTTAGAACAGTGGTTCTCAACCTGGGGTCCCCAGATGTTTTTGACCTACAACTCCCAGAAATCCCAACCAGTTTACCAGCTGTTAGGATTTCTGGGAGTTGAAGGCCAAAAACATCTGGGGACCCCAGGTTGAGAACCACTGCTTTAGAAAGATATAATTTTGGCAGAAGCTGAAGAAGAAACAACCCACGTGACCCAATAATCACGTGACTATGGTGGTCTACCACAGCTGAACTGCAAAAATCACTATATATATAGTTTTCAATAAAAAAGTGAGAATATCACAATGTAAAAACGAATAGAAAAGTCTACACACTCCTAGATCAATTTTCATTTTGACCTTGATCTTGTTAATATGGGATTTGTGTATTGATAGTGTTTAAATGAAATTTGTGTCTTGTCTATATTGCATACTGATTGCATCATCCAGAGTGTGCTATAGTCTGGAAAGAGTTAATTACTGAGAAGCTGTGATGACCTTGATGTGTGGCTGGAACTCGGGAGTGTCCAGACACAAGTGTTTGTGCATTGCTGATTGCTTCAGTTCTGTTCTGAGTTGTGTCGAGTGCTGTCTGCTGAGAAGTTAAGTCCTGTGTCCATTGTCTTCAAGTCTGTTTCTCTTGATTATTACTGCTTACAGTAAAACTTTGTATATAGTTTTATTAAAGTCTCTGATGTCTCTTCGTTCTGCATTCCACTGATTCCATCCAACTACTGCTGTGCAAAATACTCTGACAGATCTTACAATATGGTTATCACTTTTGTAACCACCCTTCCCACTGCCATTCATAATATAATTCTGGTCTGTTCTTAGGGGCAAGTGGGATTATTATTGTGATAATGCACGTGGACAATTATTATTGTTGTTGCTGTCAAGAGCATGAAAGACAATTTGATTTTCACACTACCACTCCTCCTGGGAAACACTTGGTACAACAACACAGCTGCCATAGAATGCTTGTGTATCTGTCATATTGAAGGTATGATTCTGGAAACAACCAATATTCTTCCTGTGGTTGCGTGTGTGATGATCAGCAAACTGTCTGCTACTCATGATCTCACTAAAGATCTTGGATAATTTAAAAAAAAAACAGGCCTCCCCGAGGAAATCACCTGGCCCTTCTGCAAATACCTCTCTTTTTTTGGTGGTCACAATGAGCTCCAAAAGGGATTGATCATCAGCCCAGGAATCAATTTCTGTGAGATCATATAGAGTAGACGTGACAGGCCCAAAAGTCCATTGGATGTGCTTTCTTCTTTGCATCAGGTGCTGGAACATCTGGTTAATGGAAGGGAAACAATGCAGTTACCATAGCCCCAGGTGACAAAGTTGAGATGGATGATGCAATTAAGCTCTGTGGTGCAATTTCCCTCTCTTTTAAAAAATTACATATTTATAAAAATATGAAATTTTTAAAAGGGTATATTTAGGTGTACAATAAAGTGCAGTACCTGAATAAATTTAGAGAACTCTTTGACTTCTTCTAAAACCAGTCAGAATCTCCAACTTGTACGTGATTACAGCTCTAATAATAATAATAATAGACTTTATTTATATTCCACCCTTCTCCCTTAGGTTACTCAGAGCAGATTATAGTATTTACATACATAGGCAAACATTCAATGCCCTTACAATCATAATACAGTGAGACACACAAACACAAACAAAGGCAAGGTTTCTCCTTTCATTTCTGGCATATGGAGGCGGTGCTCATCTTTGGCTTCTGAGAAGTGCTTTTCTCAATTTTCAAGCAGAGGACCCTGCGTTGTTACTTCCTGAACAGGTGGTCGGCAAGACTGCCTTTTCCTGGCTGAAGCGGTATCTATTTATCTACTCACATTTGCATGTTTTCAAACTGCTAGGTTGGCAAGGAAGCTAGACAGACAGGAGCTCACCCCGTCTTGTGGATTTGAACTGCAAACTTTCAGGTCAGCAGTTCAGCCAGCACAAGGGTTTAATCCTGTGTGCTACTGAGGACATCCAATAGAATATCATTTCAAATAATAACTTAATTGGAAAGATCTCTTCCGTTTTGTATTTTCACATCCCTAACTGTTTGTTCTGGCTAATATATTGTCCTAGTAACACATTCAGTACTTGGAAGGCCAAAAGAAGGGTTATTAATAGCAGCTTATGGTGGTTGGGGCCACACCAAAGACACCATCAAGAATTTTTTATTTATTAATTAAATAAAATATTATTCTCATTTAGCATTCTCTCCCCCCCCCCCAAATATATATCTTAAATACAGTATGCTCTATCTATCCATTGATTAAATATCTACATTTCACTTACCCATACTCCAAATACCGCCCCCCTCCAATGTTTGTTAACCCATATAAGTTCTCCAATGCATTCTATAGTACACTTCTGGCCCAAATATAGTCGAAATATAGGATATACTTCTATTCACAATTTCAGGTATCCAAAAGGTTCTTGGGATGTATTCCTCCTCTCCTTTAAAGATACATCTATCTGACTGCCCCCATCTTATCCATTAGTGGTGATGTTTGTTTTTATTATTTTATCTTTAACCAGTTATTATGGTGCTATTGTATTTTGTGTTTTAATTTGTTTATTTTACTCAATTATTGTGTTGATACTGTTTTTTTAGTTATTTATACTGGTTTTAACTTGACATAATTTGTTTCTGTTTTTGGGCTTGGCCCCATGTTAGCCGCCCCGAGTCCCTTTGGGGAGATGGAGGCGGGATAGAAAAATAAAGTATTATTATTTTTATCTATGCAATGTGGCTTATGGAAAGGAGGAGGATTAAGTACATCAATATGCACTCTTGCCTAGCTGCCAATATCCGCCCTGTTAATCTGCGGTTTATCATCCACCTCCAACAATTTTAGCCTAATTTTAGAAATGTTTTAATGAGATTTTAAGGATTTAATGTGTTTGTAATTAAGTGTATTGTGTCACATTTGGTTTGTTTGAGTTGTTTTGTCACTTATCAAGTTGTTTTTATTTGTTTATATATTTTTGCTGGCATTGAATGTTTGTTACTGTCTATCTTGTTGTAAGTCGCCCTGAATCCCCTTGGGGAGATAGGGCGGGCTATAAATACAGTTTCATTCATTCAGTCAATCATTCATTCATTCATACTGTATGAGGAAAAATTATGCACTATCCCTTTTACCCCATTCTAGATAAGTCTCTGCAGAACAGGTCTCTACAGTGACTTACGGATCCACTGCCAAGACTCTATCCATGGAAGACGATCATACTCATTTATGAGTGATCACCTATGATGCTGCTAAATAAAACCAGCTATTAATTGTGAAAAAGCAACAAATGCAGAATGGAACATAAATTTCTTCTCCAATCATTGGATGCTGAGCAACAAAGAAATTATTAGTACAGTAGAGTCTCACTTATCCAACACTCGCTTATCCAACGTTCTGGATTATCCAACGCATTTTTGTAGTCAACGTTTTCAATACATCGTGATATTTTGGGAGGTAAATTCGTAAATACAGTAATTACTACATAGCATTAATGCGTATTGAACTACTTTTTTGGTAAAATTTGTTGTTAAACATCATGTTTTGGTGCTTAATTTGTAAAATCACAACCTAATTTGATGTTTAATAGGCTTTTCCTTAATCCCTCCTTATTATCCAACATTTTCACTTATCCAACATTCTGCCGGCCCATTTATGTTGGATAAGTGAGACTCTACTGTATATTCCCCTTGGCATTGGCGATGTGTTATTTTTTCCCTTTAAACTACCTGCTACCAAGACCACTAGATATCCTTATCGTTTTTATGCTAAAATACTATGTGTTTTTTTTTCTATAATCAAAATGACCTGGTCCAGGGGAAGCAGGACTGTAAGGAGTAGGTAGCAGTTACTAAGCACATAGGACACTCTGACATATTAGAAAATAACGACCTTCCATATCCACAGAGTCTGCATCTATGCATTTTACTGCTCACAGCTTGAAAGTATTCCAATTTTCCCCCCAAAAGCATCCTGGATTTTGTCATTTTCTATAAGGGACACCATTTTACTATGCCATTCTATATAATGGGACGAGCATCCATGATGGGTTCTGGAGCGTAGTTTCAGCAAATATAACTTTGTCACTGTATATAATGGGACAGCGACAAAGTTCTGACTCAGTCTTCCTAAAATCTAGTAGCATGGGTAGGACAAAAGTGAGGTGAAACAGGGGTCCCATTTACACTGCCATATAGTGTAGTTTGAAATTGCATTATATGATCAGGGTAGACTCATATGATGCAGTTCAATGCATCTAAAACTGAGTACAGTGTTCCCTCACTACTTCGTGGTTCACTTTTCGCGGATTTGCTGTTTTGCGGTTTTTCAATAAACTCTAAAATACTCTTATAAATCATAAAAAATTACAATTTACAGCCTAAGGAAGGGAGGAAGGAGAAGCCAAAGGGAGAGAAAATGTGCCCAAGTGGCAACGGGTGGAGAAGGAGGCGATTTATCAATACATAATTGGTTGATAAAAAACTTAAAATAGTGTATAACTACTAAAATAATGTATAAATATTAAAATAAATATAGTGCCTCTACTTCGCGAATTTTCACTTATTGCGGGTGGTCCTGGAACCTAACCCCAGCAATAAGTGAGGGAACACTGTATACACTAACTATACAATGTAGTTTTAAACTCAAATATATAGGGACATTAGAACCCACTGTCTCTGTAAATGCTGTATAAACAAATGAATGGATACCTTCAAGGTGCCTATTTATTTGTAGAATAAATATCATTGGCTGTTTTGTTTTAGTGTCTTAACAAATATCACATTAACATATTCAAAAAACAGTGATGCAATGGTAGCAACATTTGGCTGAGCATAAACTCACCACTGTGTTGCCCTCAACACCAGCCAATTTAAATGGAGTAAGCCCTTCATTGTTGGGGATGGAATCCAGGTCCATCAGCTCTTTGTCTTGCTTGTTGTAACAGAGAAATAGATTGTACATTTGACATGCGGATGCTTTGTTGGGTTGGAGAACTAAGATGTGAAGAACAGTGTTGCCTGCCAGAGCACAAAAACAAAGACAAAAGAAGAACTGTCCCTGTGTCCCGAGGAGACTTTGATAGACAACAGACGGTCCCTTCTCAACTTCATTACCATCTTTTGTGACTTTGCAGAAAGAAAAGCCCATCATTAAAAGCAAAGTAATGGCATTTTCACAGATTGTTTAAATTGTCGGCATGCCCTTTTCTGCTAAAGGAAAGGTCTTGGAGCCAAGATATAGAAATAGCAGAATCACATAGAACAACACTAGTTCAACTTCACTTTTCGGACTTCAAAATGGTAGATTAAGCACATTAATACACACTAGTACACATTACTCATGGGTCCCGAAACAATTTCATCTGTTTATTCTGTGTTTTCATACCATTCCGTCCATTTGGATGGCATGGAACGGTACAACCCCCTCTAGAATGGAAACAGCAAAACAAAAACAACAAAAAAGGGGGGATGGTAGCCATTTGTTCAGTTGATTTTTGGCACGCTGGCTATAGGCCCTGCCAGCCAAGGCCTACAGCCAAGTGCCCAGCACCGGGCCCACTCAGATGTAGGCCCTGGCTGGCAGGGCCTACAGCTGATCACCGATTGCTGGGCTCCGGGGCCACTCAGATGTAGGCCCTGGCTGGCAGGGCCTACAGCTGAGCGCCAAGCGCTTGACACTCATAAGTGCACTTGGCAGAACCTACAGCCTGATGCCGGGCGCATGACGTGCTCGGATGTATGCCCTGACTGGCTGGGTTTACAGGCCCTGGCAGGCCCTGGCGCTTTGCTGCCCAAGGTCCGAAAATCGTCATTTTTTTTCCAGACCTTTATTTATTTATTTATTTCCAATATTTCTATCCCGCCCTTCTCACCCGAAGGGACTCAAGGCGGCGTACAATTGGCAACAATTCAATGCCGACACATCATTAAAAACAACAACATATAAAAATGTATTACAACCAGTTAAATACAGTATAAAATATAAAACATAAAACATATGCTTAAAATCCGTTCATCCAATATCCTCCTACTTTATCCATATAACAGTCTGGGCCGTCTTTGTCATTTGACCTTGGGCGGAAAAGCTCATTTGTATAGGCGCCTGAAGCAGCAGATGGAAATGGGGCCATACGAATGGGACAAACAGAAACGGATAGTGATTCCCTACAAATGCATGAGACTAGTACACATAGATTGTCTTTTCATAAAAGGGCAGTATGACAGGGTGAAGGCCTTTATTATATATTATGCATTCTGAGTTCAGGAAGTTTTGTTTTTTAAATTAATATGTAAAATAGTTTGAATTCTAATTTTCCATAAATTTCTGAAATGACAATTCAGCTGAAACTAAATTATTCTTCCCTTCTAATCACGGAGCGTTGTTTTTAGATTAATAAATGCTAAGCTTAGTTTAGTAGAATTTTCTGCTACAATGTTTCCACGACAGCATTTTACTATTCGCAGCAAAATTAGCATTAAGAAAGCCAGGCAGAAGACTGCCTAGCAATATGGTTTCCCATGAGTAAGGTGGGAAAGCTACACACACACCTATATATGTATTGTATATAAAAACACCTGTGATCCTAAGACACACCCCATTTTGGAGATGTTTATATATTTGAAGTGCACCTCAGAATCAAATAAACATGGCATTTACTTATTTTGAAGAACTGCAGTTTCATGAAACCTGCAGCACCTTTGGGACTAACTGAAAGGAGGAAGTTGATAGTATAAGCATTTGTAGACGAAAGTCTATTTCATCAGATGCATCAGGTGAAGTCGCATTAGGTCGATGAAGGCATATGCCACCAACTTCTTTCTCTCAGTTAGTTTCAAAGGTATTAGAAGCACTCTTTGTATCCTGATCCAGACTAATTGGTTTTAATTGGTTTTAAGGTTTAGATACTTTTTAATTTTATGGTTTTAATGTGGAACTCTCTCCCCCAGACTGTGGTGAGGCTCCTTCTCTGGAGGCTTTTAAGTAGAGGCTGGATGGCCATCTGTCTGGGGTGCTTTGAATGCGATTTCCTGCTTCTTGGCAGGGGGTTGGACTGGATGGCCCATGAGGTCTCTTCCAACTCTATTATTCTATGATTCTATTATTCTATTATTCTATATATTTACTTTATTGGTATGTCTGTTTTAATTGGCATTGAATTGTTGCCTACTTGTAAGCCACTCTGAATCCCCTTTGGGACAACTATGTCTTTGCATTCTGAAGGCTGATGTGGTATAGTCCCAGAATAGCTGTAATCCCAGCATTGTAGAGGCGGAGAACAGGAACAAAGCCTCAAAGCAGAGAATTTAAAGGGCCCGCCATTCTCCTACGCAGGTCCTACTAAAGATGCCATACCGAAAGAGTCTTGCACTCGGATGTTGGCGCCATGTTCGATTAGCAGTTTCACAATGTCTTCACTCCCTGCACAGGCTGCAAAAGATAAAATATGTTCCCCTAAGGAGAAGGGAAAAAATAATTTAAAAAGTGAGTACACACATTCAGACTTCTATATACAAACATATATAATACATCATGCTGACAGGAGTGGCCACTGCACAGGAACTGGGACCAATTTTCCTCCAGATCCACCCATGGTCCTCACTTCCCTATGAGCAAAATATATGTTTTTCTGCAAAGTCCTTCCCTAAATGGAGACTGGAAGTGACATTGTATAGTATTTTGAGAGCGACTCGTGAAAACATGCGAATGAGCTCCAGGACTGGATGCAAAATATGGGCTATACCTCCACACCTCCTTCCTCCATATTACGAGACATCTATCAGACTAATTCTGTTGATTGTTTAAAAATGTTCCGTTTGAGCTCTGTAGATATGTAGAAGATTTTGAAAAGCAAGCAGTTAAAAGCTCAAGCCTTAACAGCAAAGCAGCCACATCAACTTAGCATCAAAACAACGGCATGTTCCTTTGCTGCAAGCAGAAGACACTATCACAACAATGGGAGAAGAGGATCCTGCAACAGGAAACAATACAGTGGGACCTCAGTATATACAATGGTTGGGTTCTGAGACTCCCCTTCCCAAAAACAGTGATCTTTCTTGGCCCTTTTTGTTGGAAACATGGTATATTCAATGTGCAGTAGAAGCCTACTCACTACTATTCTCCAGTGTTCTCTACTTTTCTCTATACTTGGCTTCATTGTACATCCTCAAAGTTCCTTTGTACCCCTACTCCGTTGTTCAGCCCCTTATGTTACACTCTACAATCTCTTTCTGCCACCATCAACTACCATTATAATCAGGTATCATGTCAGAAAAACAAAGGTGAAGTGAACCCTTCAGATCCACAGGATCCAGATCAATGATTTCCACTGATAAATGGCAATGATGTGAATGTGGGCACACTGAAATGTCTATGTGCACATCACTACCGTTCAATATACTATGGGAAGAAATCATCTGTCCATTTCTGTTTGGAAAGTTTCCTAGGCTTCTCCTCCAGGGAGGGCCCTGCTAGGAACTCACTTTCCCAGCAGCACTTGCATGGGACGGGCATTGAAAAGTTTCTGAATTCCTCCCTGAGCATGATGGGAGTTGAAGTTTTTTTCTCTCTGTTTCTCAGCCAATGAAAAGCCTGGCTGTGTACATGCTGTGATTGGCTGAAAATGGAAACAACCATTGATGATTTTCCAAACCCGGCGGGTCAGAAAAATGAAAATTTGGCAAGTTTTTCAGATTTGGCAGAGGGCACTTTTTCTGGAAAATTTGATGATTTTCCAAACCCGGCGGGTCAGAAAAATGAAAATTTGGCAAGTTGATTATCTGAATCCACACTGTCATATATTCCAGTTCAGAGCAGAAAATGTGAGATTTTATTCAGCTATGTGAAAGGGGCCTTAATGTCATGGATTAATGTTAAACTTTATCCCCACTTTTCAGCCCTTGGTGGCACAGTGGCAGGACTGATGAGTTGAAAGTTGGTTTGCTGACCTGAACCCTGCCGGTTTGAATCCAGCTTGGGGAGAGTGTAGATGATCTCTTTCTATCAGCTCCAGCTCCCTATGCGGAGCCATGGGAGAAGCCTCTCATAAGGATGGTAAAAATATCAAAACATCTGGGCTTCCCCTGGGCAACATCCTTGCAGATGGCCAATTCTCTCACATCAGAAGCGACTTGCAGTTTCTCAAGTCGCTCCTGACACGAAAAAAGAACCCCACTTGAATCTACCAGAATAATTTTGTTTACTAACCAGGTATCAGTGTATATTTTCAATGTGGGCCACATTTTACCACCCAGCCAGACAGGAGCATCACTAGCATTGGTGTCGCCCGGTGCGAACCACATGGACCTCTCCCCATATTAGACTAGCCAACAATATTGTAGCTAAAATGCCAGAAAATTTGGCAAAATCAGCAACTATAAACAAACCAGCAGCAACTAAAAGAATAGCATGTGCTTGTAGCATGTGCAGATGAAACAAAGGGTCATTGTAATTGGGTGTGACAGCTTTGGCTTCAGAGCATTCACATTTAGCAGGTTCAAAAAGTAAATCAGCAAAGAGTTCCAGCCTTATTGGGATATCCATGCAGCACATGTAAAACATAAAAACTGTTTTGGTGATTACATCTTATAGGGATATTTTTTAAATTATGAATTTCTGCTGAAATGTTGCACAACATTTTCATAGAGAGTGTTTTGGCGTAATCTCCTCTGATGGTGTCACCCAGTGCAGTTCACATTTTCCCCTGCACCACCCTAGTCACACCACTGCAGCAAGATTATTTCTTAAGGAAAAGATGTTTTTCAATGCTCTGCATAACTAATAGCCAAGCCTGTACAATAGTATGTATCCTGCCCACTGCTCTTGCACCAGGAATTTTGTGAGGTGGCTGAAAAATCCCAAAACTATCGCCTTGGTGGCGAAGTGCGTTAAATCACTGAGCTGGAGACCGAAAGGTC
The DNA here is from genome assembly GCF_035594765.1 of Anolis carolinensis. NCBI lineage: Eukaryota > Metazoa > Chordata > Lepidosauria > Squamata > Anolidae > Anolis > Anolis carolinensis. The sequence continues at coordinate 212,802,017 of NC_085842.1, read as the reverse complement.
CCAGGTTCAAACCCCGGGAGCAGTGTGAGCGGCCGCTGTTAGCTCCAGCTCCTGCCAACCTAGCAGTTCAAAAACATGCCAATGTGAGTAGATCAATAAGTACCGCTCAGGCGGGAAGGTAACGGCGCTCCATGCAGTCATGCTGGCCACATGACCTTGGAGGTGTCTACGGACAATGCCGGCTCGTCAGCTTAGAAATGGAGATGAGCACCAACCCCCAGAGTCAAACATGACTGGACTTAACATCAGGGGAAACCTTTACCTTTTACTTTATGTGCTTTGACAATTTCAGCAAATTTGAAAAGTAATCCCTCCCACAAGCGCCCATCACTCCTAAACAATAGGTGGTAGGCTTGGGCTCGAATCAGTTTGAACAAAAATGATTTGTAATATTCGGTGGTCCACTTCATATAATCTCAGAAAACAGAATGGGGAGAAGGGAACCGAAAAGCCTAGCAAAACAGATTAAGATTTTATTGGCTACTGGAGAGAAGAGAGTTAAGTCTGAAATATGCACGAGGCAAGGGCTGCTGCAGGACTCCTGGAGAAGATGGGATTATTGCAGTGTCTTTTTATTCCTCCCCGCCGGGTTTGGAAAATGATCAAATTTTCCAGAAAAAGTGACCTCTGCCAAATCTGAAAAACTTGCCAATTCCCAGAACTCTCTCTTGAGGTTTGTCTTATTTTTAAAATAATTATGGTAAAAACTTGAAATTATTCTGAAAAATCAGTAGATTGGTGAATTGTTTTGAAACTTGTCAGGCCTGCAGTTGTAAATGAGGTCTAAAACTGAGGTAGGTTTCATGCAGATATGCCTTGAAATGACTGAGGATTGAGCCTTTAAAATTTCCCATTGTAGTCAATGGGCCGAATCTTTGCTGAATGAAAACGATTCCCTCCCAATTCGCGTAACTTCCTGGTAAACAGAATGAGGGGTTAGCCGACAATGGACCCCAAAATGGCCAAATTTCACACCTCTAATAATTGATCACATCAAATAGATATCAGAATCTAGCAACATCTTGAGGTCAGCTCTTGAATCTAGATCAGTTTATTTAGTTTTAAAAGTTTCAATTCATTTATGCATCCAAGAAATTAAATGATAAATTGCATGGCAGGATGAACACCCTTTACTCCGGTTTGCACTTTAAAGTATAAAGTGTTAAAGGAAGACTAAACACCCACCCCCCCTTGAGATTATACACTTCCCAACCTCGTAACTGAAACTCAGTTTGAGTGAGAACAACTAGAGAAGAGAGGCATTGCCTTTGCTCCATGTGTTCTCTCAGGAGTATTACAATTTATTCTGAGTGAAAATTAATGATGGCTCATTACCAAAATGCTTGAAAATTGATCTACTGAGCATGGTTTAATTACCGCCTGAAACAGGTGACAGGGGGTTCGCACAAGCACAGCATGCCAAATCCTCAGAGCCAGGAAAACCAGTTGGGACATCTTAATTTGCATTGGCTAAAGATTCAGCTCTTGAAAGAAGAGCAAGCATTTGAAGAAAAATATCAGTGCAGACCAGGGAATACAAAAAATGAAATAGCTTGTTAAAAGGGATAAACAGTTGCATCTGAACTGTGGAGGAATTCTAAAAAACATGCCTCTGTAATGAAAGGAGTGGAAACAGATTACACAACAAAATGACATCAATGGATAAGCAAACCAGCCTATTGATGGTCTGTGCCACTTTGACGTCTTCTTAAATTCATTTTGTATTGACCCACATTTTTAAAAAATCAAATCTGTGTAGTAATCATATCTAAACACACACCCCAAATACAAATCTTCTCAACCTGGTTGGGGGGTGGGGGGAGTCAGGATCCCTAATGGGGTCATGAGGGGGGTTCAGAGGGGTCGCCAATAATATTTTCTATTGGTCATGAGGGTTCTGTGTGGGAGGTTTGGCCCAATTTAATCGTTAGTGGGGTTCAAGGGGCTCTTTGATTGTAGGTGAACTATAAATCCCAGCAACTACAACTCCCAAATGTCTATTTGGTCTATTTTCCCCAAACTCCACCAGTGTTCAAATATGGGTGTATTGAGTATTTGTGCCAAGTTTTGTCCAGATCCATAGTAGTTTGCGTCCACAGTGCTCTCTGGATGTAGGTGAACTACAACTCTCAAACTCAAGGTCAATGCCCACCAAACCCTTTCATTATTTCCTGTAGGTCATGGGAGTTCTGTGTGCCAGGTTTGGTTCAATTTAATCATCAGTGGAGCTCAGAATGCTCTTTGATTGTAGGTGAACTATAAATCCCAGCAACTACAACTCCCAGAAGACAAAATCATCCCCCCCCTCCCCAATTCCACCAGTTTTCAAATTTGGGCGTATCGGGCATTCATGCCAAATTTGGTCCAGTAAATGAAAATACATCCTGCATATCAGGTATTTACATTACAATTCATAACAGGAGTAAAATGACAGTTATAAAGTAGCAACAAAAATAATTTTATGGTTGGAGGTCACCACGACATGAGGAACTGTATTAAGGGGACGTCACATTAGGAAGGTTGAGAACCACTATTCTAAAGAAAAGCATGTCAAAATATATTTTGGCACATTTTTTTTCTGAGTGGTGATTCACAACTAGGTATTTAAAGAAAAAGATAACACTAAGAAGAGAACATAATAATAATAATAATAATAATAATAATAATAATAATAATAATAATAATTTATATCCCGCCTCCATCTACCCCGAAGGGGACTCGGGGCAGTTTACAGCAAAATCAAAATACAGTAGAGTCTCACTAATCCAAGCCTCGCTTATCCAAGCCTCTGGATAATCCAAGCCATTTTTGTAGTCAATGTTTTCAATATATCGTGATATTTTGGTGCTAAATTTGTAAATACAGTAATTACAACATAACATTACTGCGTATTGAACTACTTTTTCTGTCAAATTTGTTGTATAACATGAAGTTTTGGTGCTTAATTTGTAAAATCATAACCTAATTTGATGTTTAATAGGCATTTCCTTAATCCCTCTTTGTTATCCAAGATATTCGCTTATCCAAGCTTCTGCCGGCCCATTTAGCTTGGATAAGTGAGACTCTACTATACAAGCAATGATAAAATATAAAACATCAAAGGACAAAAACAAAAACCAATAATAAAATATGCACAATAGGTGAAAAAACACAACACAGAATTAAAACATCAAATTAAAAACAATGAGGTTGCAATAGTGGATAAGCAAGGTGCACATTATGAGTAACAAATTCATAAATAGATAAAGTGCATTAATGGAACAAACATAAGCAAATTAAAAGGAATTTTGTAAAAAGCCATCAACAATAAAATACAGCACTCTGTCAAAAGTTTCTTCTTCATTGGCTTGGCTTTAATCACTTCCTTCTGGAAATCCAGAGATGAATATTTTACCAAAGTCTCCAGAAAGTAACCTGACCATTTCCTCACAGCTTAGCCTTAGAACTTGCCTTTCAGGCCAAGTATCTGGAATATGTAAAGCAACAACAAGTAAAACGTAGCCTTGAAACTATAACACAACTCTCAAGGCTCTTTCTCTCGCTATCATAGAATCAAATTTGGAAAAGATTCCAAGGGCCTTGTATTCCAACTCCTTGCCTTGCAGGAACACAACATCAAAGCATTTCGGATAGACTGGCCTTTTTATGTGTGGGGGTGAGTTAATTACATATCTTTGAAGCCTCCAAGGAAGTGATTTACTTTTCAGAGCCCCTTGGGTTATTTACATTTCAACATACCATATATACTGTACTTGTTTATCATTCCACCTCATATAAAAGTTGAGGGCAGGTTTTGGGCCAAAAATACAGATTTTTATAAAATCCATGGATAATTAATTAGAGAAAAAATAACTATTGATGGCTTCTTTCAGGCTTTCTCAGCATAGATTAAGCTCTGAGAGTCCAGGAGCTAAGTCCAGGCTGGGAGACTATGACAGAAATCAAAGTCCCTTCTGATCTCTCTCCAGTGCAGTGGTTCTCAACCTGTGGGTCCCCAGGTGTTTTGGCGTACAACTTCCAGAAATCCTATCCACAGTTTACCAGTTGTTAGGATTTCTGGAAGTTGAAGGCCAAAACATCTGGAGAACCACAGGTTGAGAACCACTGCTCTAGTGGCTCTGTTGTGGCATCCTGTCTGTGGCAGATAAGGCAGAAGAAGTGTTGTTGAAGGCTTTCATGGCCAGAATTCCTAGGTTGCTGTAAGTTTTCCAAGTTGTGTGGCTGTGTTCCAGAAGTATTCTCTCCTGACGTTTCATTCACATCTATGGCAGGCATCCTCAGAGGTTGTGAGGTCTGTAGGAAACTAGGCAAGTGGGGTTTATATATCTGTGGAAGATCCAGGGTGGGAGAAAGAACTCTTGTCTGCCTGAGGCAAGTGTGAATGTTGCAATTGGCCATGTTGATTAGCACTGAATGGCCTTGCAGCTTCAAAGCCTGACTGCTTTCTGCCAGGGGAAATCCTTTGTTGGGAGGTGTTAGCTGGCCCTAATTGTTTCATGCCTGGAATTCCCCTGTTTTTTGAGTGTTTCTCTTTTATTTATTTTCATGGTTTCCTCCTTTCTGTTGAAATTGTCCACACTCAAAAAAACAGGGGATTCCAGACAAGAAACAATCAGGGCTAGCTAACACCTCCCAACAAAGGATCCTCCCAGGCAGGAAGCAGCCAGGCTTTGAAGCTGCAAGGCCATTAAATGCTAATCAAGGTGGCCAATTGCAACATTCACACTTTTCTCAAACAGACAAGAGTTTTTTTTTTCTTTCTCTCACCCTGGACCTTCCACAGATATATAAACCCCACTTGCCTAGCTTCCAACAGACCTCACAACCTGTGAGCATGCCTGTCATAGATGTGGGTGAAACATCAGGAGAGAATACTTCTGGAACACAGCCACACAACTTGGAAAACTTACAGCAACCTAGGAATTCTGGCCATGAAAGCCTTCAACAACACTTCTTCTGCCTTATCTGCCACAGACAGGATGCCACAACAGAGCCACTAGAGCAGTGGTTCTCAACCTGTGGTTCTCCAGATGTTTTGGCCTTCAACTTCCAGAAATCCTAACAACTGGTAAACTGTGGATCGGATTTCTGGAAGTTGTACGCCAAAACACTTGGGGACCCACAGGTTGAGAACCACTGCACTGGAGAGAGATCAGAAGGGACTTTGATTTCTGTCATAGTCTCCCAGCTTCTTGAACATGGTCATACAGCCTGGAAAACTCACAGCAACCCAGTAGAAGAAATGTTTCTCCTTCCATTAGTCTTTGCCTTGCCACCACTGCTGCTGTTCTTCCATGTGCCTGGAGGGCTTGTTCTCAAAACATAGTGGGCTGTAAAGTTTCCACTCCCTTTGGTACATGGTTGATCGTGTAATTCTAATCTGGACGGGGCTAATTCGAACTCTGCCACGTTCTGCTTCACTGGCTGAAGGGAGGAGGAACAGCCATGCCAGAGGTGGTTGCCTTCAACCACCCACCATTGCTGTTGTTCCTTAATGCACCAGGGAGGCATGTTCCTGAAGTTGAAAAATTGATCTAGTAGTTTTTTGTGCAAAAAAATAAAATAAAACTAAACTTATATACAAGTATAAATACAATCCCCAGGCTACAACTCTGTAACCCCAGGTTGAACTCCTTGTTTAAGGCACTTGATGCAAAAGACAGGGAGAGTCCCTGTACAGTGCCAATACAGCTGTTTAAATACAGATGAGGAAAGTTACACCTGGTGGAATCCCTTCTTGACACAGCTATTTTCAAATGATACACGAAAACTTTATTCTCCTTCACATCTGCTCCCTCAAGGCCTGTTTATACATCTTTATGCACGTGAGGGTATTTGTGTGACATTTGGGTTAAGACCCTCTTGGATGTTGTAATACTGCAAACAAGGGGAGGGGAGGTGGATGATATGATGGATGATCTATGCTGAAACATTCCCTCCATACACAAAAGAAGGGTGTGAGAAGCAGACTTATCTAGACCGTAGACATACCAAAATAGATGAGATTGTCACTCCTGGGCCTGAAGACATATCCAGTGGCTCGTGGTCCATTAATGTCTGCCCCTTTCTCCAGCAAAACTTTCACCAGGCTCACATTTTTGTTCACCACAGCTATGTGAAGAGCTGTCTCTCCTGAAATATAAAAATATGTGTTATCATGGCATTGGGTAGGTTGCAGCAGGTTTTTCCTGTCAATATCTGGGGATGGCTTCATTATGGGAAGGAGGTGGACTTGCATTGGACATCCCACAGCATCATATGATAGGGACAGTCACCAAGAGTGGACATCTTACATCTATGCTGGTTTGCCATCTCCATACTATAAATCCTTAATTGCCATTAAAATGAATAGCTCAGATTCTCATCCAAGAAGTCCAAGGCTATGGAGATTGTCTTTTGCTTGTTTAACAAAACATCTTAAATATTTCTGGTAGCATTTCTGAGAGATGCATCAGTTGAACTAGGGAGGCTTTATTTAAAATTATCTATGTGGCCCCTATGTGGCATTAAAACATAGTCTCACCCCTTCATATATAGAATGAAGATAATGAGAATTGGCAAAGTATGAAGAATTGGGACTAGAAGGATACCGCTACTACTGTTTCTCTATTCCAATAGTCATGGCAGCCAACTCAGGCTTTGCAAAAGGATTGCCCTCTCCCAGTGGTTCTCAACCTGGGGTCCCCAGATGTTTTTGGCCTACAACTCCCAGAAATCCCAGTTACCCAGTTTAGGATTTTTGGGAGTTGAAGGCCAAAAACATCTGGGGACCTCAGGTTGAGAACCACTGCCCTTTGCAGTTTTAGGGGCTACGAAAGTGATATTTATTTATTTATTTATTTATAGTATTTATATTCCACCCTTCTCACCCCCAAGGGGACTCAGGGCGGATCACATTATATACATACAGGGCAAACATTCAATGCCCATATACACATAGAACCGAGACAGAGACAGACACAGAGGCAATTTAACCTTCTTCTGAAGGGATGTTCGATTCTAGCCACAGGGGGGAGCAGCTGCTTCATCATCCACTGTGATGGCACTTCCTCATCCAATGTCGTAAATTAGTTAAATTTGCCTCTCCACTTTATAAGTGGTACCTTATTTCCTACTTGATAGATGCAACTATCTTTTGGATTGTTAGGTCAGCAATGAGCAGGGGCTATTTTTTATTTTATTTTATTTTTTAATTGATGGGTGCCCACCCCGCCACGGGCTGGCCTCGAACTCATGACCTTATGGTCAGAGTGATTTATTGCAGTAGGCTGCTCACCAGCCTGCGCCACAGCCCGGCCCCTTTTTGGGTGCACTTGCCTACTGTTGTTCCATCACCAACTCAACAGTCAGACCAGCCATTGAGCTGCTCCTACAGTGCTCAAACAGCTACTGCTACTGCTACACCCAAGCAAAACTTGCTGCCAGATGGTGGAGAGGGTCACCACAAGCTGTGGCATGGCTCGGCCATTATAAGTCCCTCAGTCATGTCACCCAACACACCACAGGAAAATAGAGACATAACTGTTTTTTTCCATTATACTCCTGCAGCATGCTAAAGGGGAAATGACTTAAAAATTTTTTTGCCTCTTTCTTCTTGTTCTCTGGGAGTAAGCTCTATAACCCAGCAAGAAAGTATGGGAAACTGCGAGGCTTGACAAATCCAAGGCTGGAATTAAAATTGCTGGAAGAAACATTAACAACCTTAGATATGCATATGATACCGCTCTGATGGCTGAAAGTGAGGAGCAGCTGAGCGCTTATAACCAAGGTGAAGGAAGAAAGTGCAAAAGCTGGGTTGCAGTTAAACATCAAGAAAACCAAGATTATGACAACCAGGCTGATCAATAGCTGGCAAACAGAGGGAGAAAATGTGGAGACAGACTGTGTATTTCTAGGTGCGAAGATTACCGCAGATGCAGACTACAACCAGGAAGAAGACATGTACTTCTTGGGAGGAGAGCAATGGCCAATCTCGAAAAAATAGTGGAGACATCACACTGGCAACGCAGGTCTGTATAGTTAAAGTATTGATATTCCCCATAGTAACCTATGGATGCAAGAGCTGGACCATAAGGAAGGCTGAACGAAGAAAGATAGATGCTTTTGAACTGTGGTGTTAGAGGAAAATTTTGATAGTGTCTTGGACCGCAAGAAGATCAAACCAGTCCATCCTCCAGGAAATAAAGCCCGTCTACTCACTGGAGGGAAGGATATGAGAGGCAAAGATGTACTTTGACCACATAATGAGAAGCCAGGAAAGTTTGGAGAAGACAATGATGCTGGGGAAAATGGAAGGAAAAAGGAAGAGGGGTCTGACCAAGGGCAAAGTGGATGGATGGCATCCTTCAAGTGACTGGCTTGACCTTGAATGAGCTGGGGATGGCAACGGCTGACTGGGAGCTCTGGCATGGGCTGGTCCATGAGGTCACAAAGAGTCAGAAGCAACTGAACAAATAAACAACAAACAATAGCAACATTTGAAAGATCATTCCAGCATGATTGGTTTGAAGGAGACCCCAGCTGTCATTAATCTGCTCCACTCACAACAGTGGGCTGTCATTAACCTGCTCCACTTTGATGCCACTGCCTACTCAACCCACTTGGATTCACGGTGTCCCTTTCTCCTGCCTCCTCAGATTCGAGGTCTATTTTGTGGAATTAAAGGGAACTTGGATATTTCATTCACTATTATTTTGTTCAGATTGGTAAACACTACTGCAGAATTAGTAATGTCATAATCACCAATAGCAACGTTGCCACCCTCCTTACCCTTGTAGAGCTCTGACGTCATAGTCTCATCCACAAGTTCTGGAGCGGTCTCCAACAGCAGCTGGGCAACTTCCAGGCTGTTGTGTAAGGCAGCCACATGAAGAGCTGTCTCCCCAACAGCACCTAAGGAGAGCACCAGGTACAGAAAAGAAGCCAAGTATAATTTTGCTGATCCAGTGAAAGTCCTCACAGAAACTTTGAGAGCAGCACAGTATGACACCTGTACCTGTGGGGTGGTTACTTGTGGTTTCACCTACTCTCACCTGACACATTATGTCCTATTTATGAATTTTCTAGGTCCTCCAAGTGAGACTATGGTTTGCTGCCATTAAGCTATCTTAGAGCAGTGATTCCCAAAATGGGCGCTACCTGGTGGGCGCTGCAGCAATCCAGGGGAGCGGTGATGGCCACAGGTACATATATCTTTCTGTTTAATTGCTATTAAAATTTTAAAAAAATTAATTTCCAGGGCGCTGAGTAATATTTTTTCTGGAAAGGGGGCGGTAGGCCAAATAAGTTTGGGAACCTATGCCTTAGAGGATCTCAAAAAAGTTTTAGGTTATCCAAAATGACTCTATGGTAACTTTGGGTGGACTAAATTTATTTCAATAGGTTTGCTATTACAGTAGAGTTGCACTTATCCAACATAAATGGGCCGGCAGAATGTTGGATGAGTGAATATGTTGGATAATAAGGAGGGATTCAGGAAAAGCCTATTAAACATCAAATTACATTATGATTTTACAAATTAAGCACCAAAACATCATGTTTTACAACAAATTGACAGAAAAAGTAGTTCAATACATGGTAACATGATGTAGTAATTACTGTATTTATGAATTTAGCACCAAAACATCGCAATGTATTGAAAACATTGGCTACAAAAACATTGACTACTAAAAGGCAAACTGTGTTGGATAATACAGAACGTTGGATAAGTGAAGGTTGGATAAGTGAGACTCTACTGTAGCTCTTCCATTCAATGACATAGTCATACTGCAGAATTGTAGCAGTCTGACACGGCTTTAACTGTCGTGATTGAGGGTGCTTCTATGCTGCCATATTATGTAGTGTGGAGTCACATTAGTCTGTGTGGCTGATGCGAGTTAATCCGAGGTAGGCCACATGTGGTTCTCAATGCTGTGACAGTGAATATGTCTTCTTAGTCCTTGAGACACTAACTACGAGTTTTGGATTAGAAGCACTTACAAGGCTCTTAGGCTTCCTGTCCTGTCCTGCCTTCAGCTCAAGAACACATTTCACCCTCCTTATAATTGTCATCCTTTTTATTATTCTCCTTAGCATCACTGTGTTTTCTCCAAGGAAGCAACATGACTGCCTTGAGAAGGATGGATCAATACCTCTCTCATGAAGATCACAGCTGTGGCTGGCAAGCAGCTTTTGGATGGTTGAGACATCATTTTCCCTTGCAGCCAAAAGTAGGGGAGATTCCCAGATCCTGAAAGAGCCAGAAAGGAAGGGAATATTAACAAATACATAATATTTACAGTAGTTACAATCTACATCATTCAGTTTTGATTTAGTTATTTTATTGGATGTTTATGTAGAGTGATTTTCTACATAAAGTCAGAAACGTCGTATTTCAAAATCAGGAAAACAACTTGGAAATGTTCAGATGCAGAAAGTGGCTTCCACTTCCAACAGTCTATATGATCAATTATACAGTGCCATGTTTTAATTTTTTATGATGTTTGTATTTTTATATTAAAAATATTCAATTTACATGAACTGATGCATTCCTGAAAAAATATGTATTTTTGCATTGAATTTTTTAAAAAATATAACCTGCTTTGAGTCTCCTAAGTACTGGAATGTAATTATCCCTAATCTTTTTTTATACTGGTTTTAAACCACTTCATTGGATGTGTTGCAATAGCAGATTCCCAGATCAGTTTAGCATTTACACCTTATTTAATTCTTTTGGTTATTTAATATTCAATGTTAATTTTACTTAAGTGATATTTGTCTTTACTGTTTTAATGAAGCACAAACACTATGTAAAATAATGCTACGTATTTTTGACATTAATATAGAAATCTGAAATATATACAGAATATACTGAAATATGGAGCCCCGATGGCTAAGTGTGTTAAAGCACTGAGCTGCTGAACTTGTGGACCGAAAGGAATGAGCGCCCGCTGTTAGCTCCAGCTCCTGCCAACCTAGCAGTTCGAAAACATGCCAATGTGAGTAGATCAATAGGTACCGCTCCGGCGGGAAGGTAACGGCTCTCCTTGCAGTCATGCCGGCCACATGACCTTGGAGGTGTCTATGGACAACGCTGGCTCTTTGGCTTAGAAATGGAGATGAGCACCAACCCCCAGAGTCAGGCATGACTGGACTTAACGTCAGGGGAAACCTTTACCTTTTTTATACTGAAATATATTACAATGTATTATTATTTTATTATGACACAGCAAACAAGATAGATATGCTGGATTTCATATCACAAAATCACAAGTCGAACACTTCCCAAGTGTCTAGGACTGTGTGATGTATTTTTGGATGATGTACGCAGATCCCAGCAGGGTGGCCTTTTGCAGTATTATTATTATTATTATTATTATTATTATTAATAATAATAATAATTTTGTACATGTGATTTCTTTTCTCAAAGTGCAAAGAACCTCATGGTTGGCCTCCTTTTCAACCTTTTTTCATTGAGGATGAGAATGTTTGTGAGTATCCGACACCTTCCTACTCTTTCATCATCGGTTTCACAATGCCATCATGATGGCTCTGAAAGTATAACTTCTGCTACCCAGAATAAGAGACAGAAAGAAAGGTACAATGCATCTCTCACCATTATAGCATCCTTCCTTCTGATTTGATGGAACTTTGCCAATGAAAGCTGTGCCAGCCTGGAAGATAGAAAGGAGGCCACCAACCAGCAGGAGTGAGCAGATGTCTCCGCTCCTTTGCAATATTGTTCCCTGGCTGACAGTGCCTTGCCTCCCACTCTACCTGCTTTTTAGACTCTGTTTTCAATTTGCTAGCTCCCATTTTGTGCCCCTTCTTACCTTTTCTGGTACAGAATGGAGATGTATACAAGCACATTTTTAAATGATGAATGGGCTACACTATGTTTATGCAATTGTGCAATAAGACAATGATGCTTTTAGTACTGTGATGTGATACATTCTGATCCCCAAATCTCTCCAAGAATTTGTTCTCTCCAGAAGGGAAGAGCAGTTTGACAGTGAAATATGTTGCCTTGGAGTGTGGTGGAGTCTACTTCTCTGGAGGTTTTCAAGCAGAGGTTGGATAGCCATCTGTTGGGAATGCTTTGATTGTGCTTGTAATATTTTGCATTGTAATTGTGTGTGTGTGTGTGTGTGTGGTTGTGATTCTGTGGTTTTTATCGTTTCAGATTTCTGTATTACAGTAGAGTCTCACTTATCCAACACTCGCTTATCCAACGTTCTGGATTATCCAACGCATATTTGTAGTCAATGTTTTCAATACATCATGATATTTTGGTATTAAATTCGTAAATACAGTAATTACTACATAGCATTACTGCGTATTGAACTACTTTTTCTGTCAAATTTGTTGTATAACATGAAGTTTTGGTGATTAATTTGTAAAATCATAACCTAATTTGATGTTTAATAGGCTTTTCCTGAATCCCTCCTTATTATCCAACATATTCGCTTATCCAACGTTCTGCCGGCCCGTTTATGTTGGATAATTGAGACTCTACTGTATCTATATGTGGCACTGCTCTATCTTGTTGGCCACCCCGAGTCCCTTTGGGGAGATGGTGGTGGGATAGAAATAAATTTATTATCATCATTATTATTATTCCTGCATGGAAGGGGGTTGGTCTGGAAGGCCCCTGGGGTGTCTTCCAACTCTAGAACTTTATGATTTTATGAAAACATGAACATTCGGTATAAATAAGGGCAAAATGAACAATGCTGAAAGCAAATATTCTAAGTTGCTGTGAGTTTTCCAAGCTGTATGGCCATGTTCCAGAAGCATTCTCTTCTGATGTTTCACCCACATCTATGGCAGGCATCCTCAGAGGTTGTGGGGCATATTGGAAACCAGGTCAGTGAAGTTTATATATCTGTGGAAGGTACAGGGTGCAAGAAAGAACTCTTGTCTGTTGGAGGCAAGTGTGAATGTTGCAATTGATCACTTTGAATAGCATTGAAAAGCTTTGCAGCTTCAAAGCCTGGCCGATTCCTGCCTGGGAAAACCCTTTGTTGGGAGGTGTTAGCTGGCCTTGATTGTTTCATGTCTGGAATTCCCCTGTTTTCAAAGTGTTGTTCTTTATTTGCTGTTCTGATTTTAGAGTTTTTTAGTACTGGTAGCCAGATTTTGTTCATTTTCATGGTTTCCTCCTTTCTGTTGAAATTGTCCACATGACGGTGGATTTCAATCGCTTCTCTGTGTAGTCTGACATGATAGTTGTTAGAGTGGTCCAGCATTTCTGTGTTCTCAAATAATATACTGTATCCAGGTTGGTTCATCAGGTGGTCTGCTATGGCTGACTTCTCTGGTTGGATTAGTCTGCAGTGCCTTTCATGATCCTTGTTTCGTGTTTGGGCAATGCTATGTTTGGTGGTCCCTAGGTCCACAGCTTCATGGTATACGGAAGACTCCTGCAGAGGAAGAATCCCTCTTGTCGTTTGCTGAATGTAGCATTTGCTGGATTTTCTTGGTGGGTCTGCAAATAGTTTGTAGGTTGTGTTTCTTCATCAGCTTCCCTATGCGTTCAGTGGTTTCCTTGATGTATGGTAATAGGTCTTTTCCTCTGGGTGGATCTTTGTCTTTACTCTCATGGCTTGTTCTTGGCCTTGCAGCTCTTTTGATGTCTGCAGTGGAGTCTCCATTGGCCTGCAGAGCCCAGTTTAGTTGGTTCAGTTCACCTTGGACAAGGTGGGGTTCACAGATTCTTTTGCATGGTCTGCAAAGGCTTTAATTGTACTTCTTTTCTGGGTGATGGTTGGAGGTTTTTATAGGTATCTATCCGTATCTATTTGTTCCGGCCCCCAAAGGCCCTCAGTCTTCAACAACACATCAAATATTCTGACTTTTCCCAATTCATAATCCATCAACTGCCATAAGGCCATGTGTCATATTGTGATGTTTCATTTCATGTAAACATCACAGTTTTGTTTTTTGAATATGAGGATTTGGCAGAAAGGCACTGAGGTTTGTTGGTCCACAGTCGGTGTGATGAAAGGAAAACATATGTCATATGACTCCAACATAGAGAAAAAATATAGCACAGACAAAAAGGTTTCTGTGTGGTGCTATAATAGGTAGGATCAGTTAGGAAAAGAACCATTGTTTATATGTAACAGTGGCTAATTCACAGCATCATACCTATGGCTTCTGTGCCTGTTTCTTACATAGTTCAGCATCTTCTATAAATGAAATGTTGGGCAAGAGCTCTCTTTCCCCATATACAGTGATATCTCGAGGTAAGAGTTTAATTAATTCCGTGACCAAGCTCTTAACTCAAAACACTCATATCTCAAAGCAAATTGTCCCACTGAAATGCATTGAAATGCTATTAATCCGTTCCAGCCCTTGAAGGCCCCCAGCCCATTTTTATATGTTTTTAAATAAGAAAATGTACTTTATAAATAACAAATAATGTTATTTATTACACATGGAACAAAATCAACTTTGAAATGATAGATGCACAAAGTTGTGGCAAGGAAGCACAAAGCACAAAGTGAAGAGGCAGAAGTATCATTTTCTTCGTATCGTACTCATTCCAGCCTCCCTCCCTCTCTTGCTCCCCCTCTCTCTCTTCAGGAAGCCAAACATACCAGGAATAAAAACCACACAAAATCAGCTAACCCAAAGTTTCTCAAAGTGGACAAAAGCAAAGCAGACAGCAATTTCCCACAGCAGACAAGAGCCTGAGGCATCCTTAAAGCCCTAAATCCCTGTACTTGGGAGCTAACACTCCCTCTGCAGCTAACTCTTTTTTAAAGTAATTATTATTGATTACAAACTATTTATAATATTTTAAAAGAAATAAAAAAAGGGATATAATAGGATATAAGGGTATAGGGTTTCTTGTTTAAGTGCACTAACAGTAATATTAATACTACAAAAATTGAATTAGATTTTTAAAAAGGACAAACAAACAAACAAACTACTAAACAATTGTATTTCTATTATCTAAGGAATTGGAGAAGGAAAGGGTTTAGTCTAAAAGGGGAAGGAGAAAGAGAACAATAGTAGGATAAAAGAAAAATAGAAAAAAAAAGACTTCCAATCCTCTCCACTGTGGTCTTAATTGTTCTTTCTTTTAGCATTTCTTTCCCCTCTTCTGTATCTTTCTGGGTGACAATTTTCACTTAATTTTCAATAAGATTCAATATTTTCAGTAAGGTTCAATTAGCAATTTTATTTTTTCATGTTTCATATAGTTTCTTATTGGTGTCCAATCTGTTGTATTCTTATATCCATCTAAAGATTTGTTTAATAATTGTGTTAGTTTATCCACATTACATCAATAATTTTCAATATCCATTCTTCTTTTGTAGGTATATCTTTTGTTCGCCAGTGTCGGGCATATGTTATTCTGGCTGCTGTTATTAAATAATTGAATAGTTAGTTATTATTTTTATCCATTTCTGTATCTAAGATTCCCAGTAGGAAGCATTCTGGTTTTATCTGCACCTTTATGTCTAACATCTTCTGAATTCTTTCATGTATTACTTTCCAAACTTCTTTAGCTGTTTTAAAAGTCCACCACATATGAAAGAAAGAGCTTACATGTTCCTCACATTTCCAAGATTTGTCATACAGGTTAGGAAAGCATTTTGCTAATTTCTGTGGAGTTATGTACCATTGGTGCTAACTGTTAACTCTCTTATGACATAATCTGCTCTTATGACAAAGTAGAGCCTAGGCTGAGAGATAGCTCTTAACTCAAAACACTCTTAAGTTGGGATGCTCCTAAGTAGAGATTCCATTGTACATTATGCATATTCAACAACTGACATTTCTGCTATTTCTGCTCACTTCTCACCTGCCAACATTTAAACCTGTATACGTATGACCCAGCAACAACACCACACAAGCTAGGAGAGGCTAAAGCAGTGTGCTTTTTCCTGATCTTACAGGAAATGGCAATATCCTGCCTCCTCCTCTCTGCTAAGATAATTCAGTGCAAACTATTTTTGCACTTTAAGCTCAGTTTTCAGCAACTGAAGGAAACTAGGCTGAAAAGAATAAGCTGGAGAGAAAAGATATTTTAAATGCAGTTTTACAAGTGGAAAAGATTATCAATCGAGATGGTCTCTCACAGACTGAGGTTGTTGGAGGGTATGATGTATTGCTCAGCAGTATTTATTTACATATTAATTATATTTCTAGAACTCCAGATCTCAGGCTGCTGTGACAAAAACAAAGTATAACAACTGAAATGTAAAACAACAAGGAGCCATTTAAATATTCTAAACTATATTAAAGATCATCATCATATCATAAGCAAAAACTTGTGACTGAGTATGACTGTCTTCCAAATGTAGAGTCTTGATGGTGGATCTGTAAGTGACTGTGGAGACCTATTCTGGATCCACATGGTCTTTCACAATGAGGACATAAATTTCCAGATGGAAGGCAATTTGCTTTTGATTACCCTTTCCAGTGGCGAAGTGTGTTAAAGCACTGAGCTGCTGAACTTGTGGACCCAAAGGTCCCAGGTTCAAATTCCGGGAGCGGAATGAGCGCCCACTGTTAGCCCCAGCTCCTGCCAACCTAGCAGTTCGAAAACATGCAAATGTGAGTAGATCAGTAGGTACCGCTCCGGTGGGAAGGTAACGGCGCTCCATGCAGTCATGCTGGCCACATGACCTTGGAGGTGTCTACGGACAACGCCAGCTCTTCGGCTTAAAAATGGAGATGAGCACCAACCCCCAGAGTCAGACATGACTGGACTTAACGTCAGGGGAAACCTTTACCTTTATTACTTCCTCTTAGCACGTTTTTCCTTTTCACCCTTTACTTGTGCCTCTTCAAAATCCATAGAACTGTTGAAGGTAACAATTATTTTTACAATTAATGCCTCGAATGTTCATCCTATTTCTGGGTATTTTTGACCTGCTAATTTCAAATGGCACCAGTTTCCCACTATTACCTCTAACCTTTGAGATACAGAACATAAGCTGTATCTGCTATGTCTTCATCTCTCACCCATACAGAATCATGATAATCATACTTAAGGAATTAGAACTGATGTGGTCTATCTAATGCAATTTTTTGAATCAGCACGCCAAATAACCCCAGGAACAGGCCTAAAAACCAAGACACCAAGACAATTGCTTTTTTGGCCAGGCTGTGTAATTTATAGAATCATAGAATAGTAGAGTTGGAAGAGACCTCATGGGCCATCCAGTCCAACCCCCTGCCAAGAAGCAGGAAATCACATTCATAGCATAGACTAAAGCAGTTTGAATTGTGCACAGATTTGAGCAACTTCATTAGAACTCAGGGACTCTGTTGAAAAGTAATGTTTTGTTATCAAAAATTAGACTCCAAAAATATGAACTCCAGAGTTGGTGGCTCTATTGGGACAGATAATAAGATAGTTGATTTCTCCCTTTATTGTAAGCTAACCTTCGATGAGTACTTCCCTGGAATGTTGTCTAACCTTTCCCCACACCCCGCACCTGAGGGGATAGCCACACATTTAGCATAATCCCTTTATAATACCTTGGAAAAGTCACAGGGAAACCATAATTGGTCTCTTGGAAGAGCCAAATGGGTTGTCATATTATCTGATTTTTTTCCTGGGAATATAGAATGATAGAATGATAGAATCGTAGAGTTGGAAGAGACCTCATGGGCCATCTGGTCCAACCCCCTGCCAAAAAGCAGGAAAATCGCATTCAAAGCACCCCCGACAGATGGCCATCCAGCCTCTGTTTAAAAGCCTCCAAAGAAGGAGCCTCCACCACACTCCGGCGCAGAGAGTTCCACTGCTGAACAGCTCTCACAGGAAGTTCTTCCGTTTGCTCATCTGTACTGTTGTGCGAGACCCTCTTCTGTGAGGTCTCCATTGTATATGCCAACACCCTGAACACCTTTTTGTTTATCCAGTCGGCGCCCGTTATTCAAGCCCAGAACTGGGATATCAAGACTCATTAACTTGACCAGCTGTATTCTTTCCAATCTTGCCCTTCTCCTGGGTGGATCAATAAATGAACACAGATCTTCAAAATAATCCAATGACAATTTATTAAATTTCCCACCATGACTGCAGTCAACCAGCAATGAAGGGCCAACCAGGGAGTGGATCCTACCCAGACACATTTTGGAGGAACTAGCATAGCAATGTGCCTTTGTTTTGAAGAGCTGTCAAAGTGCTATAAATATTTGTGTATATGTTTACACTGGGGGCCCTTCCACACAGCCATATAAGACAGAATATCAAGGCAGAAAATCCCACAATATAGCTTTGAATTGGGTTATCTGAATACACATTACCATATATTCCAACTCAAAGCAGAAAATGTGCGATTTTATTCAGCTCTGTGGAAGAGGCCTGACTTATGTCAGTCTTTGGGAGTGAAGACTCCACTGACATCCTCCTTGGTCAAGCAGAATAAATGCCTCTGATTTTGTCTTCAACCCGTCTGTATCTTATTCGATCATTTGGGTGCTAAGAACTCTGGGCCCTGAACCTGTGATTTTAGCAGAGCTGAAATCACAGAACAATTTCACCTGGTTCCAGAGAGAAGCCAACATGGGTGCCCAATAGGTTTTCAAGGACGGAATATTCCATAACCAGGTTGACCCAGCAAAGAAGATGCTTGTCTGTTCTTACAAATTTGTTTCTTCCATGCGGGAACACAGAGGAAGACCCCTGTGAAAGATTTCAATCCTCAAACAGTTGTATAAGCTCAGGGATGGTCTTTCAAGTACGCAATGTCCAGAAGGCAAGAGCAAGAATGGAGAAAAGAGAAGGAGGCTCTGCAGGATTGACACTTGAACAGACACAAAGACAGGGCATCAGAGTAAATTAAATTCATTTAATAGTGACTAAACAGTTTCACCAAAGGGTTGCTGCGAATTATTCGGGCTGTATGGCCAAGTTCCAGAAGTATTATCTTCTGACATTTTGCCTGCATATTTGGCACAACCTCAGAGGTTGTGAAGTCTGTTTGGAAACTAGGCAATTGGGGTTTATATATCTGTGAAATGTCCAGAGTGGGAGAAAGAATGCCGGTCTGTTTGAGGCAAGTGTGAATGCTGCAATTAGCCACCTTGATTAGCATTGAATAGCCTTGCAGCTTCAAAGCCTGGCTGCTTCCTGCCTGGGGGAATCCTTCATTGGGAGGTGTTGGCGGGCCCTGACTGTTTCCTGTCTGGAATTCCTCTGTCTTATGAGTGTTGTTCCGGCCATGAAAGCCTTTGACAACACAGTTTCACCAAAGTATGTTCTCCAAATGCACCATGCATCTATCTAAATGGGTACAGAACTGTAACATTTGGAGTAAGAGAATTTTAACCCCGAATAAAATTAAAGGACATCTGGCAAATATAATCAAGATGCCAATCAGTCCTTTCAGAAACAATTACAAAACGGAGACACGTATTTGGTTGCCTTATTGTTTATAGGTCAAGAGGGAAAATCACTTCCCCAGACCATACCTTCAAGAACTTCACAGATGAAAATTCCCATAGAGATTTTTTTGGTGGCAAAGGGCCAACCTACCATTTTCTTGGGAGTGTGGGAATTGCTAAAGAATGTCAAGACTGAAAGCTCAGCAGGGATCAACTCCTATATTCACACCAGGGCAGGGATTACCTCAATTAAGGGAAACAAAACCTGTCTGAAGGAGACAAGCCCACCAGAAGGAGGAGGAGGAGGAAAAAAGACAGGTTACAGTGCAAGTGCCACATCGTGCTTATTTTTAATTTGAAAACCTGGGCCCAACTCCAGTAATTGCTCAGCAACAAAATTTCAGGCTGAGACCAAAGTTGAGGCAAATTTTTAAACTAAATGGAAGCAGATGACCAATTCCTTGTCTGGGGACATATAGGGAAGGAGTATAAAACACTTGCTGTACCTGGTGAGAAATGTTGTCTTTTATGGGTTTTGACGATTGAGAATGAGAACCATGAAACTGCAGAGAGAGGTGCAGCTTCTATTTTCACATGAATACATGCAACCATCACTCGCAAGCCAAACAGGGACTTTCCATATACATGGAATTGGAATCCGAAGACCATCTCCAGGAGACAGGTGTTACCAAACTCCAAACCAGAGAAATCAGGGGAAAGCAGAGAGAAGATGGAGAAAAACGCAGAAAGAACATGGGATGGCTGGCCATCCCAGAATACAGGGTATGGAACGGGAGTAGGGAACAAGGTGAGACAGTTCCCACGCTTTTCTCCCACCCGTCTGATGAAGTTCTTGGACTCTGCAAATATTATTTACTTTATTTGGTGACACTTAGACTATGCTGGGGTGAGCTATTCACCCTGCACCTATCATCCTGATTTTCTCAGAATAAACACGGGGTCATCTATTAGTAAAGGTAAAAGGTATTCCCCTGACATTAAGTCCAGTTGTGTCCGACTCTGGGCATTGGTGCTCATCTCTATTTCTAAACTGAAGAGCCAGAGTTGTCCATAGACACTTCCAAGGTCATTTGGCCGGCATGACTGCATGGAACGCCGTTACCTTCCCACCGGAGTGGTACCTATTGATCTACTCACATTTGCATGTTTTCGAACTGCTAGGTTGGCAGAAGCTGGGGCTAACAACGGGTGCTCACTCCGCTCCCCAGATATGAACCTGAGACCTTTTGGTCCACAAGTTCAGCAACTCAGTGCTTTAATATGCTGCGCCACCAGAGGCTCTGTGGTACATCTATACTATACACTTTTAAGTATTATGGATCAATGCTACAGAATCCTAGGATTTGTAGTTTGGTGAGGGACCAGCCTTCTTTGACAAAGAAGGCTACAACTTCCAGGATTCCATAGCATTGAGCCGTGGCAATTGAAGTGGTGCATTCATTGCACATCATTGAATCATAACAGGCAAACAGAGTCTGTGTTTTTGTAGCTGAAATCCACAGAAGAAGCTGGGATCACAGTCTCAAGATGCTCAAATATTTTGTTTTTGTGTTGATTTTAAAATCCCAACAAGTTTAGCTCTCCACTTCATCTTAAGGCTTTCTTCTGGAGTAATTTTCACTTGTCTCATTTGAGAGCTGCTGGACCAGAAATGTCTGGACTGATTCAAAATAGTCGTGTTTAGGCTAGAGGCAATAAAGGTAAAGGTTTTCCCATGACATGAAGTCCAATCGTGTCCGGCTCGGGGGGATTTCTAAGCCGAAGAGCCAGCATTGTCCAAAGACACCTCCAAGCTGATGTGGCTGGCATGACTGTATGGAGCACTGTTACTTTCCCGCCGGAACGGTACCTATTAATCTACTCACATTTGCATGTTTTCAAACTGCTAGGTTGGCAGGAGCTGGGGCTAACAGTGGGAGCTCACCCTGCTCCCTGGATTCAAACTTTTTGGTCAGCAGGTTCAGCAGCTCAGTGGTTTAACCCATTGTGCAAATGGGGGCTTATACCACTGTAATAATGATTTTTATGTAATATAATGTTATGTATTTAAATATACCGTCTTTTGAAGAAAGCCTTAAGAGTACACACAACTAGAACATGTTGATCTTAACAAAACAATCTTTTTCAAGCATCTTGAGACACGTCTCCAGTTTCTTACTTGGAATCCATTGCTTGCTCTATAGTTTTGGCTGATATGAAATTCTATGCGTGAATACTGGATCAGACCCAACTCCTTTCATATTAAAAAAAGCACCCACAGAACACACACATTAATTCATTCCCTGGGGGAAATGTTTGTATAACGTTTTTGAAGCAAAGTATTTCTTATTTCCAAATTGCATCATAAAATTAATCTATAATAAAGCATAGTGACAAACCAGAAGAGAATCACCCTGTGTAGTATATAGGAAAATAATTTACAAGGCTAGAAAGACCTATAAAGCATCTTTGTATATGAAAGTAATTATTTATTTGGAAGATGGATTCTGGAAAGCTGTTGATGGGAAATGCTATTTGCATATGTATTACACTAGATTTAAAGGCAGAGCTATCATGTGTGCTTACGAAATCTCTCCCCACCCATAGCAATAGATTTCAAATTAACCGATGAGTGCAGCAATCTTGGCAGCACAATTGTTCAAAGCCTCCAAGCTATTGCTTGGATGAGCAATATTTTGCTCTCTGAAAAACATTCAATCCCTGATGGAGGTTTGATCAAAAGATGGTAAGTGAATAATATAGTCAGAAAGCCAGATGGTCAAGCTTTTGTTTAATGAATATCTTTTATGGGTTTGAAGACATGGTATGGAACTGTAAGGATTTATTTATTTATCGTGTCAGAAGCAAATTGAAAATACATTTAAATACATTACAGTTAAAATGTATTTAAAGACACAAAGTTAAAAACTTGGCATTATACTAGATTTCCTTTGACCAGAAGTTGGTGTCACTGTGAGAAGATCCTCCTTTGTGCATGTAGCAGGGCTCAGGTTGCATTGCAGTAAGTGGTCTGTGGTTTGCTCTTCTTCACACTCACATGTCGTGGACTTCACTTTGTAGCCTCCTAAGATTGGCTCTGCATCTCATGGTGTCAGAGCTCAGTCTGTTCAGCACCTTCCAAATTGCCCAGTCTTCTGTGTGCCCAGGGGGGAGTTTCTCATCTGGTATAAGCCACGGAATGAGGTTCCGGTTTTAGCCTGTCACTTTTGGACTCTCGCTTGCTGAAGTGTTCCTGAGAGTATCTCTGTGGATCTTAGGAAGCTGTTTCTTGATTTAAGGTGTTGGCATGCTGGATGATATCCAAACAGAGGATGGGCCAGAGATGTCAATGCCTTGGTCCTTTCATTACAGGCTGCTACTTCCCATTGGGTGTCAGGCAGTGCAATACCTGCTAAATAGTATAATTTCTCTAGTGGTGTAGGGCGTAGACATCCTGTGACAATGTGGCATGTCTCATTAAGGACCACATCCACTGTTTTAATGTGGTGAGATGTATTTCACACCGGGCATATGTATCCAGCAGCAGAGTCGCAAAGCCCAAGGGCAGATGTCTTCACTTTATCTGGTTATGATCCCCAGGTTGTGCCAGTCAGCTTTCGTATGATATTATTTCTAGCGCCTACTTTTTGCTTGATATTCAAGTAGTGCTTCTTATAAGTCAGAGCATGGCCCATAGTAATTCCCAAGTATTCTGATATGCTGCAATGCTCCAGTGGGATTCCTTCCCAGGTAATCTTTAGAGCCCGAGATGGAATGAAAAAGGATGATGATCCATACTGATTTGGAATCACCAGTCAAAATATTTAACTTCAGCCACTTATTCATAGTTCAGAACTTGCACTGCGGTCACCTATGGGGGCCGGGCTGTGGCGCAGGTTGGTGAGCAGCCTGTTGCAATAAATCACTCTGACCATGAGGTCATGAGTTCGAGGCCAGCCTGTGGCGGGGTGAGCACCCATCAATTAAAAAAAATAGCCCCTGCTCGTTGCTGACCTAGCAACCCGAAAGATAGTTGCATCTATCAAGTAGGAAATAAGGTACCACTTATAAAGTGGGGAGGCAAATTTAACTAATTTACGACGTTGGAATGAGGAAGTGCCGTCACAGTGGGTGATGAAGCAGCTGCTCCCCCCTGTGGCCAGAATTGAACATCCCCTCAGGAGAAGGTTAAATTGCTTCTACGTCTGTCTCTGTCTTGGTTCTATGTGTATATGGCCATTGAATGTTTGCCCTATATGTATATAATGTGATTTGCCCTGAGTCCCCTTCGGGGTGAGAAGGGCGGAATATAAATACTGTAAATAATAAATAAATAAATAAATAAATAAATACATGTGAAAACTATGAATTTTCTGCCAGAAACAAAACTTCTCAAATAGGACATCTCTGACAGAGTGAACAATGACCCAAGCTTCCTTTCTCCCTTGGCCAATTCCACCTGGTTTCAATTTAAACAAATATCTGGCATTCACACTTTACTTGTGTGCAAGAATAACATGAACACAATATTGTTCATGGCAAGTATCAATTTTGCTCAAGCTATAAAGCCACCATGATCAAGTTTTCCCAGAAAATACTTCTTAGAAAACTTGTATGAGGACTAAGCACACCAAAATACCTAGGAGTTACTCTGGACCGTGCTCTGACTTACAAGAAGCACTGCTTGAATATCAAGAAAAATAACATCACACGAAAGCTGGCTGGTACAACCTGAGGAGCACAACCAGATACAGTGAAGACATCTGCCCTTGCGCTTTGCTACTCTACTGCTGAGTTCACATGTCTGGTGTTAAAACAGCAGCATCATCACAGGATATCTACACCCTACACCGCTAAAGAAATTATTCTGTTTAGCCAGTATTGCACCACCTGGCACCCGTCAGGAAGTAGCAACCTGTAATAAAGGACCGAGGCATTGCTATCTCTGGCCCATCCTCTGTTCAGGTATCAGTCAACAAGCCAATGCTTTAAATCAAGAAATAGCTTCCTAAGATCTATAGATACCCACAGGAACACCTCAGCAAGCAAGAGTCCAAAAGTAGCAGGCTAAAACCCAGAATCTCAATCAGTGGCTGAGACCAGAAGAGAAACTTTGCCCGGGCACACATAAGACTGGGTGACTTGGAAGGCGCTCAACATACTGTGCTCTGACACCACAAGATGCAGAGCCAATTTTAAGAAATTGGGCTATAAAGAGGAATCCACGACATGAAAGTGCATTTATTATAATGCAGTTGGAGCCCTGCTACATGCACAATGGAGGACCTTCTTACAGCGACACCAGAGACACTCGAAGTGGCCAGCTTCTGGTCAAAGGAAATTTTGTATAATGACAAGTTTTTAACTTTTTTGTGGTTTTCCTAAACATTATAACTGTATTCTCAATTCGCTTCTGACACTATAAATAAATACTAAGTTCTGACTTATTTCAGATCTCTGCTGCCACCATCTGGTTGTATGTTGCTTGAGTTGCCAGCAAGTATCCTGCTGAGCTGCCTGCTGAGCCCGCATTTGTGATTTTGTACATGAAATCCAAGCAAAATGTTTTTTCAGGCGGAGTGAGATCCCACTACTGAGAAGCAAGAAACACATACAAAGTACAGTCATAAAAAATTAACAATAGCATAACAATGAATTAATAATAGCAAAATATAGGAAAAGACTACAGTCAGCAGTGGCGATGCAGAAAGGCACCTCTCTGCTGCCTTAACTCTCTGCAATTCAGCCACATGAAGTTATGTTTATGTCGGCTTACTTCCTATACTGGAACCATACAACATTATATCAAACATCTCCAGAGACACAACTCCCATTTGCTTTTAGAGGCTGTAATTCATATTAATGTCTTTCACCTTTAGCAACCACAGGCGACTTCTATCTCATCAGAGTGGCGCATTTCCACCAGGAGTGAGCCTCAACTTTCAGGGAACTCTCCATGGTACTGAACCTATGGGGTGGGACTGAGATTCAGCAATTCACACTAATGTAGCAAACCTGTTTGGGGGGCTGAGGTTCAGCAATTCACACTAATTCACATTAATGTAGATTCATTATTGACTTATGAGAGCCACCAGCCACCATTGTTCACCTTCAGCTGGCAATTAACCTCAGATTCTAATTATGCGCAAGGAGACGGCAATAAAAGTTGCCTTTTTATAAGTTACACAGCCTAAACACCTACACATTTAATTATAACCTGCAGAGCACCTGCCCAATAAAACCTCTGCTAATAATTATGTGCCTCTAACTCCCAACCTTATGTTCTTTCTGATGCATGTGAAGATTAAATATCTTCTGATGCTCATTTTTTTTAACTTCTTCCTTCATGAAGTTATTTTTTTTGTTAAGGCAAATGGTTTCTTCCTCAGATGGCACATCTGTGTACCCACCAGAGTCATAAAGATGTCCAGCCACAGCTAGGAATACTCTATAGTTCCATGGCTGTCTGGCAGCCAGTAGAGCTGAACTAGTTTTGGCTCTGTTGGACTGTCTGGACTTCATCTTGCTGCATCTGAAGGATGGAGAAGACCAGTGTAGATGCCCTTAGGACTGGTCTGGAGTACAGTGTTACCTCACTTATTGCTGGGGTTAGGTTCCAGGACTACCCGCAATAAGTGAAAATCCACAAGTAGGGACGCTATATTTATTTTAATATTTATACATTATTGTAGTAGTTATACACTATTTTAAGTCTTTATCAACCAATTGTGTGTTCATAAATCGCCTCCTTCTCCTCCCATTGCTACTTGGGCTCCTTTTTTCTCCCTTTGGCTTCTCCTTCCTCCCTTCCTTAGGTTGTAAATTGCAATTTTTTATTATTTATAATAGTCTTTTAGAATTTATTGAAAAACCGTGAAACAGCGAATCTGCAAAAAGTGAACTGTGAAGTAGTGAGGGAACACTGTACTTACTTAAACGATCCCTCGTTGTCTGAGTATGATGGTCTTCCAAATGTAGGGTTCTGGCAGTGGATACCTAGGTGACTGTAGAGCCCTATTCTTGACCCGCATGTTCTTCCACAGTGAGAACATTGGTTTCAAAGTGGAAGGCAGTCCCAGTTAGGGTTGGCTTGATGTACCTTCCTCTTGGCACATTTCTCCCTTTAACGCTCCATTCATGCCTCTTCAAATACCACAGCACTGCTGGTCACAGCTGACGTCCAGTTAGAGTGCTCAAGGTCCAGGGCTTCCCAGTTCTCAGTATCTATGCCACAGTTTTTAAGGCTGGCTTGAAGTCCATCTTTAAGTCTCTTTTCCTGACACCAACATTCTGTTTTCCATTCTTGAGTTAGGAGTAGAGGATCTGCTTTGGGAGACCGTGATCGGGCATTCGGACAACATGGCCAGTCCAGGGGAGTTGATGGCGTAGGAGCATCGCTTCAATGCTAGTGGTCTTTGCTTCTTCCAGCACGCTGACATTTGTTAGCGTGCTACTCTAGACCACCCTTGGATAATAGGGCATGTGTAGATGTGCCCTGCATCTCTCAGGGGGTTTCTGCCCACCATTAATGAAATCTTTACTGTAGATACAGAGAGGCATCTAAATCTAGGGGCCAAGGGATAAGGAAAGAACTCTTTCCAGATAAAGTTTTGAACCTGGAAAACTGGTATTTGGTAAGCAGAACTATTGTTCTAAGGGACCACTGTAAAGATTGGAAAATTTAGGAGAGACAAGATTTGCATCTTTCTAGATCTTATTACTTTCTATCTCACACCCAGAGCTAATAGATCTGCTTTGTACATGAGGTTTTAACATCATTCAGAAATGCAGCTGAAGAAGTGGGGTTTATATCCCAAAAAAGTTGGTGCTAGAATAAAACTCAGCTAGTCTTAAAAGTTCTGTCACATTCCCTCACCCTTCCCTCCCTCTTTTTTATGCTGCAAGATACTAACACACTACAAACTAATGCCTATGGGCAGATGCAGCCCTCCTAGGTAATTTACCCAACCTGACTCTAAACTTTAGACTTAGGGTTGCCCTAAGTCTGAAACAACTTGAAGGCACACAACAACAACAACAACAACAACAACAACAACAACAACAACAAGAACAACAACAACAACAAGAACAGTTCTAATTAACTTGACTCTCACATCAGCCAAAAGAAGGCCCACACTTCCCATTGAAATACTGGTAAGTTTATGTTGGTTCAAATTGTTCTTCATTTTAAATATTGTACTCTTTCATTATTTTTTTTTGCACTATAAATAAGATATGCGCAGTGTGCATAGGAATTCGTTCTTGTTTTTTTCAAACTATAGTCCGGCCCCTTGACAGTTTGAGAGATCGTGAACTGGCCTTAGACTCATAGAATCATGGAGTTGGAAGAGACCTCATGGGCCATCCAGTCCAACCCCCTGCCAAGAAGCAGGAAAATCACATTCAAACCACCACTGACAGATGGCCATCCAGCCTCTGCTTAAAAGCCTCCAAAGAAAGAGCCTCCACCACAGTCCTGGGCAGAGAGTTCCAGTGCTGAACAGCTCTCACAGTGAGGAAGTTCTTCCTAATGTTCAGGTGGAATCTCCTTTCCCATAGTTTGAAGCCATTGTTCCATGTCCTAGTCTCCAGAGCGGCAGAAAACAAGCTTGCTCCCTCCTCCCTATGACTTCTCCTGCTTAAAAAGTTTGACGACCCCTGACCTAGAGTGTCACTTGTCCAGAAAGGGACTTAAATTCAGGCATCATAGGTAGTATCATTACCACCCAACCCCAACTGACAATTGTCCCCCTTATATAGCACAGGGTCTTTTCTGTTATTTAGGTCTCTGTGGCACCAAACACAGAAACAAAGGCGAGAGAGAGGGAGAGATGAAGGAAGAATGGACAACTAGGGGTGGAAAGGTTACTTTTAAGAAGTAACCATTACAATAGTTAATAACATAGTGCAGTAGAGTCTCGCTTAACCAACCTTTGCTTATCCAACATTCTGTATTATCCAACGCAATCTGCCTTTTAGTAGTCAATGTTTTTGTAGTAAATGTTGCAATGTTTTGGTGCTAAATTTGTAAATACAGTAATTACTACATAACGTTACTGTGTATTGAACTGCTTTTTCTGGCAATTTGTTGTAAAACATGATGTTTTGGTGCTTAATTTGTAAAATCATAATGGAATTTTATGTTTAATAGGCTTTTCCTTAATCCCTCCTTATTATCCAACATTTTCACTTATCCAATGTTCTGCCTGCCTGTTTATATTGGATAAGCAAGACTCTATTGTAAATATTTTTTAAAGCTAACTTTAGAAACCAGCTGGGAAATCATTACTTTTTACATGAGTGAAGTGACTTTTATCCCCAGTCATTATGTTACTGTTGAAATGTGGCACTACTAAATTTTAACAACGTCAGGAGAGAAAGCTTCTGGAACATGACCATACAGCCTGAAAAACTCACAGCAACCCAATTTTAACATGGTTCCCAAGTTCTTTGTGCACATGCCAATGCAAGACATGAACATACATCACTACTTTGGTTCCTGTGCTATGTGCTGAGCAAGCAGACCCCCTTCTTCACCACAATAAGATATGTGCAGCGTATGCATAGGAATTCATTTTTTCAAATTATATCCTCCCACCTCCCCACATACACACACAGTCTGAGGGACTGTGAACTGGTCCATGTCTTAAAATATTTGAAGACCCCCGGCACTACATCTTTGAAAATCCTAGTTAGCAATTTCTCCAAATGTCCATAGCCATTTCATAAAAGGCAATAAAAAAACTATAGAAATAAAAATGAGCATAGGCACAAATGCCTTGTATTTTCTTTTCAATTTCTTACCCCCACCTCCAGATTATCTGATGATCAAAACCTTACCCACACACCTTGTTCACTTTCTTCACTTGAATGACTTGAAATAATTCCACCTGCACAATCAGGTATTTCTCCAGCCAGAACATTATCTCTCTCAACCAGCTCACTAGAAAATGTGGCTGGAATTCACAACACTCAGTTTATCCATCAAGCAAATCAATAGAAACCTGCGACTACATGCCTCACCCTGCATCTTTCAAATTGTTACACTCATAGCAGAAATAAAGAGTTTCCAATTTCAAGCAGATACAAATTTTAACTGTGGAATTGTATTATTATAATGCTGGACTGACAGAGTTATATGCTTTTATATTTATATGTTTTCAACCAAGGCTGTTTACTTTCTTTTAATTGTATGTTTTATATGTTTGCATGTTATACTGTACATGGCATTGAGCGTTGGCTGTTAAAGTGCAGGCGTAAACCCCATATTGGCTGTAAACTACTCTGGCTCTTCTGTGCCATAGCTTCAGCTTAGCTGAAGAAACAAAAAACCCTGTGACAGGTGGACTCATGCAGGGAAGTAACCTGCCAGCCACCTGCAGCACACAAGGAGATAACCTCCTCTTTTACTGAGATTGTCCGGAAACAAGCAAGTTGTTATTTATTGAAAGGTCAGTGAACAGCAGAGACTTTAGGTAGCTGACACTGTTTTGTCTGTTTGGCATTACATCAGAGAAATCTTGAGAAAGCAGAAGTTGTGTTTGTTAAAGGGAGGGTTTAAAGATGTAAAGATTTAAAAGGAAGGTTGTAGGAAGGAGGAGGAGATATAGAAGAGAGAAGAGGAGGAGGGTGTGAGAGAGAAAATGTGTCTGTGGTAAAGGGGAAATACTCATTATGGTGCGGAAGTATTGCAATTTTGAAATATATATGTAACAGAGAGAAGGCAGGCACATAGACTGCCTTTGCAGAGAGGGTTGTTCCAGTCTAACATGTAAAACACCTGAGATTAGGAGAGAGTGGATTAAGAATGGTAGAATGGGAAGAAACTCAGTGTTGCAGACTGCCATTTTTCTCTTTTGGAACCTAGCAAAACTTTTTTTTTGTTTGGAAACACTAAATTTTGGCACTATGGCCTGACCCAAAGCAAGTCAGAGTTCAAGCAAAAATGAAGGCCACAGAAGACATTCTATATTCAGTCTAAGACAGATGCTGTTGGACTTCAGCTCCTACCATTCCTAGACAGTGGAGCCAAATGCAAGGAGGTGCAGGCCAACAACATTTGAAAAGTCAATCTTTGGTTTTAAGGTGTATGTTGCATATCTCAGGATACCAAATTGACAGTTCAGACTAGTCTGGTTTGAAGACAAAGATCCATAAGAGCAGCAAGAGCTCTGATATTGCCTTTCAACATCTGGCACCTGGAAAGCAAGTCACTAATGGTGTGAAAGAATTAGCCGTCTATAGAGACATTGCCCGGGGAATGCCTGGATGTGTTACCATACTGCTAGGAGGCTTCTTTCAAGACCCCCCAGAAGTGACTTGCAGTATGTTCTCAAGTCACTTCTGGCACAATAAAAAAAAAAACTTGGAGAGTGCACTGGTGTTTTCTTATTTAGATCTGTGAGTTTGGCAGAAAGTACTCACTGCTTTAGATGACCTTCTAGCTCACCTTTCATAAGGCCAAGTAACCTCTTGACCAGTGGTTCTCAACCTGTGAGTCCCGAGGTGTTTTGGCCTACAACTCCCAGAAATCCCAGCCAGTTTACCAGCTGTTAAGAATTCTGGGAGTTGAAGGCCAAAACATCTGGGGACCCACAGATTGAGAACCACTGCTCTAGAACCTTCCTTAATTAGGATCAACCGAATACTAAGCAAATAATACAGTAGCTCGGACTTGGGCTAATTAACCAGTTCTAGGAGAATCATAGGGAAAACTCACACCCAATAAGTGGAATTAAGTACCTGCTGTGGCAACTTGGGTATGACTCAAAAAAGCAGAACAACATACATTCAGAGTGGATCACTCGAAGTAAGATTAGCTGCCAATTCATAGTGACAAATCAAAGCATAGATAGGTCAGTGAAAAAAACAAGGGCACTTTAAAAATTAAGTATGATGTTTATAACCTAACTATTATAGTTACAATTTTATTTCATAAAATAAGAACAGATATGAAGCACTAACCCTTCCTCGCAGATTCTGGTCTTCTCCATTAATGGATTGGCAGAACTCCCAAATCAAGAGGACCCAGACTATGAGTGGAGAGCACACTCTTCTCTGTACCTGCACATATGGATACTGCTGCCACTTTTGTATTCTAGCTGGCTGTTAAACTCAAGCAACGCTCCCCCTTCCCAGATAGAAAAGCAAGGAATGGTATGAAACTGGGAGATTACAGTTTTGCCATCACCGTTCTAACAGCTGTAGAACTAATAATCAGATCTGCTTTGTACTATAATCACACAAGAGAAATCTGATAATTGCCGAAAGGATTACTCTGACAAATATTCAAAAGCTAAATTGGTGATCCATTCCAATACACTTGCTCAACGTGCAATTTTACAATAAGAGGACTTCATGTAACCAGAGCACTTAATGCAGTAATTCTCAACCTGTGGGTCCCCAGGTGTTATGGATTACAACTCCCAGCCAGTTTATCAGCTGTTAGGATTTCTGGGAGTTGAAGGCCAAAACATCTGGGGACCCACAAGTTGAGAACTAAATGTATCAGAAAGATGCCACAGAAGTTGAATGTGAAGGGGCTGCAAGGATCATTTAGTTCAACCCCCCTACCAAGCAGGACTATACCACTGAGGCACTTTTGAGAGATGCCTATTTAATATTTGTTTAAAATCCTCCAAAGTAGAGTCCTTTTTACTGTTGAACAGGTCTCTCAGTAAATAAATTATTTCTAATGTTTAGGTGCAATCTCTTTTATTCTATGTAATTTGAATCCATTGGTTCATGTTTTAGTCTCTGCAGCACTAGAAAACAAGCTCACTCCATCTTCAACATGACATCTCATCAGGCATTTAAATGTAGCTATCATATTCCTTTACTTCTCTCCCTCAAGCTGTTCTTCAATTGTTCTTCATAGGGCTTGGTATCCAGACTTTTTACCAGTTTACTGGACAGTTTACTAAAATGCCAAAATCCTTCTTGGATTGGATTAGACACAATAGTCTAGGTAAGGTCTGACGAAAGCAGAATGATCTCGACACTATTTTTGATACTGCCTAGAATTACTTTAGCTTTTTTTTTTGTCCATCACATTACACTGTTGCACTCTACTACTTAAGAAGTACTGTTGATTCTCTCACATTCTTCTTATAAACCAACACAGAGTTCATTCAAGAATGATTCATGCTGTCTGTTTATGAGTATATACTATAACTAGGATTGCCAGCTTTTTTCCAACACAGATTCTCCAGTGCATTTAACAAATAATAATAAATCAAAAGCGTTTCCCACCATGAAGTTGAAATCATAGACAACGCTTTGTCTTCTGAGTTTCTGATCTGCAGGCAGCTGTTGGTGGTATGGAAATAAGGCTGGTTGCAAAATACAATTTGTCATATACCACTGTCACTTGCAGGTGTTTTGCGTGGAGCACCTTATGTGAACACAGTGTCCATTCGCTCCCTCTTTGGTAAAACTCAGGTGCAAATTTAACTTGATCAAGGACACTTCAGACATCCTTTGAAGTCTGATAAGAACATGGTAGGAGGTAAATAATAAAAAACACAGCTACCTCAGAATGAGCCAGTATGGTGTAGTTGTTGTAGTGTTTAACTGTGTCTCTGGAGACCAGGGTTTGAATCCCTGATTAGCTATAGAAACCCATCCGTTGAACTGGGCAAATCACTCTCTCTCTCTCTAAAGGTCATAACCAGCATTTTGAATGGTGTCCTGAAACAGACTGCCAGCCAGCGGAGCTGCTGCAACAAGGGGGTTGTCCGCTCTCTGTAGCCAGCCCCACTGAATAACCCGATTGTAGCTCTTTGGAAAAGCTGAAGTTTCCAAGTACTCTTCAGAGGTAACCCCATGTAAAGTGAATTACAGTAATCCAGATGGAATGTAACTAAGGCATATACCACCGTGGCCAGATCTGGCTTCTCGAGGAACGGGCACAGTTGGCTGTACCCACAGCTTAGATGTAAACTCCAGTTAAGCCAGTGGGAAGACTAAGGTCCCTTCTACACTGCCCTATAATCCAGATTATAAAGCAGATCCACATTATCTGATTTGAACTGGATTATATGAGTCTGCCCCCAGTGGCACAGCGGGCTAAACTGCTAATCTGCTGAATTTGCTGACTGAAAGGTCACGGTTCGAATCCAGGGAGCAAGGTGAGCTCTTGCTGTTATCCCCAGCTTCTGCCAACCTAGCAGTTTGAAAACATGCAAATGTGAGTAGATCAATAGGTACCACTCCGACGGGAAGGTAACAGCGCTCTATGCAATCATGTCGGCCACATGACCATGGAGGTGTCAACAGACAATGCTGGCTCTTCCGTTTAGTAATGGAAATGAGCACCAACCTCCAGAATCGGACACAACTATACTTAATGTCAAGGGAAAACCTTTACCTTTTACACTGCCAGATAATCCAGTTCAAAGCAGATACTCTGGATTTTACATGGCAGTGTAGAAGGGGCCTAAGTGAGGCCACTTAACCAAAAAAGTCACTATGTAAATGCCTAAATCTGAAAGCCTTGGACCGCTATAAAATAAATATATTAGTTTTAATTAGTTGTCAAAGGATTATTTTAATCTATGAAAGCTGTTTTTAATTGGCAAGGAACAATTTGTTTACTTTTGATGGTCCTTAGATTCTAGATGTGTATTTGAAAGAGAATAGGAAAACAGCCAGATAGACTGAAATGGTGGGAAAGAAAGTAAAATTTTGCTTCTGATAATTCTATCCCTACAAAGCAGGCACAAGCCCGCTTTGAAGAAGAAGAGCTATAAGTTAAATCTGTGTTGTATCTAGTTATCAGATTCTTCTTCAATCACACAGTCGTTTCCAACTCTTCATGACCTCATGGACCAGTCCACGAAAGAGCTCCCTGTCGGCCGTTACCGCCAGGGCCGGCCCCACCATAGAGGCCACGTGACGCCGCCGCCTCGGGCGCAGGTCCCGGGGGGCGCCGTCAGGCTGGGAGGGAGGCGGGGCACCGCTCTGACGGTGCCCCGCCGCCCGACCAGTGCACCCTGGCCTTGTGGCTCCCTCTTTCGCCGCCCGGGGAGGGGAGGAGAGATCCCCTCCTTCCCTCCCCGGGCGGCGAAGCCAGCTTCTTTCGCCGCCCGGGGAGGGGAGGAGAGATCCCCTCCTTCCCTCCCCGGGCGGTGAAGCCGGCTTCTTTCGCCGCCCGGGAAGGGTTGGAGAGATCCCCTCCTTCCCTCCCCGGGCGGTGAAGCCGGCTTCTTTCGCCGCCCGGGAAGGGTTGGAGAGATCCCCTCCTTCCCTCCCCGGGCGGCGAAGCCGGCTTCTTTCGCCGCCCGGGGAGGGGAGGAGAGATCCCCTCCTTCCCTCCCCGGGCGGCGAAGCCGGCTTCTTTCGCCGCCCGGGGAGGGGAGGAGAGATCCCCTCCTTCCCTCCCCGGGCGGCGAAGCCTCCCTCTTTCCAACCCTGGCCGCGCCTCCCACGCTGCGTGGGAGGCGGGGCCAGGGCGAATAGCATGGGAGGCGGGGCCAACCCTGGCCCCGCCTTCCACCCAGCGTGCCCTGGCCCCGCCTCCCACGCAGCGCGGGAGGCGGGGCCAGGGTACGCTGGTTGGGAGGCGGGGTCAGGGCGCAGGAGGCGGGGCCGGCGGGGGGCGCTTTTCAGCGCCCCCGCTTAATATTTAAATTTATCTCCGACCGGCCCTGGTTACCGCCCCCAGTTCACTCAAGTTCATGCCAGTCACTTCAAGGATACCGTCCATCCATCTTGCCCTTGGTCAGCCTCTCTTCCTTTTTCCTTCCATTTTCCCCAGCATCATGATCTTTTCCAAGCTTTCCTGTCTCCTCATGATGTGGCCAAAATACTTCAGCTTTGCCTCTAATATCCTTCCCTCCAGTGAGCAGTTGGACATTATTTCCTGGAGGATGGACTGGTTGGATCTTCTTGCAGTCCAAGGCACTCTCAGGATTTTCCTCCAGCACTAAAGTTCAAAAGCATCTATCTTCCTTCGCTCAGCCTTCCTTATGGTCCAGCTCTCGCATCCATAGGTTACTATGCGGAATACCATTGCTTTGACTATGCAGACTTTCGTTGCCAGTGTGATGTCTCTGCTTTTCACTATTTTATCGAGGTTGGCCATTGCTCTCCTCCCAAGAAGTAGACATCTTCTGATTTCATGGCTGCAGTCTGCAGTTATCAGATATCAAGTGATTACGGAAGACTCCTGGTGACACAGTGGGTTAAACCAGTGAGCTGCTGAACTTGCTTACCGATAGGTTGGTGGTTCGAATCCGGGAAGCGGGGTGAGCTCTTGCTCTTACCCCCAACTTCTGCCAACCTAGCAGTTCAAAAACATGCAAGTGTGAGTAGATCAATAAGTACCGCTTTGGCAGGAAGGTAAAGGCACTCCATGCAGTCATGCTGGCCATATGACCTTGGAGGTGTCTACGGACAACAACGGCTCTTCGGCTTAGAAATGGAGATGTGCACCAACCCCCAGAGTCGAACACAACTGGACTTAGTGTCAGGGGAAAACGTTTCCTTTACCTAAGGAAGAGCCTTGCTCAAGACCTTGCAGAACTCCTACCCGCTGGACAAAAAAGCATTGAGATAGAAGGTACAATACTTCAGTTTCAGATCTGCTTTGTATGCTCATTGTCTGACCTATTTCAGTTGAACTAGCTACTCAAGCCCTCATTATAATGGGCTGAGTTAAAATCACAGGCCATGAATGATGTCATTTGATTGATCCAGTGAGAGAGATGTCATCTAACCAGAATCTGCCCAGGCATGACTTATCCAATACTCAGCTTTCCTGTTTGATGGAATCCTGCCCTAACTAGTGAGTATCTCCTCCCACCGCCTCTGCTGGCTGACAACATTCACATGGAAACTCTGTGTGGGAAGGTCCACTTTACAGCTGCCTGGAAGCGGTAATCTGCCAATCTTGGGGATTAGTGCAATCTTTAGACGAGAGCTTTCCAAACATTTCATGATGGGTATACACTTTTTAGACATGCCTCATTACAGTAATTAAGTTTTACTAGCAACCTAGAGGTTAAACCAACTCTTATAAGAGATATGGACACGTACATAAATTGTAATAATGAAATGTATAGGGACACAACATATCTCATGAAAACCTCTTGTTTTATATGTTTTATATTTAAAATATATGATTTATTGCTTATTTCACATAGACACAGAGGTTTCTCATTATGTTTGTATGACTCACCTACACACTGCAGCCGACATACAGTTTGGAAAGCTCTGCTCTGGACCCATTTTGAGACATTACAGAGAGAACCCATCTGCCACTTCATCACATTTACTAAATTTCATAGGGTCCTACACTTAAAATCCGGTAACCCACTGTGTTCATCACATTAGGTGGGGTTCAAGTGTAGGATAGAGCATTCTTTACTTATTTTAATCATGGGGGCAAGCATTCTTTTCAAAAGTTTCAGGAGGTGGTGGGGAAGAGGACTTTTGGGGAATGAGCCTAATCAATGTAAATCACAGTAATGTGATGGCATTCATTGCTCTCAGGATTAAAATGAGATGTTTTTCCAATTTGTGGGAGGGGAAATTGTGGAAGGAGCCAAGATACCCTTCTTAGGGAAAATTCTGACCCACTTTAACTGCCATTATTATGATTATGATGATTAGGATTATTATGATTATGCCATGTCTCTATCCTATGAAGTCCTGGAAGTTATAGTTTCCCAAGTTCCATACCCATCTCTGCGTTCACTGGAGAATAAATGCAGTAGCGACACATTTAAAATGCTATTATTATTATTATTATTATTATTATTATTATTATTATTATTATTATTGTGTTGTCAAAGGCTTTCATGGCCGGAATCACAGGGTTGTTGTATGTTTATGGCCATGTTCCAGAAGCATTCTCTCCTGATGTTTCGCCCACATCTATGGCAGGCATCTTCAAAGATTGTGAGGTATATTATTTACCCCAGATGTTGTGAGGTTATTATTATTATTATTTATGCCATGTCTCAGTGCTGTGCAGTCCTGGGAGTCATAGTTTTCCAAGGTCCATACCCTTCTCTTGGTGCATTTACAATATGGAATGAATGCCTTTACACCCTACTTTAAATGCCATAGCTCCATGCGATGAAATCCTCCTGGGAGTTATGTTTTCCCAAGATCTGTACTCTTCTCTGGGTGCATCTACACTGTGGAATAAATGCAGTTGGGCCTTAGATTAAATGCCATGTCTCCATGATATTGTCTTGGGAACTGCAGTTTCCCAAGGTCCATGAACCTTCTCTGGGTGCATCTACACTGTGAAATGAATGCAGCTGGACCTTACTTTAAATACCATAGCTCCATACTATTCAGGGAAGTGAAGACATGTAACAGCTGACATTTCAAAGAGAGGAGGGTTTTTTTAAACAAGCAACATGGGGGGAGGGATGGTGGACAAATCATCTGAAATTACAACCGAGTACAACTGATAGATTTAACAGTGTGACAAAGGTAGGGAAATCATCCGTTTCATTTCAACACGGAGTCTGACTGAGCTCTACTCTGCCAAACACTTCCCTGCTTCAATGTGATGAAGTCTCTTGTTGCTCATGTTAATATGCTACTTTTAAATGGTTAAAAAAGAACATTGCTTTAACACTGAACTGTAGGGAGAAAACTAATTCATTAATTGGGAGGGTTACATGACTAAAAATAACTCCCAATTGTCAGAGTAACAAAAACACACACATTATAAGCAATTGATTTTGTAAAAAAAAGTCATTTGCTTATAATGATTAAAATAATGAGTTTAATGTCCATGTTCTTGAAGTAAATTTCATCTATCCACCTTAAATGCAATTATTTCTAGTATGAGCAGTTTATACATTTTGCAACTAGCATTAAGTTGTTGAGTCACCAGACTGTTGGTATGTGTGGATCAACCAGTTTTTGGATAAGCTTTATTTACTATGCTTTCTGACCCCTCTAGGTTATTTTCTTATCTGACAATCTATGTTCAGACTGCATGGTTATTTTCTGCTCCAGCCCAGTTTACAAATGTGGAGAGGACAAAAAAAAATCTAAGATAGTTCTCATTTTAAACATTATCCTGGAACAGGTGCCTGACAAAAGCCACTCATCCTGTCTCTAAGCCCTCCATGTTTTTCTTTTCCATTTTTCTTGCTTTTATAAGGACAGAAGCCTAGTGGGCTTTTAAGATTCATAAGGAGCAGCCTAATTCATGTAAACCTAGAGCAACAGTCACATCTTAAAACTTCTGAGTTGTAATACGGTATTTCTAAACTTCTTTCAAAATAAAATATTTTAGTTATCCTTCCATACACAAGAGGTAGCATACCAACAGAGTGGAATAATTTCCATAGCAAAGCAAACATGTGTTCCAGTGTATATCTTCCAATGCTTCATAGTGACACAAGTGGATCTGCAAGAACGTCTTTGATGGAAATTGAAAAGATAATTTGCTCTGGTAATTTTGTTATTATTTTACCTGGACAAAAGAATGATGTACCATCCCAGAAACCGAAATGAAGAAAGATCTAGCACAAACTGGTTAAAATTAGTAAAATACAGCAATAGCTGAAGGTATAAAACAACAATGATCCATCTCAGCAATGTAAAGTGAAGAAGCATTTTAAATTGGCTCAGTGTAGCTAATACTGTATTTGAATTTACCAAAGTTTCTTCATATTTTTAACTTTGGCAGTCAATGGTCAAATATTAAATACCATCTTTGAAAAACTGACCAATGACCATTGATACTTTCAGCAAGCCGTTGTGATGCTAATAATGTTTTTGCTTTT
Organism: Anolis carolinensis; assembly: GCF_035594765.1. Taxonomy (NCBI): domain Eukaryota; kingdom Metazoa; phylum Chordata; class Lepidosauria; order Squamata; family Anolidae; genus Anolis; species Anolis carolinensis. Next base: position 212,762,928 of record NC_085842.1, on the reverse strand, counting down.
AAGTATTGATTTATTATCTCATTAATTGCTTTTGGTGTACTTTATAGACATGACTATGGTTAAAATTGAGTTAGGACCATCCTGCTGATTGTGTTAAAAGAAATTCTCACAGATATTAAGCAGAATTGATAAACTAGGGCGTGATGGCTTTCTGAGAGATTTTTGGAAATAGAAAAATTATAAATATCTATTATCAGCCGACATGGAGCCCCTGGTGGCGCAATGGGTTAAACCCTTGTGCCAGTAGGACTGCTGACTGGAAGGTCGGCAGTTCAAATCAGAGGAGTGGGGTGAGCTCCCATCTGTCAGCTCTAGCTCCACATGTGGGGACATGAGAGAAGCCTCCCACAGGATGGTAAAACATCAAACATCCAGGTGTCCCCTGGGCAACGTCCTTGCAGACGGCCAATTCTCTCATGCCAGAAGTGACTTGCAGTTTCTCAAGTCGCTCCTGACATGTAAAACAATCAACTACCATATTTAGTCGAGTGTCATGCTCACCTGTATTGGCTAAGTTACATTGCCAAAATTGAGGTATGCATTCGATTTGATGGTGCAGTAACCAAAAAGAAACCGAAACAAGAAAACAACCACCCCAAATTCCGTCTTTAAAAAATAAGGAAAAGAAGGTGAGGAACAAGTTCCTTTGAAATGCAATAAGTTACATGCACAAGCTTTGCACAAGTCATCCTCAGGCACATAAATCTAATGCCTGAAAAGACCTGGAAGTACCTCGAACCCCAGAGACTGGACAGGAAAGTGGGGTGTGTGGAAAGGCTGTTCCCAGTGGTGGAGGCAGCCTCATGGCTCCATCGCATCTGGAGAAAGGGACACTGGTTAGTGACCCAGTCATTGTTGCCATTTAGCCATGGATCCAGCCTGGGGGAGGGGGGTCCTCAGAGTATTAGCTCAGTTCCATGCGGTTCCCAACTTGTCTAATTCATGAGGCCCTTCAAAACCAAGGGGAAGGCCAGTAGATAACCCTGCAAAGCTGGCAGAGTCGCCAGCCTTGAGCTGATGGAGGCCTTGCAAATGACCTCATTTATGCTGCTTGCCTCCCTATGTGCTATGACTGCGTTGTTGGCTGTGTTACATTTGAGGGAAAATCCATTTTTTAAGGTAATTTACAAAATCAAAGTGTGCAGTACATTTGATGGTGCATTATATTCATTCTATGTTGATCTAGGCTAGCAGCTCTCTTTAATAGCATTTTAAATGGGGAAACAATTCCACAAAAATGAGGGGTATATGTATAAGATAGGGCCCCTGGTGGTGGTACAGTGTGTTAAAGAGCTGAGCTGCTGAACTTGCAGACTGAAAGGTCCCAGGTTCAAATCCCGGGAGCAGAATGAGCACCCGCTGTTAGCCCCAGCTCCTGCCAACCTAGCAGTTCAAAAACATGCAAATGTGAGTAGATCAATAGGTACCGCTCCGGTGGGAAGTTAACGGCGCTCCATGCAGTCATGCCGGCCACATGACCTTGTCTACGGACAACGCCGGCTCTTCGGCTTAGAAATGGAGATGAGCACCAACCCCCCAGAGTCGGTCACGACTGGACTTAACGTCAGGGGAAAACCTTTACCTTTACCTATATGTAAGATAATCACAGGAACATACAAAACTGCTTTATATGGAGTTACACAACTGAACCATCTCTCATTTCCGAATGGAAGCAGCTCTCTAGGGTTCTAAGCAAAATTGTCTCAGAGACATCTTTAGTGTTTTATGGTGGTCATCCATCAAAGGACTTACTAGTTCTGCAGAACTTCCAATGCATGTATATTCAAGGTGGCATGGTCCCTATATTCCAGTGTACCAAAGACCCCTAAAATATTGACTTGTAATAATTACATTGATAATCCTGGACACTAAGTTTTTTATTGCAAAACTAACAAAACAGTTTAACTCACTTATCAGGCCTTCTATAGTAGCATAAGATACAGAAAAACAGCTGAGAGAAAACACAGCAAGACCATAAAAAATTACTTAATGGAAGCAAAGCTTCCAATAGACTAACATCAGGTTGACCTTTAAAGCATCTTACACAAATCAGCACAGGTGATCAATCCATCAAGATTATATCACATTTACAGCATATACTCATGAATAAGACCAGAAATGAGATCAGAAATAAGTAACTGAGAGGAATTTGTGTTGTCTTCCTTAATATTTGCTATAGCAATGGCACAGCAACCCCACAATTCAGGACTCATGCCAAAAAAAAAAGTAACAAACAATCAGTCTTTTTGGCAAGGGTGCTACACTCCCCACATCTAATGTACAAACTACCATTCCAGAGCTCAGGGCAGAATTAGAAAGCTATGTAGCAGTCACTCGTTTCAAAGTAAACTATAATAAATTGGACATTCTTTGTTATCATTTAGCAGAGGAAACAGAGCATCAAATTACTATATACTCAGTGCTATCATGAGAAACAATATTAATCAAATATTTAGGTATAAACACTGCAAGAAAACACCAGCCAAATTGATACAACTAAGTGACAATAAAATCAGCATGAAAATTAGATAGGATTTATTTGGATATTCCAAAGATCACCTATACTGACTAAAGTACATAATCAGCAGTATCAGGTCATTCTGACATTGCGGGTCCCATGCACGGATTCGTTTTAGCTGTTTTCTTTTGGCTTCTTCGGCTTCTCCGGACAGCCGTAATGGCAAGGGCTCAGTTGCCATGTTTTGGTCACCCAAAACAGCCCACATGACTGCCAGGCATGGCTTCTTCTCTTCTATTCGGGAGCATGCGGCACATGCTTTCGTAACTCCATCCCTTAAACCCAAGCTCCCTTGAAAAGAAGAAAAGAAAGGGTCCCAGGAACAGAAAGGAGACCTTTGCAAGTTCCCCATTGCCACCAATTAGCCGGATCTTCCTGGATCTTTCAGCTGCCTAGCTGAAAACAGATTTTTCCATTAGCTGATTTCAGGAGGCTCCCAAAAACTGATCTGGGTACCCAACAAAATTTGGATACCAAGAACAAATCGCCCTCCAGCCGAATTGCATAAGCTTAGAGGGTAGCAGTGATTCTGCCCCAGGTTTCAGTTCAAACTTTTAAATAACTATCCAACATGCCAAACCTATTTAGAAAACAGAGATCAGCATGTTGAATAGTTCCTTTAAAATACAGAGTAAATTTTAGAATAAATTCACCAGCCTTCCTGACATTGGATTCATCAGCTACCACTGCCTATATCTATACTTAACCTGATACTTGTCCCTAAGATATCCTTTCTGTTCCAGTTTCTTCCCATAATGCTATTACTTAAAAAGAATGCAATTTGCATTTTGTTTCAGCAATTGCATGTATTCACAAGAGAAAGATAGCTGAAGGAAATCGGAAAGAACTGTATGTGGAGATCTGTAGGAGAAGACTGGCATATTAGACTTACAAAAACACCATAACACTGATTTGTGGTAGCATCTTCTTTCTCTGCTTCATAATAACACTAGAAAACCTTGGGTAGGAATGGAATGTTTGGTTTTTACCCTCAGATTGCAGTAAAATTTGAGAACCGACTTACTCCTTTTCTTACATCAACACTGGAAACATGGAAGATATAATTTAAACACTTGGACCTATCACACTTTGCTGCTTAGTTAATTCCTCTCCAGACTTCTATTTCTCCTATTTAGACAAGTGGTATTACTTTGGGGGTGGAAAGAAATGTATTTGCATAGTTTTGGAAGTCATTTATGGGCCCACATAAGGGTGATGTGCAATCTCTGTGGAAATGTAGAATCCTCGATATCAAACCATCAAGTGGTCAGCAAACCGTGGTGGCCACGGTGGCGCAATGGGTTAAACCTTTGTGCTGTTGAACTGCTGATTCTGCCCCAGGCAGTTTGAATCTGCGGGACGGGGTGAGCCCCGCTGTTAGCCCCAGCTCCTGCCAACCTAGCAGTTCGAAAACATGCAAATGTGAGTAGATCAATAGGTACCACTTCAGCAGGAAAAAGCAAAAAAAAAATGCTTGGCCACATGACCAGGAGGGGTCTATGAACACAGGCTCCTTGGCTTGGAAATGGAGAAAGAACACCTCCCCAAGAGTCAGAGATGAGCACCATCTCCACAGTCGAAAATCAAAGGAGAAGCCTTTGCCTTTGTCTGTGTATTTGTTATTTTATGTCATTGTAACAAGGAATTGAATGTTTGTCTGTGTTTGTTTATATACTGTAATCCACTTTGAGTCTTCTCGGGGAGAAAGGGGGAATATAAATAAAGTATTATTATTATTGTGGAGCCCCCGGTGGCGCAGTGTGCTAAAATGCTGAGCTGCTGAACTTGCAGACCAAAAGGTCGCAGGTTCGAATCCGGGGAGTAGAGTGAGCGCCCGCTGTTAGCTCCAGCTTCTGCCAGTTTGAAAACATGCAAATATGAGTAGATCAATAGGTACCACTCCGGCGGGAAAGTAATGCAGTCATGCAGCCATGCTGGCCACATGACCTTGGAGGTGTCTACGGACAACGCCGGCTCTTCGGCTTAGAAATGGAGATGATCACCAACCCCCAGAGTCGGACACGACTGGACTTAACATCAGGGGAAACCTTTACCTTTACTTTTTCTTCTTCTTCTTCTTCTTCTTCTTCTTCTTACTACTACTACCACTACTACTACTACTACTACTACTATAAACTTAGAGCCTATTAATGCAGCTAGCATCCAGCATTCTATTCTCATTCATAAAGACACTGTTTCAACAATATACACATTACTGAATAATGCTATTCTTATTTCTTATTAACTTTGAAAGACTAAAACAGTGGGGAGAAGGGTAAACCTCTCATATCGAAGAGACGTAATCTTTGTGAGGAAATTAACATGGGAAGGTAATTTTGGTCACCGCACATGAAGCAAGCATACAATGTATACAATTGGTATCTTTCAGTATTCAGATTGGTGCATCTATCTTCTTGTCTTCCAGCTTCCTGCTGGGGAAGATATGGGCTGATCAGTATATAATTTCTTCTTATTCTCAGTAGCACTCAGAAGTGTTCCCAATTTTTTCCAAAAACAATTCAAAATAAGTGTCAGGTGATGGTTTCCATTTCAGTGGAGTAGTGAATCTGCTCTGGGTTTTAGTTCAAACATTAAAGGAGCATACAAATATTGTGGGGACAGATAGTACAAAGTCATTTCTAAGAGAGCTCAGTTAGACATGGCTGTAACAGTATGTCCAGCTGCTGGATGCCAGCTCATTAATGGATTCTGAGTTTGCCTACCTCCAGTTTTGGTTTGGATGGTTTCAATTAAATAAAGAAGCTACATTTTCTAGAACAGCCTGGTTCTATTGATTACAACTGAGTACATTAAGAAGAGGAAAGAGATGCAAGATGTACTTTTAATTCAAGAAATCTATAGCACCTCAAAGAGAAATGCAATACAAGCTACTTGTTTTGAAAATAAAAGAGAGGACAGATATGATTACAGACAATGAAAAAATGCAGTAAGTATTCTATCACTTTTACTCTTCTATATATAAATGACAAGATATTTCAAATGAAAAATTAAAAGAGTACCTATTCAAGCAGATGTTAGCCAAGGTAATAGAGTAACAGATGCAATTATAGATGTACAGTATTACAAATATTAAAGGTAAAGGTTTTCCCATGACATTAAGTCTAGCCGTGTCTGACTCTGGGGGTTGGCGCTCATCTCCATTTCTAAGCTGAAGAGCCGGCGTTGTCCGTAGACACCTCCAAGGTCATGTGGCCGGCATGACTGCATGGAGTGCCATTACCTTCCCGCCAGAGTGGTACCTATTGATCTACTCACATTTGCATGTTTTTGAACTGCTAGGTTGGCAGGAGCTGGGGTTAACAGCAGGAGCTCACCCCGCTCCCGGGATTTGAACCACCAACCTTTCAATCAGCAAGTTCAGAGGCTCAGCGGTTTAATCCCCTGCACCACTGGGGGCTCCCTATAAAATGAACTATCCAAAGTGCTGAACTTAAGTTGGGAATAGGGTTGAGTACCTTGGACAGTTCCTTCAAAACTTGACCCTTGCCTCAGAACAGATTCACAGACATTATTCAATCATGTTTCAGGCTACTGGTTTATGCTTCAGTTCGTGAATAAAGCAGGGTATTTGTGCCAATACGATACCAGATGCCATATGGCACTTTATCTTATAGGCAATTCTTAGTTTAGGTAAAGGTTTCCCCTAATGTTAAGTCCAGTTGTGACCGACTCTGGGGCTTGGTGTTCATCTCCATTTCTAAGCCGAAGAGCCGGCATTGTCCATAGACACCTCCAAGGTCATGTGGCCAGTATGACTGCATGGAGTGCCATTACCTTCCCGCTGGAGCAGTACCTATTGATCTACTCACATTTGCATGTTTTTGAACTGCTAGGTTGGCAGGTTAACAGCGGGCGCTCATTCCGCTCCCAGGATTTGAAACTGGGACCTTTTGGTCTGCAAGTTCAGCAGCTCAGTGCTTTAACACTCTGTGCCACCAAGGGCCCCCTTCTTACTTTACAACAGTGCAAACCATTGTGTGTGTGTGACTATTATGTGATGGCCCCATTTGAGGGGCTTTTTTCACTGTATAATAGCTGTCCCTGTGAGGGCACAGCTTTACCCGTCCACATGGCTGCCCCCTTGCCAAAAGGGAAAGAGGGTTCCCACTCCTAAATGCAGCCCTAGTAATGGAATACAGTGTTCCCTCACTTATCATGGGGGTTACGTTCCAGGACCACCTGCAAAAAGTGAAAATCTGCGAAGTAGGGATGCTATATTTGTGTTGTTTGCAAGTAGCGTCTCTGTCCCTTCCTCGCCTCTCAAGCAGGCATATGCGTGCTCCTGCCACTACCGCTGCCTTGTGAGGCGAAAACAAAGCTGCTTCAGCATCCTTTTCTCTCCCTTCCTTAGGCTTCTCCTTCGGAAGAAGTAGAAAGAGGGATTTATAAGGGATTTATAATATTATTTTATGATTTACACTATTATTTTAGTGTTTATTAAAAACCCGCAAAACAGCGAGGGAACACTGTGTAACCAGTATTTAGAATATATAGAAAACAATTTAGACTGATACTGTGAAAAAGAATTAAATGAAGACCATCTTAGCATGCAAAAGTATTCCAAAAGGTAAACCAGTTGTTTTTTCTGTCAAGATACTGGAACTTATAGCTAACAAGTTCTCCCCAAACTATTAAAATATTAAATAGCTGCAGTCAACAGCTTGATGGGTTATATCAATTCAGTATGTTGACTTCAAGCCTCCTTATTGCTGCCGTGTTGACCACTTCCATCTCAACTCTAAACTACTTCATTTTTCAACCCACAATCTCCCTCCCTCCCACTACCTTATCTTTAGCTCTCCTTTCATCCTTAACTCCTTCTATCTGTCCTCTCTTTTGCACTTCAGCTAATTATAGCCAGTAATACTTTGTCTCTGAATATGATTTGCTAAGCTGACCTAACATTATGACATCATCCACATAACAAAAGCCTCTAGGTTCAGTTGGTATCACAGTAGCTATTAATCTGTATTGATATGCAACTTCACTTACATCACAGGCCAGGTAACTGGGTAATTGTTTCAAGGTCAGGGAGAAGAACTGAAATCAGCCTCTTGCCGATTTTCCAAAGCGGCTAGTGGTAAGTATTCTAACAACAACACAAGTTGGAAAGTCAACAGCAAGGAAAAGAGAACTACGCTTGTAGGTATAAGCTCTCTTTCCTTTAATGATCCTCTAGCAAGCTCAAAAATACACATTTGTCTCAGGGGTCTTTTGAAACCACATTTCTTTTGGATACAAACTGATCTTATGGATACTACTTTTGACTTTAATGCCTTCTGTGACATCCATTGCTCTGACTGAAGATTTTTCACTTGCAGTGGGCCTTTCATGTCTGCTTGGGGTTTGGTTCCAGGAGCCCACACCGATATCAAAATCTATGATAGCTCAAGCCCCATTATATACAATGACATCTTTTATATAAAATGGCAGTCAAATTGTATTTTTTGGAAAATGTTTAAAATATTTGCAAATTGTGAATATTGTATTTCTTCAATTCTAAGGTGTACTTTTTTCTCCATATAAACATCTATTAAAATCATCTTAGAACTGCAAATTTATCTTATGTATTTTTGTTGTTGATGTTGGTACTGAAACTAGAGTGTATCTTACAATTGGTTTCTTAGAATCAATTAAATACGGTAGTGAATCCATGACTACAAAAGGATAGTTGTTCACATTTAAAATAAGTAAACTCCTAAACAGAGATTCACAAGGCAGTTGAGATATCTGAAATACTATTAACTATTCACATTCACTAGGATTAGAGGCACAGAACTCCAGTGAAAATGAAAACCGTGAATTAAAAAATTGTTATTTTTATCTGAGAGAAGTCATCTCTAGGAATTTCTATCTTTCACCATAGGTCTATGGGCTTCTACTGGAAGCTGACCATAAAATTGCACTGGATGATACAGAGACAACTAAAGAGGTGTTCTCTCTAGGTCAGTGGTTCTCAACCTGTGGATCCCGAGGTGTTTTGGCCTACAATTCCCAGAAATTGCAGCCCGTTTACCAGCTGTTAGGATTTCTGGGAGTTGAAGGCCAAAATATCTGGGGACCCACAGGTTGAGAATCACTGCTCTAGGTTCTCCATCATGACTGAGGAACTTGACCACAGAGATGCACTGGAGGATCAGGAGATTCCTGGAAAGAATATTTTCATCAAATCTGTGAAAAATCAAAATGTGAAGATGACTGTATAGAACACAATCCGGTCCTGATGATTTTAAGTTAAACCATCAGCAACAGAAAAAAAATAACGTAGAAGGGCATAAAAAGCAGCAAGAAAGACCAATGATTTGAGTTTGATTTGTGACTCAATAAGTGATATATGGAAGCTAATCATGATTATGTCTACTCTGTAAGAAGAGTGGGCAATGTGGAAATCAGGAGTCTGATGTTGACAAAGCTGTTCTTCTTATACCCTTCTACACGGCCATATACAAGTCAGATTATCTGCTTTGAACTGGATTTTATGGCATTGTAGACTCACATAATCCAGTTCAAAGCAGATAATGTGAATTATATGCATTGATAATCTGGATTATATGGCAGTGTAGAAGAGATCTGAGAGTTTAATGCTTACCTTGTATTGGTCTTATGAAACAGAAGTAAAGGAAAGCAGGTGAATCAGGAAGAGCCACCTACATATGTGCACTCTATTGCGGAGTTGTGTGCTGTTATTATTTCCTCCCAAGATGCTTGGACACACCTAGGGTTCAGCTTCCTCCTTCTCTTCTCTTCTTTAAAGTAGATGGGAGGTTGTGTAAGGTAACTATTACTGTAACTCAGCTGGACATGAATCTGGTAAAGTTTTAAAGAGGAAAGCCACACTATGTTTCTATTTGTTCATTGGCAGGTCTACTCAAAAGTGCTTTCAAAGGCAGAGAAAGCAACCAGTTACTCTTACAAGAAGAGATGGAAAGAGAGATGTCCACTGGTAAGAGTAGCTTTGATAGTATGTTGAACACTGAGTTTGAACACTGAGTACACTGAGTACACTGTAGAATTAATGCCATGGCTCAATGCTATGGAATCGTGGGACAAGGCTAAAGACTGTGCAATACTGCAGTTTTCATGATTCCGTAGCATTGAGCCATGGCATTTAGTGATGTTGAACTGCATTAATTCTACAGCCAAGATGCATCCAAAATTAACAAAATGTTAAATCTCAAGTAATAGCACCTTGGTTTTGATAGAGTCTATGCATGGCAGGTCTATTATTTCATTAAGGGGCTTCTTTTTTACCAGTTTGCTCAGCCTCGGCAGTTACAGAGGACTAAGTGAAAATAATCTGCCTGTTGACAGACCTAATTCATCTACTCCTGACTGGTGTATTAGCTTTTATACAACAGCACAGCTTGTATTGGTAATATTTGTATGTTAGATTTGTATGCTGCAGGAAGAAATTAGACCTTAGTTGTAATAAAAATGCTGCTGAATGGTTTCACTGGATGACTCCAGTATTACAAGAGATGTGGGAAACACTATCTTCCTATAACCCCTGTCTGCTCGTGTTATAATAATAATATTATAATAATATATTTTATTTATATTCCGCTCTATCTCCCCAAGGGGACTCAGAGTGGATTGCAGGTACATATATGGCAAACATTCAAGGCATACTCGCAATCAGAATCAAACACACAGCAGAGTATCCCATCCCACTGTGTATAAAAACCTGTATCTCTAAGGAGAACAATTGTTAAGTTTGGAACTTTACCACCAGAAGAAGGCCTGGAGAAAGGCCGAAACCGGTCGTGGTGCGCCTGATTCATGTTCAACTTGGCACAAGAACATACGACACCAATACTATTTCAAAGTGATTGTACAAAATACATACAACATTGTTTGTGATTACTGTGAATTCGAACAGTATAACTAGTTTAATATTCAAATTATTCACTGAACCTGTTTATTTTCTATTTTGTATATAAGTGGGCTATTTGTGTTGAGTTTACCTACTCAGTAACCCATTCATATTGTACTTCTTAAACATTCAAGGCCGTTATACATTTGACACAGACAGACAGTACATAAACAGAGGCAAGGCTTCCCTCTTTTCATCTCTGGTATCCGGCTGTGCTTGACTCAGCCATGGGGAGGTGCTGTTGTTTCATTTTCTACGCTAAGGAGCCTGTCATCCATGGACAACTTTCCTGGTTGGATTTTTGCCTGGTTGTTTTTCAGGGGGCCTTTTACCTCCCTGCCAAAGTGGTAGCTATTTATCTACTTACATTGTTGTTTTTGAACTGCTAGGTGAGCAGAGGCTGAGCTGATGGTAGGAGCTCACCCCAACCTGGGCTTGAACTGCCAACCTTCCAGTCAGCAGAATATTCAATAGCTGGTGGTTTAACCTGCTATGCTAGCCTGGCCCCAGACTTATAAAACTCTACCTCATTCCCTCTGATCCATATCAAGCAAAATCCCCCCAATTCTAGCCTTTCCTTCTAGGGAAATGGAAGGATTTAAGTACATACCCATGTATGCACATGGACTCTTCTTCCATTAAACATATGGAGGTAAATATGGAGGTGCGGCTGGCGGGGACGAGGGACAGGGCCTTTTCAGTGGTGGCCCCCCGCCTATGGAACGCCCTCCCAAACGAAATTAGGGAAGCTCCCTCCCTCCTGTCCTTCCGAAAAAGAACAAAAACATGGTTATGGGAGCAGGCATTTGAGCATGAGTAACAGCAGAATTGCAATATGAATATATGACTCATTGACAGACCCCCACCTGGACATGAAAAATGCACCTGAAATGTATATTTAGATGTATAATTATGCTGTTTTTAATTTATATTTTAATTTTTATTGTAATTTTTAATCTTGGATGACTTTTAATTTGATGTAAACTGTGTTTGTGATGTATATTGTAAGCCGCCCTGAGTCCCCTGATGGGTGAGAAGGGCGGGGTAGAAATGATGTAGTAATAATAATAATAATAATAATAATAATAATAATAATAATAATAATAATAATAAATAAATAAATATAGGGGAATCATATAGGAGCCTGAAAAGGCCTTTTGAATTTTGGAAATCAAAATATGGAGTCAGTCCATATGATTTCAGCTCTCCCTGGTCACTAGAGACTTGTTAGAGTTCTATTCTATGGTAAAATATGATATTTATATTGTCAATATTTAATTATTTGGTGATACCTCTTCAAAATGGTGTGAAATTATGCAGATAGTAGCTTCCTGTGTCCCTTTCATGCAACACAACTGAAGTGTTTTGATTCCAATTGAACTGCCATGGCAACATCATATGGAATCCAGAAAGGACCCTTTAGCTTGTCTGTGGAGAGCTCAATTGCCTCAGTCTACAGACCTCAGGATTCCATAGGATACCAAAGTATCTCAAAATTCCCTGTTGTCTTTCTGAAAGTGATACCTATGGAAAAGGGAGGGAGAGTATACATACATAAAAACAAAAATGGTTGCATTCTGCTCCACTTCCATTTCATGCCACCACCTTCTTATTCAAGAGGGAATGTCCAGGAGCTCTCAGTCTAACATTCAAGCCATGAGCAATTGATCACATTTTGGCCAAGAGTCATCTGTCCCTCTCAGTTGTGCCTGGAGGAAGCAAGGCAGAAGAGTTTTGCAAGAAAATGTACCTCCTCCATCCAGTAGAGCCAACTGTCCACTGCCAATATGTGCAACTTGTATTTGGTGCCCAGCCAGGAATGTGGCCCACAATTGAAAAAAAGTCCCCATCACCATATTACCTTGGTTATGGAATTTTCCCCCTTCTCCTTCAGCTTTACATTTCACCCAGAGCGCCATACAAACATTCCTTGACAGACCAATGGTATCCTGAGGTCAGGCCCGCAAGCAAGGTGATGTAACCTAGACCCTGCATCAAAGATCTGTAGCATGCAGCTTCAACAAACTACTTGGCAAATGGGGAAGAGAACTGAGTATTTAAATAGTTGACATAACTTTTTGGTTACATCTTTCAAAAACAAGTACTAATCCAAATTCAACATCTCATTACCCCTTTTCTTGTGTACTGTCTTTATATGTCAACTACTTGTATGGCTTAAGAAGATAGGATTGCAGTGGCTTTGTGATAGCTTAATCACAAAAGCAAACCAATATGTATATTTTCTTCCTATGAAAGAGAACCAGACTTAGCCATAAGAATTTGGATCTCTCCATGTCTCAACAGGAAGGAAACCAAAACATCTTCTAGAGCACACACACCAATGCATTTTTAAGAACATAAACCAGCTTTCTCCAGATGTTTAACAGTATGCCTACACTGTAGAACAGTGGTTCTCAAACTGTGAGTCCCCAGGTGTTTCGGCCTACAACTCTCAGAAATCCCAGCCAGTTTATCAGCTGTTAGGATTTCTGGGAGTTGAAGGCCAAAACATCTGGGGACCCACAGGTTGAGAATAAATGCAGTATGACATCACTTTAACTGTCATAGCGCAATGTTATTGTCCCCTGGAGGCTCGTAGTTTGGTATGACACCAGCACTCTTTGGGAAACAAGATCTGTAAAATGCCAACTCCCATGATTCCATAGCATTGAAATATGGCAGTTAAAGTGGTGTCAAACTGCATTAATTCTGTAGTGTGGATGCACTCTTAGACTACAGTTCCCCGCAGCCTTGATCATTAGGTATGTTAGTTAGGAATCAGGAAAGTCATAATCCAATGTGCGTGAAAGGCAATGGGTTGGGCAAGGCTATCATACAACATCCTAAGGAATCTCTGAAAACAAGATTTAATTTGCCAATAAAATGCTTCTGGACAACATATTTAAAACAAACATAAGTTATGGGTTAAGAGAGTAAGGAAGTTCAAGCTTCAAATCTCACTCCAGGCGCGAATTCCCTAAATAAGCAAGATATTAGCTATCAGTCTCCATTCCTGCCTCATTTGCAACATGGGTCTAACACAATTGCTATATCATGCAATCAATAGTGAAGTTTGCTGGAATTAAGTATGCATAGTGATTTGCACATCCTAAACTGCTATATCAACAGCAAGTATTTAAATGGGGATAAATACTCAGCTTCATATAATTCTATACTGATAAAAGAAATGATTGTGTTACGTATTTACAACTAGAAGGAATTTAAGTAATCAGTTTCTGCTAAATCAATATATTAACCCAATATGGACTCTGCAGAGCTTCAAATAGGGGTTATTCCAGCCTTTCCAGAGATATCAGAGATTGAACTAGGCACTTTACGAATTCTCAACATAGGGCCTCATCATAGTAAAGGTAAAGGTAAAGGTTTTCCCCTGAAATTAAGTCTAGTCGTGTCCGACTCTGGGGGCTGGTGTCATCTCCATTTCTAAACTGAAGAGCCAGTGTTGTCTGTAGATGCCTCGAAGGTCATGTCGCCGGCACAACTGCATGAAGCACTGTTACCTTCCCACTGAAGCAATACCTATTGATCTACTCACATTTGCATGCTTTTGAACTGCTAGGTTGGCTGAAGCTAGGGCTTACAGCAGGTGCTCATGCTGCTCCCCGGATTCAAACCACCGACCTTTCGGTCAGCAAGTTCAGCAGCTCAGCGGTTTAATCCGTTGCACCACCGAGGGCTCTGGATCTCATCATATGGAAGCTTTTCTCTGTTTCTACCCATTTCTACACACTTCAAAGACTCCCATGGAGTTTATCAAATGATGCCGGACTGCTTGTGGAACTCCGTCTCTGCAGTGTGTAGAAACAGGAGGATTTCAAAGATGGGCACATATCTACTCCAATCCTTTTCCCGTGCATATAAATGACTAAACATGGGTATTTTTCCTTGTGATGGGAAGTGGTGGAGTTGTCCAATTACTTTGTGACGTTTCAGTGTGAGCATTGCTGTGGATGGTCTGCTAATGCTTCTTCTGATTTCATTAGTGCTTCAAAGATGATCCCATTGAAAAAAGTGCTTGCCTGTTGCTTTCTTGTGTTGGATCAATAAAATGTGGCTGTGAGCCCCTGAGATATTTTTGTGGACTGCTGCTCCTAGATCATTTTTTAAAAGCCAGAGTAAAGGAAAGCTCCCTGGGAAGCGTAGAGAAGCAGCATCTAATCTTTTAAACACATTGCACCACACTTAAATGTATGTTTCTCTCCAAAATCATAAGTGAACATCCGGCCATATCCAAGTTTAATTGTTTGTTGCTTTGTTCTAGAGAGATTTTTGGCCATCCAGGTAGGTCCTGGAAAGTTGTAAAATATTTTTTGCCTGGATGTGTCAAAGTTTTCTCTCATTCAGGCACCGAAGAATTTACTCTCTCTGGTCATTCAACAACTTCTGTTCCAAAACAAAATAAAATCCCAGCTTGTTCTGTAAACTGTTCTTGATTATTTGAGCTGCTTAGTGATTTTCTCCTTGGCAGAAAACTATGCTATGGCAGTTCACGGTTTTTGTTTTTGGTTTTCAATGTTGATTTCATTTTCAATTAGGTATTACTTTGCATTTTAGTCTTGTGCTTTATTTTATTTTAGCTTTGTAAGCCATCTAGGGAGTATGGACAGACAGGGAGCCACATAAATCCAATAATACTAATACAGGTTTTGCTAAAGTATGAGAAAGCTTCCTTAAGTAGAACTCCCCAGTGGATTGTGCCAAAAATTACTAAGTGATGCAGGCATTTATGGCCTGCAATAGATACTGCCACTTGAAATCGCAACGCTTGTTACATAACCACAAAGATTGCAATAAAGTGAGGAGGAATGCCATTTCTTCCCAACACTGTTTGAGTAGTGGACAGTGTCAGGATTTGTAAATTACCTGGCATTTCTTAAGTGATAACAGGGTTAAGACCTCAGGCCTAACCACATGTGAAAGTGCTATGTCACTATAACTAGGGTGTGGAAGCTGATGTAATGGGAGAGATACAAAAGTTGTGTTCTTCCTGATGAGGAGCAATGGTGCTTGTTGAAGAGAATTGCTGCAGAGAAAGTAACTATAAAGTGTATATATATTGTATTCACTGTATATATTGCTGCAACAAAGAAGCCTTCCTGCATATTTTTGGATATAGAGAAAGATGCTTCTATGATAGAATTCTAGGGTTGGAAGAGGGACCCCTAAACGCCATCCAGTTCAGGCAGGAGGGTACCATCCGATCTCTCCCAACAGATGGCCACCCAGCCAAAGATAGATGGTCATATTATTGAGAGAGAGAGAGAGAGAGAGAGAGAGAGAGAGAGAGAGAGAGATGGTAGATATATCCTAGAATCTTAGAGTTGGAAGGGTCCCCCAAAAATCAGGATGAGGAAGAAAGCTAAGGTGATGGAAGAAGCAGAGATTTTGCAAGGAAGGAGACATTGATCAGTGGGAAAAGAAGCACAGACAACCTCCCATCAGTTTCTGTCTATCTGGTTTGGAAAGGTGATTATTACATTTTTTTTATTTGTTATTTATAAAGATGCATTTTTTTTATTTAAAAATACATAACAAAAATTGGTGTAGTTTTTGGTGGGCAGAATGCATTAATAGCATTTCAATGGGAAATCTTTTTTGAGATAAGAGTGATTGAGTTAAGAGCTCAGTCGTGGAACAAATTAAACTCTTAATTCAAGGTATAACTGTATTCGGTTTGATCAGGTCATATTAATGAGGAAGAGACAATTCTACTTTCTAGTTTGGCTTGTAACACTTCCACCCTCAAAATAAATCTTCTCCCTCTCTCTACAAGAAAATAAAATGACACATAAAAGCATTGACATGTTATTGCCTGGAATGTGAAATTAAGGCAATGTTCTCATAAAAATACACCTTTTGTTATATTGGTTTATCCAGTTCAGCCATAAAAAAACATAAAATGAACTAACCAGAGTATTGCTGAAAAATGTGGAAGTTTTTCTGAATATAGCTTTGTCACTCAAAAATTCTGCTTTAGCAAAGTTTCTGTATTCGGGTTCTGAATCTGTAACACAGGTTTTGGTTGCTTCTATTTATCCAAGACATTGATACTTTTTTATGTCAGAGTATTTGCAGCGCAGCAGTAGTTGGATGAAAGCAGTGGAACGCAAAACGAAGAGACACTCAGAGATGTTGGTAAAACTATTTACAAAGTTTTACTGTATGCAGCATTAATCAACACAAACAGACTTGCAGACGACAGACGAACACAGAACTGTTCTGTTCTCCAACAGAACATGACTCTAACTCTAGGCAGACAGAACTCAACTGAACTGAAACAATCATTATGCACAAACACTTGTTTCTGGATACTCCCTACTTCCAGCCACACATCAAGGTCATCATAGCTTCTTGGCAATTAACTCTTTCCACACTATGGTACATTCTGGATGATGCAATCAATTGCAATACAAGCATGGCACAAATTGTATTTAAACACTATCAATACACAAATCCCACATTAACAATTTATACCTATCTAATACCCCATTCCCACCTTTGTAAACCTGTCCCCCCTCCACCATTTTTCTAGGTTCGACACTTATTTCAGTAGAAAGGCAAGAAATAAATTCCCAAAAAGCACACAAGTCTTAATTTCAATAATCATATTGCTTGGCTCCCATTTCACAGGGCATGTAGGAAATCTGTGTCAGTGTAGGAGTTAAATGCTTGGCTCCCATTTCACAGGGCATGTAGGAAATCTGTGTCAGTGTAGGAGTTAAATGCCCCTTTATGAAAGTACCCACTCCTGTCACTGCATTCTGTAGCTGCCTTTAGGTAAATAAAAGGACGTGAAAGAGATTCATAAACTGATCTCCCATGGCACATAATAATTTGGCCTTCTGCCATTCTGTAAAATATTTCTACACAGTGAAGCATGGCACGAACAGCCGAAATCCAGTTGTTAGTCCCACTTACAGTAGACTAAGGAATGAACAGGACTTGTATAAATTGATTTTGCTGGTGATAGCAAGGGCATAATGGCATTAGAATTATAAGGTGAAATAAAAATCTGTAATGGGTTGCTGTGAGTTTTTCGGGCTGTATGGTCATGTTCCAGTAGCATTCTGGCCCATACAACATTTCAGGTCATATAACCTTAAAAACTCACAGCAACCCAGTGATTCCAGTCATGAAAGCCTTCGATAATAAAAAAATAGGAACTGTTAGATTTTTTTCCCCTCTTTTGGTCTCCAAAGTGACATTTGCTTTTTCTAAAAAATGAAAAAACTGTGTCTATTTATTGAGACAGCCATTTTTCTATTTTATAAGTATATTTTTTTGCATCTCATAGACTTAGCATGGGGATTTGGTTAACCAGTTAAAATTCATGAGTAAACCAGTTTTTTTTTAATCTGAAAAATGGGGGGGGGGGTTGAATACCCCCCCCCCCCGGCTACAGGATTACCTCTATCTATATATATAAAAATGTTCTGACCAAATCTAACTTAAAGTAAACAGCGAAACTAAACACCCAAAACCCACAAAACTTGGCCACAAAAGACATGGCCATCCCCGCTGTGTTTAGACATAAAAAAAACATGAAAAATAAAGTCCTAATTAGAGGGAGAGGAATAATTGTTTTTTTCCCATTGTTGCCAGTTAGAAGGATAAGCTCCATCCACTTTGTCTCCTAGCAACCCACTCAGCCATTTAATGGTGCCCAGGGCCATTTCAATCAGGCCTCTTCCACACTGCCTATAAAATACAGATTATTTGATTTGAACTGGATTATATGGCAGTGTAGATGCAAGGCCCTTCCACACAGCTATATTACCCATTTATAATCTTATATTATCTGCTTTGAACTGGATAATCCTGAGTCCACACTGCCATATGATCCACTTCAGTGTGCATTTTATACAGCTGTGTAGAAGGAGCCTCATATAATCCAGTTCTAAGCAGATAATATAAGATTATAAATATATAGTAGAGTCTCACTTATCCAACATAAATACCCTGGCAGAACGTTGGATAAGCGAATATGTTGGATAATAAGAAGGGATTAAGGAAATGTCTATTAAACGTCAAATTATGTTATGATTTTACAAATTAAGCACCAAAACATCATGTTATACAACAAATTTGACAGAAAAAGTAGTTCAATGCGCAGTAATGCTATGTAGTAATTACTGTATTTACGAATTTAGCCCCAAAACATCACAATGTATTGAAAACATTGACTACAAAAACATTGACTACTAAAAGGCCGACTGTGTTGGATAATCCAGAACATTGGGTAAGTGAATGTTGGATAAGTGAGACTTTACTGTAATATGAAATAATTACTGTGGTATAGTAATACAGAACAATATAATCTCTAAAACCAGGACAGTAAATAAAGAGCAACACTCTGAAAGCAGGGAAATTGGGAATTCCAGACAGGAAACAATCAGGGACAGCTAACAATTCCCAACAAAGGATTCTCCCAGGCAGAAAGCAAACAGCTTTGAAGCTGCAGGGCCATTTAATGCTAATCAAGGTGGCTAATTGCAGTGTTCATACCTGCCACACTGAGACTATTAATTGCTATTCAGACTGGCCAACCAAGGATTCTGCAAGGTAGAAAACGGCCAGGCTTGCAAGCAGCAAGGCTATTCAGTGCTATTCAACCTGGCTAAACAAGATTTCCCCTAGGTGGAAAACCCCCAAGCTCTGAAGCCATGAGGCTACTCCGTCCCATTCAACCTGGCCTAGCAAGGATGCCCTTTGTAGAAAGTGGCCAGGCTTTTAAGCTGAAAGACTATTCAGTGCAGTTCAAACAAGGATTCCCCTACTAAGGAAGTAGCCAGGATTCAAAGTGGCTCTTTGATTGAGGGTGCTACTCCAGCTACTCCAGCTACTCCAGAAAATGGCCAGGCTTTAAGGCTGCAAGGCTATTCACTGCTATTCCACCTGGCCAACAAATGATTCCCATAAGCCACAGCAATGCGTGGCCGGGCAAATCTAGTAGCTAAATATACTTAAAATTATGTAATGTAGATTATGCTAGAGAGTTCTGGCCATCATATTTATTACATTGTGTTCATTTCCAACCTACAGTACTAACATTTTATCACTGAGCTATTAAATTGCCATTTAACTATTTTTACTGTTAAAGGGTTTTGACCTCCCTATCTCTTGGTTTATTTAGTTTGTATTTCCTTGTCTGTTATCCTCTGTATCTTTACTGTCGAAGTGAGTTCGGGCCTAGACTATTTGACAAACCGCATCCTCCCTACAAACCCGCTTGGACACTGTGATCAGCAGAGGGGGCTGTTCTCTCAGTCCCACCCCTGTCCCATGCACAGCTGGTGGGGATGAGAGAGGGGGCCTTCTCCGTGGTCTCCCCTTCCCTCTGGAACTTCCTCCCTAAAGAAATTAGACAACCCCATCTGGTTGGGTGAAGCCAGATCTTCCCCACCAGACTGTCACCTTCCCTTGGATGTCCAAGAACTTGACGAAAAAAAGGAGGGCAATTCCCCTTGCTTCTTGGTTGCGTGGATGACTTTGCTGACATCAGCAAAGGTGACTAGTGAATAGCTAGCCAATCTCTGGAGCTTCATAGCCATCTGTTCTGGCGATGGGAGGGAGACACAGTCATGATTCATCCCTTTTCCCTGCACCACTAAATGTAGGAAAAAGGGATAGTGGCACTGGGCCATGTGGACCGTGGATTGAATTGGATTGGAGTCAGCCCACCTGCCCACACTCATCTCAAAGAATAAGGCTGCCCCAGAAATTCACCAACACTCTGGAACATTCCTCAACTTTGTATAATGTGAATAAAACAGGGTTAACGCAATTTATCCTGCATTATTGATCAGAAGTCCTTGAATGTAATTTGGATATCCAGGAACAATCTCAGATCTGATGTAGTGTTTTGGTTCTTAGTGAATAAGTACTTAGTCTTCAATCATTACCCTTAGATATCATGATGGAGAAAACTCTGGAGTCCTCTCTGTGTTTTGTGTGGCCAGAGCTACCCTGTTTCCCCTAAAATAAGACATCCCCAGAAAATAAGACCTAGTAGAGGTTTTGCCCAATTGCTAAATATAAGTCCTCCCCCGAAAGTAAGACCTAGCAAAGTTTTTGTTTGGAATCATGCCCGCCGAACAGAACACCAGAGCATCCAGGATCGACAAATGTATGTACCATAAAGTGTTGTACATGGAAATATTGGTAGTAACAAGAAATTCTTGATAGGATTCACAGTTTGTCTGGTTATGCTGGTTTATGATGACAACTACTGTACAGTATATAATAAATATTCATTTTTTTGTTCAACAATAAATGTGAATTCTTCTTCATGGAAAAATAAGACATCCCCTGAAAATAAGACCTAGCGCATCTTTGGGAGCAAAAATTAATAAACGACACTGTCTTATTTTCGGGGAAACACGGTATCTAGATCCTAAAAAAGGAAATGGGATTGGTTAGAGGATTATCTATCATCCAGGATGCGCAGGAAGCAAAGCTAGGCGAAGAGACTGGATTGTAAATCCATGTTCCACACAAACACACATCCACCACAGAACAGAATCACATACTTGCTGTATCTCTCCTTCTCAACCTTTCCTGTATTTGCACTCAGTATTTGAACAGTATTAGGTCATTGGGTTTGAGCAGTTTCACCTCAGGCAGTGTTTACTTCTAAAAATACATCAAGCTCTGGGCTATTTTAACTCTATAATTAAGAGCTAGATTTTTATCAAAGTGAAAAAATGACAGTAGAAGATAAAAGCACCAGGTCACATATGAGCAGTTGTAGACCTATTGTGTCAATACTCTATAAACAGCCAGGAAAATAACGGAGTGGGACAGTACTGCATTCCAGAGCCAGCATTTCAGTCCAAAGAGGGGAAATTCACAACAGCCAGTTCCATATGAAATTCAGTTAAGAAGGGTGACTAATCTCACTACTTTTTAGGTATGCAGTGAGTTGGCTTCCAAGAATATAAAACGTCCCTTTGTACTATGATGTAATGTGTGTATTAGCAAGTTGCAGACCTGGCTGTTGAGGGAGTTCAACTAACCACTAAACGTGGGTTCAGAGCCCGGCACACTTTGCTACTCCCAAAGCCTGATCAAGACACAAACTGGATTTGAAGGCAATGAACAGAAGCTTATTCTTTCTGGCCACTTTGACTGCAATTCAAAATACCTGCACCCTCCCCTGACTGGTGGAAAAGCCAGACCAGTTTGGATCCAGCCTCCTGTTGGATGGGAATTCCTCCTGACATCACTGGCTGGAGGAGGTCCCCTTGTGGCAGAAAACGGAAAACCTGTGGTTGGTTTGTTCAAAGTCGTAGTCTGTTTGATGGTCCTGTCTCCAGTGAAGGGTGTGAATTCAAGAATGTATTAATGTAACATGCAAATAGCCCCATGATTAACTTCATGTCCAGTCCAGGCAAACACAAAGAGATAGTCCGGAAAACACAAAAGGGTGAGTGAGATTACTTGATGATACGATGGGCTGGTTTTGACCACAGTAGGTCTGCTGATGCATATCAGTTCATGGCTCCAATCCCATCAATGGAAGCCAGGAAGTTTTCCAATGCATGTAAATGGATTTATCAATGGGGGAGAGATTTGTCAATGGAAGGGAGGTGTGATTTACATAAGCACAATAGATAGCTCATCAATGAGACTTGGGTACCTCCAGACTTGCATACATTAGCCGGCTTAGCCCATTCCCTGTCCCAAGGTATGACATTAAACAAAGCAATATTATAGATTTGCAAGTGCGGTCCATGGGGCACCCTTTACATACATCAATATATATCAAGCACTATATAAACAATAAGTGGTATTATAATCTGAGAGAATATCCTTCTGTTTCCACCTATTGTTATATACTTTCAATTGCCAACTCTTCAGTTCCTTCATAATTGCCTTCCTCTTAGGCGGGGAGAGTGTGATCTCATCAAGATTACTTTCCACGCCTTCGTGGGCATGCAAACCTTGGCTTCCCAGAATCCTAGAATACATATGCACTGTAGAATTAATGCACTAATTTAACTGTGATAGCTCAATGTATGGAAGCTTAGGAGTTGTAGTTTGGTGAAGCAGCACACGTTTGGCAGAGAAGGCTAAAGACCAGGTAAAAATGCAACTCCATAACCCTTTTTTCATGTCAGGGGTGACTTGAGAAACTGCACATCTATTCTGGTGTGAAAGAATTGGCCGTCTACAAGGATGTTGCCCAGGGAATGCCCAGATGTTTTACCATCCTGTGGGAGGCTTCTCTCATGTCCCCGCATGGGGAGCTGAAGCTGACAGATGAGAGCTCACTCCGCTCCCCAGATTCAACCCACCGACCTTTCAGTCAGCAGTCCTGCCAGCACAAGGGTTTAACCTATTGCAACACCGGGGGCTCCAACTCTGTAACATTGATCCATAATGGTTAAAGGTGGTATCAAATCACATTAATATAGTGTGGATGTCCTGCTTAATCCAACACTTAAAACTATTAAACCAAGTTGGCTCTTTTCTTTCTCTACTCCTGCTGAGAAGTTGTCTCTACTTGCTACCTGAAACGCTGGGTCTTTTACTTCACTGAGTTTCCATTGGCTCATTTCCATGATTCTAACTAATAATTTCCTTCAAGTTCTAGGAAAATGTGAGAAATAAGGATGGCAGAATAGCTTTAAGACTAGTTCCAAACTCTATACTAAAGTATGATGAAGAAAACTGTAAAGCTAGTACATTCTTTTTTGCATTCTCAAATGAAGAATAAGATTTTATTGTTGTACTTTCCTTACCTTTTTTTGTTCCCACTTTGCTCAAGGTCATAAGGGCCCTGGCTGGATGAATCTATTTTGATACCATGAAAACCTTTCAGCCCATACCATCACAAACTAATATGGAGATTACATGACTTTGACATTGTCATTTGACCTTTTTGAAAATCGGCTTTGCTGAGAAATACAGGTTTCCTGCTAACCTGCCAGTCTGGCTTTTGGCTGGTGGTGATTTTAATATCCATATAACTCTACCAATATGCAGAGATGTACATAGAGTGATTGCAAGTGGGATTTCAAATAGCTCCATAATACCGTTGATTTTGTTTTGTTAATGTATTAGCAGCTCTTGGAAAGCGCTAAGAGCAACTTGCATAAGAGGGTGTTAAAGCAAACAGAGGGAAAATGCAATTAAACAAGTAGTCATGTCAAAATCTTAAGTACTAAATCCTGTTAAAACCCAAACAGACTTTAAAAGGCCAGAATGTATGAAAAGGTTCTCCTTTGTAATTTCATGAGATCTGGAGATGAGACAAAAAGCCAGTCAATTCATAGCATTAAGGAAAGGAAGACAAAATTTATTTGTTTTGGCAGCAACTTTTCTGAAAGGCAATGGAGGGATTTCCCCATCCCTTAATTTCATAGGAATAATTTAGGGTTTCTACATCTACAAAAACAAGAAGGTATGGCTTTGTGACTTTCAATTTTTAATCTTAATAGCGTAATGTAAGCTTTATGTACTAATCTGAGAGTAAAAATAGATCCAGGGCTAAAACATGTTGCTGATAACAAGAACTCCTCATATACAGAGCATGACTGTTAATATGATGGATGGGAGCAAATACTTGTTCGGTAAAAAGCACAATCCACATTTCCAACACACTAGCATTCTATCCTATGGGACAGGACACTGGAAATGAAACTGGCAAAATCTGTCAATGGTTGCAGCTCGTACTCCACTCCCATCACCATTACCCATTACCATATGGGTAATTGAAATTTAAAGTGCTTTAATTTTTTATTTTGAAAAAAAATATGGAGTAACAGAAGCATAGGAGGGAGAGGTTATGAGGTTATGCAGAAGCAGGAGTGCAGAACCATAGATTGCGAATCAGAGCAGTTCTACAAATGCACAGATGTGCAATAGTGAAGATACGCATGCCAGTTATAGCCCTTTTCATGATAACATGACTGCTATGGAATAGCAGCTTTACATGATAAAGTACTTCAGTCTCAAAAGACTCTTCTTGCTAATAAAAAGACATTTCAAACAAATTCTTCGGTACAGTCTAAACTTAGAGCGTATTAATTACTTGTGTAAAATTAATGTATTGGAGCCCAATATATTGGTGGTTGTAGATGTAAATAAATAGAAGCTTTACCACAGCTTCTGAACCAAAGTTTACCCTGCAGTGTAATAACGTGCCACTCAGATTTGTGAAATAAGTAACAGTAACTTTACTTCACTTCAGTAGATCAAACAGAGCAACAATATGTACGGTCTCATTTCTTACAGAGAACAGAGGGAATAAACAGTCCTTTTAAAACAGTCTTTAAATATGCCTCATTGCCTTAGAATGGTCAGGCTTCGGAGAGCTGGCAGCCATCAATTCCCTGGCTGTTTCCAGTCAGCTCTCTCTTCTCTCTCTGAGGTGAAAATGCCAACTCAAACAGTTTCTCTCAGCAGCAAGCCAGAGACAGTAGCCAATTAGAATGTTGGCTCCTGGCACACTTAGCCAATCAACTGCTGCCACATGTCTTTCCAGTCAACCCATTACATCATGGTGCCTTTTTACAAATCCCCACACAATTGACTCCCAAAATTGTCCCTATTAGAACAGATATATTCCCAACTACCAACCTCTTGGATTACGCAACTGACAAATTATATAAGAAGTTGTGATCTCCCTGTCTCTTGCGTCTTAAGAGACCAAGTAAAAAAGAGTGCTATACAATGAATTTTGGACATAGAAGCAGAAAAAGATATAGTCACCCTCAGTAAGGTTGTCAACCTAAAATGGCTGAGCTGATATATACATACCTTTAAATTGCCAACTATCTAAAAATTCAAATGCCAAAATCTTTTAGGGAGGAATTCACTCGAGCTAGATTTGATCAGCTTGATACAATGGTCAGATACGGGAGATTTAACAGCATCCCTTATAATGAACGGATTTGTATCTGTGAAGCATCTGAAATTGAGGATATAGCACACATATTATTTGATTGTAAATTGTACCAGAAGGCAAGAGACTTGTACCTTGGTTCATATATCAAACAGACCATTTATTTGGAATTCGGGGTGCTTTGAATGCGATTTCCTGCTTCTTAGCAGGGGGTTGGACTGAATGGCCCATGAGGTCTCTTCCAACTCTACTATTCTATGATTCTATGATTCTATGATTCTATGATTCTAATTCCACATCAGAACAACATATTTTATGTGTGGCCAAGACCCAAAAATAACATGAAAACAGCTCTGTTTTTAACCAAAGAAATACGTCTGAGAACCACATATGTCTAGCTGGTCAGGGTAGATTGTGGGGGTGATATGGAAACATGATGTATATATTCAGTTTTATTCTATTTATTTACTGTATTGTTATAAGTGTTTTATTTAACTTACTATATAGAGTGTAATCATGTTTTATCAAGTCTTTTTGTTTGGTTTGGTACTGTGATATGGCCTAAGGACTAATCAATAAATTTAAATTTACTATTGCACAAAGAACACTGTTACTGTGACTTCTACTACCTCATTTTGTGTGATTTTAAATCCAGAAGCACTGGATGAGTTGTTTCAACTTTTTGATCCATCATTGCTTATTCTCTGGGCTGCTCTGGGAAAAGTCACCAGTTTTGCATGTAGATATTTTTGCATAAATCACAGAAACAGCAACAAACTAAAACGCTTGTTGTTTCATTTTCACGCTGGAGGTGAGAAATCTCATGGAGATGAATGAACTCTTGACAGCCTGTCTCATCAAGAATTAGTAATTATGCAAGATTAATTTAACATCTGTAGGAAGTAACAACAAAGCATTTCTTGATTCAAGAGGGAAAATAATCGAGAAAGCCTGATATCTTCATGTCAGAATGGGACGTTTTGCTCCTACTCAAACTGAATGACATTCACCCTCTATATGTGTGTTAGTGGGAAAACTGCTTTCCGTTTCCACAAAGGGGAAAAGGAGTTGGAGGAAGTAACTGGAAAAACCACCTCTGGGTATTCCTTGCCTAACAAAATCCTATGAAATTCACAGAGCTGCCCTAAATCAAAGGGTTTATGTGAAAGAACATAACACATCAATATATGGATCTTAAAAGGTAAAGTTTTTCCTTGACATTAAGTCTATTTGAGTCCGACTCTGGGGTTTGGTGCTCATCTCCATTTCTAAGCCGAACAGCTGGCGTTGTCCGTAGACGCCTCCTAAGTCATGTGGTCAGGATGACTGCATGAAGCACTGTTACCTTCTTGCTGAAGCGGTACCTATTGGTCTACTCACATTTGCATGTTTTCAAACAGCTAGGTTGGCAGAAGCTGGGGCTAAAAACGGGAGCTCACCCTGTCTCGCAGATTTGACCCGCCAACCTTCCTGTCAGCAAGTTCTGCAGCTAAGAGGTTTAACCTGCTGCACCACCATGGCCCCCGTATATGGCTCTTATGCTACTTGAATTAAAAAATCTGAAGAGCAAGGTCCTTAACTGAAATTATAGAGTTTCCTGCCTCCTGCCATTAGAGGGATTCCAAGCAGATCTCCAGAGGTCAGTTTTAGAAACTGAGCAGTGAAGAAACGTAAACACTCAATTTCTTAGCCATCTAGGGATGTAAAGGTGAAAAGCTCAAGAAGAAACCTGGAGCACTTTCAGCATATTGATCCTATAGTTAGGGAGGCTTGTTTATTTGTGTTTATCAACCTAATTCACATATTCTCAGCCACCGCACAGACTACAGGCTGAGTATCCCTTATCTGAAATGCTTGGGATGAGAAGTGTTTAGGATTTTTAAAGATTTTGGAATACCTGTATTTGCATATACTTACATAATGAGATATCTTTGAAATGGGACCAAAGCTCAAGATGAAATTCATTTATATCTTCTACATATAGCCTGAAGGTAATTTTATACACAGTATTTTAAAAACTTTTATGCATGCATAAAAGCCAAAGTAATACAATCTCAGAAACCGATGTGGATAATTTTGGAGTATTTCAGATTTTAGCATTCCAAATAAAATATGACCGACTTGTACTGTAGTGGGGTTTTTTTGGGGTTTTTTTGTTTTGTTTTATTTTTGTTAGTTTTTTTTGTTTTTGTTTTTTTGGTATTAGCATATCTCCATATTTCATATTTGGTTCTCCAAACACAACATGTAAAACTGATCATAAGAATGCACATATTAATGAAAAGAGTATGCAGGAAAGCATGATACTATAGAAGGAGAAGAGGGAAAAGCAGTCAGAGAAATCAAGGGGTTACAAGCTATAATGCAAAACCAAAGTGCACAATCTGTAATGGACTTGAAATGAAAAGGAGTGTGAAAACATATGAAGCAATTCAAACTTAATTGGTCTATTTATTCATCACCTTGTACCCTTCTCTTCTCTGTCTAGGCTAGGGCATTCATATTGCACATCAGGTAAGCCAGGGTAAAGGATGGGTTCAGTTCTAAGCTCCAGAAGGATCCTATGCTTCATTCTTACGCTACTGTGGTAGCGTAAGAATTTAAAAGTTAAATACAATATAATACCTTGACATAAAAGTTTATTTTGTCCCGTGACCAAGCTCTTATCTAAAAGTGATTTTTCCCATTGAAATGCATTTTGTTACATGTTTTTAATTAAGAAAATGTTCTTTATAAATAATAAATAATGTATAAATGCACATTCACATGGAACAATTAAAAACGAAAGACCAACTTTAAAATTGTAGAAGTTGTGGCAAGGAAGCAGAAATTGAAGAGACAGAAGCATAATTTTCTTCATACTGCTCTCATTCCAGCCTCTGTTCTCTCTCCCTCTTTCTCTTCATGAAGGCAAATATACCAGGAACAAAAACCACACAAAATTAACTAACCCAAAGTTCCTCAAAGTGGACAAGAGCAAAGCAGACAGTAATATCCCAAAGTGAACAAGAGCATGAGACACGAGGCACAGAGGCTTCTCCTTTGAAGCCCTAAAGCCCTGTACTCTCGTACTAGCACTCCCTCTGGCACTAGCTCTTAATAATAATAATAATAATAATAATAATAATAATAATAATAATAATAATAATAATAATAACTTTATTTTTATACCCCGCCTCTATCTCCCCGAAGGGGACTCAGGGCGGCTTACATGGGGCCAAGCCCGAATAAAAACAGTAGCAGTATAAAACACAGCAATAGACAACAACTTGCACAATAAAAATAATAATAAAATAAAATAAAACATTAGCCAATAAAAAACAAGAACTAATAAAAACATGGATTAAAACTGAGAGATTGTAAAAGTAGACTGGGTAAGGTGCACCATATAAATATTGTAGACACAAGGTGACTGATAAAGTGCTGCAAATTCTGGAAGTGCAAATTGGGATGGGAATAGACCCTGTGTCTATATCGAGTTGACAAAGGTAAAAGGTGCAAACCGGTACAAGAATGGTCACAGATACAGATTGCTTCTGGATGAGCAATCTTTATCTAAAGGCTTGAGTAAAGAGCCAGGTTTTCAAGCTCTTTCTGAATGCTACCAGGGTGGGGGCTTGCCTGATTTCCCTGGGGAGCGAGTTCCAGAGCCGGGGGGCCACCACGGAGAAGGCCCTCTCTCTCGTCCCCACCAACCGTGCTTGTGACAGAGGTGGGAGCGAGAGGAGGGCCTCCCCCGACGAACGAAGAGATCGTGCAGGTTCGTAGGGGGAGAGGCGATCACTAAGGTAGGAGGGTCCCAAACCGTTCAGGGCTTTGTAGGTGATCACGTGCACCTTGAATTGGGTCCGGAAGGTGAACGGCAGCCAGTGGAGCTCCTTAAGCAGGAGGGTTGACCGCTCCCTATAATTTGTTCCAGTTAACTCAAAAGCTGCTCTTATGTCAAAGCAAAATCTGGACCGAGTCGCGGATCTTAACTCAAAATGCTCCTAAGTTGAGATGCTCTTAAGTTGAGGGTCCACTGCAATCACATTGATCTAGAAATGAATTAAATCTAATCTTATGGTAGATCATGATTGCCATAGCATCTTGCAAAAAGAGACTAGTATTTTTCAGGCTGCTTTTCTATGTACTTTTACTGAAGTGCATAAATTTGGTGACTCTTACTTCTGAGTAAATACACAAATAATTGGGTTCCGTGAGACACTCTATTTTGAAAGGGCATTTAAGGTACATTCCTGCCTTAGCATTCTAAGATAAAGAACATTTGTTCTAGTAGAAGCATTTAAGGGTTTTTTCTCCCACATTAGGAATGTACAAAGTGTGCGTTAAAGAAATGTAATACAAAGATTCTTATAATGGCCAGTAATGATAAATTACAGTTACAAAGTTGAGCAATGCATCTACAAATATCTCAGATGTTTAGTAGGTGAATAACACTGAGCTCACAGCACCAAGTTGTTTCCAGCTGGTTAGATCATTCAAGAAGCAAGGAAGCTTTTCATACAATGCAAAGATAATCAAGGGACAGCACAGGGATCAACTGTTCTATTTAATATTTAAAATATCTAGATCATTTCTTTATGACTGTCAAAAGCAACATGCCACTATTTCAAGTAATTAGACATTTTCTGAAATATTATTTTTTTTAAATTAAATCAAATGAAGCAAACAATTTTCACTACAGTTGCTGTGAGTTTTCCAGGCTGTATGGCCATGTTCCAGAAGCATTCTCTCCTGTAATATGTGAGTTGGGAAATTTTGTTAGTAGTAAAAAAACATACTCCTCAAGTTTACCCCAAATAACTTCAATCTGAGCTTTAGATTTAAGTGTACACATGTACATTTAAGTTAGTCCCAGCTTCTGCCAACCTAGCAGTTCAAAAACATGCAAATGTAAGTAGATCAATAGGTACTGCCTTGGCGGGAAGGCAAACAGTGCTCTATGCAGTCATGCTGACCACATGACCTAGGAGGGGTTTATGGACAATGCAGGCTCTTCGGCTAAGAATTGGAGATAAGCACCAACCCGCAGAGCCCAAGATGAGCACACCCCCTCAGAGCTGGAAGGGGAAGCCTTTACCTTTATCTGTGTTTTGTTGTTTCTAGGTATTAAATGTTAGCCTTTGTGTTTTTATATACTGGAATCCACACTGAGTCCCCTCAGGGAGATAGAGTTGAATATAAATAAATTATTACTGTTGTTGTTGTTGTTGTTGTTATTGTTAGAGGTCTGTTGGAAACTAGGCAAGTGGAGTTTATATATCTGTAGAATATCCAGGGTGGGAGAAATAACTCTTGTCTGTTTGAATCAAGAGTGAATGTTACAATTGGCTAGCTTGTTTAGCATTGAATGGCCTGGCAGCTTCAAAGCCTGGCTGCTTCCTGCCTGGGGGGATCCTTTTTGGGAGGTATTAGCTGGTCCTGATAGTTTCCTTTCTGGAATTCTCCTGTTTTCTGAGTGTGGTTCTTTATTTATTATCCTGATTGTATAGTTTTTTTAATACTGGTAGCCAGATTTTGTTTATTTTCATGGTTTCCTCCTTTCTGTTGAAATTGTCCACATGCTTGTGGATTTCAGTGGCTTCTCTGTGTAATCTGACACGGTGGTTGTCAGAGTGGTCCAGCATTTCTGTGTTCTCAAATAATATGCTGTGTCCAGGTTGGTCCATCAAATGCTCTGCTATGGCTGACTTTTCTGGTTGAACATGGCCATACAGTCCGGAAAAATCACAACACATTTTCACTATCTTTCAACTGTTTTGGCAGGGATTTTGGGTGCAAAATCCAGTCAAACAAGTTGACCCAAATTGTGCATCAAAATGTGTTGTGACAAATTTTGACCATTATTCACTGCAACAATTTCCACGCAAATGAAGATACGGACTTGAAAATTTGACCAAGTACTATGCTTGTGCTGGACTTAATACTGCCAAATTTGCAACTACCCAGCATCTACATATAACCACGCTGCAGGATCTCTTCAAATTTGGCACTTTTGGTGCAAATGGTAAAGTGCAAAGCCAATTATTAAAAAAGCATCTACCGGAATATGCTTGTGAATAGTATCATCTGAAAGAGGAAATGTTGCTCTATAAGACTGATTGGTTTTTGTTTTGCAAGGTCAAAGTATGTTATATGTTGTGCATTTATGCATTATGCTTTATGAATCCTTGTAGTCCTGCTAGTTATTGCACAGTTATTGGGAGTGGCCCCTATGGCGAAGGAGATGCCGGTTTCAATGTGATATGTAACTTACGTTCTAATACATTTAGTTTCAATTTTATGAGACCCCACAAATGGCATTTTCTTAAATGTGCTCACACTGACTTACTACCCTTCAGATAAGGGGGTCTAGATCAGCAACTATTGCAGTTAGAGACCTAACATTTTGTGAAACGTAGTTTAACACCTAAATGGTGCTATAGCTAAAATTTGAATAAAATTGGAGATGATGATGGAATAACCCAAAGATAAATTTGGTGAACATCCAATAAACATGCTATCAAATCCTCAGCAGCACATACAAATTATGACTGAATACAGGCCAAAGCCTGTTGGAAAGCCTGGGCCATGCCAATGGTTGCAGCAAAGAAATGAAGCTTCTCTATCATTGTTGCATCTGTACAGTGTAGTCTGGTGGAGATGCTTTCGGGGATTAGGGGTCTCCAGAAGGAGAAAACAGACCACTTGACAGTCCCTTGTGAAAAATGTTTGCAATGTTCTTTTGACCAAATTGATTGAATTGCTCTAACTTGGGCGTTGTAGTCGATACAGGCCAAATGGGTGCCACCTTATCTCATTAAAAGGATTGTCCTTGATCCTCATCATGCTAGAGAATCACAGATGAATATCAATATGCCTTTCTAGGGATTGGATGAAACAGATGATCAAGATCCATTTGAGTCTGGTAATGGGATGTGTACACTCCTAGGATTTTATCTCATGCTGCTCTTTAGGAGATTGCAACTTTGCTTTGCCTTTAATGCTAGCTTTCGAAATAGCAGGGTTTTCTTCCTTTGCTAGCCTTTTTCAAAGATGAGATTGATTCAGCCAAAAACTATTGATAGCACTATGGTTTTATATCTGAATGAATACCTATTCTTTGCATTTTCTAGAAATTTAGACCTTTGTTATCACAGTATTAGTATTACCAATCTTGAGAAACTGCAAGAGTTCAATCCTTCGTGATGTCAAAGTTAGACACCGTTTTTCTATAAAAAAAAAGGTGGAAGTGGGCAGAGAATCTACTCACTTGTGAGATGAAATGATAAGGATGAAAATGAATAATATCAGTAAAACCAAAAAGCTTAGCAACTTCAGACGACATGTGATAAGGAATGAATAATGGAGCTATGTGCTTTGTAACATTACAGGACTAAACAACACGGTAATATGTCCCCCGCTCCAATGAGATAAGATCTCTAGACTTAGCCTTGAGATTGAATCTCCATGTTGCATTAGTGGCTAGAAATGCACACTTAAGGCAAGTGTGAATGTTGCAATTGGCCATCTTGATTAGCATTGAAAAGCCTTGCAGCTTCAAACATCAGGAGAGAAAGCTTCTGGAACATGGCCATACAGTCCAGAAAACTCATAGGAACCCAGTGATTCTGGCCATGAAAACCTTTGATTACACAATTTTAACATTGTTCCCAAGCCCTCTGTACACATGCCAATGTAACACATAAACATACATTGCTATTTTGGTTCCTGTGCTATATGTTAAGTAAGCAGCTCCCCTTCTCTAAGCAGACAGAGACAGAAGAATTGATTTCTTCCCCGCCATGGTGAGTTCACTTTACTTCCACGTTGCAGCACTGAGGCTGCACATTCCAAACACCGTCTTTTTCCCCACTGGCAGCTTAGCAATTGGAGTCAATGCTCCTGCCTCTTCCTCAGCTGTAACAACCCAAGCTGGAGGAGGGAACATGTGCTTTCTCCACTGTGCTCCTGAGGTGAACATAAAAGATTGCAGTTGAGCAACAGGGATTGAAGAGACAGGTAGAAACCTGGGGAGAGGCTGGTAGGATGCCTCCAGCCCATTGGCCATGCATTATGTTTTGGGTAGCCTATGCCAAGTAAACACAGCATATCCTCTGTTTTGAGACCAGGGCTTCAGAACAATTTTGCCAGCTCTGAGAGGCCAGCGGGCATGTTGATTGTGGGATTCGAGAAACTACGTCACAAAGAATTTTCCCAAGAACACAGGCCAGCACACATTTTGATCCCTCAAACGTTAGCCCTGTTTCTGGGTATATTGGACCTGCTGACTCCAAAACAAAACCAGTTTCCCCCATCAGTTCTAGCTTTTGAGATACAGCGTAGAGGTGTGTACGGTATTTGTTCCATTTGTTTCACTCGGGTATTTGCTTCATACCGTCTATTCGGATGAAGCAAAAGGTGAAACGAAATAGAAAGTTGCATGGTTTCTGTTTCTTTGTTTGGTTTTTGGGCCATGTGGCTTTTCTCACACAGCCCAGGGAATTCTTCCACATGTGTCAGAGGAGGAGGTGGAAATATTTGGGGCTTTTGGCCAATCAGAGGCCAAGGAAACTGTGACGTTGCCAGCGTATTTAATGGGGTGACCGCCCCCAAAATGCCCTTTGCTGATGCTGACTGGCTGCCTGGCTTGCTGCTGCTCGCTCAGCTCACTTAATCTCTCTGTGCTAGTGTGCTTGCTTGCATGCTTGCTTGCTTGCTACCTTGTTGCCTTGCTTCTTGCCTTGCCTTATTTCCTTGCCTTGCTGCCAGGGGAAAGAGATTTGTTTGTATTTTATTTTTTCCTCAAGCTTGGCTGCTTGGCTTCTATTCTTTATTCTTTCTTTCAAGGGAAGGGAAGTGGGCTGAGATTTTTGAAGGGGTAGGGGTTGGGTGGGTTTGGCTGGGGAGTGCGTGCTTCGGGGGTGGGGGAAAGAAGGGAATCTCTGTAGTTTCAATTTGCTATTTTTAAATCTTTACATCTTTTATTGTTAATTATTTGTTTAAACTTCTTCCCTTTTTTCCTCCCCCTGGCTAATATTGGTTTTTTAAAAACAAATATTTTTCAAAAGAAAGAAATTGCTGGGCTTCTATCTTCTCTGTTTAGAAAACTTTTTAAAAGTTTGTGGGCTAAAAGGGATAGATATGCCCTCCAAGTATGGAGATTTTCACCCCTCTAGCTCTAAAACTGAGGGGAGGTCGAGCCTTTGAAGCCTTCCCATTGCCATCAATGGTCCAAATATTTTTACTTTTTTCAGACGTGAGACAAAAATTTCATTCAGATAGGGTCCCGTTTTTGGAAGCGGCAAACGAAAATGGAGTGGAATGAATGAAACAAAACTAAATGGATAGCAATTTTATACAATTTCACATCACTAATACAGAGCATATGTCATCTACTAATCTTCATCTGCTTGCTCATAGAAAACCATGATAACCATATCACCATGTTGGCCATGTTGGGAGACCAGAGAGAAAAAGCAAGGCATGGTGGTTTGAGTTTTGGATCCCTTGAAATCAGGGCTCACATCCTGCTCATTGGTTAACCCTAGGCAAGTCCCACTCTTTCAGCTTAAGGCCCTTCTACACTGCCATATAAAATCCAGTTTATCTGAAAGATGGATGCATAAAAGGCTGATTCAAAACAAAGTCTCCAGCTGAGCAAACTTGGTATTTTACTATGGCTTTGAATACTTCATTTTTGAGATGTGATGCAGCAAAGCATTAAACACTAAACTGAAATAACAGAAATGAGAGCAGTCTTTTTTCTTTACTTTGAGCACTTGGCATCTTTAACTCTCTGGAGGAAAGCTAATTAATAGATGTCTTAAATCAATTTAAATTTAATAGAGCCATAGGTGAGAAGAACAGAAGAAAGTTAAATGTTTCTTAAGACTCCTTTCCTCTTCTTGTGTTACAATCTGTATAGAAGCTGTCTTCCCTGTGCTCTCAGGGCTGCAGGCAAAACACATAATGAAGAGCACATCCCTGAAGCATGGATGCTGCTACAACTGGACACAAAATACCTGTCATTAAATAATCATAGGAACATCCTTCAATAATTTATCATGAGTCTACAATAGAGTCTACATCATGTCATGCTGATTATGGTTTCAAGTCTGGCAAGATGTACTTACACCCTTAACAGAAGATGACCACTATGAATGATCAAGTAACCCAGCATCATTCCTCAGGGGTGTAATTCCCATCCCATGCACTGTGGGAGATGGCAGAGGGTAGCAGCAAAGAATATAAGCAATCTCTGGGTAGGTACCAAAAGGTGTGTTCCTACTTTAGCATATCCTTTGGGACATTCCAAAGGGTTTAAGGAGGATCCCTGCCACTTGCATTGCTCAATGCAGGGAAGTTTTTAAAACCCTTTGTATTTCAACCTTTGTCTTGAATCCTTAGGGTAGCTTATTCGACGATTTTTATATTTTGTCCTCACAACCATGTGAAGGTATTCCAGTTGAGAGATATCTATTGCTCATTTGTGGGAATTCATACTCAATGGGAATTCAAACACAAAGCTTCCTGGCCCCAAGCCCTCCACTATAGACAGACAAGCTGGCAATACCATATGTTTATCAACAGCAGCAGATTTTTCACCCAACATTCCAAAGTGAAAAGATGGGTGCAACTGTCCTGGATCATACTTCAGTTTGTCTAGGACAGGGCAGAGAAAATGCCTTCTGTGATCTCCATGAATTTATTAATAATAATAGTAATAATAATAATAACAATAATTTTATTTCTTATCTGCCTCTTCTCATGGCTTGAGGCAGGTTACAAC
The DNA here is from genome assembly GCF_035594765.1 of Anolis carolinensis. NCBI lineage: Eukaryota > Metazoa > Chordata > Lepidosauria > Squamata > Anolidae > Anolis > Anolis carolinensis. The sequence continues at coordinate 212,726,873 of NC_085842.1, read as the reverse complement.
ATAGCTAAAACATTTAATCATTATAAATCTTCTATACACATAATAAAAATGAAAATATCTATGTGTGGCTGGAGTGTCCACTTATGCAGACAATCTCCTTCCTCCACAAACAGCAATAGCTTCCACTACTCAGGTGCCACCAATGGCTTTCCCTCCAATGATACTGCAGGTTATAGTGAGCACCGTGAACATGTACAATAGCCCTGCCAATGCCCTCCACAAACACAATACTGCCCACCACCCAAGTGAAGGCTTTCATATGGGCACAATTTCATCCTAGATTTTATGTGTTTCCTCTACCACAGACATCTCTGTGTTTCATACTCTTTCCATTGGTGTGAAATTTGCATGACCCCGCCCACTGCCTCTTCCTTATCCCTTTACTATTCTTTTTTATGGCACACAGCAAACAGAGGAATTGATCAGCAAATGAACATACTAGAGACGTTAAGGGAGAATTCACGATGATTTACAGGAGATGTAGGTACTGGGATGTATAGTTCACCTGCAATCTAAGAGCACTCTGAACTCCACCAATGTTGGACCTCTGTCAGGACCCAGGCTGCAGAGCACCAATAACCATACACAGAGGCCAGAATCTATCTAATATCTTTATTGAGGAAATATATAAAGTTAATAAAAGCAAGTGTAGAAAATAGTTCAGAAGTAGACCTTTCAGGAAAGGTCAAAATTAGTCCAAGAAAACAATGTCCAATATGAAATATTAAGGTCCAAAGTTGTAATCCAGTAACCGAAACACTCACTTTGCCAAGCAAAGTGAGGGGAGATGACAAGGTCCTTTAGTCCATGAAACTTAAACAAGGCTAGAAAGTAAACTTGATTCTTGGAACACTAGGCTTAATTCAAGGCAACAAGAAACGAGGAGCAAGAACAGGATCCGTGGTAAATTCGTGGCGAGGTCCGGGAAGCAAGGCAAGGTCCGTGGAGCAAGGCAAGGTCCTGGGAAGCAAGGCAAGGCTGAAAACGGGAGCAAAGGACTTGGACGCGGGAGTAGCGTAGTCCACACACAACCTACTCCCGAAGCTGATGAATTGACTCCGCAAGATTCCTACGTGGGCAAAACACCTAAGTAGGGTCTCGTTTTCCCGCCAAAGAACAATTCTCTGGGGAACCAGAACCGAAAGCCATTCTCTGTGTCCAGATGCATGACTCCCTAAAGTTTCCCATGGGAAGCAGGCTTAATCAGCTGAATGCCTGGCAGCAATCCTAGCGCTCCTGCGAGACGCCTCCTGAGCGCCTTTCTGTTGTTTATAATAATCACGGCGAGAAAATGGGGGAGATTTCGGCTCAAGGCTTGTTTGGCAGACTTCTGGAAGGCAAATCTCCTGCAGGTGCAAGGGCTCCAATTCTGGCTGAAAAAGCTCCAATTCTGGCTGAAACGGTGGGAAACCTAAGTTTTCCTCTTCCTCTGTCACAACAGTGTTAGGAACGGGACTACATGGCCCATGAGTCATCACACTATCCCCCTCCTCAAGGCCCCTCTCCAAAATGGGCTCCCTTCCCGAGGTGCGGGGCTTGGCGGGGTAGGCCTGGTGGAAGCGGCGGGCTAAATTGGGGGCATGGACTGTGGAAGCGTCTTCCCAAGAGCGTTCTTCGGGGCCAAAACCTACCCAGTCAATGAGATACTGAAGGCGGCGGCGATGAAAGCGAGAATCCAAAATGTCCTGAACCTCGAATTCCTCCTCCCCATCCACCAAAACAGGAGTGGGGGCCGGCCGGTCTGCATCAGGGCGCACACCATCCGCCGGAAGGAGCAGGGAGCGATGAAACACTGGATGAATGCGCATAGAGCGCGGAAGTTGGAGTTTGAAAGTCACGGGGTTAAGTTGCGCCACCACTGGATAGGGACCAATGAAACGGGCATCTAGCTTCCGGCAAGGGCGGTGGGAGGCCAAAAAGCGAGTGGACAGAAGAACCCGGTCTCCTACCTTGATTTCGGGGCCCGGCTGGCGATGATTGTCAGCGTGGCGTTTATAGTCCTCCTTGGCTTGATCTAGTTGCTGGAGCAAAAGTTGTTGCACCGCTGTGAGTTCTTGCAGCCAGTCCTCTGCTGCGGGAACTTCTGAGGTTTCAATGACAGAAGGAAAGAAACGTGGATGGAAGCCGTAGTTTGCAAAGAACGGGGTTTCTTTAGTTGAAGCCTGGACACCATTGTTGTAGGCAAACTCCGACAGCGGCAACAGGGAAGCCCAATTGTCCTGCTGATAGTTTACATAACAGCGAAGGTATTGTTCCAAAGTGGCATTGGTGCGCTCAGTTTGCCCATCCGTTTGGGGATGGTGAGCCGAAGATAAACGAGAGTCTATGCCCAATAGTTTTTGTAGTGCTTTCCAGAAACGAGAGGTGAATTGAGACCCACGGTCTGTGACCAAACTCTTGGGCAAACCATGTAGTCTGAAAACATGCTGAAGGAATAAATCTGCAGTCTCTTTGGCCGTGGGGAGGCCATCGCAGGGAATGAAATGGGCTAACTTGGTAAAAAGGTCCACCACCACTAGGATCGTGGTGAATCCAAGGGAAGGTGGTAGGTCAGTGATAAAATCCGCAGAAATTATTTCCCATGGACGAGATGGAGTAGGAAGGGGATGCAGTAGCCCTGAGGGCTTCTCCCTTCTTGTCTTGGAACGCTGGCATACCGGGCAGGTATTGACATATTTTTCCACATCCTTGCGGATCTTGGGCCACCAGAAATCTCTTAGGATCAAATGCATGGTTTTAAATAATCCGAAATGCCCTGCTGGCTTGCAGTCATGACACAGACGAAGTGCCTTTTCCCTGCCCGGTCCTGGAGGGATGTAGACGTGATTTCTATAACAAAGCAACCCATCCTTAAGCGAGAAGGGAAAATGTAGTCCTTGGCGAAGTTGATCTTGAGCCCAGGCATCCGCCTGTTGACTGGCCCTGATTTCCTGAGCACAAAGGGGCCCTGGAGTAGAGGAAGTAGATTCAATTGGAGTGGATTTGGTGTTCCCCACTGTGAGCGTGGCAAAGTTCTCGGGCTGCAGCAATTGGGATTCAAAGGTCTCTCTGCGCCCTGCAGCATATTCTGGTTTCCGTGATAGAGCATCCGCTTGCTTGGTCTGAGCTGGGGTTACATAATGGATCTGGAAGTCAAAACGCTCAAAGAATAAAGCCCAGCGCTGCTGCCTCTGATTTAACTTGCGGGCAGTTCTTAGATGTTCTAGATTCCGATGATCAGTATGGACCTCAATGGGAAATTTGGCCCCTTCTAACCAATGTCTCCAAGTTTCAAAGGCTGCCTTTATGGCCAAAAGTTCTTTTTCCCAAATAGTGTAATTTCTCTCTGGGGCTGTTAGTTGACGGGAGTAAAAAGCACAAGGGTGAAGATGATCTCCCACTGGTTGCAAGAGTACAGCCCCAATTGCCACATCGGAGGCGTCAGCCTGCACAACAAAAGGGGTTTTAGGATCTGGGTGCTGAAGGATTGGCTGGGACGTGAATAATTTCTTTAGTTGCTGGAACCCTTTCTCTGCTTGCTCCGTCCAGCGGAAAGGCTGTTTCCCACGGATGCAGCTGGTGATTGGATCAGACCAGCGGGCGAAGTCTGGAATGAACTTGCGGTAATAGTTCGCGAACCCCAAGAAACGCTGCACCTCTTTCTTGTTGGTTGGCGCCCGCCATTCCAATACTGCTGAAACCTTTGCCGGGTCCATGGAGAGCCCTAGTGGCGAGACACGGTATCCCAGGAAATCTACCTCTTGTAGATCAAAAGCGCATTTTTCCAGCTTGGCATAAAGTCCATGATCCCGCAATCGTTGTAACACCATTCTGACGTGGTTCTCATGTTCTGATTGTGATCTAGAAAACACCAAAAAATCGTCCAAGTAGATGATCAAGAACCAATCTAGATAATCCTGAAAGATATCATTGACAAAATGCTGGAACGTTGCGGGAGCTCCACATAAACCGTAATTCATGACCAGGGACTCGAATAATCCGAATTTAGTCTGGAAGGCGGTTTTCCACTCGTCCCCCTCCCTGATGCGAACTAGATTATAAGCCCCCCGAAGATCCAGCTTGGTGTAAACCTTGGCCCCTCGAAGCCGGTCTAATAGGTCCGAGATCAAAGGCAGGGGATAGCGGTTCCGCTTAGTGATATTGTTCAATGCTCTATAGTCCACCACCAAGCGTAGGTCCCCTGACTTCTTTTTCACAAACATCACTGGGGAAGCGGCTGGGGATTGAGAGGGTCTGATGAACCCCTTGCGGAGGTTTGACTCTATGAACTCCCTGAGAGCTTCTTGCTCTGGTTCAGTCAAGGAGTAGAGATGTCCTCGCGGGATCGGGGCCCCCTCCACCAAGTCAATGGCACAATCATAACGCCTATGCGGGGGTAGTCTCTCGGCTTCTTTTTCATTGAAAACATCCCAAAAGTCTGAGTATTTCTTGGGCAAGGTGATGATGGATTCAGCGTCTGTGGCGTGACAGACCTTGGCTACAAGACAATGGTTTTGGCAATATTTAGAAGCAAACTGCAGTTCTCTGTTGGTCCAAGAGATGCTGGGGTCGTGGAGCGTCAGCCATGGAATCCCCAAAATCACAGGGAAATGAGGAACCTCGGTAACAAAGAAGGAAATCTCTTCCATATGTTCCCTTATCCACATTCTGGTGGGTTCAGACCATTGGCTTACTGGACCTGTCTTTAGGGGGCGGCCATCTATGGCTTGCACCACCCGAGCGTTCTTGAAATCGTGATATTGTAATCCCAGAGAGTCGGCATACTCTCTGTCGATGAAATTGTTTGTTGCTCCCGAGTCTATCATGGCATGGATCATGACGGGTCCTTTTTTCGCTGACCACAAGGTGACCACTAGGAGAAATAGGACCCCGGTTGGCGGCTCTTGAGTGGGGTTTCTGACCGGGTTGGCGAGCCTCTCTACGCCCGGTCGTTGGCTTCCCCCGCCGACTTTGCGCCAGCCGCCTCGGCCGTCTCCGTCTCCACGGAAGACGCCGCCGCCAAACGAGCGGCGGGCTTTCTTTTGGCTGGACATTCTCTGGCGAAGTGGCCCCCATCTCCGCAGTACCAACAGAGGTTTAAGCATTGGCGGCGGGCCTTCTCGGCAACGTCTAATCTGGGACGCACGTTGCCCAATTGCATCGGCACCTCCCCGCTGTCTCTGGGGTATGGGGCTGGTGGCGGGGGTCTCCACACTGGACGTGGCTGGATGCCGGCGGGAGCGGGAGGTTTTGCTCCAGCTCTTCCACTCTGGCCTCGGAGCCATTGTTTTCTGTTGGCAAGCATGACTTCGGCTCGTAAACATTGGTCAATGAGTCTTTCAAGAGAGTTTGGAGGATCTACCTTGGAGATTTCTTCCAACATCTCGATGTTGAGGCCCTCCCGAAACTGTCCTCTGAGGGCTATGTCATTCCAACCGGCTTTGGGCCAGCACTCGGAACTCGGCTATGTACTGGGACAAGGGCCTGTCCCCTTGAGAAAGGCGCCGGAGTTTATGGCCGGCCGCCTCTAAATTGTCCTCGATCCCCCAAGTCGCCTTAAGGTGATTCAGGAAGTTTTGCGCGGAACTTAGGTGTGGGGAGGCTTCATCGAACAGCGCCGTGGCCCAATTGGCCGCTGGGCCGTCTAGGAGACTGTAAATCCACGCCACCTTGATGTCTTCTTGAGGAAACTCGGCCTGACGGGCTTCTAGGTATGCCTGGCATTGACGACGGAAAACATGAATCTTGGAAGCTTCTCCAGAAAACTTGGTTGGCAACGCCAGGGCAGGGAGACGGGTTCCGCGTTCCTTCAAGCCCCGTATTTCTCCCTCCTGCGTATGGAGCATATCACGGATTCTGTCCACTTCATCCTTGGCGATGGTGTAGCTGAGTGGTTGGTCACCCGGCCCGGCTCCGGTAGACATTCTGGCCTAGGTTAATTGGTGCTTAAGGTGGCGGAGTCAAACTGTCAGGACCCAGGCTGCAGAGCACCAATAACCATACACAGAGGCCAGAATCTATCTAATATCTTTATTGAGGAAATATATAAAGTTAATAAAAGCAAGTGTAGAAAATAGTTCAGAAGTAGACCTTTCAGGAAAGGTCAAAATTAGTCCAAGAAAACAATGTCCAATATGAAATATTAAGGTCCAAAGTTGTAATCCAGTAACCGAAACACTCACTTTGCCAAGCAAAGTGAGGGGAGATGACAAGGTCCTTTAGTCCATGAAACTTAAACAAGGCTAGGAAGTAAACTTGATTCTTGGAACACTAGGCTTAATTCAAGGCAACAAGAAACGAGGAGCAAGAACAGGATCCGTGGTAAATTCGTGGCGAGGTCCGGGAAGCAAGGCAAGGTCCGTGGAGCAAGGCAAGGTCCTGGGAAGCAAGGCAAGGCTGAAAACGGGAGCAAAGGACTTGGACGCGGGAGTAGCGTAGTCCACACACAACCTACTCCCGAAGCTGATGAATTGACTCCGCAAGATTCCTACGTGGGCAAAACACCTAAGTAGGGTCTCGTTTTCCCGCCAAAGAACAATTCTCTGGGGAACCAGAACCGAAAGCCATTCTCTGTGTCCAGATGCATGACTCCCTAAAGTTTCCCATGGGAAGCAGGCTTAATCAGCTGAATGCCTGGCAGCAATCCTAGCGCTCCTGCGAGACGCCTCCTGAGCGCCTTTCTGTTGTTTATAATAATCACGGCGAGAAAATGGGGGAGATTTCGGCTCAAGGCTTGTTTGGCAGACTTCTGGAAGGCAAATCTCCTGCAGGTGCAAGGGCTCCAATTCTGGCTGAAAAAGCTCCAATTCTGGCTGAAACGGTGGGAAACCTAAGTTTTCCTCTTCCTCTGTCACAACAGTGTTAGGAACGGGACTACATGGCCCATGAGTCATCACAACCTGGGACCAACTTGGCATACAGAACCCCAATGAACAACAAAAAATACTGGAGGTCTTTGGAGAGATTTATAGGAGTTGTAGTTCACCTACATCCAGAGCGTACTATGAACCCAATCAATGATGGATCTGGACCAAATTTGGCATGCATACCCGATATGTCCAAATTTGCAAACTGGTGGGTTTTGAGGGTAAATTACCTTTCTTTCTGGGAGTTGTAGTTCACCCACAATCAGAGAAGCTGTGACCTCTACCGATGACGGACCTGGACTAAACTTGGCATCCAGAAGCCTCATGATTAACTCAAACTACTGGAAGGGTTTGAGGGAACTGATTCACCATAGTGAGAGTTGTAGTTTACCCTACAGCCAGAGAGCACACTGAACTCCACCGATGATACATTTAAAACAAACTTGCCCACCACAACAAACTTTAAGTACTGATGCAGTTTCTCGGAGTTAACCTGGCATGATATGAGTTGTAGATCACCCACAACCAAATGCATTTTGTACAATTAAAAAATGACTTTCAAACAAAAAATGACCCAAGGAACACTGGGTACCCAAGCTAGTATTCTACAAAATATATTAATTGTTTTGAAGAAATTACACCCAAATGACCCTTAATACGACCTCAGTTGGATTAGGTCCATGCTATCTGACAGCCTGCACCCTGAGACTTACAGGAACAGGCTGCCTTTAGAGGGATGATGACAACAATATCACTCAGTGGCTGCTCTAGACCTTGGAAAAGCACTAGTCTCCAAATGTTGCCCAAATCTTTTCTAAAAGGACGCCTTGTTGTCAAAGTATATAAGGCAAGAGAGGATGCATCTGTAGACTGGCAGTGGGGTGTTGTCGTTTATTACTGACCTTATAAATAAGAAGTTGGATTGGTGTGATAATTTGTGGGATTTTGTTTGGCATTCCAAGTTGTAGTAACTGCAATCATAATACTCCTACTTGAAGATATTTAAGAGTTTCATTAACACCCTGGGAGGTGTGCAATTATCTATCATTAACTCCATTTCTGGATTAATTAAGGAAACAGAAAAGGGAAATGGCAAGGCCAGAACACACCTCACAAATCTTGCATCTTTGTTGTTTTGCATTTCTTAACTTCTGCCAATAAAATGTATGCCTTGCTAATAGATTTTCATCTAGAAGTGGGAGGACCTTGAAATAAGGCTTGGGTTCAGATAAAGTGTCTGGCCTTTGTTGCTGTCTGAAATAACTTGCTCCCAAAGGAGATGTTATAACCTTTAAAATACACTTTGTTCTTAATCAGAAATGTCACCTGTAGTAGTTCTGATATAACTGAATCAGTGAATCCACTCCAGGTGTACGTCTCCGTTTTAAAGGGGGTGTCCAAAGTGATGGATGCATTTGTGGGATAGAGCTTTGGATAGTTCCTTTAACAAAAGCACTAAAACCAGGAATTGATTGACTGTCTTCCTGAAACTGGATGTTCCAGCTGCTGCATAGTGTTCATGTGGGACAGTTGCATGCACTTATTAGTATGAACAGTAAGATAAATCTCTATGGCAGTGGTTCTCACCCTGGGGTCTCCAGATGTTTTTCACCTATAACTCCCAGAAATCCCAGCTAGTTTAACAGCTGTTAGGATTTCTGGGAGTCGAAGGCCAAAAACATCTAGGGACTGCAGGTTGAGAATCACTGCTCTACAGCATAGTCATGTTAGCCTGGTTTTGTACAAAAAGTCTCTTACTAAAACCTGATTCTAGCACCATACTTTAATCTGATTTATTTTAGTATAGGGTTTTGTAAATTTCAGTACCTTTCCTCAATTATGGACTACCATCAGTGCGATGAAGGAGCCCCTGGTGGCACAGTGGGTTAAACCCTTTTGCCAGCAGGACTGATGACCTTAAGGTTGGGTTGCTGACCTGAAGGTTGCCGGTTCGAATCCAACCCGGGGAGAGCTCCCTCTATCAGCTCCAGCTCCATGCGGGGACATGAGAGAAGCCTCCCACAAGGATGGTAAAAACATTAAAAAACATCTGGGCATCCCTTGGGTAACGTCCTTGCAGATGGCCAATTGTCTCACATCAGAAGTGATTTGCAGTTTTGCAAGTCACTCTCTACATGAAAAAAATGTGATGAAGAAGTGGCAGAAACCCATGAAAACTCATGCTAAAATCAATCAAGTTAAAAGATGCTGCAGGTCCTCCACCTCCTTCTTTTTCCACATGTTTTTCATTTTGCAAAACATGCCAACATGCTTATGCTTCTCCAAGTGAGACACCCACATCATGCACTGGTCCAACTTAAGTATGAGGGACAAGACGTTGCTTGATCATCAGGAAAACGCCCAAATCGTGGATGCTGTCTCCTCCTATCACAGCTCACACAACTCCTTTGTTTCATGTTTTGCAATAGGTAAAGCTTGCTATGATGTCTAAATTGGGCAACATATAATCGCTGGGGATTCATTGTCTCAACATCCAAATGGTTCAACCAGGGCAAAAGGGTGCCTGTATACTTGGGGGTGAGGAGTTAAGGATTGCAGAAGCACAAATAACATTTTAGAGTGGAAGAATAAAAGCTGAGAGAACTCAAAATAGCCCAATAAGAACTGAACATGCTCAGGAAACACCAAAGGATGACCAATAGGATTGTGCACAGATTCAAATTGGTCAGTTCCCTTCAGCCAATCTAGCTTGTTTGAATGGCCGTAACAGTAAGGGCTCAGTTGTGATGGTTTTTTCACCTGAAATGGCTCACATGGCTGTCAGGTGTGGCTTCTTCTATTCGGAAGCACAGAGGGCATGCTTCCTTAACCCCTTTCCTCAAACCCAGGCTCCCTCGAAAGGATGTAAGAAAAAGCTCAGGAAGAGTGTTTATCCTGTTGCTCAAACCAAGCTCCCTTGAAAGGAAGATAGCAAATGGTCCCAGGAGGGATGCTTCCTTAACCCCATTCTTCAAACCCAAGTTCCCTTGAAAGGAAGATAAGAAAGGGTCCTAGAAAGGGTGTTTCCTTAAACCCTTTCCTGAAACCCAGACTCCCTTAAAAGGAAGATAGGAAAGAGTTCCAGGAAAGATGCTTCTTTAACTGTAAGCCGCTTTGAGTCTCCTCGGAGAGAAAGGCGGGGTAAAAGTGATGTAAATAAATAAATAAATAAACCCCTTTTGTGAAACCCAAGCTTTCTTGAAAGGAAGATAGGAAAGGGTCTAAGGAGGGTTGCTTCCTTAACCCCATTTCTCAAACTCGGGCTCTTTGAAAGAAAGAAAGGAAAAGATCCCAGGAACATAAAGGGGAGCCTTGTAAGTTCCCCATTCCTGCCAATTGGCTGGATTTTCTTTGATCTTTTGGCTGCCTAGCCGAAAACAGATTTTTCCGTTAGCCGATTTTTGGGTGATTCCTGAAAAACAGATCTGGGAACCCAACAAAATTTGGATACCAAAAACAGATCGCCCTCCATCCGAATTGCACAAGCCTAATGACCATCCTTTGAGAAAGAGGGACAGAAAAATTGGGAGAGGTCTGAAAGGGCATGGGTGGCTAGCTAAAACACTAAGCAGGAAGCCCTCCACATTACAATATATGAGTGCAGATTTCATCTGTGTTATCTTACTACATTCACTTTTAAAGGTCAGCCCAGGTGGCTTTTGTACTTCTGGGACCATTGAAGGGACCATTTTTTAAATCTTTAAAGCACTGAGCCCAGGGCACAGTTCTCTGTGTGCCCATGGAGCAGCAGGAGGTCTCATTCACGATTCCCTCTGTGTGGAGGTACAAATGAGAACAGTGAGCTCTCTATGCTAGCTTTCTCTCTTTGAAGCTTTCCCCCAAGTCTTGGCAGACTTTTAATTTGTAAATGAACCAGTGGCCTCCCCATTTATCAAATTCTGCTCAGTCCTTTGTTTGTTTGTTTTTGCATCAATGTTTTAGATCTTGATTTTATGTTGTTTGCCTCTTATCACTGCTCAGTTGTTTCATTCTAGAAGAGCTGCAAGAGCCCTTTTGTGGGCTTAACAGAGCAGAATTGTCAACGTCAAATAAAGGCAGCGACTGGAGAGGTAACATACCTGCCTCCCACAGAGACCCAGCCCTTGAGTCTGACTCGGGTTGCTGTTGTTGTACACCATTTTTGGGCATCATCGGGCTTTGTGATAATTGCTTGCAAATAGTCGGGTTCTCATAATGAATTCTTATAGGTATACAGCATTACAATGCTAATTTAAGCACAGGGAATCACTCCTTATGCAGAGTATCTGCAACTTTAAATGTCCTACTGTTTAATGTCTAATGTTTTATCATTATGTTTTAATGATTTAATTTATGGCCGTAAGTGATTGTTTTTAGATTTGTAATGTTTTTATATATTTACATGGATGTGAGGCATTGAATCTTTGCCATGTATAATGTTGTACAGCGCTTTGAGTCCCCCCAGGGGTGAGAAAGGTAAAGGTTTTCCCCTGACGTTAAGTCCAGTCATGTCTGACTCTGGGGGTTGGTGCTCATCTCCATTTCTAAGCCGAAGAGCCGGTGTTGTCCGTAGACACCTCCAAGGTCATGTGGCCGGCATGACTGCATGGAGCGCTGTTACTTTCCTGCCAGAGCAGTACCTATTGATCTACTCACATTTGCATGTTTTCGAACTGCTAGGTTGGCAGGAGCTGGAGCTAACAGCGGGCGCTCAAGCCGCTCCTGGGATTTGAACCTGGGACCTTTCGGTCTGCAAGTTCAGCAGCTCAGCACTTTAATGCACTTCACCACCGGGGCTCCTAGATAGATAGATAGATAGATAGATATAAAATTTATTTCTACCCTGTCACCATCTCCCCAAAGGGACTCGGGGCGGCTAACAAAATACAGCCAAGTGCCTTATATAGATAATACATAGATCTGAAATGATAAAAACCACAGAATTACAACCATGTAAAACATTAAAATTCATAAAATGCAGTCATAACTGTAGATAATAACAAGTTGTTTCAATTGAAGATCTTTAGAGGATCGTGGAAAGTACCAAATTGCAGAAGGAGTCTGAGAGCAGCCATTTTTTAAAAAACTCTCTCAACCCAGGCAGATATTTGCCTGGCCCTTGTTGGGTTCCCCACCCTGAGATTTTACTCCTTCTGAGAACTTGGTGGTGGGTCGGGGTAGTCCATGGAGCATTGTCCAAAGTCTGCACTGAAATTATCCAAGAGATCAACAGAGGACCTCATCACACTTACTAATTTAAGTGTCCTAGGACACTTGCCAGCCAGTTGAGGGGCAAATGGGCACACAGCCCATCACACAACGTCCCTCAGCTTCCGGCTGAGGTCCCGCCCCAACCGGCATGGAACCATCCTAGGATGCTTCCTTATCAACATGGGAAGCCAGCACACTTCTACTCCAGTTGGGCTATGCTTCCCCTGTGTAATGCATCATCACGCTTACTGCTTTGCCCTGCTTTCTGGCAACACAGCAACACAGCATGGGGGGCATGTAACAAGGTCCATAGTTGGTTATACAGTGTTCCCTCACTATTTCGCAGTTCACTTTTTGCGGATTTGCTGTTTTGCGGTTTTTCAATAAACTCTAAAAGAATATTATAAATCATAAAAAATTACAATTTACAGCCTAAGGAAGGGAAGAAAGAGAAGCCAAAGAAAGAGAAAAGGAGCCCAAGCGGCAGCGGGAGGAGAAGGAGGCAATTTATCAACACATGATTGGTTGATAAAGGCTTAAAATGGTGTATAACTACTAAAATAATGTATAAACATTAAAATAAATATAGCGTCCCTACTTCATGGATTTTCACTTATCGTGGGTGGTCCTGGAACTTAACCTCTGCGACAAGTAGGAAACACTGTACTATATATGGTATTTAAAAGTGTTCCTCCACCACCATGTACAAAGGCCATTTACTGTTACTACAAAAGTAATTATCACATATAACTGTATATCCATGTATAAGTTGAGGGCAGATTTTGGAACCAAAATTATAGATTTTGATATGACCTGTGGATAAGTTAAAGGTCATGCCGCATAAAGGAAAAAACACCAGTACCACCTTAAGGAGCCAGCTTTCCCTGGCTTCCATCATCACCATTTTCTGGCTCAGACATTTTAAAAGGCGAATGGAGTACATGAACATTGTGCTTCTTTTAGGTTCTCTTGGAATGGACTAACCTTTTGCCTCTCTACTCAGCGCAGAGGGTGGTTTCCCCTTTTTTGATAACAGTTAAGGTACAAGACTTACATTGAGACATGGATAAATCAGCGAGATTTTTAAGTCAATTTTTGACCAAAATTTCTAGGCTTACAAATGAGTATGTGTAGTAACTAAAATTGTATTTATTTATTTATTTATTTATTTATTTATAAACTGCTTTTCTCACCCCGGGGAGCCCCGGTGGCGAAGTGTGTTAAAGCACTGAGCTGCTGAACTTGCAGGTGCTCCATGCAGTCATGCCGGCCACATGACCTTGGAGGTGTCTACAGACAACACCGGCTCTTCGGCTTAGAAATTGAGATGAGCACCAAACCCCAGAGTCAGACATGACTGGACATAACATCAGGGAAAACCTTTACCTATCTATCTATCTATCTATCTATCTATCTATCTTCTGCTCTTAGTGAAGATTCACCTGAATTCTGCTTTTTCCTTGGAGTTCCACTCTTATGGCTTAGATTATGCCCCTCAACTCAGGACTTGAGCCCAGAAAATCGGACAGTCTGCCTGAATAAGCCTGAGCTGGAGCCTGGTGAGCTGATAGAAACAGTGGATGCCATCAATATATAACAATGGCTCCCTCCTTGATTTAGCTCTATCAAAAGGTCACATATGATTCCATTGGCTAGAGCAGGCATGGGCAAACTTCAGCCCTCCAGGTGTTTTGGACTTCAACTCCCACAACTCCTAACAGTCAGTAAGCTGGATGGGATTTCTGGGAGTTGAAGTCCAAAACACACTGGATGGTCAAAGTTTGCCTATGCCTGGTCTAAAGAGTCTGCCTTCTCTCTCCACCACTGCTTCAGAACTGCCCTGTCCACAACCTGCAGGAGCTGGCACCAGAAACTGCCACTAGAATATAGTTTATGTGATTTAGTTGCATCTTTCAAAAGCAGACAATATGCTTTAATAACATTCACCAGATTATGGTTTGTTCCAGTTAAATCTATTCCAAATTGTGCTTCCTTCAGCTCCAACTCATTCTATCACAATTGCAACATTTTCCCTTCCTCACCCCACATGAAGAGCATAACATCCGCCCATAAGCCACAGTGTGCGTCATCACCAGCCACCTCCACTCCAAACAAATTCAATTGTCTTGCTAATTTATGGGCATCCTTAATGTGCTTGTACAATGGATTCCAAAACCCTCCCCGCTGATACCCAAACTCATGGATGCTCAAGCCCCATTATATATAATGGCTGAGGAAAATAATTCCCCTTACATAAAATGACAAAAACAGTTGGCTTTTTTGTTTTATTTGGGGAGGGGAGTATTTTCAAGCTGTAGATCCAGAGTTGTAGAATCTATGGATATGGAGGGCCAACTGTAGATGAATTCTAGCTACGCACACCTCTCCTTCCTCCATGTCTTGTTATAGCCTGTCTCCACCAGTTCAAGCCTGACTCCACCAGTTCAAGACCATGGAAGAAAGGTGTGCATGAGCCTTAATTTCCACTTAACTGGAAGCTGCTTTTTTGATATCCAGTTGTGTAACTTTAACCAGGACTGAGATACACACTCTACTCTGCTTCTTTCAGTTATGTTTTGAATCGCACAACCCAGGAGTAGTAGTGTCCCTGAGCCATGATGGACATGATGCAAGAGTTTACAAGACAACAAAACAGAAGAAATTGTAGGCTGCCAGATAACTCCAATAGTATCCCATTTCCCATTGGCTTAACGGTTTCATCCTGCCTGATACAGGCAGCTGGTCAGTGACACAGTGGCCCCTTCTACACAGTGGAAAGACTCAGTGTGGACACAGATAACCCATTTCAAAGCCGATATTGTGGGATTTTCTGCTTTGATATTCTGGGTTATATGGCTGTGTGGCACAGTGAATCCACTGTGTTTTAAGCTGAACCATCACTGAAGATAGCTTTCAGTACTTTGGATAGATTCTTTAAACTTTGGATTAAGCAGAGTCCCTGACCTCACTGGTAATGGGAGTCCCAACTTACCAGTGCATATGACATGACCTTTCATCCAGAATGCATCTCTGTATCACTCACAGCTGTCACCAGGCTACAATGCTGGTGACTCAGTGGTGAGGGACACACAGCTTTGTATGACCAGAGGCACTGTCGTCCTTGTCAATTGACACAAAGCCCTGCTCCTGCTCCTTGGGCTCAGTCACTTAACCCTTTATAGAAATTTGGAAGGCTAGGTATCTTTAATCATTGGCTAGGGTTCCTACATTCTAAATGGATGGTTCTTCTCCTTTCTAGGATGTACTGATCCCTTTGAGAATAGGATTAACATCAGTAGTTCTCAATCTGGGGTCCCCAGATATTTTTGGCCTTCAACTCCCAGAAATCCTAATCACAGGCCACCTACACTTGTCAGAAGTGTATTTCAGAGACAATGTAGTCTTTTAAAACTTTTTCTTAAGCTGTTCTCACTGTAAAAGTTCTAGGCATCCTGTATTAGTACTGCATGGTTATTTTATTCAAATATTGTAAAATAGAGACCCAGGTGGCACAACGGGTTAAACTGCTGAGCTGTTGAACTTGCTGACTGAAAGGTTGGCGGTTTGAATCCTGGGAGCAGAGTGAGCTTCTGCTGTTAGCCCCAGCTTCTGCCAACCTAGTGGTTCGAAAACATGAAAATGTGAGTAGATTAATAGGTACCATTTCGGCAGGAAGGTAACTGCACTCCATGTGAACCACATGACCTTCAAGCCATCTACAGACAACGCTGGCTCTTCAGCATAGAAATGGAGATGAGCACCAACCTCCAGAGTTGGACACGACTATAAACTTCATGTCAGCAGAAAACCTTTACCTTTACCTAATATAAAATAGTTTCTCAATACCAACATTTTTACAGTATAGGTTGAGCATCCCTTATCCAGAATTCCAAAACCTGAACAGGGGAAAATCCAAAATTGTGACTGAGTGACTAAGATAGTGGCACCTTTGCCTTGTGATGGTTCCGTGGACACAAACCTTGTTTCATAGACAAAATTACTTAAAATATTTTATACAATTGTCCTGTATATGAAGTATGAATGAATTTCATACTGAGATTCAGGTCCCATCTCCAAGATATCTCACTCTGTACATATATTCCAAAATTAGGAGGGAAAAACTGAAATCCCAATTCTGGGATGCAGACGAAACATCAGGAGAAAATGCTACTAGAACACAGCCATACAGCCCAGAAACCACACAACACCCTAATAAACCCATTTTTCAAGGATACTTTATGTTTAAGAATAGGATAAATAACTCTGAAAAAAATTATTCTGATTCAGGCAATGTGACGCCGACGCATGAGTTCTACCAGGGCTTCTTAAACCTTTCCCACTTACGACCCCTTTTGGACCGAGAAATGTTTACATGACGCCAGGTATATAGGTACAGTATACAAATGAAACATTTATGGACAATAAACCGGCATTTGCAAGGCTTGCTAAACCGGCTGATGGTTTTTTTTGTGGAGTAGGGCTGCATGTTGTTGATAACAGATTTGTATAAACGGGCTGCCTTCAGAAATCTTTTACTCTTGCCAAACTTTTTGTGACCACAAACATTGTGCTCAGTGGAACCTATTTGGGGTCAGGACCCCACTGTTTAAGAAATAATGTGTTATAGAAGTTCAGATTTTGACTATTTCTTATCAATAGCCTTATAGTTGTGTGGACCCCTTTGTCTTCTGGCCACTAATATCTTTAGACCCAGGCTGGATCTATACTGCCATTCACTCTTCCAGAAGTGAATTTCTCTTCCTAGGGGAAGATTTTTCTTACTTTCTGTTGTCTCACCACCATTTTAAACTAGGAGTCCTTTGTAAATTGGTGGTTTGTAACTCAGGGACTGCCTGTATATGAGTACCTAATCACATACATACTGATTTACTCTGTTCTGGGCACCCTTTGCTTATGGTTTCCCCGGGGTCCTATCCCATGGCGCAAGTTCCCTTGTGTGTGTACCTCGTCTGTGCACCTAGTCTGACAAGGGTGTGCAAATCAACGTTTTTGGAGACAAATTTGATTCTACACTGCCGTATAATCCAGTTCAAAGCAGATAATCTGGATTTGATATGACAGTGTAGATGGGGCCTCCGGCTTGATCTACATTGCCCTATATACGAGGAACTGATCCCAGATTATCTTCTTTTCCCAGATTATCTAGCAGTGTGGACTCATAATCCAGTTCAAAGCAGATAATCTGGGATTCGATCCTGGGATATAGGGCAGTGTTGATCCAACCCCAGGTCCTTATATCCTAGGGTTTTATCCCAGATTATCTTCTTATCCCAGATTATAAGGCAGTGTGGAATCATAGGCTCTATATAAAATCCACATTGAACTGGATTATATGGTAGTATGGACTCAGATAACCCAGTTCAAAGCAGATATTGTGAGATTTTCTGCCTTAATATTCTATGGCTGTGTGGAAGGACCCTGGGAGACAGCTTTTATCCTAGAGGTGTAACTATATTGAACCTCATGGCTTCGCATGTTCAACATCTTTACTATTCACTTAGATGAAGGATAATCATCAAGTTTGCAGAGGACACCAAAGTGGGAAGGATAGTTAATACTCCAGAAGACAGAAGCAGGATTCAAAACAATTTTAACAGATTAGAGAGATGGGCTGAAACTAACAAAATGAAGTTCAACAAGGACAAATGCACTTAGGCAGAAAAAATGAAATACAAAGATACAGAATGGGAGACTCCTGGATCAACAGCTGGACGTGTGAAAAAGATCTTGGAATCCTCGTGGACAGGAAGTTAAGTATGAGCCAACAATGTGATGAGGCAGCTTAAAAAGCCAATGGATTTTGGCCTGCATCCAGGGAAGTCATACTACCCCTCTATTCTGCCTTGGTCAGACCACATCTGGAATACTGTGCCCAATTCTGGACACCGCAGATTTAAGGGAAATGTTGACAAGCTAGAAGGTGTCCAGAGGAGGGCAACTGAAATGATCTAGGGTCTGGAGAACAAACCCAATGAGGAGTGGATTAAAGAGCTGGGCATGTCTGTCCTGCAGAAGAGAAGGCTGAGAGGAGACAGGAAAAGAGACTCCATCCAAAAATTAGGAAGAACTTCCTCACTGTGAGAGCTGTTTGACAGTGGAACTCTCTGCCTGGAGTGTGGTGGAGGCTCCTTCTTTGGAGGCTTTTAAGCAGAGGCTGGATGGCCATCTGTCAGGGGTGCTTTGAATATGATGTTCCTACTTGGGCTGAATGGACCGTGAGTTCTCTTCCAACTCTATAATTCTATTATTATTTTTTTCGTGTCAGGAGCAACCTGAGTCGCTTCTGGTGTGAGAGAATTGGCCGTTTGCAAGGACGTTGCCCAGGGGATGCCCGGATGTTTTGATGTTTTTACCATCCTTGTGGGAGGCTTCTCCCGTGTCCCCTCATGGAGCTGGAGCTCATAGAGGGAGCTCATCCGCACTCTCCCCGGTGGGATTCGAACCTGGCAGCTTTCAGGTCAGCAACCCAACCTTCAAGTCACAAGGCTTTACCCCACCGGGGGCTCCTTATAATTCTATGCATTGATGTGACATTGGGGCTGTGAAGTGGTAGTGTGTGCTGGGAAAAGCATGTAATTTCATTGTACAATGTACAACGACAATAAAGTTATCCAATTCTATAATCTGGATTCAGAAATTGAACAATATGGCAGGGTAAAGGGGGCTGCAGAGCCCTTCCACACAGCCATATAACCCAGAATATCAAGGTAGAAAATCCCACAATATCTGCTTTGAACTGGGTTATCTGAAGCCCCTTCCACACAGCTGAACAAAACCCTACATTACCTGCTTTGAACTGGGATATAAGGCAGTGTAGACTCACGGCCCTTCCACACAGCCCTATATCCCAGAATATCAAGGCAGAAAATCCCACATTTTCGGCTTTGAACTGAGATATAGAATTATATATGGCAGATAACCCAGTTCAAAGCAGATATTGTGGGATTTTCTGCCTTGATATTCTGGGTTATAAAAGGTATAGGTTTCCTCTGACGTTAAGTCCAGTTATGTCTGACTCTGGGGGTTGGTGCTCATCTCCATTTCTAAGCCGAAAAGCCAGCATTGTCCGTAGACACCTCCAAGGTCATGTGGCCGGCATGACTGCATGGAGCACTGTTACCTTCCCGCCGGAGCGGTACCTATTGATCTACTCACATTGGCATGTTTTCGAACTTTTTTTTTCGTGTCAGGAGCAACCGGAGTTGCTTCTGGAGTGAGAGAATTGGCCGTCTTGAAGGACGTTGCCCAGGGGATGCCTGGATGTTTTGATGTTTTACCATCCTTGTGGGAGGCTTCTCTCATGTCCCCGCATGGAGCTGGAGCTGATAGAGGGAGCTCATCCACACTCTCCCCGGGTGGGATTCGAACCTGGCAGCCTTCAGGTCAGCAACCCAACCTTCAAGTCACAAGGCTTTTATCCCCTAGGCCATCGGAGGCTCCATGTTTTCGAACTGCTAAGTTGGCAGAAGCTGGAGCTAACAGCGGCCGCTCATGCTGCTCCCGGGATTTGAACCTGGGACCTTTCGGTCTGCAACTTCAGCAGCTCAGTGCTTTAACACACTTCGCTACCGGGGCTCCTTTTTCTGGGTTATAGGGCTGGGTTATTTGAGTCCACGCTGCCATATATTTCAGTTCAAAGCTGAAAATATGGGGATTTTATTCACGGTGTGGTTGGGGCCCCAGTCACACTGAGTCCCTGTTCTCCATGCATATATGGACATAGCGTACATAGATGGTTGGGAGGCTATTGACAAATGCCATCAGCTTCGCTCTAGGGCAGGCCTGGGCCAACTTGGGCCCTCCGGGGGTTTTGGACTTCAACTCCCACCATTCCTAACAGCCTACCGGCTGTTAGGAATGGTGGGAGTTGAAGTCCAAAACCCCCGGAGGGCCCAAGTTGGCCCAGGCCTGCTCTAGGGGGATGGAAGGGGGTCCTGCCCACGACCCGCACTCTTGGCATGAGCAGAGGCGCCGTCGCTCCCCTCCCTACCTCTTCTGCTGGAGGAGGCTGCTCTCGTCGAGCTTCCTGGCCCAGGACTTGTCTCCCTGGAGCCAGCGGAGGAGGGCGGTCCAGAGGCGCCCGAGGAAGCCGCGCTCCCCGGACGGCAGCAACAGCAGCAGCATCCCCATGGCCCGGCCCCTCGAGGGCAGACCCCGGAGGAGCCCGCCGAGCCAGGCAGCGGCCGCCGAGGAAGAGGAGGAGGAGGAGGAGGAGGAAGAAGAAGAGGCGGCTGCCACATCTGGCCGCCCGGCTAGGCCAGTCCCTCGACCGCAGGAGGACCTGTCCGAGCGAAGGAAGCAAGAAAGGAGAGGAGGGAGGGATGGCCCGTTCCGGCGCCGCCCCGACGAGCTACCTGGCCATTTAAAGGGACACGCATGGGTCCCGACAGAGCAGCCAGGACGGAAACACTGGACCCTTCCCTTGTCCCCTCTTTCCTCCCCCTTCCCTTCCCTTTTGGTTTCTATACAACAGGTTCCCACTTGAAGTCTCCTCTTTCCCCAATCTAGGAACTCCCCTGTCCGGTCCCTTTAAGAAAGCGCCTGGCACACAGAGCAGGAGCCGCTCATATTATCATGGGATTTCAAACCATCCTGCAGTTTGACCACCCCATCTCCTACCATATACAGTGTTCCCTCACTTATCGTGGGGGTTATGTTCCAGTGAATCCGCGAAGTAGGGACACTATATTTATTTTAATAGGTAAAGGTTTCCCCTGACGTAAAGTCCAGTCATGACCGACTCTGGGGGTTGGTGCTCATTTCCATTTCTAAGCCAAAGAACCGGCATTGTCCATAGATATCTCCAAGGTAATGTGGCTGGCACAACTGCGTGGAACGGCATTCCCTTTTCGCCGGAGCAGTACCTATTGATATACTCACATTTGCATGTTTTCGAACTGCTAGGTTGGCAGGAGCTGGGGCTAACAGCAGATGCTCATTCCGCTCCCGGGATTTGAACCTGGGACCTTTTGGTCTGCAAGTTCAGCAGCTCAGTGCTTTAACACACTGTGCCATCAGTATATTTTAATTTAAATTAAAATTTAATATTTATACATTATTTTAGTAGTTCTGCACTATTTTAAGTCTTTATCAACCAATCGTGTGTTGATAAATCGCTTCCTTCTCCTCCCGTTGCCACTTGGGCTCCTTTTCTCTCCCTTCGGTTTCTCCTTCCTCCCTTCCTTAGGCTGTAAATTGTAATTTTTTTATGATTTATAATATTCTTTTAGAGTTTATTGAAAAACTGCAAAACAGCGAATCCACGAAAAGTGAACCGCGAAGTAGTGAGGGAACACGGTAATCCAGATTGTCAATCCACACTATATCATTTGGACTGGATTATACGGGCCCTTCCATGCAGCCGTACAAGCCAGAATATCAAGGCAGATAAATCCACAATATCCGCTTGATTTTTTGTGTCGTGTCAAAAGTGAATTGAGAACATACTGCAAGTTGCTTCTGGTGTGAGAGAATCGGTGATCTACAAAGACGTTGCCCTGTGGACGCTTGGATGTGTTACCATCCTGCTGGGAGGCTCCTCTCTGTCCCCGCATGGAAAGCTATGGCTGACAGATGAGAGCTCACCTTGTCTCATGGATTCGAACCTGCTAACCTTCTGGTCAGCAGTTCAGCCACCACAAGGGTTTAGCCAATTTTGCCACTGTGGCCCTTATGAGTCCACACTGCCAAATAAACCAGTTCAATGTGGATTCTATACAGCTGTGTGAAAGGGGCCTATGAGTCCACACTACCATATAATCTGGGATAAACAGATAAACTGGTTTTTTTATGTGGCAGTGTAGATGGACTCCAAAAGGTTTTGGGCCACAAGTATTCCATATTGTTTAGGATAGTGGAATATTTACAGAGACAGTAGAGTCTCGCTTATCCAACGTTCTGTATTATCCAACACAGTCTGCCTTTTAGTAGTCAGTGTTTTTGTAGTCAATGTTTTCAATACATTGCGATGTTTTGGTACTAAATTCGTAAATACAGTAATTACTACATAACGTTACCATGCATTGAACTGCTTTTTCTGTCCATTTGTTGTAAAACATGATGTTTTAGTGCTTAATTTATAAAATCATATTGTAATTTGACATTTAATATGCTTTTCCTTAATCCCTCCTTATTATCCAACATTCTGCCGGCCCGTTTATGTTGGATAAGCAAGAATCTACGGTAATCTTAGGTTGGATCTATATTGCCACAAATACTCCATCTACACTGCCATATGATCCAGTTCAAAGCAGATAATGTGGATTATCTGCTTTGATCATCTGGATTATATGGCAGTGTAGAAGGGGCCTCACATGATCCAGTTCAAATTGAATAATCTGGCCCCCTTCCACACAGCTGAACAAAATCCCACATTATCTTTTTTGAACTTGATTATATGGCTCTGTGGACTCAGATATTGTGGATTATCTGCCTTGATATTCCGGGTTATATAGCTGTGTGGAACAACACTGGGTTATATGGTAATGTAGATCCTGACATCATGAAGCTTTCAAACTGCATTGTACCAGAGTTTTCTGTATTGCTTAGGATTGTGGAATTTTGGCAGATACAGTATCTCAGGGTGGGTCTACACTCCCAAATAATGCAGTATAAGAGCTTTCCAAGCTCTTGTGCCAGGACACGTTTGTGTATGGGCTACAGTGTCCAGGTTTATTGTGCAAATGTAATGAGAAACCTCTAAGGCTGGATCTACATTGCCCTATAATCCAGTTTCTGAATCCACATTATCTGCTTTGAACTGGATTATATGAGTCTACACTGCCATAGAATCCAGTTCAAAATAAAATTCAGAAACTAGATTATATGACAGTGTAGATGGAGCCTGAATGTATGTGAAATAAACAATAAATCATATATTTTTAAAATTTAAATGTACGGTTTTCATGATGATGATGATGATGATCATCATCATCATCATCATCATCATTTTATTTCTTATCCGCCTCTCCTTGCAGCTTGAGGTGGGTTACAACATCACTAAAAACACAATTATCTAAAAACATTCTATAAAATACATATATTAAAACAAATTTCTACAAAATACACACACACACACATATATCAAAATACACAGACTAGAGATTAAACGTATGTGAGAAATGTATTCACATATGTTTCATTATGACAATGTAATTAATGTGTCGTTCTCTCCTATAAGGACTTGATTGAACTTCCATCTTGCTGGTAAAACTGAATTATAGTGTTGCAAAATGGTACAGGTCTTAAAAGTATGTCACCAACATGAAACATTTAGAAAGCTCAGTCTTATATGGTCAGTGTAGACCAGGTATGGGCAGACTTCAGCCCTCCCTGTGTTTTGGACTTCAGCTCCGAAAAATCTCAAGTCAGTTTACCGCCTGGGTAAGTGCATTGAACTGTGTTATATGAGTCTACAATGATCATATAACACAGTTCTAAACTGCATTATATTGCAGTGTACACCCAGCCTTGAGATAGGACCCAAATCTAAACACAAAATTCATTCATGTTTCAGAGAACCGTAGAATTATGGGAAGTTAGAAGAGACCACAAGGGCCATCCAGTCCAACCCCCTGCCATGTAGGAACACAGAATCAACACATTCCCAATAGATGGCCATTCAACCTCTGTTGGAAACCCTTCAGAGAAAGAGACCCCACTACACTTCCAGGCAGTATATTCCACTGCCAGTAGGGAGAAACTGTGCCACTACTTGGGATTGCTGATGAGGGTCTGTGGTTTGCTTCTTTGGTATTTGAGATGGGCATACTATAGGGCTATGATCTCACTGCTCTGGCAGCGTCCTATGGAACCCTAGGACTTGTGGTTTGATTCTGAGGGTTTGTGTGTGTGAGAGACCATCAAGAAGTTCTTCCGAATGTTTAGGTAGAATCTCTCTTCTTGTACTTTGAGTTCCTTCCTCTGAATATGACTCTGGAACTACCTACCTAGGGAAGCCAAAAATTGTACTGTCACTTCTGTCCTTCTGGCAGCAGTCTTAGCCCTTTCTTTTTAGGCAGGCTTTTGAAGAAGATTTTTTAAAAAGATCAAGCTAGGAAGTGCTGTGTTTTATATACAGTAGAGTCTCATTTATCCAACATAAACAGGCCAGCAGAACGTTGGATAAGCGAATATGTTGGATAATAAGGAGGGATTAAGGAAAAGCCTATTACACATCAAATTAGGTTATGGTTTTACAAATTAAGCACCAAAATATCATGTTATACAACAAATTTGACAGAAAAAGTAGTTCAATACGCAATAATGCTATGTAGTAATTACTGGATTTACGAATTTAGCACCAAAATATCACGATTTATTGAAAACATTGACTACAAAAATGTGTTGGATAATCCAGAATGTTGGATAAGCGAGTGTTGGATAAGTGAGACTCTATTGTAATTTAACAAATTTTAAAGCGGTTTTATTGTTTTTGACTAGGCATTTTAACATCCTGTGCCTGTGTGTGATTTTTTTTTTAATGTGTGGAGGCTCTAGATTCTTAAGATGATGATCTCGGCAATCAAGATTGGGATTTCAATTAAAAAAGGTTTAACAAATTTTCTTAGCTTCTGTTTCTGCAGTCAGCAATCTCTCATTCCAAATCGACTATTTAACTAAACAAATATTTGCTGGCTTGTCTGGTTTGACACGGGAAACTCTTCATGCACACACACATGGTGGATTGTGATTATTGCTCTGGCTAGGAACACCAGAGGGATTTGCCCAACTTTTCCTGCTCAGGAAATGTTCAGCAGGGTTACAAAAAGGTTATTGTCTTTGGGATATGGCTTGCTACATTTTATGAGGGAACTTATACATTTTATATAAAGAAATGGATACTAGATAGATAGATACAAGTTAAGCAGAAGGTTAGAAAGACTAGAGCACCGCTTCCAAGAAGCCAGAAATGAAAGGAGAAGCCTTTGTCTTGTTTGTGTTTGTATGACTCATTGTATTTGATTGTAAAGGCATTGAATGTTTGCCTATGTAAATGCTGTAATCTGCTCTGAGTCCCCTAAGGGGAAAGGTAGAATATAAATACAGTATATAATAATAATAATAATAATAATAATAATAATAATAATAATAATAATAATAATAATAATAATAACAACAACAACACCAGTTCATGTTCTCTAGCAAATTGCTTCTGTCACTGAAGGTAAGATATAACCATTATGACCTCTGAATTTGGTCAATCTCATTTTCTGGCCGACCATACTGGTGAGTATACTGGTAAATCTTAGGACAAATCAGGGGAAGGCATCATGCAGCCCTCCAGGTACTGTTGGATAACAACTCCCATCAGCCCATGTCCAATGGTTAGGACTGCTGAGAGGAATAATCAAACCATGTTTGGATGATTTCTAACCTGATTTAGACATCTGTATTAGAACCTTACCAGGTTCATGTGCTGCATGAAGCTCCTCTTGTCTGTGCTGAACTTATTATTATCCATTATCAATCGGGTGATCTGGGTTATGAGAGACAGAGAAAAAAACTGTCTACATGCTACACATCACATGCTTCTTTATAAACCACTATTATACTTAATCATTTTTTTCCTAATCTAGAAATATATAACATTTGAATATTTGCTATAGGAGAGCTGTATTTGATAACATTGGCTAACACACATTTTTGTGCCTCAAATGTCAGCCCTGTACTTGGATATATTTTACCTGCTGATTCAAAAAATGGCATCACTTTCCCCCTTTCAGCTCTAGTTTTTGAAGTCTAGGACATGTGGCATATACCAGTGATTCTCAACCTGTGGGTCCCAGGTGTTTTGGCCTACAACTCCCAGAAATCCCAGCCAGTTTACCAGCTGTTTGGATTTCTGGAAGTTGAAGGCCAAAACATCTGGGGACCCACAGGTTGAGAACCACTGGCATATACTATTCTTCATCTGCTCGCTCATAGAAAATCATGACAACCATATCTAAGAAACTAGAGCTGATGCTCTATCCGATGCGACTTTCTTAGTCATTGCCCCAAATAACCCCAGGAACAGGGCTAAAATGCAAGAGATTTTGTTGGTTGGGCTGTGTATTTGGTTGCCCTATTTCCATATTCTGTCCAGTCCCATTTGAGGTTTAGTGATCATAATTGTTTTCAGTATTTCAAGTGTATGTATATAAACGTTTACCACACTGACATTAGTGTGCAGTCCTTTGCTTCTAGAATAAATCATATGGATGGTCCCAGTCAATCAGTGATCACAATGATACAGCATGGCATTCATAATGTTAATGAGATCCAATTTGTCAATGTTACGGCATTGATGATATAAGTATAAAGGCAGGTGGGATTGAGATCAATGAATGCATCCTGGTGCAGAAGATTTATCATGAATAAGTTGACAATCAGATCTGCCTTTCTTTCAGCAGACTTGGGAAAAATAAAAGCCATTCAGTAGACAGATGCCTTCTGAATAGGCAAACACTTCCAAAGTAATCCCAAACCACCATAATCATGAAGGGTATTTTTGACAATGTCAAAAACATTAATAACAATGTTGCACTTCTAAGCCATACCTAGGAAAAAAGGGTCATTGTGCCATTTTCTTGAATATAAAATGTCACTGACATTAAAAGATGCATTTAATTTCTAATATTTTTAACTACAAAATCTAAGTCTGCAGTTTTCTAAACTCTTAATTAATTAAGATTTAAGCCACCCCCAAAACTCATCTAAAAGATGGGCAAAAGGAGGGAAGGAAATGGAGAGAAATCAGGATGAACGGAGCGCCCAGTGGAGTAGTGGGTTAAAGCCTTGTGACTTGAAGGACTTGATCTGCAAGCTGCCAGGTTCGGATCCCAACCAGGGAGAGCGCGGATGAGCTCCCTCTATCAGCTCCAGCGGGGACATGAGAGAAGCCTCCCACAAGGATGGTAAAAACATCAAAAAACATCCGGGCATCCCCTGGGCAACATCCTTGCAGACGGCCAATTCTTTCACTCCAGAAGCGACTTGCAGTTTCTCAAGTCACTCCTGACACGGAAAAACAAAAACAAAACAGAATGAACGGAGCCGCAAACAGCATCCTTCCTGCCATTCTGCCATGTTAGCAGGAAATGGACAGGGTTTAAGTACTAACTTTGGCATGCAGGCCCCTTCTACACTGCCATATAATTCAGATTATCAAATCAGATAATCCATATCATCTGTTTTGGATTATATGAGTCTACACTGACATATAATCCAGTTCAAATGAGATAATCTGGAGTTTACATGAAAGTGTAGAAGGGGCCTCAAATGAACCAAAGAGTTGGCCTGTATATTAACACATTCCAGAAGAAAATAATAAATTGAACAAGAAATATTATTTTTTCCTCTGCTTTTAGCTATATACACTTGCTTGATATGTGAATCACCATAAATTTTCTTTATCTTATTCAGGCAAAATGACCCATGAAATCTGGCTTGGAATATGACTTGAAGAAGCTGGGAATTTGAAATAGCATTCCCTATGTGTAAGAATAAGCATGGCATAGTATTTTGAATACTGGGCTCCTACTCCGGAGACTTGGGTTTGGAAAAGCACTGGGAATCTTCACCAAGTATCACTCTCTCACCCATAAAGGAAGGCAATTGCAAATTTCCTCTGAACAAATTTTGCTGAGAAAACCACATGATCATCTCACCCTAGGATAACCATAAATTAAAAAAAAACATTTGAAGGCACAAATAACGCCCCCATCCTCCTTCAATATTTTAGTGCTCCTTTTAATTCGATTTTCCTTCTCCATCTAGTTGTGTAGTTTTGTAGAGAAAATGACAAAAAAAGCTTTCCCTGATGGCGGAATTTTCCAAATACTACTTTTTCTTCCTGTTAGCTTTTCCCAATTGGTTGGTAACACCAAAATTTAATTACATTTGGGAAACTGGTGAATTCTTATTCCATTCCAAGTCAGAAAGCAGGTATTTAAGTACCTGGGGGTTGAAAGAAGTGATAGTTATGTGGGCCTACAGCACCAAACAGGCTGGGTCAAAAGAGTTGCTTTAAGGTCTATGAACTCAGTTGGATTTGAATGTAATTGTACTATGGTATGATATCTGCTGGGGAAGGACAAAACCCTATGGCAAAGTTGCCCCAGTTGTTATCTTCTTACCTGCAGTAAACTCCAAGGGACAGTTCAAATATCGCCTTAGGCTATTTTCATCTGCTTTCTTCAAACCCTAGAACTTGCTTCATCAGTCTATTTAACCTGGGTGGCACCTGCTTCAGGTAGGACAAAGAGAAGCATGTATTTGTGCAATAAAGAACTAACATTTGGAATTCATCGCCACAGGATGTTGTGCAGGCTACCTGCATAAATGGCTGTACAAAATGTTTTGAAACTTAGGTTACTGCAGAAATTGCTGTTACTGGGGTCCATGGGTTCCCAAGACAAGTTGATAGGGTTTGCTTTCATAACCTGCTAGAACTTTCATAGTATTCATGTAAGCTTTATGATAAATATGAAATGAGTAATTTCTCAGGAATCCTAGTATTCTTCCAGCACTGCAGTCTGATAATTTCTCACAACCTCTCCATTACTGGCAGGTTACTGACTTTCCTATTTGCTTTGCTGACATGTCTTTAAGATCAATCTAATATGAAGTGCATCTACACTGTAGAATAAATGCAGTTTGACACCACTTCAAAGCAGAGAGCTTTGAAATGGTTGAACAGAAGCTCTCCAAAGCTTTAGGTGTTCTTACTGCCTATCTGGACTGTGCTGTTACTTAGAAGAAGCACTGCCTGAATATCAAGCAAAAATTGGGTGCTAGAAATAATAACATACGAAAGCTGACTGGCACAACCTGGGATCACAAATGGGGCAACAAAGTGGAGTCCATGACATGTGAGTGTAGAGAAGAGCAAACCACAGATCACTTACTACAATGCAACCTGAGCCCTGCCACATGCACAATGGAGGACCTTCTCACAGTGACACCAGAGGCACTCCAAGTGGCTGGCTTCTGGTCAAAGGAAATCTAGGATAATGCCAAGTTTTTAGTTTTGTGTTTTTAAATACATTATAACGGTATCCTCAATTTGGTTCTGACACAATAAATAAATATGACCGTTAATGTGGTATTAAATCGCATTCATTCCATAGATAAAGCCTTGCAAAAATGAAGTAGCATCTCTTGCATTTGGCTCATACTGTCACATTTTCCTGTTTAATTTTTTAATTCTGTTTCACTTTTGTACTACCGTATTAGCTAGAGTTCTCTAAGTAGAATACAATAGAGAGAAGACAAGTGAGTAAGCACACCATGGAGGAAGTATAATATCTGAGATGTAGACATTTTTTCTGCATGGTGCCTTGACAGAAAATCTGGGTTTTAGGGGAAACTCTTTGTAAATTAAGAATTAAAGACTCTACCCTTCAGATGTGCTAAGCAACTCCTTAGGAGTGTCAATGTTATGAAATGTCCAAAACAATCTCAGCGGTGTCACTGAGCTTTGCCTTACATTTCACTCTGGTTAGAATTCATTAGAAACCAAAAGACGAACTTTAAAATCTTTAAACTCTTCCTTTCCCCAAATGTTTTGGCAATGGCTTTATTTATTAGTATGCTTTAGGCAGAAATTTCAATCTAAGTGAAATTTTATGGCAATCCACATTATTTACTTACTTACTTTATTATTATTCCATCACTCTCATGTCATAGGGACTCGAGGTGGCTAGTGTCAAACATGACACAATGCAAACTGAAAACAAAGCAAATGCATATAAGTATGAATATATATTTTTTAGAAAACAGAATTAAATCTTTCTGTCAAAAAATAAAATACAATTGAAATTACCGCTAAAACTACAAAGCCCCTCAAAATCCCCCCACACCATCCTCAGCAGCCAGCCTCTCATCATTTCCTAAATACCCAATGGAGTTTTTTAATACTGGTAGCCAGATTTTGTTCATTTTCATGGTTTCCTCCTTTCTGTTGAAATTATCCACATGCTTGTGGATTTCAATGGCTTCTCTGTGTAGTCTGACATGATAGTTGTTGGAGTGGTCGAGCATTTCTGTGTTCTCAAATAATATACTTTGTCCAGGTTGGTTCATCAAGTGCTCTGCTATGGCTGATTTCTCTGGTTGAGTTAGTCTGCAGTGCCTTTCATGTTCTTTGACTCGTGTTTGAACAAAATTAGAACAGTAAATAAGGAGCACACTCTAAAAACAGAAGAATTCCAGACATGAATCAATCAGGGGCAGCTAACAACTCTGAACAAAGGATTCCCCCAGGAGGTGAAGTTGGGAAGGCTATTTAATGTTAATTGAGGTGATTAATTACAACATTCACACTGGCCTCCAACAGACAAGAGTTCTTTTCCCCACCCAGGATATTCCACAGATATATAAACCTTCCTTGCTTAGTTTCTCCATATACCTCACAGCCTCTGAGGATGCCTGCCATAGATGTGGGCAAAACGTCAGGAGAGAATACTTCTGGAACATGGCCATACTGCCCAGAAAACACACAATAACTCTGTGATCCCGGCCATGAAAACCTTCGACAACACAATTTGCTCATTCCCATCACATTAAGATCACCTACTCCAGCTTCTAAATAAACCATCCACTTAATTCTCATCACATGGGCAGGTGATGACTCCTTCCATTTCAAGGATACCAACACACTTTTAAAAACAGGCATCCTTTAAGGCAGTGGTTCTCAACCTGTGGGTCCCCAGATGCTTTGGCCTTCAACTCCCAGAAATCCTAACAGCTGGTAAATTGGCTGGGATTTCTGGGAGTTGTAGGCCAAAACACCTGGAGACCCACAGGTTGAGAACCACTGTTTTAAGTCAACACTGCCTTCAAGACCCTCCACAGAAGCAGATTTGAGGCATTTTTCTTAAGGTGGCACTTTCTATGGGGTCGTTTGCACTAAGATTTCCTCCTATTGTCCCTCCAGGATTTTGATTATTATTATTTTTTTTTTTAAAAAAAAAACCCATCACCCCCCAATCTTAGGAAGTGGTTTTAAATTAACCTTCATCTTTCCCAGAGCATTTGCATTGGCAATCATAGGAAGTGGTTTTAAATTAACCCCGATTGTTCCCCAAGCCTCTCTGTACTGATGATCTGCGGAAATGGGCATTTCGGCTCCTCCCACACACAGCATCATTGTTTTATTTACAAGTGGGCAACAAAAATGGGCAACAGGGATCAACATCATACAGAAAAAATGATCATTTTGCCTATCTGTATGCAGGGAATTTATAAATAAGTCAATTGACAACCAGCTTAGGAATCATTGAAAAAACCAACACTTTAGAAACTGCAAAATACCTCACCTGAACAGTTGAGGCTTCCATAGTGTGAAGGGCACTGTGAGTTGCCATTTCTTAAATGTGCAGAAACACTGATCTTACTGCGTGTGATGAAGTCATTGGTCTTCCAGTCTGAGCCGGTTCATGTTATTAGGCTCTTTCCCACACAAGGCCCCAGATGTTTTTATTCTTCGACCTTGGCCATGAACTCATGGCATGGAAGTATTTTGGTGAACACACCAGATATGAGTCCATGACACAGTGATTGCTGTGAAAATGGTAAGGAATTAACACATTTGATAAGGGAGACAGCTAAACAACATGGAAGGCAAGAAAGGCTGTGCTTAATATGATGGTTTCCCCCTGCTTTCCCCCGCTTTCCCTTTTTTGTGAGATGAGGTCCCATGTGTCTGCTACAGTACTTCAGACTGCAGATGGAAGCTCAAAAGATTGAATGCTGTTACACAAATGCATGTACAGTCACTTCATAGAGAAAATCAAAGTGGCAATGATTTGAAATGGTACAATTGTTTGAATCATGCCATTCAAAGATGGAGATAAATCCTTCAAAAGGGAAACTAAGTTACACAAATCTCTTCCATGAGGCTGCAGAAAAATATACACACTTTTCATATGCCAGAATTCAGACATCTGAGAGTATGAAAAGTATAGATTTCAATACAGGCAATACAACTTCACATTCAAAGCCCCCCCCCCCCCCAACAAGCTTGCAACTGTGCTCCTGGAAATTTGAAGAAATATGATGGCAAATTGGTACCTTGAGCTGGAATCAATGCGGTGAGGAGGAAGAGAAGAAACAGTTTAAAATAACAAATGAAATAAGAAGAAGTAAGATATTTCCATGATTGCCTTCTTGTCTTTTTGGATGTTATCGTCTTAGAATTTTATCCACCTACCTGAGGAAAAGGTCTCTCTTATAGACCTCTCTGAACCAGAAGAAGGTATGGCCATGGAGGCACACCTCCACTTTAGTCTCCTCTCTGTGTCCCCAGAAGTGACCTGCCCAGGGTCATCCCTTCCTGCTTCCAGATGTCACAGCCTTAGGTTGTGGAGGCTTCAGTACTGAACCCACTGCCACACTCCCACACACACTTCTGTGCTGGTAACACCCAAATGCAAGACCAAGCATCACTGCTTCTAGACAAATGTAGCGTGTAGAAGGAGCTACCGACCTCTGTGAAACCCAAGTCCTGCTTAAGGATTAGTCCTAGTCCACCAGTCAGCATTGTAATATGCAAATTGGGGTTGTTTGTCTTCTAAGCTTGCCCCACGGTGCCCTCTATGGTGCTATCTCCTCCTTCTTTTATTAGGGTGTGATAAGGGCTTGGCTAACCTCCAATCAAAAACCTGCCCATCCTATGAAACCCAACCCTTCCTGTATCTGGCTTTGTCTTCTGGATTATTACCAAAAACAAAATATGATGTATTTCTGTTTCCAGGAACTTTAACAAATGAAACATCATTGCAATAGGACATGTCTCTTGGCTGAGGGGGTGAGTTGGTCACATCCTTGTGGAGACACAGGAAGGAGCAGGCACCTTGAAAAGCCTCGAAATTAGAAGTTCTCACTACCTCTTGGCTCTTTGCCCAGCTATTTTTTCTCAGTGTAAACCCAGTGAACTTCTGTGGACAATAAAAAGTTTTATATACACTTCAGCAGATGGGAGCAGACTCCAATTTTCGTTGTCCAGAAGCAATTTAGAACATTGTTTGTGAACCAAAGCAGGCACGAGAGCTAAGGTGACAGGGAATGAAAGCCATTTTTTCCTCTCAAGGCCAATAAGACTGTAAGAGCCGCACTTGTACAAACATATAAGTGGAATTATGATTGGAAAAGTACCTCCCTGCGTATGTGTGTAGTGCCACTCATATCTATATTACAGGGTGAATGGGTACAGATTAAACAGGAAGGCACTCATGCTAACAAATGAGTTCTTTATTATGTTCCATTGCACAAGTCTATGTTATTTTTCCAGGTACACAGTGAAGGGAGGGAATAAGGAGTATATTCCCAGGATTCCAAGCTTTAAAAATTATGATGAAAACACGTTTTCTATATTTAGAAGTATATAAACAATGTTTAAGTTCATGATTTGCCAGAGCCTGTAAATTAAAAAATGTCAAAGCTAATATTGTAAAGAATGAGCTTGGGAGCATCTTCTTTAGCGATCCCATTACAGTAGGTTGGATCCATATTAAGTTGGTTGAACTGAAGTGACATCGAAGTCAGTGGGGCAAGCTAATTATGCCCTTTCCAAGTGGTTTTTGCTCAGTTAAACTGTATTCAGCTAAAGGCAGTGGTCACAATTAAGAGTGTTATGTATTCTTCCTCCCTTCTAAATGACTGCAAGTGGCATTCAGGCCATTGTTGATGTGGATTTTGGATCCTAATTCTGCACCACAGGTATGACTGAATGCACAGGGCTTCCAAGGGATAACCACGAGAAGATCTGTTTGAATAGACAAGTTTGATTTTTTCCACATTTAACTATTTAACTTTTTTAAAAAATCTTTCTGTTGAATTTATGAAGAACATTGGGATGCAGGGGGAATTCTTACCAAAAACTAAATCTTCATATATCTCTGTTTCTACATATGAAATGTATCATCGTAACAAGTGGTGGGTCCATCCTTTAAGAAGGAAGTGTGACTCCAAAAAACAAACCCATGCAGATCAGGGATGTTGGTCATGCCAGTTAGATAGAACCATTATTGAAGTACTGAATTACTTTTTAGGGATGAGCGAGCAATTAAAAAATGGTTCAAAAGTTATTACAAAACTGGGGGATGCTGGCGCTTCGTTTCTAAAGTGTTTCTAAAGTATAGTTTGTGAAAAAAATGTTACTATACCGAGAGTAATGAAATTTCGTTACTATTTTGTTATAGTAAAGGTTTTCCCCTGACATTAAGTCTAGTTGTGTCCAACTCTGGGGGTTGGTGTTCATCTCCATATCTAAGCCGAAGAGCCGGCATTGTCCATACACACCTCTAAGGTCACGTGGCTGGCATGACTGCATGGAGTGCCATTACCTTCCCACCGGAGCGGTACCTATTGATCTACTCACATTGGCATGTTTTCGAGCTGCTAGGTTGGCAGAAGCTGGGACTAACAGCGGGAGCTCACCACATTCCCCGGAATCGAACCGCTGACCTTTCAGTCAGTAAGTTCAGCAGCTCAGTGGTTTAATCCACTGCACCACTGGGGGCTCCTTCGTTATAACTACTTCATTATAGTAGTTGTGCATATCTACTATAATTGGGGAAACCAGGGACTCCTTTCTCCCCATTTTTAAAGTTATTGGAGTGAAACTTGCTACGGTGGTAGAACACATTTACCATTCTTAGCTCACCAAACTTCAGAACTTATCCACAGATTTTTGGGGAATTTTTAAAAGTTTAGACAAAAACCATTTATCTCCCAAAATGTGTCAACAGCAATTCCCTTGAATGTCTATCTGTCCGTATGACACACAACCACATAACTTGAACTTAGCACAGATTTATACTGTTACTGTACTTACTTACCTAAGTCCTCTTTGCAGATTCAATCATTTTATTTATTTATTTATTTATTTATCATACTGACTCTAAAGGACTGGCTGCAGCAGTCCTCATTGGGTCCTTCAGTTGCTGAGCATTGCATTCTGGGAAATGTAGTTTAGGGCAGGACCTTTTGCATTATCTGCCACAGTGTGATCTCATCTTCCCAAACTGCATTTAAGATGGCTGTGTTCTCAGTCTCCCACCCATTAACTTTAATCCCACCCCCAGTGCCTTCCTTGTGGCAATCAGGAGAAAGAAAAAAAGTTTGGTTTTAAAAGCACTTTATTTTCTCTTGGCTTTTACCAAAGTTGCTTAACGCTTCTACTGAAAATTAAACTGACGTTGGGAGACATCTGAATGTTACAGAATCTTAACTAAAATGATTGATGAGTGTTTCAATTTCTAGATCCGCCCCCTCACACACACATCTTTCCTTCATGTTTCTAATATTGATTTGTATGCACAAATTTAATGAATATGATACGACTTATGAAGAGTAACATTTTTTTGCACAACTCTCATGTTTTTGTCTTCTTCCTCTTCAGGGGAGCGTTTTAGGACCCTTGCACACAGCCATACAATCCAGAATACCAAGGCAGATAATCCACCATGTCTGCTTTGAACTGGGTTATCTGAGTCCACACTGCCATATAATCCAGTTCAATGTGGGTTTTATACAGCTGTGTGGAAGGGGCCATAGAGACATAGAGACATAACACAAGGATGTCAAATACTTGTGTAGAGTTGAGAAGGTCATGGAAGACACCATGCAATTAAGGGTCAGCCCATGTAGCCTGGTAACATTTTTTCCTGAAGCAACAACCAGTTGACACGGACATCATACCACAATCTTAATTCAACTTTTCATCTGATTTAAGATTGTTAAATCCATTGCACTAGAGCTCATCACCTGGAATGGCGACATCAATAATCCAAACCTTTTTCTTTTCCACAACTGTGAGGTCTGGTGTGTTGTGTTCCAGAACTTTGTCAGTCTGGATTCAGAAGTCCCACAGTATCTTTGCGTGTTCATTTTCCATTACCTTTGCAGGTTTGTGATCCCACCAGTTCTTTTCTGCTGGGGGTGGTACTTGAGGCATAAGTTCCAATGAATCATCTGGGCCACATAGTTGTGGCTCTGTTTGTAGTCTATCTGTGCGATTTTCTTACAGCAGCTGAGGAGATGATCAATGGTTTTGTCAGCTTCCTTGCACAGTCTGCATTTTGGGTCATCAGCTGATTTTTTGATCTTGGCCTTAATTGCATTTGTCCTGATGGCTTGCTCCTGGGCTGCAAGGATCAGGCCTTCTGTCTCCTTCAGTGTCCCATTCGTCAGCTTTTCCTTCAGTTTTGTCAAGGGACTTTCCATGCAATGTTTTGTTGTGCCAGCTGTCAGTTCTAGTTTGTAGTGCAGTTTTCTTGTACTGGTTTTTTGTCTGCTGTGCTTTGAGGAGTTTATTATTTTTGACTTCAATCAAAGCAGGTTCTTCACTTTGCTTTACATATTCTGCCAGGGCATGTTCTTCTTCTTTGATTGCTTGTTTTACTTGTAAGAGTCCTCTGCCCCCAGATCTTCTAGGCAGATATAGCCGGTCAACATCACTGTGAGGGTGCAGTGAATGATGAATGGTCATGAGTTTTCTTGTTTTTCTGTCCAAATTGTCCAGTTCCACCTGAGTCCAGTTTATGATGCCAGCAGTATATCTTATGACAGGTATGGCCCAGGTGTTTATGGCCTTGATGGTATTGCCTCCATTGAGCTTGCTTTTGAGAATTTTTCTGACCCTTTGTGTGTATTCTTTGCTGACCACAGTTTTCACATGTTCATGCTTGATGTTGTCCAGCTGTAATATGCCCAGGTATTTATAGTCCTCTGGCTGATGACACTTTATTGTTTGGTCATTAGGCATATTTATGCCCTCACTTTCAATGATTTTTCCTTTCTTCAATGCACTGTTGAACATTTGTCCAAACCAAACTTCAGGCGGATATCAGTGCTAAAAATTTGGACAGTGTTAGTCAGAGACTGGATTTCAGTTTCCGTTTTCCCATACAGCTTCAGATCATCTATGTACATCAGATGCGAAATTTTGTGAGATTTCTTGGATGTTTGATAGCCAAGATTTGTTTTTTGTAAATTGTTGACAGAGGGATCATGGCAATAATGAAAAGCAGATGGGACAATGAGTCTCCCTGGAAAATTCCTCTTCTGATGTTGACAAGTCCATAGCTTTCATTTCCAACAAACAGTTCAGTTTTCCAGTGCACCATCGTGTTTTCAATAAAGGTGCCAACGTTTTTACTAATCCCGATGGCGTCCAGGCACTTGATGATCCAGCTGTGTGGGAGTGAGTCAAAGGCCTTTTTGTAGTCAATCTACGTCATGTGAAGTTTAGCTTTTCAGCTTTTACAGTTCTCCAGAATCATTTTGTCAATTAATAACTGGTCTTTTGTTCCCCTGCTTTTCCGTTTTTTGCCTTTCTGTTCATCTGACAAGATGTTTTTTTCTTCAAGATAGTCTTGAATTCTGTCAGCTATGATGCCAGTCAGTAGCTTAAACATAGTGGCCAGACACGTTATTGGCCTGTAGTTTCCTGGTGCTTCTCCTTTTGCTGGATCCTTTTGTATCAGGTATGTTCTTCCAGTTGTTAGCCATTCACTGATACTTCCTTTCTGCAGCATCTCATTGAATTGTTGGGCCATTTTTCCATGTAAACTAATCAGATATTTGAGCCAAAATCCATAAAGTTGATCACTACCAGGTGATGTCCAGTTCTTGACTTTTTGCACTCATTTGCTGATCATTTCAGTTGTTATTTTCATCTATTCCTTTTTGTTCTGTGAGAATTTTCCTTCAAACTCCTTTATCCACCCAGCGTTTTTGTTGTAGTTCTTATCATTTTCCCAAAGTTCTTTCCAGAACTTTGTTGTTGCAGTTTTCTCTGGCTTTATGGTTACTGTGTCTGTTGTTTGGTTCAGACTCTGGTAGAACCATCTTTGGTCTGATTGAAACAGTTGATTTTGTCTGTACTGGATGATCCTGGCTTCATATCTTTCCATTTTTCTGGCTATTGCTGTAATTTGTTCTTTCATGATTTCCAAAGCTTCTTCAATTTTTCTGGTGTTCAGCCAGTACTTTCTGATCAGGTATTGCTTGATTTTGTCATTCTTCAGTTTCTTCTCTTTCATATTTTTCAGGTTACTTGCATCTGATCTAAGATTTTTGATTTTCAACTCTAGCCTGACCTTCCACTTTGGTTTTCCAGTCAATTTTCTTTGGGGCTGCCTTGGTTGTAGGAGCCCAAGCTCTTCTGTTACTATCACTGCTGCACTGTAGGCAAACTGGTTTGTTTGTTCAATTGATGTTATTTGGACAGTGGAGAGTATTGTATTCACATCTTTCATGAGAGGCACCAGGTGTCTCTTAGGCACTGTTTTTAGAGTTGGGAGCCGAATTCTTACTGCATTTGTTGCCGCATGAGCCATGATTTTATCCTTGAGCTCATAATAATATAATAATAATAATAAAACTTTATTTATACCCCGCCACCATCTCCCTAATGGGGACTCGGGGCGGCTTACATGGGGCCATGCCCGGGAAAAATACAATATAACAAAATATAAAAACAACATATCATAATACAATTACAACAATACAATAAAGGATCATATACAGTACAACACAAAATCCAAAAAGCAATATAACAGGGCAGGCCGCACGAATACTCAGTTAAAACTCGGGGTGAGAAAAGGATAAGAATAAAGGATAAGAATAAAACCACAGGGAACTAGGGGAAAGATAGCAGATGGGGGGCGTAACAAAAAGCATGTTGTCTTGCTGTCAAGGTTCCTGGTGGTTCAACAGGTGTTTCAAGTGCTGGTTCTTCAAATTCTTGCAAAAGCTCCACACTTTCTTCTGGTTCAATCTGTTCCACCATTCCAAGTGTTGCTGGAGTCTCTGCTACTGTCTGTGCTGTGGTCTGATGGTAATTTGCTTTGCAGGTTTTCTGAATGTCTTCAAATTCAACTTCACTTTGTTTCTAATTATGAATCTTTGTTGGTCAGCCAGTCGGGGTTCTGTTATCTGTGAGTCAGGGTACTCTTGTTTCCACAGTTGATGCATCCTTTTTTGGTAGCCACGCTTCTGAAGTTCAGATTTGTAATAGCATTTCATAACTGTGCGGTTTTCTGGCATTGTATATTTCTGCCACAATGTGACTGTTCATTTGTATTTTGATTCTGTAGCCCACTGGTTGATGGATGTCCAGAATCGGCAGCATCCACCGCGGTCCTTTTTATCCTGGGCAACAACCGAGCCAGTATAGACTTCGTTTTGGTTTGTTTCTCCATAATGCTAATGAGTTAGGTGCTTTTAGTTCCACTCCTCAGCTGAGACCTCTCTGGCTTGGTTGGACTTGCCGGTAGTTACACTACCGCCAGCACAGCCCTCAGTCATCATTGGAGCAGTTAAGCCCCCTCACCATGACAAGGTGGCACCTACGGGAGGGGGGGGTGAATTATTATTATTATTATTATTATTATTATTATTATTATTATTATTATTACTATTTAAAAACCAACAACAAGCATATGTGAGGCATATGTGAACAGTAAAAGGCCTGTCTAAACTAACATCCTCCAAACAACAGTGCAACTGAATGAAACCTGTTCCTAAGAAATAGAGTTCAGTCCTCAATAAATCCTTCTATGGAAGTTCTTCAGATGCCTCTAAGGCAGCTCATCCCTTATCTTCATGCCACATTTGTTTAAATGTGGAAAAACACATTTTTCTTCAAGTAAGGCTATCTTCTTAAGCAGGTGCTGTTTGAAATAAGTCCTGCTGAAGCCTATAAAACATACATCTAAATATATGTCCAAGGGGGTATCAATAAGACTACTCCAGTTGAGGTAGAAGGACCTAATAATAATAATAATAATAATAATAATAATAATAATAATAATAAAGAATAAGAATAATAGTAAGAAAATCGCACAGACAGACTACAAACAGAGGCACAACCATGTGGCCCAAATGATTCATTGGAACTTATGCCTCAAGTACCACCTCCCAGCAGCGAAGAACTGGTGGGATCACAAACCTGCAAAAGTATTGGAAAATGAGCACGCAAAGATACTATGGGACTTCCGAATCCAGACTGACAAACTTCTGGAACACAACACACCAGACATCACAGTTGTGGAAAAGAACAAGGTTTGGATCATTGATGTTGCCATCCCAGGTGACAGTCGCATTGATGAAAAACAACAGGAAAAACTCAGCCCATATCAGGACCTCAAGATTGAACTTCAAAGACTCTGGCAGAAACCAGTGCAGGTGGTCCCAGTGGTGATTGGGCACACTGGGTGCCGTGCCAAAAGATCTCAGCCAGCATTTGGAAACAATAGACACTGACAAAATCACGATCTGCCAACTGCAAAAGGCCACCCTACTGGGATCTGTACGCATCATCCGAAAATACATCACACAGTCCTAGACACTTGGGAAGTGTTCGACTTGTGATTTTGTGATACGAAATCCAGCATATCTATCTTGTTTGCTGTGTCATACAATGTCGTTGTGTCAATGATAATAATAATAATTTATTTCTTATAATTTCTTATAATTTATTTCTAGATCTTGACAGACTAGAGAGATGGGCCGAAACT
This sequence comes from Anolis carolinensis, assembly GCF_035594765.1. Lineage (NCBI taxonomy): Eukaryota > Metazoa > Chordata > Lepidosauria > Squamata > Anolidae > Anolis > Anolis carolinensis. The sequence continues at coordinate 212,686,309 of NC_085842.1, read as the reverse complement.
AACAAAATGAAGTTCAACAGGGACAAATGCAAGATACTTCACTTCGGCAGAAAAAATGGAAATCAAAGATACAGAATGGGGGACGCCTGGCTTGACAGCAGTGTGTGCGAAAAAGATCTTGGAGTCCTCGTGGACAACAAGTTAAACATGAGCCTACAATGTGATGCGGCAGCTAAAAAAGCCAATGGGATTTTGGCCTGCATCAATAGGGGAATAACGTCTAGATCCAGGGAAGTCATGCTCCCCCTCTATTCTGCCTTGGTCAGACCACACCTGGAATACTGTGTCCAGTTTTGGGCACCGCAGATGAAGGGAGATGCTGACAAGCTGGAAAGCGTCCAGAGGAGGGCAACTAAAATGATTAAGGGTCTGGAGAACAAGCCCTATGAGGAGAGGCTTAAAGAGCTGGGCATGTTTAGCCTGCAGAAGAGAAGGCTGAGAGGAGACATGATAGCCATGTACAAATATGTGAGGGGAAGTCATAGGGAGGAGGGAGCAAGCTTATTTTCTGCTGCCCTGCAGACTAGGACACGGAACAATGGCTTCAAACTACAGGAAAGGAGATTCCACCTGAACATCAGGAAGAACTTCCTCACTGTGAGGGCTGTTCGGCAGTGGAACTCTCTCCCCCGGGCCGTGGTGGAGGCTCCTTCTTTGGAGGCTTTTAAGCAGAGGCTGGATGGCCATCTGTCGGGGGTGCTTTGAATGCGATTTCCTGCTTCTTAGCGGGGGGTTGGACTAGATGGCCCTTGAGGTCTCTTCCAACTCTACTATTCTATGATTCTATGATTCTATGATTCTATATGCCACCTCCATCTCCCCGAGGAGACTCGGGGCGGCTCACATGGGGACAAAGCCCTAAAAACAACAGTTGACATATACATAAAATAGTACAAGTTACAACATTAAAATACATAGCAAAAACCAAACAATTTTAAAAACTTTAAATAACCACATATCAAAGCAGTTAGGCAAGGGAGTGGGGCTGTTTAGGATTACATGGGAGGGGCAGACTTGTGCAACATGAATAGTCGAAACGGAGTGCAATAAAGTGCTAAGGGCCGGCTGGGCGAATTGGACGGTATGGACAAAGTGCAGCTAATTATTCGAAAGCGCATTGAAAAAGCCACGTTTTCAAGCTCTTTTGAAATGTGGTTAGGGTGGGTGTTAGTCTGATCTCCTTGGGGAGGGAGCTTCAGAGCTGGAGGGCCACCACCGAGAAGGCCCTCTCCCTCGTCCCCACCAACCGTGTTTCAGATAGTGGCAGGAGCAGAAAATCTAAGAGTCTTCCCTGGTTTATAGGGAGAAACGCGGTCACGAATATAGGCAGGACCCGAACCGTTTAGGTTTTGTAGGTCAAGACCGGCACTTTGAATTGGGACTGGAAACTTATTGGCAGCCAGTGGAACTGCTTCAGGAGAGGTATAGTACGCTCCCTGTAGCTAGCTGCTGCAGATCTTTGTGCTAGTTGCATTTTCTGGGCCATCTTCAAAGGCAGCCCCATGTAAAGTGCATTGCAGTAATCCAGTCTTGATGTAACCAATGCATGGACCACCACGGCCAAGTCAGACTTCTTGAGGTACGGTCGCAGCTGGCGCACAAGTTTTAATAATGCAAAGGCCCTCCCGGCCACCATCACATGAGGCTTGGGCTCCGTCCCAGTATGCTTCCAGACAGAGCCAGGACAGAGCCCATCACATGGCACAGGGCTACTTCTCCATCCTGGCTCTGTCCTGGAACTGTCCTAGAACGGAGCACAGAGAACATGGGAGCCAACGCTGGAAGAAGCCGTGTGACGGGGAAAATGGTGATACAGGCGATATGTGTGGGGCGATGTTCCCCCCCACCCACCCTTTGTCTCATGGATTCACCATGCTACTTTTGACATATAGGACATAATATTGGCAGGAGGCATCAGGACCATAGCCAGAAAAAATTGGGGGGGGGGGGGGAGAGTTGAATTTTTTTTAGTGAATCATGAACAGTAGTTCCATAACACAAAATAATTTAGAAATCAGACTCCATCAATAAACTTCAGTGGACACTCAAGATAGATAAACTTCAGTGGACACTCATGGGATTTGGGTAATCAGTTAAAATTCATGAGTAAACCAGGTTTTTTTAAAAATCTGAAAATTTTGGGGGAGTTTGAACCCTTACCCACCCCCCCACCCCCACCCCCCCACCCCTCCGGCTAAAGCCCAGGGAGGCATCACACATTGACTGAAGGCGAGGCTGTTGTGCAATAAAGCTGATGTCCCAGGGAGACCTCTTCTCGGATCTATATTATACTGTGAAAGGTGATTCTGATGCAAAAGTGCAATGGCATATTCATTTGTATTTTCATATCTTTTTTAGAAAGTGAAGAGATTCTCTTCATTGCTTGCACAGCTGCATTTTCCAGTTAGCAAGACAGGCAGGTGGGTGTGTTTGCCGACATGCTTGGATGGTCTGGCATTGTACCTGGACTGTCCCAATGGCACAATGCTATGAGCATCTTGCTGCTGTCCTGCCTTCTCCCATTCTCCTATTGACATCAGTTAATAGGCAAAAAACAGTCAATATCTTCCAATTCTGCAATGTTCCCATTGCCTACTATTGATGCAAGGAATCCCCTCTGCTTGTTTTTAAATGCTGGAATTGTGCAGTTGCACTAAAAATTAAATAAAAATTAAGGGATAGCAGTAGTGTGGGAAGGCTAGGTTATGAGGGTGTGTGGAAGTACAGGGGCTGTGGTGGAGCAATGGGTTAAACCCTTGTGCTGTTGAACTACTGACCTGAAGGTTGGCAGTTAGAATTGGTGGGATAGGGCGAGCTCCCACTGTTAGCCCTAACTCCTGCCAACCTAGCAGTTTGAAAACATGCAATTGTGAAGAAATAAATAGGTACCACTTCAGTGGGAAAGGCATAAAGAAACCCTAAGAAGTCATGCTGGTCACATGACTAGGAGGTGACAACGCAGGATCCTCAGCTTGGACATTGAGAAAAGCACTTCCCCCAGAGCCAGAGATGAACACTGCCTCCAAAGCCGGAAATGAAAGGAGAAGCCTTTGCCATTGTTTGTGTATGTGTGTCTCATTGTATGGTAACAAGGCATTGAATGTTAGCCTTTATCTGTCTATACTGTAATCTGCTCTGAGTCCTCACAGGGAGAGGGGTGGAATATAAATTTTATTATTATTATTATTATTATTATTATTATTATTATTATTATTATTGACACAACGATGTTGTATGACACAGCAAACAAGATAGACATGCTGGATTTCGTTTCACAAAACCACAAGTCGAACACTTCCCAAGTGTCTAGGACTGTGTGATGTATTTTCGGATGATGCGTGCAGATCCCAGCAGGGTGGCCTTTTGCAGTTGGCAGATCGTAATTTTGTCAATGTCTATTGTTTCCAAATGCCGGCTGAGATCTTTTGGCACGGCACCCAATGTGCCCATCACCACCGGGACCACCTGCACTGGTTTCTGCCAGAGTCTTTGAAGTTCAATCTTGAGCTCCTGATAGCGGCTGAGTTTTTCCTGTTGTTTTTCATCAATGCGACTGTCACCTGGGATTGCGACATCAATTATCCAAACCTTGTTCTTTTCTACAACTGTGATATCTGGTGTGTTGTGTTCCAGAAGTTTGTCAGTCTGGATTCGGAAGTCCCACAGTATCTTTGCGTGTTCATTTTCCACGACCTTTGCTGGTTTGTGATCCCACCAGTTCTTTGCTGCTGGCAGGTGGTACTTGATGCATAAGTTCCAATGGATCATTTGGGCCACACAGTTGTGCCTCTGTTTGTAGTCTGTCTGTGCAATTTTTATTATTATTATTATTATTATTATTATTATTATTATTATTATTATTATTTGAAACACAACAAGATGAGTCCACAGAAGACACTCTGCTGGCTGTTGTATTGGATCACATGTCGGACACTTCCAAGTGTCTAGGACTGTGTGATGTATCGAATAATGTGTGCAGATCCCAGTAAGATGGCCTTCTGCAGCTGGCAGGTGGTAATTTTGTCAGCACCGATTGTGTTTAAGTGCAGGCCAAGGTCTTTAGGCACTGCACCCAGTGTGCCGATCACCACTGGGGCTACCTTGACTGGCTTGTGCCAGAGTCTTTGCAATTCAATCTTTAAGTCCTCATATTGTGTCAGCTTTTCCAGTTGTTTTTCTTCAATCCTGCTGTCCCCTGGGATTGCAACATCGACAATCCATACTTTGTGTTTTAACACAATCGTGAGGTCAGGAGTATTGTGCTCCAAAACTCTGTCTGAATTCGGAAGTCCCAGAGTAGCTTGACATGTTCATTCTGTGTAACTTTTTCCGGCTTGTGATCCCACCAGTTCTTTGTCGCAGGCAGATGGTATTTATGGCACAAGTTCCAATTAATCATCTGAGCAACGGTGTTATGCCTCTGCTTGTAGTCTGTCTGTGCAATCTTCTTGCAGCAGCTGAGGATGTGATCTATTGTTTCATTTGCTTTATTATTATTATTATTATTATTATTATTATTATTATTATTATTATTATTACAATTGTGGAACCATGCATCAGTGAATGGCACAATTACACTAATGAACAAAGGTGTGATTTTGAGGGTGCTCAATGTTGTATGCATCAATGGCAACACAACTGTAGTGGAATAGTGTGCTCATGTGATCAAATCCTATGTCACTGAAAGACATGTTCATTCATCTACCCTTATATCTTCTGAATAAAAGAGACAGGTTTGGACGACAGATATTTCAGGTATGGAATTTAATTCTCTGTCTCTTTTGCTCCTGCTACCCAAATGGAACTGGTACAGCATTTCGCTGCTACAAAGGTGCCATAATGCAGAAGCTCTGCCTGTTGACAATAATAATAAATAATAATAAATCTTTAGATATATCCCGCTTTTCTTCCTCATGGGACCCAAAGCGTCTTACAACATATTAAAATCACATAAACGACAATCAGAGTACAACATAGGATAAACAGAACTATCTATCATTTAGCTCTTTAATTCATACTGTAGCGTCTCTTATGACTTCATCACATGGGCTGTCTTACCCATCATAGGATGCTTTAAACACAGTTCCTGGATGGAGCTTGCTGGATCCCATCAGACAACTATTACTTCCGGTGGGGTCCCGTCCATGTACTGTGTTGGAAGCATCCAACGATGGAGCCCTGAGAACATGGGAGGCTTCTCCTATGGAACGGGGAAAGTGCGGGAGGAAGCCAGGCAGCGATGCTTCCCTCTGCGGGATGTGGAAAGGGGTGATGCAGGAGATGTGGGATGTGAAGCAATTGTTTCCCATGCCGCCTGCTGGATTTGCCCCGCTGCCCCATGGATGCCCCCACTTTCCCCCAGATTCAGGATCCCAATGTGATGAGGTCCCTAGTGAAAGAAAGGAAGAAAAGGCATTACTAGTGTGGGCCAAAAGCATGAATTATGCTATATTGTATTGAAAAGAGCAGCCCATTTCAGCCAACATATCTATTTCTGATAAAAGCACACAATCCTTGTCCTTTCAGAGTAAACTTGCTCAACCGTTTGGAAGGAAAAGATGAGATAAGAGGTAAATGGACCTATTTGCCTTCAGGAAAAAAAAACTTTTGCCACATGAACTTCAGTCTGAGGTCCACCTTAAACAATTTGACAGGGTTCAAGTCTGCTTTTCAAAGAGAGGATTGCAGTTTAGCTTGTAATTCTGCACCTTTGAGGGAGACAACATCTGGAGCCTGGACTATGTGGAAAGTCTTTGAGTTCAAACGAGGCTGTTTTGCTGGTGTGTCTAAAGAAGACAGTGCATCTGGGTCAAATCTTTTTAAAGAAAAACACCTTTATTAAATACATATGACAAAACATTTTGTACTGTATAAAGTAAATATAGGGATTACTATAATTCTAATAAACAATGAACTCTCTGAACATATAATACTAAATAAGAAACAAATCAAAAGCAGGAAAAAACAATAAAGGGTTAAACAGGTCTCAGGGTCCATACCTCCAGCTTAAAAGATCTCAGGTTGCAGTGTGGGCCATGTGTCTGAAATGGGATCCACATCCACCTCCCTCTTGTTTCCATCATGGTCTCAGAGAATCACAGAGTTGGATGAGACCTTCAAAAGGCATCCAGTCCAACCTCTTGCCATGTAACTCCCAGAAGATAGCCATCCAGCCTCTGCTTGGAAACTTCAAGAGAAGGAGACTCCACCAGACTTCAAGGCAGCATATTCCACAGTTGGACAGCTCTTACTGCCAGGAAATTCTTCTTAATGTTTAGGTGGAAACTCTTTTTCTGCCATTTGAATCCATTGCTCTGTGTCCTCATCTCTGGAGCAGCAGAAAACAAGTTTGCTTCTCCTCAATGTGACATCATTATCGTGTCCCCTCTTTTCAGAAAATTTAACCCATATCATTTCCTTCCCCACAAAACAAATATGTGGCATTAACTTTGCTCTATCTGCAGAGATTACAGACAAATTCTTATTGAACTTTTAATGTCAAATAATGGATGTTTCTGATTTCAATTGATTATGTTTTATGAATCAAACTTAGGGCCCTTCCAGAAATGCCAAAAATCCAAGAGGAATTGGAATTTTAAATCTCAATTCCTCTTTGGATAGAGGCTACACAGCTGGCCTAAACCCCGTGCTTTTGCAGGAGTGGTGTCCAGATACTGAGATCAGCAGGGGTGGGCATCGGCACTGCCAGTCTCCCCTTCTCTGCTCTCCCCTCTACTTATCGGAAGAAGACCTCAACAAGACCAGAAATCTTCCCCCAGTAAGTTGAGAGGGAAATAGGGGGCAGGAGGGAGGGAAGGAAAACACGTGTTTTACATGCCTGCAGGTACACGGTTTAAAGGGCAGCTTTTAAACATGGGTTTTCATTTAGGCCCCCCCCCCTTTAACCTGATTTAACCCAGGTTATAATGCATGTGTAGAAGGCCCCTTAGTTTTTTTAGAATCAAAATTTGAAGGGAAGTTTCTGAAACTGAAAGGAGAACCATCAGCAAAATTGTTGTGATCAGATTTGTCTAAATGTCACAAACAGCCACAAGGTAACATTAGTAAGTAAGTAAGTAAATAAGTAAAACATTATTTATAAAGACCTGGCTATGTTCGCAGGCGTTTGAAGAATAGTACCCTGTTTCCCCTAAAATAAGACATTCCCAGAAAATAAGACCTAGTAGAGGTTTTGCTGAATTGCTAAATATAAGGCCTCCCCCGAAAGTAAGACCTAGTAAAGTTTTTGTTTGGAAGCCTGCCTGCCAAACAACACCAGAGCATGCAGGATCAGTAAATGTATGTACCATAAAGTGTTGTACATGTAAATATTGGTAGTAACAAGAAATTCTTGATAGGATTCACAGTTTGTCTGGTTATGCTGGTTTATGATGACAACTACTGTACAGTATATAATGTTCATTTTTTTGTTCAACGATAAATGTGAATTCTTCTTCATGGAAAAACAAGACATCCCCTGAAAATAAGACCTAGAGCATCTTCGGGAGCAAAAATTAATAATGACACAGTCTTATTTTCGGGGAAACATGGTATATGTTGGCTTCGACGCGGTCTGAATTATGGCTTTTGTTTAAGGTCCGGTGGATGAATGGCATAAGTACCTTGCAGTGTTTTAAACTTTGTATATTGTATTTTATGACTGTTTTAACTGTTTTAACGTTTTAGTTCATTGTTTTATGGTGTAACGGCATTAATTGCCAATTATAAGCCGCCCTGAGTCCCCTCGGGTGAGAAGGGCAAGGTATAAATGATTGAAATAAATAATCAATAAAATCATATACTGCTCTCTCTCTCTGAAGGGACTCTGGGCGGTTTACAAGCATAAAAACAGCAACATACATTACAAGCAACACAATACACACATTATTAAACAAAATTAAAGACCTATACAACTCATAAAACAGTGAAGACCATAAGAAACAATCACAACAACCAGAAGGAACAAGAATATATAATCAGATGGGTTGCCATGGACCGTTATTAGGGATAGATGATCCTTGTACAGCATGTTTACGGGCCAGGGGTTGGCAGTACACCAGAGAAAATTATTCAAAGACCCGCTGAAACCACCAGGTTTTCAACTCCTTGCGAAAGGAGGACAGAGTAGGGGCTTGCCTAATCTCATTTGGCAGGAGATTCCAGAGCCGGGGGGCCACTACTGAGAAGGCCCACTCCCTCGTCCCCACCAGTTGCGCTTGAGACAAAGTTGGGAGCAAGAGGAGGGCCTCCCCGGACGATCTCGGGGCCCGTGCCGGTTCATAGGGGGAGATGCGATCACAGAGGTAGGCAGGGCTCGAGTCGTATAGGGCTTTATAGGTCAATACCTGCACCTTGAATTGGGCCCGGCAGTTTATCGGCAGCTTTTACTGTTTCCAAGTATTTTTGCAACCCCAACATTGAGCTAATGTGAGTACATTTGGGGCTGTGTTATAGCTCATATTTAGATGGACACACAAACATTTGGGAATCTATAAGGGGAAAATCATACTTTTGGTACTATTCCATTATCCATGTTGAGGCCACAAGGGGGCGCTAGACAGAGAAGGATAGTCCATTTTACGGGGAAAGGGGGTTGAAAGAGGTAAATCATTTCCCCCCTGTTTCCCTGTTATTCCCTGAACCCATGTCGCCATCGTCAAAACAACCATCATTTATGATATGGGAAGGGGGGGGGGATAGCCAGCAAAAATAGAGGAATTGTTTTCCTCCTTCAACTACCTCCCCCCCCCCTCAATAAAATGGACTATCCTTCTCTGTCTAGACCCCCTTTTGGAGTCTGCCTGGGTAATGGAACAGTATCAACTTTACTTCTGGAAATATTGATCTTTCACCATAATACAAATCAGCATAATACTATCTATTATAGACTTCAAAAACAAATAATTAGCAGCTTTTTTCTATCTTAGTCTCAGTTCAAAATTGGGTCATTTTAGAGGTAAAGAATCCAAGAACCTCAAAGACTCTGACCTTTCTTCAATTCCCTTTTATTTCTTATTTCTTTGCTTTAAAAATGATTTCATTTTGATCTGAGTGTAAGATGGAAAAAACCTATCAATTACAGTGTTCCCTCACTACTTTGCGGTTCACTTTTTGCGGATTCACTGTTTTGCAGTTTTTAATAAACTCTAAAATAATATTATAAATCATAAAAAATTACAATTTACAGCCTTAGGAAGGGAGGAAGGAGAAGCCGAAGGGAGAGAAAAGGAGCCCAAGCAGCAATGAGAAGAGAAGGAGGCGATTTATCAACACACGATTGGTTGATAAAGACTTAAAATAGTGTATAACTACTAAAATAATGTATAACTATATAGCGTCTCTACTTCGCGAATTTTCACTTATTGCGGATAGTCCTGGAAGCTAACCCCTGCGATAAGTGAGGGAACACTGTATTCCTTTTTAAAAGTGGAAGTCTACATTACGTTGACAACGAAAAACAAATATTTTTGAATTATGGCATGATTATTAAAGGGATATAGACTGATTTCAATTGATGTGATTTCATTGCTGGGGCTGCTGCTGATATCTGATTCATTTTTGTTCTGCATTTTAAACTTGCCTTTAGCAAATCAAATATTGGAAAATGATAGGTAGACATTTCTTTGATATGAAAATAAAGGGGCTGAAATAGCTGTTCAAGTATAGGCAGGACAAGGTAGATAATCAGTCTGTGTGCATATGTGCTTTCAAGTCACCTGTCAACTTCTAGCAACCCCATGAATTTCATAACTTTTTTTAGGTGTCCCAAAAGTTGCCATACATAGGGAAAACGGGACATTGAAGCTAAATATTCCCTTATTTATTAAATATTCATTGCAAAATATTCTTTACGTGTTGCCCACTTCTTTCTACATCAGTGGTTCCCAACCTTTGGGCCTTCAGGTGTTTGGGACTTCAACTCCCAGAAAATCCCAGCCAGCTTACCAGCTGTTAGGAACTGTGGAAGCTGAAGTCCAAAGGTTGGGAACCACTGTTCTACACGCGTGCACACACACACACACACACACACACATTTTGTCCTCCATATACACAAAAATATTATATAATATATAATATTAGTTCATTAATGTTTCCTATGTGTGGAGACTTTTGGGATACTCTATACCAAGAGAGGTGGTTTTGCTAGACTACAGCTGTCTCCCATCCAAATATTAACTAGGCTGATCCTGCTGACCTTCCCAGATCAGACAGGATCTGGTGCTTTTAGGGCATTTAGGATTTCAGGATTCATAATTTCCACTCAAATCATGGGAAGACAAACTGGAACATGTCCAGAGGAGGACGACTAAAATGATGAAAGGTCTGGAGGCTATGCTCATTGAGGAGTGGATTTAAAAGCTGGATGTACTTAGCCTGCAGAAGAGAAAGCATGTTTACATATCTGAAAGGATGTCATAAGGAAGAGGGAGCAGGCTTGTTTTCCAAGAGACTGGGACTCGGAGCAATGGGTTCAAATTACAGGAAAGGAGATTCCTCCTGAACATTAGGAAGAATTTCCAGATTGTAAGAGCTGTTCAGCAGTGGAACTCTCTGCCTTGGAGTATGGTGGAAGCTCATTCCTTGGAGGCTTTTAAACAGAGCCTAGACAACCATCTGTTGAAGGTGATATGATTGTGCATTTCCTGCATGGCAGGGGGATACACTAGATGGCCCATGTGGCTTCTCCCAACTATGATTCTAGCATTCTAAGAGAAGGCTAAAATTAATGGATTTTATGTTAAATGAAGAAACCTTAACCACTTGGGACAGTGGTGAATGGGGAAGAGGCAAAATATCACCAGCTGAATGACGGTAGAGGCAGAACAGTAAATTAAAAATATCAGGATTGATCTTTACACTTCAAAATTGTAATTAGCAAGTGGATCCTGCTGCCATGAAATGTTGCCCTGTGTCTTTCATCCCATCCCTGGTTTCCCAGTCTCTCCCTGAAAGCAGTTGGTCAACATTCCGTGACTACTATAAAGATCCTTTCCTTATAGATCTAGATCACAGGACATGCCCTTGCAGTTTTATACTCCTGCACAAATCAGTGGTTGCTCGCAAGCCTCCCTTTATGTGTGTGTGTGTGGGTTGATGAATATGTTTGGACGCTGTTGTTTTGGCTACATAGGTCTTCGCAGTCATTACACCAGGAAGAAAGAAATCAGCAAATGGAAAAGGGAGAATAGGAAACACAATGGGAGTAGGAGTCATATTTTAACCGCTCACTCAGGGAGATAGGTTAAGTACTTTTTCTATTGATATTTTAGTGGTGACATGTTTATCCAACAGTTAGAGCTCATGTCCCAATGATGACTTAGTTGTTTTCAGTAAATATATGATGTGCAATGTGGGTATTCTCCCAGTTTAGTAAGGGTTGTGTAAATGACCTCCACATAGATGACCTGCTCTTATAGACCCTCCTGTTTCAAAGGTGGTCACTAGAGAGAATTGGATCCACAGAGCACATGTCTTCCCTTGGAAGCCCCCCAGGTGGCGCAGTGAGTTAAACCCTTGTGCCAGCAGGACTGATGACTTGAAGATTGGGTTGGTGACCCAGGGAGAGTGTGGATGAGCTCCCTCTGTCATCCCCAGCTCCACGTGGGAACATGAGAGAAGCCTCCCACAATGATAATAAAACATCAAAAACATCCGGGCATCCCTTGGGCAATGTCCTTGCAGATGGCCAATTCTCTCACACCAGAAGCAACTTGCAGTTTCTCAAGTCACTCCTGACATGAAAAAAAAAACTACTTTAATTCTACTTTTACGTCTTTGGTTTCACCTCATAGTATTCTGGGATTTGCAGTTTAGAAGAGGGTACTTAAAATTCTTATCCAGAGAGCTCCTTTAGTGAAACATCCAATCTCAGGATTTCACATGATGTTACCTCAGCAGTTTACAGTAAATGTGTACTTATATAATTGTGTAATGTGATAGAACTTCAGATAAAATCAAGTGTATTTCATTGTAATTATGTCAGCATAAAATGATATCAGTTATATCATCTCAATATATCAATGACATGAATACGGAATACTCTCATCTTGTACTTAATGGGATCTACATATAAGTAGGTAAAGGTAAAGGCTTTTCCCTGACATTAAGTCTAGTCGTGTTCGACTCTGGGGGTTGGTGCTCATCTCAATTTCTAAGACGAAGAGCCGGCATTGTCTGGAGATGCCTCCAAGATCATGTGGCTGGCATGATTGCATAAGTAGATATGTAGATATTGGAAACCACCTAAAATACTTACACAAAAACACATGAGAGGCTTTGACAAATGCTGTTCAGTAAGAGCATTTCTACTCTTTAAGAAAAAAAGAATTCTCATTTACTCAAAGATTTTTTCCAGTTAAAACCTTTTAGAGTCATGGAGTTTTTGTAGAAATATGCAAATTAATTGTAGAAATATGCATTTATACAAATTAATTTTGTAAAAACAGATAGATATATAAATTAATCCAAATGCCAGTGAAATACACATGCTTGACAGAATATGAAAGTGGACATTTTCTATTTATTACCAAGAAAAGAAAGAGAATTATGAGTTAATTGGAACAAATTCTACAGTGCGAAAGGTATTTCCAAAAATATGTGAATGGGTTGCTGTGAGTTTTCCAGGCTGTATGGCCATGTTCTTTGATAATACTTGACAAATAACTTCAGTGGCCGAAGGTTATGGATATCTTTAAATGGTGCTTGCTGTAAGTTTTTAAAATTGTTTTATTTGATTTGTTAATTTGGTTTTTTTTTATATCAGGATATGCTGTTTTACTTAATTATGGATTGCTGTCTGATGTATTTGTATGAATTTTATATGTTGTATACCGCTTTGAATCCCACCCACGGGAGAAAAGCGGGATAGAAATTATTATTATTAATAATGATGATGATGATGATAACGTTCCTGGAAAATTCATAGCAACCCAGTGATTCCAACCATGAAAGCCTTTGACAACACAAGTTGTGTATGATTGGACCCCCCAAAAAAATCTTTATTTGGTCTCTGCTGCTTACTTCTTTTGAGGTCACTTTCTTTTCTTCTGCAGCTCAGTTTTCCCTTCTCTAAATTAACTACACTTGAAAAAACAGACATGGATAAATTAAAACTGGAGTGGGATGCTAAAGAAAAAGCCCCTCTCTCATTAAAAGAACAGTCTAAGCCAGATGGTGGACTGTGAAATTCATTTTAAACTTTTCTCTTTGGTGAAATGTATGTGAAAGTCAATGTGGATTTACTTGGGATGTTGAAATAGTTGTACAAGCAAACTCATGAAAATCACATATTAGCCCAGGTGTCATTTCAGGTCCTCAGATGAACTGACATAGTTATCTACCCTGACATAGAATCAAGTTCCTCATACCTCCCAAGCATTAAGGTATCCTTGCCAAGTAATCTGACTAGACTAAATAATAGAATCACAACTACAGTATATGGCATATTAAGCCTACTAGAACTAGTTCATGCCCCACATTTGAGCTCTGCATCCAGATGCATTGGAAGAGAAAGTGTTATGAGTCCTACAATGTATGTGAGGAGGACACAGACCATAGCCTGCAAAAAATGAAGAAAAATTCATCACGAAGCCAGTCATTCAAAAATAAGTAGCATTCCCTAGACTCCTGCTGCTAAAGCTGACTAAAAAATTTTATAGTGAAGAAAAACTAGAGTAAATATAATGCAGTGCACTTTCAAGCTAGACAGCTGCTTAGGATGTAGTTCACAGATCTCATGTTTTGCCACACTTTTCCAGGGCTTGGCCTTTTTCTCTGAATCTCTTAGTAGGCAAAGAATTAAATTAAAGCAATTTTTTTAGATTTCAAGAAAAGTCAAATAAAGTGTAAGTTACAAACATATAATCTTTCTGGCAAGCAGCAAAACCCAGCTATCTTATAGTGTGTGTTGTTTCAAGGCATCTGGAACTCCAGGGCACATGAATGTGGTTACACAGGTAATGATGCTTAGATACCTTTCTCCTGCCATTGAGAAAGCAGCATTGTACTTGCCCTTGTTTGGCATCCTTAATTCCAATTTAAATGAAAATTGCAGCTTCAGATTGCAATTTACTGCCAACAAAACATGCAAGTTCACTCATACTCAGCCCTGGAACAGATTTCAAGGATGCCTTGGGAGTGCTGTTTAGAATGTGCAAGGATTATTTGACAGCAGGCAGAATGAACAACACAATGATCCAGCATGAGACATAAAGCCTCCAAGAAGTCCGGTCGCTGTTTGGGTGATTTCCCCTCTTCTTTCTAGTTCATGGAAAAGTAATGCTAATCCCATCTGTCTGCCATAGAGAGCTAAGATGCTTTTGCACCTCCCTCAACTTTCTAACCACTTGCCAAATTTTCATTTTTCTGACCCGCCGGGTTTGGAAAATGATGAAATTTTCCAGAAAAAGTGACCTCTGCCAAATCTAAAAAACTTGCCAAATTTTCATTTTTCTGACCCGCCGGGTTTGGAAAATGATGAAATTTTCCAGAAAAAGTGACCTCTGCCAAATCTGAAAAACTTGCCAAATTTTCATTTTTCTGACCCGCCGGGTTTGGAAAATGATGAAATTTTCCAGAAAAAGTGACCTCTGCCAAATCTGAAAAACTTGCCAAATTTTCATTTTTCTGACCCGCCGGATTTGGAAAATGATGAAATTTTCCAGAAAAAGTGACCTCTGCCAAATCTGAAAAACTTGCCAAATTTTCATTTTTCGGACCCGCCGGGTTTGGAAAATCATCAAATTTGCCAGAAAAAGTGACCTCTGCCAAATCTGAAAAACTTGCCAAATTTTCATTTTTCTGACCCGCCGGGTTTGGAAAATGATGAAATTTTCCAGAAAAAGTGACCTCTGCCAAATCTGAAAAACTTGCCAAATTTTCATTTTTCTGACCCGCCGGGTTTGGAAAATGATGAAATTTTCCAGAAAAAGTGACCTCTGCCAAATCTGAAAAACTTGCCAAATTTTCATTTTTCTGACCCGCCGGGTTTGGAAAAACATCAAATTTTCCAGAAAAAGTGACCTCTGCCAAATCTGAAAAACTTGCCAAATTTTCATTTTTCTGACCCGCCGGGTTTGGAAAATGATGAAATTTTCCAGAAAAAGTGACCTCTGCCAAATCTGAAAAACTTGCCAAATTTTCATTTTTCTGACCCGCCGGGTTTGGAAAATGATGAAATTTTCCAGAAAAAGTGACCTCTGCCAAATCTGAAAAACTTGCCAAATTTTCATTTTTCAGACCCGCCGGGTTTGGAAAATGATGAAATTTTCCAGAAAAAGTGACCTCTGCCAAATCTGAAAAACTTGCCAAATTTTCATTTTTCAGACCCGCCGGGTTTGGAAAATCCTCAAATTTTCCAGAAAAAGTGACCTCTGCCAAATCTGAAAAACTTG
This sequence comes from Anolis carolinensis, assembly GCF_035594765.1. NCBI lineage: Eukaryota > Metazoa > Chordata > Lepidosauria > Squamata > Anolidae > Anolis > Anolis carolinensis. Next base: position 212,670,917 of record NC_085842.1, on the reverse strand, counting down.
CCAAATTTTCAGTTTTCTGACCCGCCGGGTTTGGAAAAACATCAAATTTTCCAGAAAAAGTGACCTCTGCCAAATCTGAAAAACTTGCCAAATTTTCATTTTTCTGACCCGCCGGGTTTGGAAAATCATCAAATTTTCCAGAAAACGTGACCTCTGCCAAATCTGAAAAACTTGCCAAATTTTCATTTTTCTGACCCGCCGGGTTTGGAAAATGATGAAATTTTCCAGAAAAAGTGACCTCTGCCAAATCTGAAAAACTTGCCAAATTTTCATTTTTCTGACCCGCCGGGTTTGGAAAATGATGAAATTTTCCAGAAAAAGTGACCTCTGCCAAATCTGAAAAACTTGCCAAATTTTCATTTTTCTGACCCGCCGGGTTTGGAAAATGATGAAATTTTCCAGAAAAAGTGACCTCTGCCAAATCTGAAAAACTTGCCAAATTTTCATTTTTCTGACCCGCCGGGTTTGGAAAAACATCAAATTTTCCAGAAAAAGTGACCTCTGCCAAATCTGAAAAACTTGCCAAATTTTCATTTTCCTGACCCGCCGGGTTTGGAAAATGATGAAATTTTCCAGAAAAAGTGACCTCTGCCAAATCTGAAAAACTTGCCAAATTTTCATTTTTCTGACCCGCCGGGTTTGGAAAAACATCAAATTTTCCAGAAAAAGTGACCTCTGCCAAATCTGAAAAACTTGCCAAATTTTCATTTTTCTGACCCGCCGGGTTTGGAAAATGATGAAATTTTCCAGGAAAAGTGACCTCTGCCAAATCTGAAAAACTTGCCAAATTTTCATTTTTCTGACCCGCCGGGTTTGGAAAATGATGAAATTTTCCAGAAAAAGTGACCTCTGCCAAATCTGAAAAACTTGCCAAATTTTCATTTTTCTGACCCGCCGGGTTTGGAAAATGATGAAATTTTCCAGAAAAAGTGACCTCTGCCAAATCTGAAAAACTTGCCAAATTTTCATTTTTCTGACCCGCCGGGTTTGGAAAATGATGAAATTTTCCAGAAAAAGTGACCTCTGCCAAATCTGAAAAACTTGCCAAATTTTCATTTTTCTGAGCCGCCGGGTTTGGAAAATGATGAAATTTTCCAGAAAAAGTGACCTCTGCCAAATCTGAAAAACTTGCCAAATTTTCATTTTTCTGACCCGCCGGGTTTGGAAAATGATGAAATTTTCCAGGAAAAGTGACCTCTGCCAAATCTGAAAAACTTGCCAAATTTTCATTTTTCTGACCCGCCGGGTTTGGAAAATGATGAAATTTTCCAGAAAAAGTGACCTCTGCCAAATCTGAAAAACTTGCCAAATTTTCATTTTTCTGACCCGCCGGGTTTGGAAAATCATCAAATTTTCCAGAAAACGTGACCTCTGCCAAATCTGAAAAACTTGCCAAATTTTCATTTTTCTGACCCGCCGGGTTTGGAAAATGATGAAATTTTCCAGAAAAAGTGACCTCTGCCAAATCTGAAAAACTTGCCAAATTTTCATTTTTCTGACCCGCCGGGTTTGGAAAAACATCAAATTTTCCAGAAAAAGTGACCTCTGCCAAATCTGAAAAACTTGCCAAATTTTCATTTTTCTGACCCGCCGGGTTTGGAAAATGATGAAATTTTCCAGAAAAAGTGACCTCTGCCAAATCTGAAAAACTTGCCAAATTTTCATTTTTCTGACCCGCCGGGTTTGGAAAAACATCAAATTTTCCAGAAAAAGTGACCTCTGCCAAATCTGAAAAACTTGCCAAATTTTCATTTTTCTGACCCGCCGGGTTTGGAAAATGATGAAATTTTCCAGGAAAAGTGACCTCTGCCAAATCTGAAAAACTTGCCAAATTTTCATTTTTCTGACCCGCCGGGTTTGGAAAATGATGAAATTTTCCAGAAAAAGTGACCTCTGCCAAATCTGAAAAACTTGCCAAATTTTCATTTTTCTGACCCGCCGGGTTTGGAAAATGATGAAATTTTCCAGAAAAAGTGACCTCTGCCAAATCTGAAAAACTTGCCAAATTTTCATTTTTCTGACCCGCCGGGTTTGGAAAATGATGAAATTTTCCAGAAAAAGTGACCTCTGCCAAATCTGAAAAACTTGCCAAATTTTCATTTTTCTGAGCCGCCGGGTTTGGAAAATGATGAAATTTTCAGAAAAACTGACCTCTGTCAAATCTGAAAAACTTGCCAAATTTTCATTTTTCTGACCCGCCGGGTTTGGAAAATGATGAAATTTTCCAGAAAAAGTGACCTCTGCCAAATCTGAAAAACTTGCCAAATTTTCATTTTTCTGACCCGCCGGGTTTGGAAAATGATGAAATTTTCCAGAAAAAGTGACCTCTGCCAAATCTGAAAAACTTGCCAAATTTTCATTTTTCTGACCCGCCGGGTTTGGAAAATGATGAAATTTTCCAGGAAAAGTGACCTCTGCCAAATCTGAAAAACTTGCCAAATTTTCATTTTTCTGACCCGCCGGGTTTGGAAAATGATGAAATTTTCCAGGAAAAGTGACCTCTGCCAAATCTGAAAAACTTGCCAAATTTTCATTTTTCTGACCCGCCGGGTTTGGAAAATGATGAAATTTTCCAGAAAAAGTGACCTCTGCCAAATCTGAAAAACTTGCCAAATTTTCATTTTTCTGACCCGCCGGGTTTGGAAAATCATCAAATTTTCCAGGAAAAGTGACCTCTGCCAAATCTGAAAAACTTGCCAAATTTTCATTTTTCTGACCCGCCGGGTTTGGAAAATGATGAAATTTTCCAGAAAAAGTGACCTCTGCCAAATCTGAAAAACTTGCCAAATTTTCATTTTTCTGACCCGCCGGGTTTGGAAAATGATGAAATTTTCCAGAAAAAGTGACCTCTGCCAAATCTGAAAACTTGCCAAATTTTCATTTTTCTGACCCGCCGGGTTTGGAAAATGATGAAATTTTCCAGAAAAAGTGACCTCTGCCAAATCTGAAAAACTTGCCAAATTTTCATTTTTCTGACCCGCCGGGTTTGGAAAAACATCAAATTTTCCAGAAAAAGTGACCTCTGCCAAATCTGAAAAACTTGCCAAATTTTCATTTTTCTGACCCGCCGGGTTTGGAAAATGATGAAATTTTCCAGAAAAAGTGACCTCTGCCAAATCTGAAAAACTTGCCAAATTTTCATTTTTCTGACCCGCCGGGTTTGGAAAATGATGAAATTTTCCAGAAAAAGTGACCTCTGCCAAATCTGAAAAACTTGCCAAATTTTCATGTTTCTGACCCGCCGGGTTTGGAAAATGATGAAATTTTCCAGGAAAAAGTGACCTCTGCCAAATCTGAAAAACTTGCCAAATTTTCATTTTTCTGACCCGCCGGGGTTTGGAAAATGATGAAATTTTCCAGGAAAAGTGACCTCTGCCAAATCTGAAAAACTTGCCAAATTTTCATTTTTCTGACCCGCCGGGTTTGGAAAATGATGAAATTTTCCAGGAAAAGTGACCTCTGCCAAATCTGAAAAACTTGCCAAATTTTCATTTTTCTGACCCGCCGGGTTTGGAAAATGATGAAATTTTCCAGGAAAAGTGACCTCTGCCAAATCTGAAAAACTTGCCAAATTTTCATTTTTCTGACCCGCCGGGTTTGGAAAATGATGAAATTTTCCAGAAAAAGTGACCTCTGCCAAATCTGAAAAACTTGCCAAATTTTCATTTTTCTGACCCGCCGGGTTTGGAAAATGATGAAATTTTCCAGAAAAAGTGACCTCTGCCAAATCTGAAAAACTTGCCAAATTTTCATTTTTCTGACCCGCCGGGTTTGGAAAATGATGAAATTTTCCAGAAAAAGTGACCTCTGCCAAATCTGAAAAACTTGCCAAATTTTCATTTTTCTGACCCGCCGGGTTTGGAAAATGATGAAATTTTCCAGGAAAAGTGACCTCTGCCAAATCTGAAAAACTTGCCAAATTTTCATTTTTCTGACCCGCCGGGTTTGGAAAATGATGAAATTTTCCAGAAAAAGTGACCTCTGCCAAATCTGAAAAACTTGCCAAATTTTCATTTTTCTGACCCGCCGGGTTTGGAAAATGATGAAATTTTCCAGAAAAAGTGACCTCTGCCAAATCTGAAAAACTTGCCAAATTTTCATTTTTCAGACCCGCCGGGTTTGGAAAATGATGAAATTTTCCAGAAAAAGTGACCTCTGCCAAATCTGAAAAACTTGCCAAATTTTCATTTTTCTGACCCGCCGGGTTTGGAAAATGATGAAATTTTCCAGAAAAAGTGACCTCTGCCAAATCTGAAAAACTTGCCAAATTTTCATTTTTCTGACCCGCCGGGTTTGGAAAATGATGAAATTTTCCAGAAAAAGTGACCTCTGCCAAATCTGAAAAACTTGCCAAATTTTCATTTTTCTGACCCGCCGGGTTTGGAAAATGATGAAATTTTCCAGAAAAAGTGACCTCTGCCAAATCTGAAAAACTTGCCAAATTTTCATTTTTCTGACCCGCCGGGTTTGGAAAATGATGAAATTTTCCAGAAAAAGTGACCTCTGCCAAATCTGAAAAACTTGCCAAATTTTCATTTTTCTGACCCGCCGGGTTTGGAAAAAGATCAAATTTTCCAGAAAAAGTGACCTCTGCCAAATCTGAAAAACTTGCCAAATTTTCATTTTTCTGACCCGCCGGGTTTGGAAAAACATCAAATTTTCCAGAAAAAGTGACCTCTGCCAAATCTGAAAAACTTGCCAAATTTTCATTTTTCTGACCCGCCGGGTTTGGAAAATGATGAAATTTTCCAGGAAAAGTGACCTCTGCCAAATCTGAAAAACTTGCCAAATTTTCATTTTTCTGACCCGCCGGGTTTGGAAAATGATGAAATTTTCCAGGAAAAAGTGACCTCTGCCAAATCTGAAAAACTTGCCAAATTTTCATTTTTCTGACCCGCCGGGTTTGGAAAATGATGAAATTTTCCAGAAAAAGTGACCTCTGCCAAATCTGAAAAACTTGCCAAATTTTCATTTTTCTGACCCGCCGGGTTTGGAAAATGATGAAATTTTCCAGAAAAAGTGACCTCTGCCAAATCTGAAAAACTTGCCAAATTTTCATTTTTCTGACCCGCCGGGTTTGGAAAATGATGAAATTTTCCAGAAAAAGTGACCTCTGCCAAATCTGAAAAACTTGCCAAATTTTCATTTTTCTGACCCGCCGGGTTTGGAAAATGATGAAATTTTCCAGAAAAAGTGACCTCTGCCAAATCTGAAAAACTTGCCAAATTTTCATTTTTCTGACCCGCCGGGTTTGGAAAATCATGCAAATTTTCCAGAAAAAGTGACCTCTGCCAAATCTGAAAAACTTGCCAAATTTTCATTTTTCTGACCCGCCGGGTTTGGAAAATGATCGAAATTTTCCAGAAAAAGTGACCTCTGCCAAATCTGAAAAACTTGCCAAATTTTCATTTTTCTGACCCGCCGGGTTTGGAAAATGATGAAATTTTCCAGAAAAAGTGACCTCTGCCAAATCTGAAAAACTTGCCAAATTTTCATTTTTCTGACCCGCCGGGTTTGGAAAATGATGAAATTTTCCAGAAAAAGTGACCTCTGCCAAATCTGAAAAACTTGCCAAATTTTCATTTTTCTGACCCGCCGGGTTTGGAAAATGATGAAATTTTCCAGAAAAAGTGACCTCTGCCAAATCTGAAAAACTTGCCAAATTTTCATTTTTCTGACCCGCCGGGTTTGGAAAATGATGAAATTTTCCAGAAAAAGTGACCTCTGCCAAATCTGAAAAACTTGCCAAATTTTCATTTTTCTGACCCGCCGGGTTTGGAAAATGATGAAATTTTCCAGAAAAAGTGACCTCTGCCAAATCTGAAAAACTTGCCAAATTTTCATTTTTCTGACCCGCCGGGTTTGGAAAATGATGAAATTTTCCAGAAAAAGTGACCTCTGCCAAATCTGAAAAACTTGCCAAATTTTCATTTTTCTGACCCGCCGGGTTTGGAAAATGATGAAATTTTCCAGAAAAAGTGACCTCTGCCAAATCTGAAAAACTTGCCAAATTTTCATTTTTCTGACCCGCCGGGTTTGGAAAATGATGAAATTTTCCAGGAAAAGTGACCTCTGCCAAATCTGAAAAACTTGCCAAATTTTCATTTTTCTGACCCGCCGGGTTTGGAAAATGATGAAATTTTCCAGGAAAAGTGACCTCTGCCAAATCTGAAAAACTTGCCAAATTTTCATTTTTCTGACCCGCCGGGTTTGGAAAATGATGAAATTTTCCAGAAAAAGTGACCTCTGCCAAATCTGAAAAACTTGCCAAATTTTCATTTTTCTGACCCGCCGGGTTTGGAAAATGATGAAATTTTCCAGAAAAAGTGACCTCTGCCAAATCTGAAAAACTTGCCAAATTTTCATTTTTCTGACCCGCCGGGTTTGGAAAATGATGAAATTTTCCAGAAAAAGTGACCTCTGCCAAATCTGAAAAACTTGCCAAATTTTCATTTTTCTGACCCGCCGGGTTTGGAAAATGATGAAATTTTCCAGAAAAAGTGACCTCTGCCAAATCTGAAAAACTTGCCAAATTTTCATTTTTCTGACCCGCCGGGTTTGGAAAATGATGAAATTTTCCAGAAAAAGTGACCTCTGCCAAATCTGAAAAACTTGCCAAATTTTCATTTTCTGACCCGCCGGGTTTGGAAAATGATGAAATTTTCCAGGAAAAAGTGACCTCTGCCAAATCTGAAAAACTTGCCAAATTTTCATTTTTCTGACCCGCCGGGTTTGGAAAATGATGAAATTTTCCAGGAAAAGTGACCTCTGCCAAATCTGAAAAACTTGCCAAATTTTCATTTTTCTGACCCGCCGGGTTTGGAAATGATGAAATTTTCCAGAAAAAGTGACCTCTGCCAAATCTGAAAAACTTGCCAAATTTTCATTTTTCTGACCCGCCGGGTTTGGAAAATGATGAAATTTTCCAGAAAAAGTGACCTCTGCCAAATCTGAAAAACTTGCCAAATTTTCATTTTTCTGACCCGCCGGGTTTGGAAAATGATGAAATTTTCCAGAAAAAGTGACCTCTGCCAAATCTGAAAAACTTGCCAAATTTTCATTTTTCTGACCCGCCGGGTTTGGAAAATGATGAAATTTTCCAGAAAAAGTGACCTCTGCCAAATCTGAAAAACTTGCCAAATTTTCATTTTTCTGACCCGCCGGGTTTGGAAAATGATGAAATTTTCCAGAAAAAGTGACCTCTGCCAAATCTGAAAAACTTGCCAAATTTTCATTTTTCTGACCCGCCGGGTTTGGAAAATGATGAAATTTTCCAGAAAAAGTGACCTCTGCCAAATCTGAAAAACTTGCCAAATTTTCATTTTTCTGACCCGCCGGGTTTGGAAAATGATGAAATTTTCCAGAAAAAGTGACCTCTGCCAAATCTGAAAAACTTGCCAAATTTTCATTTTTCTGACCCGCCGGGTTTGGAAAATGATGAAATTTTCCAGAAAAAGTGACCTCTGCCAAATCTGAAAAACTTGCCAAATTTTCATTTTTCTGACCCGCCGGGTTTGGAAAATGATGAAATTTTCCAGAAAAAGTGACCTCTGCCAAATCTGAAAAACTTGCCAAATTTTCATTTTTCTGACCCGCCGGGTTTGGAAAATGATGAAATTTTCCAGAAAAGTGACCTCTGCCAAATCTGAAAAACTTGCCAAATTTTCATTTTTCTGACCCGCCGGGTTTGGAAAATGATGAAATTTTCCAGAAAAAGTGACCTCTGCCAAATCTGAAAAACTTGCCAAATTTTCATTTTTCTGACCCGCCGGGTTTGGAAAATGATGAAATTTTCCAGAAAAAGTGACCTCTGCCAAATCTGAAAAACTTGCCAAATTTTCATTTTTCTGACCCGCCGGGTTTGGAAAATGATGAAATTTTCCAGAAAAAGTGACCTCTGCCAAATCTGAAAAACTTGCCAAATTTTCATTTTTCTGACCCGCCGGGTTTGGAAAATGATGAAATTTTCCAGAAAAAGTGACCTCTGCCAAATCTGAAAAACTTGCCAAATTTTCATTTTTCTGACCCGCCGGGTTTGGAAAATGATGAAATTTTCCAGAAAAAGTGACCTCTGCCAAATCTGAAAAACTTGCCAAATTTTCATTTTTCTGACCCGCCGGGTTTGGAAAATGATGAAATTTTCCAGAAAAAGTGACCTCTGCCAAATCTGAAAAACTTGCCAAATTTTCATTTTTCTGACCCGCCGGGTTTGGAAAATGATGAAATTTTCCAGAAAAAGTGACCTCTGCCAAATCTGAAAAACTTGCCAAATTTTCATTTTTCTGACCCGCCGGGTTTGGAAAATGATGAAATTTTCCAGAAAAGTGACCTCTGCCAAATCTGAAAAACTTGCCAAATTTTCATTTTTCTGACCCGCCGGGTTTGGAAAATGATGAAATTTTCCAGAAAAAGTGACCTCTGCCAAATCTGAAAAACTTGCCAAATTTTCATTTTTCTGACCCGCCGGGTTTGGAAAATCATCAAATTTTCCAGAAAAGTGACCTCTGCCAAATCTGAAAAACTTGCCAAATTTTCATTTTTCTGACCCGCCGGGTTTGGAAAATGATGAAATTTTCCAGAAAAAGTGACCTCTGCCAAATCTGAAAAACTTGCCAAATTTTCATTTTTCTGACCCGCCAGGGTTTGGAAAATGATGAAATTTTCCAGAAAAAGTGACCTCTGCCAAATCTGAAAAACTTGCCAAATTTTCATTTTTCTGACCCGCCGGGTTTGGAAAATGATGAAATTTTCCAGAAAAAGTGACCTCTGCCAAATCTGAAAAACTTGCCAAATTTTCATTTTTCTGACCCGCCGGGTTTGGAAAATGATGAAATTTTCCAGAAAAAGTGACCTCTGCCAAATCTGAAAAACTTGCCAAATTTTCATTTTTCTGACCCGCCGGGTTTGGAAAATGATGAAATTTTCCAGAAAAAGTGACCTCTGCCAAATCTGAAAAACTTGCCAAATTTTCATTTTTCTGACCCCGCCGGGTTTGGAAAATGATGAAATTTTCCAGAAAAAGTGACCTCTGCCAAATCTGAAAAACTTGCCAAATTTTCATTTTTCTGACCCGCCGGGTTTGGAAAATGATGAAATTTTCCAGAAAAAGTGACCTCTGCCAAATCTGAAAAACTTGCCAAATTTTCATTTTTCTGACCCGCCGGGTTTGGAAAATGATGAAATTTTCCAGAAAAAGTGACCTCTGCCAAATCTGAAAAACTTGCCAAATTTTCATTTTTCTGACCCGCCGGGTTTGGAAAATGATGAAATTTTCCAGAAAAAGTGACCTCTGCCAAATCTGAAAAACTTGCCAAATTTTCATTTTTCTGACCCGCCGGGTTTGGAAAATGATGAAATTTTCCAGAAAAAGTGACCTCTGCCAAATCTGAAAAACTTGCCAAATTTTCATTTTTCTGACCCGCCGGGTTTGGAAAATGATCGAAATTTTCCAGAAAAAGTGACCTCTGCCAAATCTGAAAAACTTGCCAAATTTTCATTTTTCTGAACCCGCCGGGTTTGGAAAATGATGAAATTTTCCAGAAAAAGTGACCTCTGCCAAATCTGAAAAACTTGCCAAATTTTCATTTTTCTGACCCGCCGGGTTTGGAAAATGATGAAATTTTCCAGAAAAAGTGACCTCTGCCAAATCTGAAAAACTTGCCAAATTTTCATTTTTCTGACCCGCCGGGTTTGGAAAATGATGAAATTTTCCAGAAAAAGTGACCTCTGCCAAATCTGAAAAACTTGCCAAATTTTCATTTTTCTGACCCGCCGGGTTTGGAAAATCGATCGAAATTTTCCAGAAAAAGTGACCTCTGCCAAATCTGAAAAACTTGCCAAATTTTCATTTTTCTGACCCGCCGGGTTTGGAAAATGATGAAATTTTCCAGAAAAAGTGACCTCTGCCAAATCTGAAAAACTTGCCAAATTTTCATTTTTCTGACCCGCCGGGTTTGGAAAATGATGAAATTTTCCAGAAAAAGTGACCTCTGCCAAATCTGAAAAACTTGCCAAATTTTCATTTTTCTGACCCGCCGGGTTTGGAAAATGATGAAATTTTCCAGAAAAAGTGACCTCTGCCAAATCTGAAAAACTTGCCAAATTTTCATTTTTCTGACCCGCCGGGTTTGGAAAATGATGAAATTTTCCAGAAAAAGTGACCTCTGCCAAATCTGAAAAACTTGCCAAATTTTCATTTTTCTGACCCGCCGGTTTGGAAAATGATGAAATTTTCCAGAAAAAGTGACCTCTGCCAAATCTGAAAAACTTGCCAAATTTTCATTTTTCTGACCCGCCGGGTTTGGAAAATCATCAAATTTTCCAGAAAAAGTGACCTCTGCCAAATCTGAAAAACTTGCCAAATTTTCATTTTTCTGACCCGCCGGGTTTGGAAAATGATGAAATTTTCCAGAAAAAGTGACCTCTGCCAAATCTGAAAAACTTGCCAAATTTTCATTTTTCTGACCCGCCGGGTTTGGGAAAATGATGAAATTTTCCAGAAAAAGTGACCTCTGCCAAATCTGAAAAACTTGCCAAATTTTTCATTTTTCTGACCCGCCGGGTTTGGAAAAT